>NC_086455.1:38582762-39331486 GCF_028390025.1 Pseudophryne corroboree
CACACAAATATGTACTAATATATATATATATATATATATATATATATATATATACACACACACATATACATATACACACACACATCTAGTTGTATAAAAGACTATCATTATTACCAAGCTGTAGCCTGGTTGGACTTTGCATGGGGTTATCAGCATACAGATAGGAAGGTTGATGCTCCTGGCTTAGTGGCGTGTGCTAGTACAGACTTCTGGCTGATTGCAATATGGGCTTATTGTTGAGTCGCGTGTCTCTCATTAAATCCAGGCACATAGAAGGGCCTTTCATGTGCTTGTTAAAAGGGGGGGGGGGGGGGGGGAGAGGGGGAGGTAGTTTGGGCAGATAAAGCTTCAGCTGTATGTTAATGAGGCTTGGCTTGCTTACTACCTCTACCATAGCTTAGAAAGCAGTAAACCTATTGATTTACCTGTGCAAAATAACAGCTTCTTTATTATACTACACTGCACTACCGCTGTATACAGAGATAATGTTTATCTGTAGTGATATTTCCCCAGATATCATTGGTTTTTACCTCCTGCTCTGATACTTTGGCACACAGTTGAAAGCAGCCCCTATGATCATCATCCCATAACATGCTTGGATCTCACTTGTGCTCTATGGCAATGCCTGAAATCCAGCTATTAATGGTATGAAGTGGGGAATGGAAACCCTTCCACAATTACTTATATAAGACTGCAGAACATGCTCTTCAGATGTAAATCCTTTGCCACTTTATCTCACAGTCATAGAGGTCCTTGGATCTACTCTTTTTGGGTCACTGAATAAATTAAACATATTTGCTTTAAAAGGATAAAGGGCTTATTTATCAAGCAGGGGACCATTTATCGAACTGGTTCATTTTTAAATCTAGAATTATGCAGAAAGTGCAGTTTCAGCATAATATTGTGTATCATGGATATGTAAGAGCAACCACATGCAGATTCCACAGACATCCCCTGCAAAAGGCTGCCCCTACTGCAGCAGACCGCAGTCCCCATTATTTTTTACCCCTATTATAATTGACTGTCTTTTATGCCACTGTGTTTTGCTCCTCTCATATTTTCTTCCTGTAACCCCCACTATATGCTATACCTGTACTATTTGGACATCCTGCCAGCTGCAACCTAGACAGTGCGCCCCAGATGGCTACTACGGATGGTTCCTCCATGGGTAGACTTACCATACTATGGGGTCTATTCATGTAACATTGAAAAGCCCTGTTTTGCGTTAAACAGGGCTTTTCTCTGCCTACTGCAATTCACAGAGCGGGTTACCGTGGAGAAGTACCTGACTTCCCCAGCGGTACCCCCGCTCTGTGGCTGAATCGCATCACCATACCTTTGTATGGTGAGTGCGATTCATGAAGGTGCAGAAAGCTCTGCATTCCGCTTCTCCATGGAGTTCAGGTTCGCCATCTCAGGACGGCATAACCTGAACTGTGGTGCGGAGACGTAAGGGAAGCTCAATGCTTCCCTGATCGCTGCTCGGCACTTAGCGCTGGCTCCGCCCCCCGACCTCCCAGCAACCACTGCGGCCTGCCGGGAGGTCAACGCCCTGCGCATGCGCAAAGGGACCCGCCGCTGGACTTCACGCATCGCTGGGAAGGACCGCTGGAGATGACCTCACCGCAGGGGCCCCAGACACCGCAGCGCATCGTCAGAAGGGTGAGTATACATGAATTGCTACTTATTACAGCTGTACATCGCATCGAAGCGATGCGATGTATAGTGTTAAGTAGCAATTCTGATTTCGTTTTCTACATGAATAGACCCCTATCTCTTTAAACTGGGACACTCATGAATTACACAGGTTCTGTGGCTGATTAAAATCAAGTGAAATGCAGGCTTGAAGTCAGCCAGCCACAGAATCTGTGTAAGTCAAGTCTCGGGTTTAAAGGGATAGTATGGTACAGTATATGCCTTAGGTCCATGTGTGGCTTATCTCCCACAGAGATAAGAGGCTGCCTCGCCTGGCACGCTCCTGGATGAGATGATAATTACATGGAACTGATGGTTATGTTAGGACCCTACTCCTAGCTTTAGGCTTTACCAATCACTCCATTTTGTGTCATATCTTCTAGGCGTGACCTATCCCACCAAAGATAATCCGATGTAGTGCGCCCAAGGCAGCTGCCTCAACATCGACCTTTCATGGGTGGACTATATTACCCAAAATGACTGCACCAAACATGCATTGTGCGCTCTATGTGCAGTTTCAGAGTAGCTCCAGACCTACTCCTAGCTTACGATCACTTCAGACTGTTCAGTTCCGGATTTGACGTCACAAACACCCAGTCACGCCTGCATTTTTTTAAGCACTCCCTGAAAACGGTCAGTTGACACCCAGAAACTCCCCTTTCCTGTCAATCACTCTGCAGCTGGCATTGCGAGTGAAAAGCGTCGCTAGACCTTGTGTAAAAATACATCGGCCGTTGTGAAAATATGTTGCACGTGCGCACTGCGCCGCATGCGCAGAAGTGCCGCTTTTTCACTTACTCGCTGCGAACATTTTTCACTAGCGATCAACTCGGAATGACCCCCGATGTGCTATGTTTTTATGTAAAGCGATTTTGAGTCTTGCTGGAGAAAAGAGAGGTTCTCAAATGCAGTTCTCAACGGTCCAGGTTGTGCCTCAGCACAGATGGTAAAATCAAATTGACTGAGGTGTTAATTAAGGCACCTATGCCAGAGCATGGATAAACTTAACACCTGGACTGTTGGGGTGCCTTGATGACCACGTTTAAGATCCTTTGCACTAATATAAATGTTTTATTATTAAGAAAAAA
Source organism: Pseudophryne corroboree (assembly GCF_028390025.1). NCBI lineage: Eukaryota > Metazoa > Chordata > Amphibia > Anura > Myobatrachidae > Pseudophryne > Pseudophryne corroboree. The sequence continues at coordinate 38,585,546 of NC_086455.1, forward strand.
ATATTCCATTTCATTATTATAGGCCCCTGAGACAGTCACACGATTGGCATTCTAGAATATAGTAAAGCTATAAATACTGTAAGCAAGATTTAAAAGGAACATGTACAACTTCTCGGGTCAAACAGAAAATACAGAGTACTGCACTCTTATGCAAAGAGTAAATCAGTAACATCTGAATGTATTTAATAAACAGGAACAAATGCAAATTGTGTGTGTTTTATAGGATTTCACGTTATACATTTAAAAGACAGTGGTGGTCATTCCGAGTTGATCGCACGTAGCAACTTTTTGCTGCTCGTGCGATCAACCTGACGCCGCCTATGGGGGAGTGTATTTTAGCATAGCAGGGCTGCGATCGCTTATGCAGCCCCGCTATGCTAAAAACGTTTCCTGCAAAACAAGACCAGGGTCAGACCTACTTACCCTGTGCGACGGATCCAGCGACGAAAGTCCTGCAATTGACGTCAGACTTCCGCCCTGGACATGCCTGTGTTTGGATCTCCACGCCCGGAAAACGGTGAGTAGACGCCCCGGAACGCCTCCCTGCTGTCAATCTTCTTGCGATCATGCTAGCAATCCCTTTCTTATTTCTTCTGGTCCTTGGCCGGCGACAGCCATCGCTGTGCGTGCGCATTGTGGCCGCCACGCATGCACATTTCTGACCCAAAGTACCGCTGCGTGCGAATGGGTCGGAATGACCCCCAGTATCACACCAGCACATTCTTATATCTTTTAAATTGCTCCTAAACCAGGAACATTAAATGTAGACCTGAAGCACTGATTCCATAGCATAGCCCTTCTATAATCCATTGATGACCACCCCTTCCTTGACAGGCGCTGTAAAGCATCAGTTACTGTGTGTTGCTTTTACTAGACTATTTTCATAGCTGTAGCAGACACTCTATTTGCCTAATATTAATATTAGAGATGAGCGGGTTCGGTTTCTTTGAATCCGAACCCGCACGAACTTCACTTTTTTTTTCACGGGTCCGAGCGACTCGGATCTTCCCGCCTTGCTCGGTTAACCCGAGCGCGCCCGAACGTCATCATGACGCTGTCGGATTCTCGCGAGGCTCGGATTCTATCGCGAGACTCGGATTCTATATAAGGAGCCGCGCGTCGCCGCCATTTTCACACGTGCATTGAGATTGATAGGGAGAGGACGTGGCTGGCGTCCTCTCCATTTAGATTAGATTTAGAAGAGAGAGAGAGAGAGAGAGATTGCTGTGATACTGTAGATTAGAAGAGAGTGCAGAGTGCAGACAGAGTTTAGTGACTGACGACCACAGTGACCAGTGACCACCAGAGACAGTGCAGTTGTTTGTTTTATTTAATATATCCGTTCTCTGCCTGAAAAAAACGATACACAGTCACACAGTGACTCAGTCTGTGTGCACTGCTCAGCCCAGTGTGCTGCACATCAATGTATTGTATATAAAGCTTATAATTGTGGGGGAGACTGGGGAGCACTGCAGGTTGTTATAGCAGGAGCCAGGAGTACATGATAAATAATATTATATTAAAATTAAACAGTGCACACTTTTGCTGCAGGAGTGCCACTGCCAGTGTGACTAGTGGTGACCAGTGCCTGACCACCAGTATATTAGTAGTATTGTATACTATCTCTTTATCAACCAGTCTATATTAGCAGCAGACACAGTACAGTGCGGTAGTTCACGGCTGTGGCTACCTCTGTGTCGGCACTCGGCAGGCAGTCCGTCCATCCATAATTGTATTATATACCACCTAACCGTGGTTTTTTTTTTCTTTCTTTATACCGTCGTCATAGTCATACTAGTTGTTACGAGTATACTACTATCTCTTTATCAACCAGTGTACAGTGCGGTAGTTCACGGCTGTGGCTACCTCTGTGTCGGAACTCGGCAGGCAGTCCGTCCATCCATAATTGTATTATAATATATACCACCTAACCGTGTTTTTTTTTCCGTTCTTTATACCGTCGTCATACTAGTTGTTACGAGTATACTACTATCTCTTTATCAACCAGTGTACAGTGCGGTAGTTCACGGCTGTGGCTACCTCTGTGTCGGAACTCGGCAGGCAGTCCGTCCATCCATAATTGTATTATAATATATACCACCTAACCGTGGTTTTTTTTTCGTTCTTTATACCGTCGTCATACTAGTTGTTACGAGTATACTACTATCTCTTTATCAACCAGTGTACAGTGCGGTAGTTCACGGCTGTGGCTACCTCTGTGTCGGCACTCGGCAGGCAGTCCGTCCAACCATAATTGTATTATATACCACCTAACCGTGGTTTTTTTTTCATTCTTTATACCGTCGTCATACTAGTTGTTACGAGTATACTACTATCTCTTTATCAACCAGTGTACAGTGCGGTAGTTCACGGCTGTGGCTACCTCTGTGTCGGCACTCGGCAGGCAGTCCGTCCAACCATAATTGTATTATATACCACCTAACCGTGGTTTTTTTTCCATTCTTTATACCGTCGTCATACTAGTTGTTACGAGTATACTACTATCTCTTTATCAACCAGTGTACAGTGCGGTAGTTCACGGCTGTGGCTACCTCTGTGTCGGCACTCGGCAGCCCGTCCATAATTGTATATACCAGTGACCTAACCGTGGTTTTTTTTTCTTTCTTTATACATACATACTAGTTACGAGTATACTATCTCTTTATCAACCAGTCTATATATTAGCAGCAGACACAGTACAGTGCGGTAGTTCACGGCTGTGGCTACCTCTGTGTCGGCACTCGGCAGCCCGTCCATAATTGTATATACCACCTAACCGTGGTTTTTTTTTCTTTCTTTATACATACATACTAGTTACGAGTATACTATCTCTTTATCAACCAGTCTATATATTAGCAGCAGACACAGTACAGTGCGGTAGTTCACGGCTGTGGCTACCTCTGTGTCGGCACTCGGCAGCCCGTCCATAATTGTATATACCAGTGACCTAACCGTGGTTTTTTTTTCTTTCTTTATACATACATACTAGTTACGAGTATACTATCTCTTTATCAACCAGTCTATATATTAGCAGCAGACACAGTACAGTGCGGTAGTTCACGGCTGTGGCTACCTCTGTGTCGGCACTCGGCAGCCCGTCCATAATTGTATACTAGTATCCAATCCATCCATCTGCATTGTTTACCTGAGGTGCCTTTTAGTTGTGCCTATTAAAATATGGAGAACAAAAATGTTGAGGTTCCAAAATTAGGGAAAGATCAAGATCCACTTCCACCTCGTGCTGAAGCTGCTGCCACTAGTCATGGCCGAGACGATGAAATGCCAGCAACGTCGTCTGCCAAGGCCGATGCCCAATGGCATAGTACAGAGCATGTCAAAACCAAAACACCAAATATCAGTAAAAAAAGGACTCCAAAACCTAAAATAAAATTGTCGGAGGAGAAGCGTAAACTTGCCAATATGCCATTTACCACACGGAGTGGCAAGGAACGGCTGAGGCCCTGGCCTATGTTCATGGCTAGTGGTTCAGCTTCACATGAGGATGGAAGCACTCAGCCTCTCGCTAGAAAACTGAAAAGACTCAAGCTGGCAAAAGCACCGCAAAGAACTGTGCGTTCTTTGAAATCCCAAATCCACAAGGAGAGTCCAATTGTGTCGGTTGCGATGCCTGACCTTCCCAACACTGGACGTGAAGAGCATGCGCCTTCCACCATTTGCACGCCCCCTGCAAGTGCTGGAAGGAGCACCCGCAGTCCAGTTCCTGATAGTCAGATTGAAGATGTCAGTGTTGAAGTACACCAGGATGAGGAGGATATGGGTGTTGCTGGCGCTGGGGAGGAAATTGACCAGGAGGATTCTGATGGTGAGGTGGTTTGTTTAAGTCAGGCACCCGGGGAGACACCTGTTGTCCGTGGGAGGAATATGGCCGTTGACATGCCAGGTGAAAATACCAAAAAAATCAGCTCTTCGGTGTGGAGGTATTTCACCAGAAATGCGGACAACAGGTGTCAAGCCGTGTGTTCCCTTTGTCAAGCTGTAATAAGTAGGGGTAAGGACGTTAACCACCTCGGAACATCCTCCCTTATACGTCACCTGCAGCGCATTCATAATAAGTCAGTGACAAGTTCAAAAACTTTGGGTGACAGCGGAAGCAGTCCACTGACCAGTAAATCCCTTCCTCTTGTAACCAAGCTCACGCAAACCACCCCACCAACTCCCTCAGTGTCAATTTCCTCCTTCCCCAGGAATGCCAATAGTCCTGCAGGCCATGTCACTGGCAAGTCTGACGAGTCCTCTCCTGCCTGGGATTCCTCCGATGCATCCTTGCGTGTAACGCCTACTGCTGCTGGCGCTGCTGTTGTTGCCGCTGGGAGTCGATGGTCATCCCAGAGGGGAAGTCGTAAGCCCACTTGTACTACTTCCAGTAAGCAATTGACTGTTCAACAGTCCTTTGCGAGGAAGATGAAATATCACAGCAGTCATCCTACTGCAAAGCGGATAACTGAGTCCTTGACAACTATGTTGGTGTTAGACGTGCGTCCGGTATCCGCCGTTAGTTCACAGGGAACTAGACAATTTATTGAGGCAGTGTGCCCCCGTTACCAAATACCATCTAGGTTCCACTTCTCTAGGCAGGCGATACCGAGAATGTACACGGACGTCAGAAAAAGACTCACCAGTCTCCTAAAAAATGCAGTTGTACCCAATGTCCACTTAACCACGGACATGTGGACAAGTGGAGCAGGGCAGGGTCAGGACTATATGACTGTGACAGCCCACTGGGTAGATGTATGGACTCCCGCCGCAAGAACAGCAGCGGCGGCACCAGTAGCAGCATCTCGCAAACGCCAACTCTTTCCTAGGCAGGCTACGCTTTGTATCACCGCTTTCCAGAATACGCACACAGCTGAAAACCTCTTACGGCAACTGAGGAAGATCATCGCGGAATGGCTTACCCCAATTGGACTCTCCTGTGGATTTGTGGCATCGGACAACGCCAGCAATATTGTGTGTGCATTAAATATGGGCAAATTCCAGCACGTCCCATGTTTTGCACATACCTTGAATTTGGTGGTGCAGAATTTTTTAAAAAACGACAGGGGCGTGCAAGAGATGCTGTCGGTGGCCAGAAAAATTGCGGGACACTTTCGGCGTACAGGCACCACGTACAGAAGACTGGAGCACCACCAAAAACTACTGAACCTGCCCTGCCATCATCTGAAGCAAGAAGTGGTAACGAGGTGGAATTCAACCCTCTATATGCTTCAGAGGTTGGAGGAGCAGCAAAAGGCCATTCAAGCCTATACAATTGAGCACGATATAGGAGATGGAATGCACCTGTCTCAAGTGCAGTGGAGAATGATTTCAATGTTGTGCAAGGTTCTGATGCCCTTTGAACTTGCCACACGTGAAGTCAGTTCAGACACTGCCAGCCTGAGTCAGGTCATTCCCCTCATCAGGCTTTTGCAGAAGAAGCTGGAGGCATTGAAGAAGGAGCTAAAAGGGAGCGATTCCGCTAGGCATGTGGGACTTGTGGATGCAGCCCTTAATTCGCTTAACAAGGATTCACGGGTGGTCAATCTGTTGAAATCAGAGCACTACATTTTGGCCACCGTGCTCGATCCTAGATTTAAAGCCTACCTTGGATCTCTCTTTCCGGCAGACACAGGTCTGCTGGGGTTGAAAGACCTGCTGGTGACAAAATTGTCAAGTCAAGCGGGACGCGACCTGTCAACATCTCCTCCTTCACATTCTCCCGCAACTGGGGGTGCGAGGAAAAGGCTCAGAATTCCGAGCCCACCCGCTGGCGGTGATGCAGGGCAGTCTGGAGCGACTGCTGATGCTGACATCTGGTCCGGACTGAAGGACCTGACAACGATTACGGACATGTCGTCTACTGTCACTGCATATGATTCTCTCAACATTGATAGAATGGTGGAGGATTATATGAGTGACCGCATCCAAGTAGGCACGTCACACAGTCCGTACTTATACTGGCAGGAAAAAGAGGCAATTTGGAGGCCCTTGCACAAACTGGCTTTATTCTACCTAAGTTGCCCTCCCACAAGTGTGTACTCCGAAAGAGTGTTTAGTGCCGCCGCTCACCTTGTCAGCAATCGGCGTACGAGGTTACATCCAGAAAATGTGGAGAAGATGATGTTCATTAAAATGAATTATAATCAATTCCTCCGCGGAGACATTGACCAGCAGCAATTGCCTCCACAAAGTACACAGGGAGCTGAGATGGTGGATTCCAGTGGGGACGAATTGATAATCTGTGAGGAGGGGGATGTACACGGTGATATATCGGAGGGTGAAGATGAGGTGGACATCTTGCCTCTGTAGAGCCAGTTTGTGCAAGGAGAGATTAATTGCTTCTTTTTTGGGGGGGGGTCCAAACCAACCCGTCATATCAGTCACAGTCGTGTGGCAGACCCTGTCACTGAAATGATGGGTTGGTTAAAGTGTGCATGTCCTGTTTTGTTTATACAACATAAGGGTGGGTGGGAGGGCCCAAGGATAATTCCATCTTGCACCTCTTTTTTCTTTTCTTTTTCTTTGCATCATGTGCTGATTGGGGAGGGTTTTTTGGAAGGGACATCCTGCGTGACACTGCAGTGCCACTCCTAAATGGGCCCGGTGTTTGTGTCGGCCACTAGGGTCGCTAATCTTACTCACACAGTCAGCTACCTCATTGCGCCTCTTTTTTTCTTTGCGTCATGTGCTGTTTGGGGAGGGTTTTTTGGAAGGGACATCCTGCGTGACACTGCAGTGCCACTCCTAGATGGGCCCGGTGTTTGTGTCGGCCACTAGGGTCGCTAATCTTACTCACACAGCTACCTCATTGCGCCTCTTTTTTTCTTTGCGTCATGTGCTGTTTGGGGAGGGTTTTTTGGAAGGGACATCCTGCGTGACACTGCAGTGCCACTCCTAGATGGGCCCGGTGTTTGTGTCGGCCACTAGGGTCGCTAATCTTACTCACACAGTCAGCTACCTCATTGCGCCTCTTTTTTTCTTTGCGTCATGTGCTGTTTGGGGAGGGTTTTTTGGAAGGGCCATCCTGCGTGACACTGCAGTGCCACTCCTAGATGGGCCCGGTGTTTGTGTCGGCCACTAGGGTCGCTAATCTTACTCACACAGTCAGCTACCTCATTGCGCCTCTTTTTTTCTTTGCGTCATGTGCTGTTTGGGGAGGGTTTTTTGGAAGGGCCATCCTGCGTGACACTGCAGTGCCACTCCTAGATGGGCCCGGTGTTTGTGTCGGCCACTAGGGTCGCTAATCTTACTCACACAGCTACCTCATTGCGCCTCTTTTTTTCTTTGCGTCATGTGCTGTTTGGGGAGGGTTTTTTGGAAGGGCCATCCTGCGTGACACTGCAGTGCCACTCCTAGATGGGCCCGGTGTTTGTGTCGGCCACTAGGGTCGCTTATCTTACTCACACAGCGACCTCGGTGCAAATTTTAGGACTAAAAATAATATTGTGAGGTGTGAGGTATTCAGAATAGACTGAAAATGAGTGTAAATTATGGTTTTTGAGGTTAATAATACTTTGGGATCAAAATGACCCCCAAATTCTATGATTTAAGCTGTTTTTTAGTGTTTTTGGAAAAAAACACCCGAATCCAAAACACACCCGAATCCGACAAAAATAATTCGGTGAGGTTTTGCCAAAACGCGTTCGAACCCAAAACACGGCCGCGGAACCGAACCCAAAACCAAAACACAAAACCCGAAAAATTTCAGGCGCTCATCTCTAATTAATATAACTTACCTGTGTTCTTCTACTGAACAGTGACCAACCTGCTTGGAGGATCTGCTGACCTTCAGCTTGATACTTTCCACCTGGTACAAAATGCTCTGCTCCAGAGTTTCCCACTTATCTTCCTATTAATACAACCTGGATTGAATGAATGTTTTCAAAACACCATTCTCTTCAGTTAATTAGTTCATCAATAGGAAGATATGAGGGAAGTTTGGGAGCAGAGCATTCTATATGTGATAGAAAGTGTCATGTGAGGGAGTCTACATTTAACTCCTAAATCTTAGTATTGCTCTTTACCAGGGTCGGGGCTGAGAACTGGGAATTGCTCTAGGTCTGAAAGGGGTATATCTCAGCCTTGCAATGAAAAACACAGCAAAAATAAAACACGCCCAGACATGGCTATCACCCGGCCACAAAAATGTATTTTTCTAAATAATCATGTTCGAAGAAATATAGATGTGGATTATTATTATTGTCCTTTATTTATATGGCGCCACAAGGATTCCGCAGCGCCTAATTACAGAGTACATAAACAAATAATCAAACAGGAAAACAGAAACTTACAGTTGATGACAGTATAGGACAAGTACAGGGTAATTGAACATAGTTACATCAGCAGATGACACTGGAATAAGTATCAGGTGACAGAAGACTGCTGGATTTGGTGCAGTTGAAGATTATTAAAGTAAGAAAGGTTAGGCACATGAGGGAAGAGGGCCCTGCTCGTGAGAGCTTACATTCTAAGGGGAGGGGTAGACAGACAGGGGTGACACCACAGATTGGGTACATAGATAGCGTAGAACAGAGGGTTAGGATGTAGCCTTGTCATATAAGGATCAGACCTGCTTGACCAGTTCATATGGTCAGTCTTACAGAACAACCAGTACAATAGCTGACTCGCCAACATTTGGTACAAAATGCCAGCCCCTCCAACATCCCAACTATTTCCATCAACTGGGCTCAATTCATTAAAAATGGATGAAAATGGTGTCATTAGATCAGTAACGGCAGCGCCAAAATAAATGTGTAATTTGGGATCAGAGCTTGCTGTATTGGTTGGAATGGATAGTAGGCCCGATTCAGACCTGATCGTTTCTCAGTGGGAGATTATCAATAGACTGCGCATGCGTATGCACTGCAATACCACGCGCGTCCGCAAACAACAAGTGGCATCGTCGTACAGCGACAGACTAGTGCGAAAATTTAAATCGCACACCCATTTGCATGCTGATTGACAAGAAGAGGCCGTCTGTGGGTGGTAACTGACCGTTTTCTGGGAGTGTCAGGGAAAACGCAGGTGTTCCCAAGCGTTTCCAGGGAGGGTGCGTGACGTCAGCTCCGGCCGCGATCAGCCTGTTGTCATCGCACTGTAGGAGTAAGTCCTGGGCTGCGCACAGACTGCACACAGTGGAAAAATAATTCAATGGTGATTGAGGTGCGAACGGATTTACTGCTGTCTGCTCACTGAGGGATTTTTTGCAGCTCGGCGTACACATGCGATCGCACAATTGCACGTCGAAAATACACTCCTTTTGGGCGGTGACTATCTGAACGCAGCACTACAAATCTAGCAGCCCATCTATCAGGTCTGAATCACCCCCGGTGTTGGAGGTCCTGCAACAAAAATACAGAAACAATGTTTCAGGAACATCTGTAGCAGCTGGGGTAAATTATTGAATTGCATTGGCAATTTGCCCCCCACTTATGCCTAGTAAGTGGGGGGCAAATTGCAGTTGCAACGGTTGTGGAAATGCCAGCAACGGCACCTCCTCTCACCCCCCTCGATGCCCAATCTAGCAGATATAAGTACGCACCCCTTGACGCATCCAGAGCTACTGTAAGTGCGGCATATAGCCGCATAGACTCGTGGGAGCAACTTAATTAAATTGACCCCTATATGTTTAGGCCATACATACTACTCAGTGTTTAGGACCATTAATGTCATTTTACGTCATCTAATGGATATATATTTGCTAAGCAGTACGTTTTCAAAACTCCTAATTTTTATCGGTTTTGCCTGCTAGATTTAAAAGGGCAATAATAATAAATGCAAAAATCAGTTTTTTCTTGCATTTAATATCATTGCCTTTTTAAATCTGGCAGGCAAAATCAGCAAAAATCGTGCAATTTAAAAATGTACCGTTTAGTAAATATACCCTTTAAAATAAATCTAATGTAAATTTGTAAAAATAGTTATTGCGGTGGGTGACGCCACCACTTGGTACAGAATATTTATTTTAACTGTGAGCTATTGTACTTTCTGGAAGTCCAATGTTGCACGTTACTGGGGACGAGCAAATTTTTTTTTTTTAAAAAGAAAGGAACTTTGCACCTGTTTAAAACCATGCTGCACAGCAGGTGGGGCAGATATAAATTGTGCACAGAGATTTAGGGGCATATGTATTAATAATCTCAGCAGTGCTGCTATTGCCAGAGATATTTTCATTTTTAATTAAAATATCCCCGCTATGTACTAAGTGTAACTTGCAGGGACAGCGACAGTGATAGCTTCTGAACCTGCGAGTTATATTCCGGCCATATTGGAAGAGTCTTTCACATTTGTCAGGTTCTGGAGCTGCATGGAGGCTGAGGGAGAGGGAGGCTGAGGGAGAGAGAGGCTGAGGGAGAGGGAGGCTGAGGTAGGGATTAGGGTTAGGGATAGTATAAATACTCACTGGAATGCTGGAGGATTGTAGGTCTGACCCAGAGGTGACGATCACATGACTGCTGGCATCCGGAAGACACTGCTTGTGCCGCGATAGCTATCAGGAACAGGGAGTCACCACGTGGCCACTAGGGACTATACTGTATGTTGACATTCTAAGTTGTCGACATTTAATCACTGTCTACATGACAAATGTCATAATTATTACTGTAAATATTAAGCATCCCAAGGATGTATGGGATGTAGTTATGTTACTGGCGATCAGGAGACCGCCGGTCACAACACATCCCCTGCATCCCGCCCCCTCACAATCCCGACGGTCGGCATGCCGACCAACAGGGACTATTCCCACTCGTGAGTGTCCACGATAACCATAGAGTAGGAATAGAACCTGGCGCGACCGAAGGACCTGAAAGAACCTATGGCAACCGCAGCGAGCCGGGATACCGGCGTCGGTATGCTGACCGGTGGTCACCTGACCGGGTATGGGTAGTTGGGTCAACTCAACTTAGGTTGACAGTCATTAGGTCGACCATTGAAGGTCGACATGCATTAGATCGACAGGGACACTAGGTGGACATGGTCATTAGGTCGACATGTGCGTGGCAACGACGCCAGGACCGATTAAAGCGATTGCAGGCGTGATCACAAGAAGAGTGACAGCGGGAAGGAGGATCGGGGCATCTACTCACCGTTTCCCGGGCATGGTAAGGCGAACGCAGGCGTGTCCAGGCGTTTGGAGGGCGGATGTCTGACGTCACAGCCGGGACCTTCATCACTGGATCCGTCGCACTGGGTAAGTAGCTGCAGGGCTGGTCTTGTTTTGCAGGAAACTTTTTTAGCATAGCAGGGCTGCACAAGCAATCGCAGCCCTGCTATGCTAAAATACACTCCCCCATAGGCGTCGTCTAGTTGATCGCACGAGCAGCAAAAAGTTGCTACGTGCGATCAACTCGGAATGACCCCCATAGTGCTAGTGTTATTTTTCCAGTATTTTACCATGATGGTGCCATAAGCCCATAGAAATCACCAGAAATGACGGTGCTAGATCAATGCAACAGGTGCCGCGTAAACAGTCAAGCACTGTGGGCCCTGCTTGACTATGGTGACCACCGTACACTTATTAAAGACACCACTATTTGACATTAAGTGGGAATTCAAATGTTTGCAGTGGTGGCTGTCACTGCGAAGCGCCTGACGGAGAAATTGAATTGTTGCTCCGTTCATGCGCGAACTGCTGCCAATGCCAGAATATCTGCTTCCTATGCTGGTGAGCATAAATATGCAAATAAATTACCCATTAGGGTGCTCCAGCGGCACTTTTGGCGTCACACCCAGCTCTTTGGTCGGGTTTAGAAATTTTACGTAACTAAATCCGACACTTATGGGTGCGATCAGTGTATTAAAAAGAGAACAATTGAATAGCGCTCCCTATCTCCCATCACTTTAGACTGGAGATCGCATAAACAATTGAATTGCCCGCTTAAAGTTTTGCCCAGGTAGAGAGTTTTTCACTACACCCTAAAAATGTAATTCATTAAAATCTATGAATCTTCTCTCTTCTTCCTCTCCTATTAGTAAATTAGACAAGACAACGTATTTCTTAAACTATTTGCTATAGAACACAAGGATTTCTGCTGTTAAGCTAGATGAGATCTAAACCCATGAATACATCTGCAGCGTACGGAAAGCAAGCGCTGGTGAAAGCAGGGTGATTATTGTCATTTAGTTGCGTGTTGATGAGTCCCCAAGCAAGCCCAGTGTAAATTATACGTCTGGTTAACAGAAGTCACCTCCTGACCTCAGCTGTGGCCTTCTCTTTCTGTGCAGAGCCTGTACAGAGTCTTCGCTGCTGTAAGATTGGCACGTGGCGTCCTTCTTTACTCTCCCATCCCAGCAGATGAGGCACGCGCTGGCCTCATTACAATATGAATGGATGTGGCAGCAACAGTTTGCTCACCTCAGCCCTTATCCGCTCCTGTGTATGTGACTAATGAGCACAATCACACCAGATAGTTGTACATCGAAGAACACAAAGAATCACGGGGACCTGTTTAATGATATGGGGCAGTGTGGGCAGATGTGCTGTAACCTACAGCAGTCGATCAGGTGCTTGTCTATTGGGGGTAATTCTGAGTTGATCGCAGCAGCAAGTTTGTTAGCAATTGGGCAAAACCATGTGCACTGCAGGGGGAGAGGGGGGGGCAGATGTAACATTTGCAGAGAAAGTAAAGGCCCATATAGACGGGCCGATGTGGGAGAGATGTGTGCAGAGCGAACCGCTCAGCTCACATCTCTCCAGCCGCTCAGCACAGCGTGATGTGTGCTGAGCATGCGGAGGGAAACGGGGGGGGCGCTCATTTCACCGAGCGGGTGAAGAGAGTGACCCGCTAGATTGGGCCAATCTAGCACCAGTGATAGCGATGCGCGGGGCTGCGCATCGCTATCGCTGTAGGGGGTACACACGGAGCGATAATGCTTAAATTCTAAGCAATTTAGTCAGATTGCTTAGAATATCGCTCCGTGAGTACCCCCCTTTAGATTTGGGTGGGTTATTTCGATCGATTTTGTGCGGGGTAAATACTGGCTGCTTTTATTTTACACTGCAATTTAGATTTCAGTTTGAATACACCCCACCCAAATCTAACTCTCTCTGCACGTTACATCTGTCCCACCTGCAGTGCACATAGGGGGTGATTCCGAGTTGTTCGCTCGCTAGCTGCTTTTAGCAGCATTGCACACGCTAAGCCGCCGCCCTCTGGGAGTGTATTTTAGCATAGCAGAATTGCGAACGAAAGATTAGCAGAATTGCGAATAGAAATTTCTTAGCAGTTTCTGAGCAGCTCGAGACTTACTCCTACACTGCGATCAGTTCAGTCAGTTTCGTTCCTGGTTTGACGTCACACACACGCCCAGCGTCCGCCCAGCCACTCCCCCGTTTCTCCAGCCACTCCCGCGTATTCCCTGAAACGCCTGCGTTTTTCCGCATACTCCCAGAAAACGGTCAGTTTCCGCCCAGAAACACCCACTTCCTGTCGATCACACTACGATCAGCAGAACGATGAAAAAACTTTGTTAGGCCGTGAGTAAAATACCAAACTTTTGAGCTAATTTACTTGGCGCAGGTGCGCTGCGTACATTGCGCATGCGCAGTTTGCGACTAATCGCTCCGTAGCGAAAAAAAATAACGAGCGAACAACTCGGAATGACCCCCATAGGGGGTAATTCTGAGTTGATCGCAGCAGCAAGTTTGTTAGCAGTTGGGCAAAACCATGTGCACTGCAGGGGGGGCAGATATAACATGTGCAGAGGGAGTTAGATTTGGGTGTGTTATTTTGTTTCTGTGCAGGGTAAATACTGGCTGCTTTATTTTTACACTGCAATGTAGATTTCAGTTTGAACACACCCCACCCAAATCTATCTCTCTCTGCACATGTTATATCTGTCCCCTCTGCAGTGCACATGGTTTTGCCCAACTGCTAACAAATTAGGCCCTTTATACGCTGAGAAAATGACGACTGTAATACAGGACAGGCCCACACACGTTATCACTTTGGGCAATAATGGATGGAAACAACACACAGATTTGCCCATGTGTGGGTGTCTTTACATAGGACAGCCAAAACTAACATAGAGAAGGTGTCCCTGCCCAGAAAGGTTTATAGACCTGATTAAAGTAGGACGTACCAGCGTTTTCTGGCACTACTGAATGAAATATGTCACATTTATATGGTTGGCAACTTTACTATAGAAGATGGATAACGAAAGAGGAAACAGCAAAATAAATTTGCTGGTAACTGTATATAACGTTATAGGGCCTGATTAGGATTTGTACGCAAACCCAGGGTCGGACTGGCCCCCAGGGGTACAGGGGAAACCACCGGTAGGCCCCACTGCCTGAGGGCCCACTCCTTCCTCTAGAGATCAGGTTCCAGACTGTGCACTTGTATTATACATGGTAGATATGTTGCATTACACTGCACTAAACTATTGTGTATTTCAAGCCTCTGTGGAGGCTGGCCACACCCCCTTTTTAGGCTGGCCACACCCCTAAGTATGGGCCCCTATCACTTCATGCCCCAGTCTGACACTGCGCAAACCCGATAGTTTATGTACAGAGTTAATGGGGGGGGGCTGCGCATGTGCCTAGCAGGTCCTGTGTGATCGCCCGCGGTCCCCCCTGAGATTCTGTCATGTTTGGGGGGCAGTGACTTGGACCATACTACAAAACGGGAGTGTGTTTCCCCTTTATTGTAGGTGTGGTGATCCCAGGGTTTGGTCATTGGATGCAGACTTCCTGGCGTTCCGGTAGCCAGTCTGAGTAAGCTTCGGTTATGATGGTCATGATGGTGATCCGATGGTGATCTATTTTCCTCACAAATTTTTCTATTTTTGGGCATACATATTTAGGGCAATAACCAATTAGCAGCAACTTTTTTTTTTATCCCTATCCAATTACCGCGCGTGAAAAACACCAGTTTCTCGTGTAAAAAGACATAGGTCTCGTGAAAAGCCGAGGACCTGTGTATTTTTGCAGGAAAAAACTGTCACTTATTATTGTGGATTTAGCTTCATCTGCCTGAGGCAGGGAAAACCAATTTCCGGTAAGCACCAGTTATCGGGGCTAATAGGATAGCCCCTGGCGAACCAATTAACCGCAGTAAATTGCCGCGGCTAATTGGATACCGTCCTTAGAATGACATTTGGGCTAACAGTGTAGAGGGAATGACATTTGGGCTGATAGTGTAGAGCAGGGGTGGCCAGACTTTTGGAGTCGGCGATCTACTTTGAAAGCTAAAAAGCTTTTGTGATCTACCTAGGAGGAATAATAGCGCGCGCCGTAGGGGCGTGGCATAACAAAAAAGTGGGCGTGGTATAACAAAAAAAGGGACGTACAGTAGCCTTGCTGCACAGAGTGTAATGACTGCCTCACACGAAATAACACATTGGCCCCCACAGGTAAAAACCTCGAACACATATGCCCCCACAGTGCCAGATACACACATGCCCCCACAGTGCCATGTGCCCACAGTGCCAGATATGCCCCCACAGTGCCAGATACAGATATGCCCCGACAGTGCCTTGTGCCCACAGTGCTAGATATGCCCTTACAGTGCCATGTGCCCACAGTGCCAGATATGCCCCCACAGTGCCAGATTACAGATATGCCCCCACAGTGCCAGATATGACCCCACAGTGCCAGATATGACCCCACAGTGCCAGATACAGATATGACCCCACAGTGCCATGTGCCCACAGTGCTAGATATGCCCCCACAGTGCCAGATTACAGATATGCCCCACAGTGCCAGATATGCCCCCACAGTACCAGATATGACCCCACAGTGCAATGTACCCACAGTGCTAGATATGCCCCCACAGTGCCAGATTACAGATATGCCCCACAGTGCCAGGTGCCCACAGTGCCAGATATGCCTCCACAGTGCCAAATATGCCCCCACAGTGCCAGATTACAGATATGCCCCCACAGTGCCATGTGCCCAAAGTGCCAGATATGACCCCACAGTGCCAGATATGACCCCACAGTGCCAGATACAGATATGCCCCCACAGTGCCATGTGCCCACAGTGCCAGATATGCCCCCACAGTGCCAGATTATAGATATGCCCCCACAGTACCATGTGCCCACAGTGCCAGATATGCCCCCACAGTGCCAGATTATAGATATGCCCCCACAGTGCCATGTGCCCACAGTGCCACATATGCCCCCACAGTGCCAGATATGCCCCCACAGTGCCAGATTACAGATATGCCCCCACAGTGCCATGTGCCCACAGTGCCAGATATGACCCCACAGTGCCAGATATGACCCCACAGTGCCAGATACAGATATGCCCCCACAGTACCAGATATGACCCCACAGTGCCAGATACAGATATGCCCCCACAGTGCCATGTGCCCACAGTGCTAGATATGCCCCCACAGCGCCAGATTATAGATATGCCCCCACAGTGCCATGTGCCCACAGTGCCAGATATGCCACCACAGTGCCAGATATGCCCCCACAGTGCCAGATTACAGATATGCCCCCACAGTGCCATGTGCCCACAGTGCCAGATATGACCCCACAGTGCCAGATACAGATATGACCCCCACAGTGCCATGTGCCCACAGTGTCAGATATGACCCCACAGTGCCAGATATGACCCCACAGTGCCAGATACAGATATGACCCCACAGTGCCATTTGCCTACAGTGCTAGATATGCCCCCACAGTGCCAGATATGACCCCACAGTGCCAGATACAGATATGACCCCACAGTGCCAGATTATAGATATGCCCCCACAGTGCCAGATATGCCCCCACAGTGCCAGATATGCCCCCACAGTGCCATGTGCCCGCAGAGCCAGATATGCCCCCACAGTGCCAGATATGCCCCCACAGTGCCACATATGACCCACATTGCCACATATGCCCCCACTGAGCCATGTGCCCACAATGCCAGATATGCCCCCATAGTAGAGCTCACCGTTGCTGTGTGGTGAGCGCAGTGTGCGCTTCTCCTGCCTGCCGCCCTGCTTTTCAGTCTGATCTCCGGCGGTGACGGCAGCGTGTATATCTCAAATCAGGCACCGGTCCGCGAGCTCTCATTGGCTAACGAACCGGCACCTGATTTGAGCCATACACTTCGCCGTCACTGCCGGAGACCAGACAGAGGGGCAGGGCGGCAGGCAGGAGAGGCGCGACTTCGGGTGGCTGGGCGGAGGATCGCGATCGACTGGTCGCATGTCCGCGATCGACCAGTCGATCGCGATCGACTGTTTGGCCACCCCTGGTGTAGAGGGTATACACGCCCATATGGCACTGTCCACACCCATACAGCACTGGTCACACCTACTCTGCTTCTCACAATACGCCCATAATAATTTTCAGCCCCAGGCCCACTTGGTCCTTAATCTGGCCCTGAGTGATAGTAGGGGGGAATTCAATTAGCTGTGGGGTTCAATTATACCACCAGTCACAAGACCAACAGTGGCATCACAGCGCTCAGAATCCTAAAACCTGGGGGGAAGGATGTTAATCCCCCCCCCCAGCCTAACCCCAACTCTCCCTTCTTGGAGCCTAACCCTCCCCCTAATGCTTAACCCCAACCCTCCCCCTGCAGCCTAAACCTAGCCCTCCCCCCGCAGCCTAACCCTAACCCTCCCCCTGCAGCCTAACCCTAACCCTCCCCCCGCAGCCTAACCCTAACCCTCCCCCTGCAACCTAACCCTGATCCTCCCCCCGCAGCCTAACCCTCCCCCCAGCCTAACCCTTCGCCCTGCAGCCTAACCCTCCCCCTGCAGCCTAACCCTAACCCTCCCCCCGCAGCCTAACCCTAACCCTCCCCCTGCAACCTAACCCTGACCCTCCCCCCGCAGCCTAACCCTCCCCCCCAGCCTAACCCTTCCCCCTGCAGCCTAACCCTCCCCCCTGCAGCCTAACCCTAACCCTTCCCCCCGCAGCCTAACCCTCCCCCCGCAGTCTAACCCTAACCCTCCCCCCGCAGCCTAACCCTAAGCCTCCCCCCGCAGCCTAACCCTAACCCTCCCCCCCAGCCTAACCCTTCCCCCTGCAGCCTAACCCTCCCCCCTGCAGCCTAACCCTAACCCTTCCCCCCGCAGCCTAACCCTAAGCCTCCCCCCGCAGCCTAACCTTGACCCTCCCCCCGCAGCCTAACCCTCCCCCCAGCAGCCTAACCCTAACCCTCCCCCTGCAGCCGAACCCTCCCCCGCAGCCTAACCCTAACCCTTCCTCCTGCAGCCTAACCCTCCCCCCGCAGTCTAACCCTAACCCTCCCCAGCATACTTATGTTCGGAATGTTGACTGACGGGAATCCAGCATCAGGATGCTGAAGGTTGTTGGGATTCCTGTGCTGATTTTCTGACCGCCGGCATTCCCATGGGTCTGTTTGTCATTGGATATGAAAGATTGGATTCAATAGTAATGAATGAATTAGTAGTTTCCCTAAAGGATAGAATAAAAGGGTCATTCAAATAACGTGTTTTCTTGATTTGTTTTATTTAATGAAACTGTAAAAGTTGTTAATGGGGCAATTTACATAGCAGCATTTCGGTAACTTTTAATTTGTTTGTGACTATACAGTATGTATGTACTATTTTACAAAGATAGTTGCCCATTTTTAGAGTATATTTAAATTAGTGAGAGCTTTAGAATTCCTTATAGATTATATTGGTGGTCATTCCGAGTTGTTCGCTCGCAAGCTGCTTTTAGCAGCTTTGCACACGCTAAGCCGCCGCCTACTGGGAGTGAATCTTAGCTTATCAAAATTGCGAACGAAAGTTTAGCAATATTGCGAAAAGACTTCTCTGTGCAGTTTCTGAGTAGCTCGAGACTTACTCTTCCAGTGCGATCAGTTCAGTCAGTTTCGTTCCTGGTTTGACGTCACAAACACACCCAGCGTTCGCCCAGACACTCCTCCGTTTCTCCAGCCACTCCCGCGTTTTTCCCAGAAACGGCAGCGTTTTTTCGCACACACCCATAAAATGGTCAGTTTCCGCCCAGAAACACCCACTTCCTGTCAATCACAGTACGATCACCAGAACGAAGAAAAAACCTCGTAATGCCGTGAGTAAAATACCTAACTGCATAGCAAATTTACTTGGCGCAGTCGCACTGCGGACATTGCGCATGCGCATTAGCGACTAATCGCTCCGTTGCGTGAAAAAAATAACGAGCGAACAACTCGGAATGACCCCCATTGTGGAGAGGGCGCCTGGACTGCACACCCTGGCTTCTTATAATGGGATGTGCTACCTTACTGGGACTTGGGGGGTCATTCTGACCCGTTTGCTCGCTGCTGTTTGTCGCAGCCGAGCGAACAGGTCTCTACTGCGCATGTGCCGGCGCATGCCAGATGGCCGAAGGCCGTAGCAGGGCTGCGATCGCCTCTGCCTGATTGACTGTGCTGGGCGTCCCCCCGCATGTCAGTGTGAATGATCGTAGCTGCGCTAAATTTAGCACAGCTACGATCAACTCGGAATGACCCCCTTGGTACTACGATATAGGAACAAGGGTGCAGGTGCACCATACACCATTAAAATTATAACCATAATATTCAAGGTTCTTGGCATATATTGGCCAGTATATGGGCCTGCCCACCTACTTCAAAGTGACCTCGTCGGACAGGTCACTAACACTATAGGGGTTATAAAGCAAACACAGGGTGATATAGGCGTTAAAAATAAATGTAAGGTGGTGATGCCCCAAAATTGCCCAGCCAGAGCAATCCAGAGCAATTCCTTATAGATTATTAATACACAAAAAATTTAAAAACTCCTTGATAGTAACACAAATTTAATATCAACCTGACAGGGCCCCTGTTAATACAAAACAAAATAAAATGTCACACTCGTATTAATCCAATGCACCCTTATGAGTGCTATCTCTAATGTGTGCACCCGGGTGTTCTGGGTCCAGGGAGGGCCATACCTCACACCCTGCACCCATGTTTTATTACTTACTTTTTCTATCCGAAGTTCCGCTTCGGCACCGCGTCAAAATTCACCAGGAAAATGGTGGCACATTTTGCCAGCCAATATAATTGCTCCAGGGGGGGAGCGACCAATATCATCGTACCTGGGGGTGGCCTGACCCCTACATCCGGCTCTGACTTCCGGGCTGGTGCCTCCAGAGCTTTTTGGGAGTCAGGTAGAGAATGCTGTCTCACTGCTCTGGTCGTGAATTACACCCAATTAGAGCAGCCCGCCAGCATTCTCTACCTGCCTCCCAGTCTGCAGAAAGACACAGAATGGCTGTCAACTTGCTGATTGGTGGATGGCTGGAGCTATCCACTAATCAGAGTTCAGCATTCTCTACCTGCCTCCAGCCTGAAGCCAGACAGCAAGTGGCTGTCAGCTTGCTGATTGGTGGATGACTGAAGCTATCCAGCAATCAGAGTTCTGACAGCCAGTCACTGTATGGGGAACATGTGTAGAGATTGTGTGGAACCACAGGAGGGGTAAATTATGATTATTTTGTTTATATTTATTCCCATGAATGGGCGGGTAGGGGCCCCAGTGCCCAAGGCCAACAATTCTGTTAAGACGGCCCTTTTAACACAATATTGGGAGAATCGGAGCCCCTATTATTTATATATGAATGAAAATGTCTTGTTAATCCAGCCCTTATCTCCGGATACTCAGAACTTCCCTGCCCATCTGAGGGAACCTTCAGCCACCAGAGCCTTTCTCTACTGATCCCGGCTGTTTTCCAGAAGACAGGGGCCTGGCTCAGAGTTGTATGCAAACCCAATAGTTCACATATAGCCCCAATGATGTATGGACTGCGCATGCCTATGACCTGTTCTGTGCAGGTGCAGACTGGCTCAGGGTCGTCGTACACTGCATTCCCTGTCAATCAGGCTGCAGATTTTTGGGGGGCGGGGAGTGTGGCATCAATGGAGATCGTTTCACAAAATGGGGGCATCAACCCTGTTTTGTAGGGGTACTGAGGCCAGGGTCTGGGTCTTCTGATGCAGGTTTTCTGGCAGAGGAATTCCTGTGGTCATTCTGAGAAAGCTTAGACCTACCGATGGTTGCGATGGTGGTCCGATGCTGTGTCTTTGTACGCAGCACTTGGGTCTGCAACACCAGCAGGAGGCACCTTTTTCCTGTGGCATTCGAATATTTTGCTGCAAAGATGCAGCATCGATGCAAATAGCGTCTATCTCTGAATATGGCCCACATTTCATACATATAACACCCCTTTCTTTCCCGGGCTCAGGATTTTATTCCATTTGACATCATTACGGGATTTGAAGTGCAGAACCCTGGGCTGCAACAGGCCCTGTTACCAACGTGCTGCTTTCTTTCTTTCATTTCCATCTATGTAACCTGCATCAGGGAATGGGGGTCATTCCGAGTTGTTCGCTCGCAAGCTGCTTTTAGCAGCTTTGCACACGCTAAGCCGCCGCCTACTGAGAGTGAATCTTAGCTTATCAAAATTGCGAACGAAAGATTCTCAAAATTGCGAATAGACACTTCTTAGCAGTTTCTGAGTAGCTCCAGACTTACTCGGCATCTGCGATCAGTTCAGTGCTTGTCGTTCCTGGTTTGACGTCACAAACACACCCAGCGTTCGCCCAGACACTCCTCCGTTTCTCCGGCCACTCCCGTGTTTTTCCCAGAAACGGTAGCGTTTTTTCGCGCACACCCATAAAACGGCCAGTTTCCACCCAGAAACACCCACTTCCTGTCAATCACATTACGATCACCAGAACGAAGAAAAAACCTCGTAATGCCGTGAGTAAATTACCTAACTGCATAGCAAATTTACTTGGCGCAGTCGCACTGCGGACATTGCGCATGCGCATTAGCGACTAATCGCTCCGTTGCGAGAAAAAAATAACGAGCGAACAACTCGGAATGACCCCCAATGTCTTAATGATCTACTGCTGGTAATAGCCTATAGAAACAGCCTCCGGGGAACAAATAAGCAAACTGCAAATGTATTTATTTTATACAGCTTATAGTACCTGTGCTATTAGAAGACTCTGATATTTGACTTTGGCCCTGGCTGATTATTTTACTGGCTCACTTAACTCTGACTTCCACTTTGAGTTGGCTCCTGTATATGCTCCCCCCATAGAGTTGGGCACCAGAGAAAAATAATATAATGTACTGTAGAAAAAGGCACAGCACTGACAACTGAGGTGTTTATTAGACTTGTTGTAGTAACATATCAGCCAACAATTAAGCAACATTTTGGCCATCTGAATGTGCTTTCTTGGAGTGAGGCCTAAAAATTGTGGGGGCCATCAAAGTACACATAAATTATTGCCTTGTTCATATAGCTTGTCATATAGCTTGACGTGTCATTTGATGCGCACGGCATCTATTCAGTGTGGGGAGGTGAGCCGGGGGGCTGCCCAGCTGATTAGGGAGCGCTGGGCACGCCCCAAAACGGTAGAACATGGGCCACACCCACTATGTTGAGGCCACACCCTCCCACCCAATGCCACGTCCCTTTTCCTGGTGGCGCGCAGATTTGCTGTGCGAGGGTCCCGCGTATCAAAGGGTAAAAATTGGGAGGTATGCTACTGGATACTGGATACAGTTGGAAACAACAGTGATACAACAGAACTGGGTAATAACAGACAGACTTAGGGGTCTATTCATGAATCAGTGAAAAGTGTGGAGAAGCGAGCCAGTGGAGAAGTTGCCCATGGCAACCAATCAGCATTGCAGTAACATTTATAATTTGCATACTACACAATTGTACGGAGCAGCTGATTGGTTGCCGTGGGCAACTTCTCCACAGGCTCACTTCTCCATACTTTTCACTGCTTCGTAAATAGACTCCATAGAGGTGGGAGGGCCCAGCTCGCAAGCTTATAATCTATAGGGAAATAGGCTTTGATACACAAGGATTCGGGTTAAGGGTGGGCCTAATGGCGTGTAAGTCTGTCCCTTCCCCCTGAAGCCTCTAGCAGGGTCTCCTCTGGCCTTCTCCCAAAATGTAGGCAAGTATGTATCAGTGGGAATTTCCCATTAGGCACGTGCGGCACTTGTTTGGGGGCGTACCCTTATGACACGCAGCAGAGACGCAGGAAGTAAGATGCCTGAGACATTTCTACTGCGCGCGGGATCCCAGTCGCAAACAGTAACAAACCCCGAAAATGGGCGCAACTTGCCGCCATTCCCCGAGCACCTCCCCAAACACTCCCTGACTGTCAATTACTTTGTGAATAAATACTCTCTGCGAACGCCATCACAAGTCCATCGTAGCACATGCGCAGTGCGGCTTATATACATACGCAGCCACCAGTAATCGCTCAACTGCAAAAAATTGGGTATACTACATGACTGAATCAGGCCCTTTGTGTAGTGCTGCGGGCCCTTTGTGACAATTTATAAATAAAACATCATCATCATATAATAATAATATAATGTAAACAAACCCATAGACATTAATTTTAAGTGAGTTACTTTACTTTATGTAAATGGAAAGCCGGGACATAGGGGGTCATTCCGACCCGTTCGCACGCAGCGGTTCTTCGCTGCGGTGTGAACAGGTCAGAAATGCGCATGCGCGGTGTACGCATTGCGCATGCGCGCCGTTGCCTGGCGATTGTCGCCGGGCAACGACGACGCCAGCGAGAAATGTGATCGCAGTGGCGATCGCAAGAAGACGGACAGGCGGGAGGCGTTCCGGGGCGGATACACACCGTTTTCCAGGCGTGGTGAGTCCAACGCAGGCGCGTCGAGGTGTTTGAAGGGCGGATGTCTGACGTCAGGACCAGGACTTTCATCGCTGGATCCGTCGCACTATGGGGGTCATTCCGAGTTGTTCGCTCGCAAGCGGATTTTTGCAGATTTGCTCATGCTAAGCCGCCGCCTACTGGGAGTGAATCTTAGCATCTTAAAATTGCGAACGAAGTATTCGCAATATTGCGATTACACACCTCGTAGCAGTTTCTGAGTAGCTCCAGACTTACTCGGCATCTGCGATCATTTCACTGCTTGTCGTTCCTGGTTTGACGTCACAAACACACCCAGCGTTCGCCCAGACACTCCTCCGTTTCTCCGGCCACTCCTGCGTTTTTTCCGGAAACGGTAGTGTTTTTTCCCACACGCCCATAAAACGGCCTGTTTCCGCCCAGTAACACCCATTTCCTGTCAATCACATTACGATCGCCAGACCGATGAAAAAGCAGTGTGTAAAATTACTAAGTGCAAAGCAAATTTACTTGGCGCAGTCGCAGTGCGGACATTGCGCATGCGCATTAGCCAGAAAATCGCTGCGATGCGAAGATTTTTACCGAGCGAACAACTCGGAATGACCCCCCTAGGTGAGTAACTGCAGCCCTGGTCTTGTTTTACTTGAAACTTTTTTAGCATAGCACGACTGCACAAGCGTTCGCAGCCCTGCTATGCTAAAATACACAAAAAGTTGCTACCTGCGATCAACTCGCAATGACCCCCATAGTGCCTTTATAGCTTTATTTTGTGCCAATCTGCTGCAGGTGCTTTACAGATTATAGCCTTTTATTGTTTTAAGGTCATCGCCTGTTGGATAGTTCATCTGATAGGATTCATTACTTGTGTCTTTACACCACACCTTAGTCTTAAGTGCAGAGTGTTAACGAAAAAGTTTAAACATAATAATAACTACCAGTGCTTCCAAATGATCAAGATTGTCCATGATAATTCTACAGCTACAATGACACATATCAGTGGTGGTATATACTGGCTGCTGTACAGATCAGCAAACCAACATTCAGTGTTTACTATCTATTAATGAGAGATATTACCCAGCCTTGGTGCTGATGTCCATCTGTTTCGTATTGTCTATGGCTCTAGTACTGCATCTATGCCCTGCCCTTCATTCTGTGACTATGCCAGATGGCCTTTCCAGCTATATCAATATGTTGTAGGATGGTTTTGCTTAGTGTAATAAACCTGAAGTACAAGTTACAAGAATAATGCAAACCCACACATACTATACTAACATCTGCTGAAGCCAGTCTCGCCTAGGATGTCTTTCAGTATCTACAGTATTTATCACATGTGCAACCTTCTCCATTTTATGTCCATGTTATAAGTGACTATAAACTAGGAGAACTGATGTGTTATCATTACAGAGCGGTGATATATTACTGCTTACTACTAGAAATCGATTGTGGGCTACACACATACTGTTCTTCTTTAGTATATATTTATATTAACACCGAAGTACGTTTTATTTCTCTCACACGTGTTTTGAATACTAACAAAATATTCTTTCATTTTAAATAGTAAAGGATATTTCTCTTACGTCCTGGAGGATGCTGGGGTCCTTATTAGTACAATGGGGTATAGACTGGTCCACCAGGAGCCATTGGCACTTTAAGAGTTTAACAGTGTGGGCTGGCTCCTCCCTCTATGCCCCTCCTACCAGACTCAGTTTATAAAATGTGCCCGGAGGAGCCGGTCACAGCTAGGGAAGCTCTACAGGGAATCTTTAGAAAAGTTTATTTTAGAGTTTGTTTTTTACAGGGAGGCTGTTGGCAACAGTGTCCCTGCATCAGGGACTGAGGGGGGGAGCAGTGTCCGCCCTGCGGTTCTGAGCCACTGTCTCCGCTGACTGGACACTGAGCTCCAGAGCTGATAGATCACTCCCCGCCGCAGGGGAACGCACACCCCGGCAGCATGCCGCCACCCCCTTACAGAGCTGAAGTGTGGCGAGTGATTCATCGGCTCCCTAACAAGCAGGGAGCCGATGTGAAGATGGCGGCTACAGGGTAGGAGCGCAGTACTAATTGCGCTCCGGGGAGCTCAGCGGTACTTAGGTGCGGCGCTGTGAGGGGCGCCCTGAGCTGGCGCCTTAACCCTACACTGACCAGAAAGCCTGTCGGGGTCCGCGGATCTCAGCCAGCACAAAATCCTCAGGCCAGTATAATCTAGGAAGAGCGGGAAGACAGCGCCATTAAGGGGGAAAAGCTTCTCCTCAGAGCGGACCCAGCAGCGTTCAGCGCCATTTTCCTGCCTGCAGACACGCTGCCAGTGGAAGAGCAGTCCCTCCAGAGCACCTCCAGCTACGGTACCAGGGGGTTGTAGAAGGGAGGGGAGGCTGTGTAAAGACTGTGTCACCTATTAAGGGACACAGACAGCGCTGGTTAAGGGTCTCCCTATACCTATATAGTGCTGTGTGTGGGTTGGCTCCAATCTCTGTGTCCCTATGCCATTCTTGGGGGGGGGGAAACTCTGTCTGCCCTATAGCCTGTGTGTATGTGGGGTGTGTGGGGTGTACAAGCAAACATGTCTAGAGACTCTGTCTCATATGCTGCAGAGGATTTATCTTCTCAGGAAGATCCCATCCCATGTAATCAGGATTGCACTGTTGTAGCGCAGATCCCAGCTAGAGAACCGGAGTGGTTAACCTCTCTTAGGGGGGCTATTTCTCAGATTTCTGAAAGGTTGCAAGGACTGAGCATGCTAATCAGGTATTGCAGTCCTCTATGGCAGTATGGTCCGATACTGCTCCCTCGGGGGCCCCCTGCGGTACATTCTCACAAACGTGCTCTTGTCCAAATTATGCAGGATGACACGGATACCGATTCTGACACAGCAGACGGTGATAGGGAGGTGTCGAGGGGGTCGGCATCACTTGCTAAGTGGGTGCAGTTGATGATTGAGGCCATGCGGGATGTGTTACATATTTCTGACACACCTCCTGAGCAGGTTGAGGAGGCCTTTTTCACAGACAGTAAGAAAGCCCCTCTCACCTTCCCAGCATCTAAGGAATTAAATGCTATATTTGAAAAAGCCTGGGAAAACCCGGAGAAAAAATTCCAGATCCCTAAAAGGGTTCTGGTTGCTTTTCCCTTCCCGGAAGATGATAGAAAAAATGGGAGTCTCCTCCTATAGTTGACGCTTCTGTCTCTAGGCTGTCAAAACAGGTGGTCTTACCAGTCCCGGGATCTACTGCGTTGAAAGACCCGGCAGATCGCAAAGTGGATGCTACGCTCAAATCCATATACACGGCTTCAGGGGCTATACTGCGGCCTACTATTGCCTGTGCATGGATTTCAAAAGCTATAGCAAAGTGGTCAATCACTCTGCAGGAGGACTTGACTACGATGGATAAAGGTGACATTGATTTATTTTTACGTAACATACAGGATTCTGCAGGATTCCTGGTAGAATCCATGAAGGATCTGGGTTCCATGGCTGCGGGGATCTCCTCCATGTCCGTCTCGGCTCGCAGGGGTCTCTGGCTGCGCCAATGGTCTGCGGACGCGGAATACAGGAAAGGTGTGGAGAGCCTACCCTAATACAGGTCAGGCTCTGTTTGGGGAGGCGTTGGATGCATGGCTTGCCATGGCTACAGCGGGTAAGTCTCCTTTTCTCCCCTCAGCTGCACCGGCTACGAAGAAGCCTTTTACTCCCAACACGTCACAGTCCTTTCGGCCCACTAGGCCTAGAAAAAACAAGCCCTCTCACACCATCTTTAGAGGTGGTCGTGCCAAATCCAAAAAGCCTGCTCCCGTAGGTTCCCAGGACCAGAAGCCTACTTCTGGTACCTCAAAGTCCTTAGCATGACGGTGGACCGCAAAGCCTGGAGGAAGGTCAGGTGGAAGCAAGACTCCGGCATTTCAGCCACGTCTGGGTGTTGACTGGCCTGGACCCCTGGATACAGGATATTGTGTCCAGGGGGTACAGGCTGGAGTTTCAAATTCTCCCACCTCACAGATTCTTCAAATCAGGCTTGCCGGCAGACAGAGCTATTCTACTGGACGCTATCCGAAAATTGATAGTGTCCGAGGTCATTGTTCCAGTTCCACCTCATCAGTTGACCAAAGGTTACTATTTGAACTTTTTTGTGGTTCCGAAGCCAGATGGTTCAGTAAGGCCAATTCTGAACTTGAAATCTTTGAACCCTTATCTCAGGGACTTCAAATTCAAGATGGAGTCTCTGAGGGTTGTTATCTCAGGACGGAGGGGGAGTTCCTGGTGTCCCTGGACATCAGGATGCGTACCTCCACATTCCCGTTTGGTCGCCGCATCAGGCTTATCTCAGGTTTGCACTGTTAGACGATCACTATCAGTTTCAGGCACTGCCGTTCGCAGAGCCGGCCTTAGCTATAGGCAGGCTAGGCATTTGCCTAGGGCATCCAAGCATGTCTAGGGGCATCCAAGCATGTCCCTGCAGTATCTCATGCTGGGAGGGACAGTCTGCAAACTAACTGTTACTTTCCAAATGTATTCAATCAGTACATGTATACACTGCTGTTTACATTTGTCAAAAAAAATGCACACTCTCCCTTAAAGTTCTTAAAACTCCCTCCGACATGCTTGAATGCCCCTGACTTGTGAGACCTCAGACAGACAGCAGAAGCCCAGTAACTGCAATTCCTGGACCTGTGTCATTTTCACTGACTATATAAGGTTATTACTAAATGGCTCCTTATGATAACACATGTGTATTTTGGAAGAATGCTTCACAGAAACCTGACATCACCTATACTGCTTGTGCACATGGGGGAGGGGGACCCTGCCATCCTGTGTGTCCCTTATCCCTGTGCAAACCCCAGGTGTCTGCAGAGACATAACATGGGCAGTGTACTCCCCACACTTTATTTCCTAGTCAGTCCATGCTGTAAAATTCCCCTTCCATTATGGCATACCCTGTGAGGTCACATCCCTTGTATGGGTGCCCCTTTAACGGGTGTGAGCGCAAGCACTCACCCATCCTGCCACCCCCATCTCACAAAATGCAGTCATGGATCCAGGGAGCTGCATGGGCGCACACACTGACTGCAAGCACACCAGCAAGCAAAAGTAAGTTATATAAAAAAAGCTACTATTGCTACTAATGTGTAAGGTGCATTACTGTGTGGCATTATGTGTATTGTGGGCATCACTGTGTGCCATTATGTAGGGTTGATCTGGCCCACAGTGTACACCCCCCCCCCCCCCCTCCCCGGTGACCACCAACTGATAAAGAGCACGTCACATCTTGAAAAGATACCTTTATGGGCATGTCAACACCTGTCTTTTTGTAAGTCAGGTGTGTTTATATGAGAACACTGTCTCAATTTGTTGGTTTAAAAAGATCACCAATTCTCTGACCATTCACATTGCCTAGTGTAGCCTACTAGACTATCGGCAAAAACCGTAGACTACGTTATTGCCTCATTTTGTTTCACGCGACAATACTACACATTGTATACTTCTGTTTCATTTTCCTATTATTTTAACACGGTTGAGCTCTCTATCAACAATTGAACATTGAACACCCTTGACTTTCCGTCCGGAGACGGCACAGCTAAGTATTTTTTTGAGCACTCTCATATTCACCATCACCGCTTGAGCGATAGCGCCATCTAGTCCACACCACCACAACTCTTTCTAGAATGCCTATCCTCTGCTCTCACATTCGCAACCTAGAACGCCTATCCTCTGCTCTCAAATCCGCAACCTAGAACGCCTAACCTCTGCTCTCACATCCGCAGCCTAGAATACCCATCCTCTGCTCTCACATCTGCAACCTAGAACGCCTATCCTTGGCTCTCACTTCTGCAACCTAGAACGCCTATCCTCTGCTCTCACTTCTGCAACCTAGAACGCCTATCCTCTGCTCTCACTTCTGCCACCTAGCAATGTGTCGAAGAGTCTAGTTCAGAGGTGGACGCAGTTGCATTCACAAATTAGTTTTCAAACTCTGCGGATCTGCAATATTATGCCAATAACACTGCCACTGGGATTTGTGCAGGGACGCTGACTGACTGCATCTCTGATCCACTGTTTGCATACACAGGTGTACCATTGGTCACACATCAGTCACTCCATCGATCATCAGAGAAACTCTGTGGTTGCTCAGAATGTCCATAGCAAGGAAGCTGCAGAAGGCTTTACAGCTGCGTATGAATTTGCGGTCGCGGGCTCGGTCTCGTCTCCAAAATGGTTTCAGCATGCCTGTGTTTTTGAAGCCACCCCCTGTTACCTTCCACAAATGGTCAATACAGTACATGTCACTTTCCGGATTTAAAAAAAAAAATCCTCACTGTATCCGCCGTAGCTAAGCAATTGCGCGTGTGCGCAGTGTGACTGTGATACATAGGGAGTACCAATAAAAACTATGACACCGCAAAGATCGTCACTGCATCCACCTCTAAAACAGAGTGTGCAGAGGTGGGAAAATCTCCAAGAGCCTAATATTCAAAGCTATAAACATCTCAATAAACTCAACCCTCCTACCACATTACTACTGCTCAGTTTAACCTATGACTACATTTAATCATGGTTCTCTGACTGCGGAGCGGATCTGTGCTGCATGCAATAAAAATATTAGAGGCCTGATTGTGAGTGGCATGCAATGCCCATGTTCATGCGACTGCCCACGTGCAAAAGGTTCTGAAAACCCCTATGGCGCATGCGTGATTCTGAGTGTATATACAGAGATGCTGCTGTGATCGGGACATACAGAGGGAGATGTATGAAGCAGGAAAAAAAGTGAAGAAGTGTGCCAGCTTTTAGGTAACATTTATTAAGTGTATTCTATAAAATTGGTAGCAGCTGATTGGTTGCCATGGGCGGCAGTAAAGCAATGGGTGTTCCTAGGTGGCTAGAAGTATGGGCGTGTTAAGGGAGTGTAGAGGGTGTGTCAGTGAAAGAGGCTGCGCTCCCAAACGCACAGCCGCAGCCATAGGAGGCCACGGTCTGACGCAGAACTGCACCTGCCATCGGCCTGGTGTAAGTGTTGATGGTGTGAGAGTTGGTGTGAGTTATATGTACTAACAGAGGCCATAAGTAATGCAAAGGACAGCTCTCCCAATAAATCTGTCCTTTGCTATGTCGTCACTTCCGGGTTTTCGGCCTGGGGAGTCCCTCTGAGCAATACGCAGAGTGACTCGGCAGCCTCGAGGTGTGCTGGGAGGGATCTGTTTGGATCTCTCTCAGAGGACATAGCGGAAAAGAAGCCCATAGGCATTACTCACTGCATGCAAGCCCCGGAATGTACTTTGGGGGTAATTCTGAGTTGATCGCAGCAGGAACTTTTTTAGCAATTGGGCAAAACCATGTGCACTGCAGGGGAGGCAGATATAACATGTGCAGAGAGAGATAGATTTGGGTGTGGTGAGTTCAATCTGCAATCTAAATTGCAGTGTAAAAATAAAGCAGCCAGTATTTAAACTGCACAGAAACAAAATAACCAACCCAAATCTAACTCTCTCTGCACATGTTATATCTGCCCCCCCTGCAGTGCACATGGTTTTGCCCAACTGCTAAAAATTTTCCTGCTGCGATCAACTTGGAATTACCCCCTTTATCACTGTGATATTTATCACTCTCCAAGCCTTGATAAAACTGGGCCAAAGTCGCCAATCTGTACAGTTTGCAGTGATGTTCTTCTTTTACTTTCTTAGACTAACTTCTAAGAATTAACATTTATAAAAACTTAGCTGTAAGTTGGAATACACACGGGAGACTGGCAGACGGTATGCCGGCTGCTACTATAACGACAGCAGCACATACTTGCCTACTCTCCCGGAATGGCCGGGAGGCTCCCGAAAATCGGGTGACCCTCCCGGCCCCCCGGAAGAGCAGGCAAGTCTCCCGATTTGCGTGGTCCCCCCTGTCCGTCCGCCCACTTAGTGTGTAAAGTGGGCGGTCCGGGCAGTCGATGACGCGATTCTTGCTGAATCGTGTCATCATAGCCACGCCCCCTGCAGTGTAATGCCGGTGATCGCGGCATTACAGAGCGGGAGCGTAGTTTAAAGGAGGTGTCACTGTGACCCTACCCTTGCTCCGCCCCCGTCCCGCCCTTGCTCCGCCCCTGTCCCGCCTCCGGCCACCCCCTCCTTTACATCACAGCCTCCCCTGCCCGCACGCTGAGCCGACCTGGCTGCTCTCTCCCGCAGAGAGCAGCCAGAATGTCGGTAAGTATGCAGCAGCATCCTGTCAGACGGAATCCCGGCAGTGAGGCAGCAAGTCCCCTCATGGTCTCGCTGCGCTTGCCACGCTTCGAGTCCGATGGCGAGCTTAGCTCGTCACAGGTTATTTTCCCACTCGGATGGTGGTGTGGACCCACGCCTGAATGGGAATACCGGACTGCTGTCGAGATTTTGACTGCCGGCATTTTCTCAGCTCTCGGGATACCGGTGTCGGTATCCTGAACGCCGGGATCCCGACAGGCGTTATTTTAACCGCATTCCTGTAAGTTCATTCTGTGTAACATTAGAAGAACACAGGGCCTAATTCAGACCTGGTCACACGCAGGCTGTTTTTTGCACTGCTGCGACCAGGTAATCGCCGCCTACAGGGGGAGGGGTAAGCGCATCGCAGGGGTACGAATGGCTGTGCAGAGAGCTGCACAAACAAAAGTTTGTGCAATTTCTGCACAGCCCAGGACTTACTCAGCCGCTGCGACGATCCGGGCCGCTGGTGACGTCAGGAATCCTCCTCCGGAACGGGTGGACATGCCTGTGTTTTTTCTGACACTCCCAGGAACGCCTTCTCCCTGTCAATCTTCTTGCGATCGCCCCTGTGTTCGCTTTCGTCGTAGAAACTGTCACTGACGTGCTTGCACATTGTGGACCGCACGCATGCGCAGTTCAGGCCCGATCGCACAGCTGCGAAAAAATGCAGCGTGCGATCGGGTCTGAATGACCCCCACAATCAATTTCTTCATACTTGAGAAAATGACGTTTATTTTTCTACATGATATACTTGCCTTGTCAGAATTTACACTGGGGTACATTTCTTAAAACTAGAGATGTGCGGTTCGGTTCTCCAGAAATCTGAATCCTCACAAATTTTGTAGATCCAGGACCTCTTTCAGCTTCAGTTACGCTCTGTGATTGTAGCAGAAAAGTCCGCCCAGCACAGAACAAGCCACCCATTGATGCGTTCACAATTCTGCAAATGCAACCACAGAACTGCAAATGTATTGCAAAAATCGAGTACCGTTGGCCATACCAGTTGACCCTTGCAAACGCAGGCTAGTCGCGGCACTAATCGCAGCGGCACCATGTTCTCGACCGCAGCATTCGCAGCTTACATAAGTAACACATCTCGAAAACGGCCATGACACGCCTGCGTTTTTCTGATTACTCCCTATAAACACCATGTGTACGCCAACGAATCCCCACCTCCTGTCACTTAACTTGCGATCACATCCCGGCAACATGCGTTCGCAGACGAATCGCAAATTGTGGGTTGCAGATGCGCAATGCGTTCGCAGCGCATGCGCAGTCAGACAATAATCGGTCAATCTACGATTTTGCAAATTTACAACTCTGAATAAGGCCCCTTGTCCGAACCGAGTCCCGGTTTGGATCTTGCCGTGGTTCAGAATTTGGATTTTAAATCCGAATTTTGGATTTTGGGTTGCAAAAATTATACAATTTTAGCTGTTTTTATCATTTTTTTTTAAATATCAGGTAAATTTACTAAGATGGGATGTTTCCCATAGCAACCAATCAGATTCCAGGTATTATCTTCTAGAAGGTGCTAGATAAATGAGAAGTAGAATCTGATTGGTTGCTATGGGCAACATTCCATCTTCAATAGAACTCCCACCTTAGTAAATGTACCCCTAATTATCAAGTTGTAGCCAAACCAAAAACTGAACCAAAACACTTGAGGATGGTTTTGCCAAAACCAAAACATGATGATTAAAACCATTCCTCATTTAGCTGAAACACTATTTTCGGTACACATGGAGCTATTTTTATCCTGGTTTTCCAGCTATATTAAAATTTTCAGCTGCCTTATCACCTTGTTTTGCTAAATGAAATCTTTTGTACGGGGCTGTTTTATAATAGTGCTTTTCCATCTGTTATTGTACAGCATTTCCAGCATGTTCAGCCATGTGCTTAACACAATGAAGGAGACCATATACAATTGGACACAAACTCTAGGCATTAGTTGCCAAGAAACATATCCTGGCTTGTACACAGCCAGCTTGGCTTTTTTTTTTTCTTTTTTTTTTTTTAAAATTAACTTTATTTACATAAGTATATATATATATATATAACATCTGACATGCTACATCATCCTTATGGGTTGGCCCCACATTAATGTCATATCATAATATCAAATTGGATATTATTTTTGCAGTTGAGAGAATGGCATTATTATTATTATTATTATTATTATTATTATTATTATTATTATTGTTATTATTATTATTATTATTATTATTCATAACAACATATCTGTATATTCAGTGTAAACATCCAGAACAACTGTAAAATAATAAACTAGAAGACAATAAGCTTTTGGCAGCATGGGGAGTAAATTAGCAGTAAGGGTTAACAACTGTCCCCTCTTTAGTTTACATAATGAGCACGCACTGTGCGCTATTCACCTCATCTAATTTACAACTTAGACTTTACAGAGATAACATTGTGATCAAACAAGATAATGATTGCTCTGAAATGTTTGACTTTAAATCAATAATATTTTTTTGTCACACTTTATACGCTGAAGCTCTCCATCTGCTTGCACTTATAACACCTGCCATTCAATAAATTGATTTTACAATTTTGTGTAACTGCTCAACAGAATATTTTTCCCCCTTTGCACCAGATGCCACTGTAACAGCACAGTATTGCTCTCCTTGCAACAGAGAACAAAGTGAAAGCATATTTTTTGTAGCAACTTGGGGGGTCATTCCGAGTTGATCGCTCGCTAGCTAGTTTTAGCAGCCGTGCAAACGCTATGCCGCCGCCCACTGGGTGTGTATTTTAGCTTAGCAGAAGTGCGAACGAATGTATCGCAGAGCGGCTACAAATTTTTTTTGTGTAGTTTCACAGTAGCTCAAAACCTACTCAGCGCTTGCGATCACTTCAGACTGTACAGTTCCTGTTTTGACGTCACAAACCCGCCCAGCGTTCACCCAGCCACGCCTGTGTTTTTCCTGGCACGCCTGCGTTTTTCCGCACACTCCCTGAAAACGGTCAGTTGCCACCCAGAAACGCCCACTTCACGTCAATCACTCTGCGGCAAGCAGTGCGACTGAAATGCATCGCTATACCCTGTGTAAAACTACATCATTCATTGTGCCCGTACGTCGCGCGTGCGCATTGCGCCGCACTGCCGATTTTTAGCCTGATCACTGCGCTGCGAACAAATTCAGCTAGCGATCAACTCGGAATGACCCCCTTGGTGCGGTAAGATGCCATGCTCACTTTGAATTCTTAATGCAGTATATCCATATTATTAAATAATACCCCTTTTGCCCTGCTGCAGTAACCTGGGTATTGTTGCTGGGTCTACCCTGTACTTACCTACTTTCTTTTTCTCCTCTCCAAGAGAAGCCTGGCATTAGCTTTTTTTGTGCTTTTTGCCCTCATCCTGTCTGCTACGCTAGGTAGTAAGCAGGTGCGGGCAGGATGCGGGATAACCACATACCCTACACTAAAAATCGAGGTCCTCCCGCAGCTTCCGGTAGGGTAGGCAAGTATGGTCTACTTGGGTCGCGGCTTGGTGCAGGGGCCCACCGGGGTTCACCCCTGTACCACTGTGGACCAGTCCAACCCTGACTTGGACCTGTTTTTGTTCCTATAGTATTATTAACATTAATAATATTAATTTCCAATAATTTCCAGTCTGTTTTGCCTGCCTCACCATACACTCATCTCTCCTTAGTGAAATGGCCCCTGAAATCACAAAGGAGGGACTTACATGCAATTTGCTTTTTAAATATAATTTCCGAGGGAAGACCATATTCGGGAATTGGTTCACTCCGTTCCCCAAAAGTGATCCAAGCCGGGACTCTGTTCTACTCGGATCCCCAAAGTAAGGGTGTGTTCAGGTTTCAACTAAATGGAACCGCTCATCTCTGACCGTAACAATGTATCACTGTGTGACAGTTAAAATTGCTTATAAAATGTTTTACTGAGGCAGAAGGACTGTTATCTGAATATAGCACACACCTCATAAAAACCTGCATAGGCTCAGTGCCGTTTCTAGCGGCGGGCGAGCCGTGCAACCGCACGGGGCGCCCACCGCGGCACTTTGTGTGTCCTTATCTCCTCTCCTCCCTCTTCCCAAGCGCTCCTGCTCGGGGGGCGGAGTTTCGCGGAATGACGCGTTTGCGTCGTGACGTCACGACGCAAACGCGTCATTCTGCGAAACTCCGCCCCCCGAGCAGGAGTGCTTGAGAAGAGGGAGGAGAGAAGCCTGGAAGGAGGAGGCGGCCGGCGCGAGGGACGTGAGGCGGCCGGACCCGAAGAGTGGGAAGATGTAAGTAGTATCTCTATCTCTATCTCTCTCTCTCCCCCTCCCTCCCTCCCCCCCCCCCACTTGACACCTGCCTGCCGCACTGTGTAAAATGGGGATACCTGCCTGCCGCACTTTGTAAAATGGGGACACCTGCCTGCCGCACTGTGTAAAATGGGGACACCTGCCTGCCGCACTTTGTAAAATGGGGACACCTGCCGGCCGCACTTTGTAAAATGGGAACACCTGCCTGCCGTGCTGTGTAAAATGGGGACACCTGCCTGCCGCACTTTGTAAAATGGGGACACCTGCCTGCCGTGCTGTGTAAAATGGGGACACCTGCCTGCCGTACTGTGTAAAATGGGGACACCTGCCTGCCGCACTTTGTAAAATGGGGACACCTGCCTGCCACACTTTGTAAAATGGGGACACCTGCCTGCCGTGCTGTGTAAAATGGGGACACCTG
Organism: Pseudophryne corroboree; assembly: GCF_028390025.1. Classification (NCBI taxonomy): domain Eukaryota; kingdom Metazoa; phylum Chordata; class Amphibia; order Anura; family Myobatrachidae; genus Pseudophryne; species Pseudophryne corroboree. The sequence continues at coordinate 38,622,074 of NC_086455.1, forward strand.
CCTGCCGTACTTTGTAAAATGGGGACACCTGCCTGCCGTACTGTGTAAAATGGGGACACCTGCCTGCCGCACTTTGTAAAATGGGGACACCTGCCTGCCGCACTTTGTAAAATGGGGACACCTGCCTGCCGCACTGTGTAAAATGGGGACTCTTGCCTGCCGTACTGTGTAAAATGGGGACTCTTGCCTGCCGTGCTGTGTAAAATGGGGACACCTGCCTGCCGTGCTGTGTAAAATGGGGACACCTGCCTGCCGTGCTGTGTAAAATGGGGACACCTGCCTGCCGTGCTGTGTAAAATGGGGACACCTGCCTGCCGCGCTGTGTAAAATGGGGACACCTGCCTGCCGCGCTGTGTAAAATGGGGACACTTGCCTGCTGTAATGTGTAAAATAAGGACTTTTTTATTTTTATTTCCCCCCCTCTGTGGTGGGCGTGATGATATCAGATGAGGCCATGCCCACTTTAATGAGACCACGCCCATTTTAATCAGACCACACCCCCTTGTCGGGAGCCTTAGGCGCGCGCATGCTTTTTCTTTTTATAGCTGTGTGTGTGTGTGTGTGGGGGGGGGGCGCAATTTTATTTTTATAGCAATGGGGGGGGGGGGGGGGGGGGCGCATTTTGAAATCTTGCACTGGGAGCCAAATTGGCTAGAGACGGCCCTGCATAGGCTACTATCTGACGCGCATGTGTTGGGCACTTACTGAAGAATATATGAGGATTACATTTAAAGATAAATGGATCTCTTGTCCTTATCATAGCTTGATAGAAGCAGTAAGAAACTTTGGAGAAATACATTGGGGTGATTTAATTGTATTGGGCACAGAGCAATAATATATTTGTAACCATTAGGATTTTTAAGTACTGTAGCTGATTTTATTTTTATTTAACTATGCATGTAAAATAGAACCCCGGAGAATGTTATCACAGCTGTACCTGGCTGAAACACACAACAGGTAACTTACAAATAGCAATTTATTTTTATGATGTTATGTGGATGTTATTTGAGTAACTGGGCAACTTTTAGTGGTAACTTCATTTTACTGTACAATGTCTTATTGGTAACTACGGGTCTGATGTTCTAAGCCGAGGAGATAGATAAAGTGAAGAGAGATAAAGTACCAACCAATCAGCTGCTGCCATTTTATAGGCTATGGGGTAAATGTGTGAAGCAGTGATAAGAGTGGAGAAGTGAGCCAGTGGAGAAGTTGCCCATGGCAACCAATCAACATTGAAGTAACATTTAGAACTTGCATACTATAAAATTATACAGAGCAGCTGATTGGTTGCCATGGGCAACTTCTCCACTGGCTCATTCCTCCACTCTTATCACTGCTTCATACATTTACCCCAATGTTTGAAAAATGACAGTTAGGAGCTGATTGGTTATTTATCTCTCTCCAATGTTTAGTACATAGACCCCTTAATCCTGCTGATTAAGGTAAACCATTACAGTGCATTGTCTGACTGGATCATGATGGCCCTTCGTTACAGGAATGGCATCAAGGTTTGTTGAAACTGATGTGATTTCTGAACATCAGTTGGAAGCCTTGACTTAACCACAATCCAGAGGTGCTTTACCTCACACTGCAGAGCGAAACCCTGAGCCTTGAAAACTGGGTTCATGGACATTATCAATCAGTCCAAGCTTGAAACAGATTACCCCTATATACAGTAGGTTGTGTCCAGTCCTATCTATATCTTGACCACCATCTGCACTCATCTCAACTCCGTGCTATTCACCTAGGGTTATTCACCTAGGGTGGTCAGAACTTGTGGTAGACTTTTTTTGAGGGTCTTTTGCTGTGCTACTCAGAGGGGCTCTGAGCTCATCTCAGGTTTTGCAACATTCCGGACTCTTATATTGCTGATTCCATACTGTGATTTTCAGCCATTATCACATCTACCTATTCAGGAGTGAATTTCTGCACTATGGTTTGGGACATTCATTCATTCATTATCCTCTTCAGGCCGGGATACTGACACATATGTGTATGTTTACTTTTATTTTATTACACTTGATGTTCTGCATAAGACATTCTGCGAATGATGTTTTGCATAAAATGTTCTGCACGTGCTATATTGTATAAGTATTCTGCAGTTCCACATTCTAAGAGTCATCTGTTTAATTCACCTTCCATGCCTTATTTCTGAATGCACACTGGCCCTCATTCCGAGTTGTTTGCTCGTTATTTTTTTTCGCTACGGAGCGATTAGTCGCAAACTGCGCATGCGCAATGTACGCAGCGCGCCTGCGCCAAGTAAATTAGCACAAAAGTTTGGTATTTTACTCACGGCGTAACGAGGTTTTTTCATCGTTCTGCTGATCGTAGTGTGATTGACAGGAAGTGGGTGTTTCTGAGCGGAAACTGACCGTTTTCTGGGAGTGTGTGAAAAAACGCAGGAGTGTCAGGGAAAAACGCGGGAGTGTCTGGAGAAACGGGGGAGTGGCTGGGCGTGTGTTTGTGACGTTAAACCAGGAATGAAAAGGACTGAACTGATCGCAGTGTAGGAGTAAGTCTCGAGCTACTCAGAAACTGCTAAGAAATTTCTATTCGCAATTCTGCTAATCTTTCGTTCGCAATTCTGTGAAGCTAAGATACACTCCCAGAGGGCGGCGGTTTAGCGTGTGCAATGCTGCTAAAAGCAGCTAGCGAGCGAACAACTCGGAATGGGGGCCACTGTGCTGTCACTGCCTGGGATGAATTTTAGCATCCCTGGGCCCAGGGTCCAGAACTTCACCCTAAATGGCTCCTGAATGTGGTCAACTAGCCAGTGGCAAATGCAGGATTTCTAGAGCTGGAGTTCCAAATGCAGTCCTCAATCTCCAACTCTGCAGAACATTGCAGCAAGTGCAGTAGTCTGGGGGAGCTGTAGAAGAACCTAGTAACGACCCTGGACATTAATGTAAACATTGGTCTTTTTAAGTTTTTATACACTGGTTATTGTATGTAATACAGTATTAATATTTAACACTATAGATGGTCTATAGTATAGGCCTTATCAAACATTTAAATAATATAAATAAGTGTTCAGGAAAAGGTTAAACATTCCATAATAAATACACAAACATAATAGAACCAGTACTGCACTCTCTAAGCACATTCTCCCACCTCATAGTAAGGCTCCTGTCTCTTCTTCCTGTCAGCTACTCTCTGGTCCAGTGAACTGATTGAGGACGCAGTACCACACACACAGCAAACTTGGTAGAAGAAGCTAATACCACTGGGCATGTGCAGCAGCTCTGCTCTGTCTCTCAACCCGGATGATGCGTAGGCAGCTCTAGTAATCGTATTATATACCATTGCTATTGTTATAATTTGAGCCACTTTCTAAGAGGAGGGTCCCTGTTGCCCTATGTAACTAACAGCACCTTTGACCTTGCCTAGCCTACCTTTAAAACCTTCAACAGTGCTCTGACCACATCAACATTGCACTATTGACCCAAAATGGCCACCTCATCTCCGCTGCCAGTAAATCTGCATCGGAAGACGCAGACATTATCATTGGCGTGTCTCAAAAAGGGGACTGACATGACCCCATTTTTGAGAATGTAGCCCACCTCCGCCATGTCCCTGCCCCAAGGTGCTGTGACTGGAGCTGCAGCATCATCACTGGACATGCACACTGTGCTCCATACAGTACATGCCCAGTTTATAAAATATCAGCCAACTGCAGAAATATTACCATAGTGTCCACCTCCAAATGAGCCCTTTTGTTAGACTCTGATTAGCCTACTCGTATTCTTTTGGAATATGAGAGGAATCCAGAGCACCTGGAAGATACCCACACACAAACAGGTAGAACATACAAACTCCACACAGATGGGCCATGACTCACAATTGAACTCATGGCCTTAATACTGTGAGGCAGTAATGCTTGCCACCATGCCAGCCGCAGTGTCGGACTGGGGCATGTAGGGCCCACCGAGGGAATGCAGTGGTAGGGGCCCATGTTTAGGGGTGTGGCCAGTCTCTAGAGGGGGTGTGCCCAGCCACCACATTGGTTTACCTAACCATTTTGCAAGTGTTGGTCCCCTAGATAAATATATACAGTAAATTCTGTAGTGCATGCAAGATAATGTACTAGATTAGTAATAGTACAGTCTGGAACCTGATCCCTAGAGGAGGGGGTGGGGCCCCAGGCAGTAGGGCCCACCGGTGGTTTCCCCTGTACCCCTGTGGGCCAGTCCAACCCTGCAGCCGCAGCACCCACTGTGACACCACAATGAACTGCGGCTGATCTCTTGGGTGCCCCTGGCAACAAACGCAGCGTTGCTGGTCACATGACACATGTGACGTGATGCCATCAGTACACCGCGGGTGCCTGTACCTTGCTCTCTCCTCCCCTTTCAAACACATGAGGAGCGAGCTGCGCTGATTCATCTAATCCCCCCCCCCTTCCTTCCCTCTATGGTGGCTGGTGTGTTGTACTGACCCCTGAAATTCTTGGAGGATGCTGGCCTGACAGCTGCAGAGATGGAAAAGCAGCAGGGGCAGTTTGTGTCAGACTGGAATCCTGCTGCTGTCACATTATACACAGTGCACTGCAGGAGCTTCCTGTACAGCTAAGTCAGTTAATTAGGTAAGCATAATGAGCATTGTTGGTCACACTGGTGGTTAGGGGGTGGCAATTGAGGGAAAAATAGGTGTGCAGAGGGGCATGCGGATAGCACATTAGGGAACACTAATATTAATTTAAAACTTCAACTTTGATAAATATAGTAAGCTAAAATAAGCTAAAAAATGATCATAGATAAAGTAGATGCAAAAACAAAAAGGAATATATCCACTGCTAACTGTTCAGAATACAGGTTGAGTATCCCATATTCAAATATTCCGAAATACGGAATATTCCGAAATACGGACTTTTTTGAGTGAGACTGAGATAGTGAAACCTTTGTTTTCTGATGCCTCAATGTACACAAACTTTGTTTAATACACAAAGTTATTAAAAATATTGTATTAAATGACCTCCAGGCTGTGTGTATAAGGTGTATATGAAACATAAATGAATTGTGTGAATGTACACACACTTTGTTTAATGCACAAAGTTATAAAAAATATTGGTTATAATGACCTTCAGGCTGTGTGTATAAGGTGTATATGTGACATAAATGCATTCTGTGCTTAGATTTAGGTCCCATCACCATGATATCTCATTACGGTATGCAATTATTCCAAAACACGGAAAAATCCGATATCCAAAATACTTCTGGTCCCAAGCATTTTGGATAAGGGAGACTCAATCTGTATACGTTTTCTGTATATTTTAGAATATCTTATTTACCACTTTTCAAACTAACAATTGGAAAGAACTCTAGTAGGAATAGAGGGCCTAATTCAGACCTGATCGTTCGTTAGCGTTTTTTGCATCGCTGCGATCAGGTCAGAACTGCGATGCACCGCAATGCGCAGGCGCGTCGCGTGGGTAAAACGCGGTTCGTTGCTCTGCGATGGGTTTGTGCGAAGAATCCATTCGCATGAGCGATCGCAAGGTGATTGACAGGAAGAAGGCGTTTATGGGTGGCAACTGACCGTTTTCTGGAAGTGTTTGGAAAAACGCAGGCGTTTTCAAGCGTTTGCAGGGCGGGTGTCTGATGTCAGTTCCGGTCCCGGAAGTGATCACAGCGGCTGAGTAAGTCCTGGGCTACTCGAAACTGCACAAGATCTTTTTGTACTGCTCGGCTGCACATGCGATCGCACACTTGCACAGCTAAAATACACTCCCCGGTGGGCGGCGACTATGCGAATGCAGGACTGCAAAATACAGCTAGCGAGCAATTAGGTCTGAATTACCCCCAGTATATGCAACTTTTTTTATAAAACTTGTGTAATGATAACCCTATATATATATATATATATATATATATATATATTTATTTATTTATGATAAATGTGTGAAAAGTGGTAAATAGGATATTCCAATATGACTAAGTACTGTATATCTGTAACAGGTCACAGTTAATATAGAATTTGCATTCACTTATTCATTTCTTTTGCACCTTATCTACAATTATTTTGAATACTTCAGTTACTTATAAGGATCCCAGTTTTATGTAAATGAATCAATTATGCATTTTAATTTGAAAGAATAATGAATAAAGTATGAATATTTAAATAATTAAATTGGTCCAAGCTGTGTGGAAAACGATGGTGGACAGAAGGTAGTGAAGTTGGTTTTAGGGCAGTAGGGGTAATAATTCCAGTTGCCCCTGAAAGGCAACATTCAGCGGTTTAGGGGTGCCAAAATGAAATTATATCTTGCTTCCCCCAACCTAAAAACATTCTGGCGCTCAGTTCCCTACCATCATGGCAACCAGCCCTTGACTGGACAGGGCTGGAATCCCTATTGAAGTGGGGTTCACCCCAAAAAATGGGGTGGCTTTGGCCCTTGGCTTTGGATCTGAGGGTAATAGTGTAAAAAGTGTAATGAATCAATATTGTTCTTTACAGATGGACTACAGATCCCAGAAAACCTGCCCAGGCATGATGGCACTTGTTGAACCACACGTGCCAACATGCCCAGCTGCCACCTGTACTTCACCTGTAAGACAGTACACACACCTAATATTGTATTATTTTATGAAACAAAAACCTGACACAACCTTCGTTGATCCATATAATACTTATCAAATGTAGGGGTTCACATCGTCTTCAGTCTATGTGGCATCCCTGAATCTTGGCAAAATAGAAAATGAAACTACTGCTCCTCCAGGAGTCCTGCTGCAAATAAGAAGTCACTTGATGACACTCTTCATAGCAATGAATAGGGCTGCACTGATTGTTCAGTTTGCATCAGTTCCCACGCTATAACCAATCCGCGTTATTGACGTTGGATGAAAATGAACAAACTGATGCATAATAAATACTGGTTTTTTTTTTTAACTGCAACTCGCTGTCGATGCATTTGACTACAAATCTGATGTTTAATCTTTACTATGTGCATCACTATACTATATCCCGGTGACACTAGCCAGAATGTTGTTTGGATAATACTAATTAGGAGAGAGACACATTCTGAGCACTGCTGCTTGCAGCGGCTGACTGGGTCACTAAAATAGCTTTGGCAGCCTAGTGCATGAGAAAGGGGCGTGGTCACGATTCACGGTATCCGGTCTCTAGGTCGACCAGTATTGGTCGACAGTAACTAGGTCGAGTGTCTAGGTCGACCACTATTGGTCGACAATAACTTGGTCGACAGGGTTTCTAGGTCGACAGAGTCTCTAGGTCAAAACGTCAACATAAGTTTTTCACATTTTTAAATTTTTTTAAACTTTTTCCATACTTTATGATCAACGTGGACTACAATTGGGAATGGTCACCTGCCTGAAGCATGGCGATCGAAGCGAGCCATGTGAAGGGACACAGTGCACTAATTAGGGTTCCCGGTCACTGTACGGCGAAAACAACACCAAAAAAACCCCAAAAAAACATGTCGACCTTTTGACCTGTTGACCTTGACCAGGGCCAGTATTTACTAAAAATCCGAGTTTGGCCGATTTGTGGGTTTTTTTCTAAGTCCCAACACGGGAATTCACTAAGCACAAATCTCGGCAGTGTTTGGGACATTCGTAATGGTTTGAACGGCAAAGTACACAAATACGAATGAATAGACCATCGGTCAAACGCGGCTGTTATTTCCTACAACACGGGTATTCACTATTCATTCGTATTTGGGTGTTAATCTCTGAGTGCTCAAGTGCGGGTGTATTTTTTTGCGAATCGTTAAAAAAAGCAGCAAAAAAATAGACCTGCTTTTTCCAGTCGAGTTTGGATAACCATGCACGGATCAGTGAGATCTGTGCATGGTTATCTATGGGAAAGGGTCTGTTTAATGTAAAAACTGGGAAAAAATTTTGCGTCGGGTCCCCCCTCCTAAGCATAACTAGCCTCGGGCTCTTTCAGCCGGTCCTGGTTGCAAAAATATGGGGAAAAAATTGACAGGGGTTCCCCCATATTTTAACAACCAGCACCGGGCTCTGCGCCTGGTCCTGGTGCCAAAACTACGGGGAACAAAAAGCGTAGGGGTCCCTCGTATTTTTGGAACCAGCACCGGGCTCCACTAGTCAGAGAGATAATGCCACAGCCGGGGGACACTTTTATATAGGTCCCTGCGGCCCTGGCATTAAATCACTAACTAGTCACCCCTAGCCGGGGTACCCTGGAGGAGTGGGAACCCCTTAAATCAAGGGGTCCCCCCCCTCCAGCCACCCAAAGGCGAGGGGTGAAGCCCGAGGCTGTCCCCCCCATCCAAGGGCTGCGGATGGGGGGCTGATAGCCTTGTGAATAAAATAGAATATTGTTTTTTGTAGCAGTACTACAAGTACCAGCAAGCCTCCCCCGCAAGCTGGTACTTGGAGAACCACAAGTACCAGCATGCGGTGGAAAAATGGGCCCGCTGGTACCTGTAGTACTACTACAAAAAAAATACCCAAATAAAAACAGAACTCACACACCTTGAAAGTACAACTTTATTACATACATGCACACCTACATTCACACATACTTACCTATGTTCACACGAGGGTCGGTCCACTTCTCCAAGTAGAATCCATGGGTTACCTGAAATTAAAATTATACTCACAAAAATCCAGTGTAGATCTGTCCTCTTCTGAGCTTGTAATCCACGTACTTGGCAAAAAAACAAACCGGAAACCCGACCACGCACTGAAAGGGGTCCCATGTTTAGACATGGGACCCCTTTCCCCGACTGCCAGGAACCCCCCTGACTCCTGTCAAAGAGGGTCCCTTCAGCCAATCAGTGAGCGCCACGTCGTGGCACTCTCCTGATTGGCTGTGTGCAGGGCCGGTGCAAGGTTTCTCGGCACCCTAGGCAAAACTTCTGCCTTCTGTCCCTTCCACCGGGTGGTCTTCTGGTTGCCGAATGTCGGGATCCCGACACCCGGCCTACGACACATATTCTCCCTCCCGTAAAACACTGCCTGACATTACAAATCACATCGACATTGGAAAAAACGAATGTGGAAAACTCGGCAGCTTAATAACTGACCGTATCAGGATTCAAAAAGTTGCAGTAAAATGCACCCGATACCATTCGAGTTCAAACACCCTTAAAAACGGCTAAAACACGAATATTAGTAAATTTTTGCCCATGTCTATATAGGCAAAACATGGAGAGCACTTTGTCTTTGAATGCCTTGAAAGTACTTGAGCCAGGGACTTGTTTTCCTGCGTATGTCGGCAACCATGGGGCCCCAAAGTAATATGGCATGGTGATAGGTGATGCCGTTGTCCCTGTTGGGTTTCCGGGTGCCGCTGGTGGTTGTCCCTGTGCCAAGGATGACTCCGGAATGTCTGGGTTCGACATCTTGAAACGATCCTGTTCGCGGACGCCAACTGTAATGTCACTATAAAATGTGTTCATACCTGAAGGTCGTTTTCGGGGTCGGCTGTATCCACTATTCAACGATGTCGAGGCCAGTGACTATTCTTGTACGTCACCTGTGAGGCTGGGACAGAAGGACCAGGAGAACCCGGAAGGACAACCCAAACACACTATACCCAAGGACCACTGCACATGGAAACGGTGACAACCATTTATTGCACTGAAGATGTCAGTCACCGCTATAACGCAATTCTCAATAAACACAGTTGCATAGTTTGAACATTACTACAAAATCCTGCTTCTTTCCCTGTCTATAACAGTGTTCACAGTTTAGATATCTCAAAAGCATAACTACGACAGGGTCAAACAATCAGATACATTACATGTACCAACAATCATTTTTTATGTCATGATATCTTAGAGTAAGGAATGTCCTGACAGTAATTCTGTTGCATTTCTTAAACTATCCATAGGATGGCGCTACACACCGGGCACTAATGTTCAGTTCCTGCGCCCAGTGGGCGTTTGCGTTCAGTGTCCCTTTAACAGAGTACTTGCACCCTAACAGTAAACTCCGGAGGGGGCGTCGGTGGATGTAAGGTAAGCACTTGTGGGAGGGTGTGCGGTACTAACTGCGGGTAATACAGCACGGCAACAATGGTTACGGTACTGTCCGTATTTGTATCCACAGAAAGGTAAGTCAATTTTAATGTACAACTGCTTAGGGTATACTAGTAGGTCAACACCGTTCTGGCTGACAGAGTGAAGCACTTTCAACTATGAACTTTGGACTCAACTATTGAGGTCAGGGGTGTCCCCTTATTCCGTATATAACACGGCTGATGAACTCCATGGTACTAATGTATCTCCGTGGGAGTGGAGGTGCAAAACAATAGCAGTTAGCTGGGGGGAGGTTTGGAAGTGTTCCTGCGGTGCCTGTATTATTCTGCCTCTGCCGGATGCTGACCAGGTCAGAAATCTTTTTACTCAGTCGGGGCCCAAAGGCAGGGAGGTGAGGGGTTAGCTGTCTAGATGTGTGTTACACGGTGTGTCCCTTGTGGCTTACCCTCAGTCTTGGGCAGGTGAACAGCTAGACACGGCCCCAGGCTTCTGACGCTGTAGTGGCTGGCTACTCGGGACTCCCGTCAATGCTGCGGCCAGCAGTACTCTCCTAGGGGTAACAGGGCTGGTAGCGGTTGGATCCCGGCTCTATCTCCTGGCTGGTGGCTCTCCCGCGTACCTCAGTCCCCGGCGGTCGCTGGCAGCTCGGGTTGCGGGTCGAGTCGTGACGGACGTCACACCCGCGGCTCTCAGTCTCCTGCTCTCCCCGCAGCGGCTTCTCTGCCTGCACCCGATCAGCCGCTCTCTCTCTGTCTGCAGCAGCAGCTGTACTCCGTCCGGCTCCATCCCTCCACACAGCGGCTCTTCTCCCACGCACCTCCGTTTTTTTCTCTCTCCCGGTCCGCTCCTCCTTTCTCTGTCTCGCGCCACTCCTCGTCCATTCCTGGCGGCTCCAGCGTTTCCCGCTCCCTGCAGGCTGACTCGATAGCCCTGGGTCCTAGTGTCCATTTCAGGAGAAAGGTTAACCCTCTCAGCGCCAGGGTTCGTGAAGGCAGCGTTGGCTGCAGTTAGAGCTATAAGGGGCTGCTAGGGGTATCCCCAAATGTGGGTACCACTACTCTCCCAAAGTCTGCCGCTCCCGCCCTCTAACCTCCCAATTCAGGAGTGAAATGTGCAGTCAGAGCTGCTTGGGGGTTCTGGGGAGCAGAGGCGTATCTAAGGCAGGGCGAGCAAGGCACTTGCCCTGGGCGCCATAACAGGTCGGACAGAGGGGGGCGCAGCCGACCAATGGCTGTGTTCCCTGTGCAGTGTCTGCGCTGGACTCTCCCACTACTCCGCCTCCACCTCCGAGTTGTACTGCCCAGGGTAGTGTGGGACTGGGTAGCCACGCCCGCGATGCATTTGCCGGCCCAATAGGTATAGGCAAGGGCGGGGATGGGGAAGTATCCACCAGAGCCAGCATCAGTGGATGGGCGGGATGTCCGGACCCATACTGGTGTGTGTTTGCGCTGCCGCAGGCCCCGGCAGAAGAAGGGGGGGCGGGGGCTCTGCTCCTGCGGGTGTGACTGACACCAGAGTGAGTGGCAGCGGTGTCCGCGGGCCGGGTATATTTGCTGATTCTGGCGTGCAGCAGCAGCAGTCGCCGGATCACACCACCCGGCACACGCTCCTTTCCTCGAGTCTTGACACCATCTCCTCACTCACTGCTGCGGAAGTATGCTGCCGCGGTTCCCGACTCCCGCTCCTCCTCCACGGCATCCATTAATGCAGGCTGCACTGACTGGTTGAATAGAGCAAGGAGCGGAATTCCTTACTGAGAAGGGGGTTATTATTACATTGTCCATGCTCTGTCTCTCCCTGCTGTCTCTCTCTGACTCTTCTGTCTCTTTCTCTCTCTCTCTCTCTCTCTCTCCCTGTTGTCTGCCACTTTATATCCCTGCTGTCTCACTCTGTCCCCACTGCCTCTCTCCGTCCCCGCTGCCTCTCTTTCTGTCCCTGATCTCTCTCTCTTTGTCCCTGATGTCTCACTCTGTCCCAGATGCCCCTCTCTCTCTGTCCCTGATGTCTCTCTCTGTCCCAGATGCCCCTCTCTCTCTGTCCCTGATGTCTCTCTCTGTCCCCGCTGCCTCTCTCTGTCCCTGATGTTTTTCTCTGTCCCCACTGCCTCCCTCTCTCTCTCTGTCCCTGACGTCTCTCTGTCCCCGCTGCCTCTCTCTGTCCCTGATGTCTCACTCTGTCCCAGATGCCCCTCTCTCTCTGTCCCTGATGTCTCACTCTGTCCCAGATGCCCCTCTCTCTGTCCCTGATGTCTCTCTCTGTCCCAGATGCCCCTCTCTCTCTGTCCCTGATGTCTCTCTCTGTCCCCGCTGCCTCTCTCTGTCCCTGATGTTTTTCTCTGTCCCCACTGCCTCCCTCTCTCTCTCTGTCCCTGACGTCTCTCTGTCCCCGCTGCCTCTCTCTGTCCCTGATGTCTCACTCTGTCCCAGATGCCCCTCTCTCCCTGTCCCTGATGTCTCACTCTGTCCCCGCTGCCTCTCTCTGTCCCTGATGTCTTTCTCTGTCCCCACTGTCTCTCTCTCTCTCTCTGTCCCTGACGTCTCTCTGTCCCCGCTGCCTCTCTCTGTCCCTGATGTCTCACTCTGTCCCCGCTGCCTCTCTCTGTCCCTGATGTCTCACTCTGTCCACGCTGCCTCTCTCTGTCCCTGATGTCTCTCTCTGTCCCCGCTGCCTCTCTCTCTCTGTCCCTGATGTCTCTCTCTGTCCCCGCTGCCTCTCTCTCTGTCCTTGATGTCTCTCTCTCCCTGTCTCTAATGTCTCTCTCTGTCCCCGCTGCCTCTCTCTCTCTGTCCCAGATGTCTCTCTCTGTCCCTGATGTCTCTCTCTGTCCCCGCTGCCTCTTTCTCTGTCCCTGTCTCACTCTGTCCCTGATGTCTCACTCTGTACCTGATGTCTCACTCTGTTCCCGCTGCCTCTGTGTCCCTGATGTCTCTCTCTGTCCCCGCTGCCTGTCTCTCTCTGTCCTTGATGTCTCTCCCTGTCCCCGCTGCCTCCCTCACTCTGTCCCTGATGTGTCTCTCTCTGTCCCTGATATGTCTCTCTGTCCCCGCTGCCTCTTGCTCTCTGTCCCTAATGTCTCACTCTGTCCCCGCTGCCTCTCTCTCTGTCCCTGATGTCTCTCTCTGTCCCTGATGTCTCTCTCTCTGTCCCTGATGTCTCTCTCTCTGTCCCTGTCTCACTCTGTCCCTTATGTCTCACTCTGTCCCCGCTGCCTCTCTCTCTGTCCCTGATGTCTCACTCTGTCCCCGCTGCCTCTCTCTGTCCCTGATGTCTCACTCTGTCCCCGCTGCCTCTCTCTGTCCTTGATGTCTCTCTCTGTCCCCGCTGCCTGTCTCTCTCTGTCCTTAATGTCTCTCTCTGTCCCCGCTGCCTCCCTCACTCTGTCCCTGATGTGTCTCTCTCTATCCCCGCGCCTCTCTCTGTCCTTGATGTCTTTCTCTGTCCCCGCTGCCTGTCTCTCTCTGTCCTTGATGTCTCTCCCTGTCCCCGCTGCCTCCCTCACTCTGTCCCTGATGTCTCTCTCTGTCCCCGTTGCCTGTCTCTCTCTGTCCTTGATGTCTCTCTGTCCCTGATGTCTCTCTCTCTGTCCCTGATGTCTTTCTCTGTCCCCGCTGTCTCTCTCTCTCTCTGTCTGTCTCTAATGTCTTTCTCTGTCTCTGCTGCCTCTCTCTGTCCCAGATGTCTCTCTCTGTCTCTGATGTCTCTCTCTGTCCCCGCTGCCTCTCTCTCTGTCCCTGATGTCTCACTCTGTCCCTGCTGCTTCTCTGTCCCCGCTGCCTCCCTCACTCTGTCCCTGGTGTGTCTCTCTCTCTCTCCCCGCTGCCTCTCTCTGTCCTTGATGTCTCTCTCTGTCCCCGCTACCTGTCTCTCTCTGTCCTTGATGTCTCTCCCTGTCCCCGCTGCCTCCCTCACTCTGTCCCTGATGTCTCTCTCTGTCCCCGCTGCCTGTCTCTCTCTGTCCTTGATGTCTCTCTGTCCCTGATGTCTCTCTCGGTTCCTGATGTCTCACTCTGTCCCCGCTGCCTCTCTCTGTCCCTGCTCTGTCCTTGATGTCTCTCTGTCCCTGATGTCTCTCTCGGTTCCTGATGTCTCACTCTGTCCCCGCTGCCTCTCTCTGTCCCCGCTGCCTGTCTCTCTCTGTCCTTGATGTCTCTCTCTGTCCCGGCTGCCTCTCTCTCTCTGTCCCTGATGTCTCTCTCTGTCCCCGCTGCCTCTCTTTCTGTCCTCGCTGCCTCCCTCTCTCTGTTCCTGATGTCTCTCTCTGTCCCCGCTGCCTCTCTTTCTGTCCTCGCTGCCTCCCTCTCTCTGTCCCCGCTGCCTCTCTCTCTGTCCCCGCTGCCTCTCTCTCTGTCCCACCCAGAGGCATAACTAGAGCGGGGTGAGCAGCGCATGTGACATAGGCGTCACGGCAGGTCCAGTAGAGGGGGCCACCGCCGGCCAGGGACTGTGCACCGGACTACCCATCGCCGATCCACCATGTTCACCCAGTCAGGGCTCTGCCTCCCCTGTCTTCTAAAGAATGAAATCCGCCCCTTCCGATGACGTCACCCATGTGCACTCCGCTGTGTCAGGGGAAGAAGAACCTCGGTGGAGCTGCGGACCCATGCCATAGAACGGAGGTCACCACACAGTTAGAGGGACTGCTGACAGCTGCCTGTCCCTGGCAGATGAGAGCGATCCAGTCAAAGAAGCCTCAGATTTCAGGTGAGTATATTTTTTTATCTGTCTTTTTTTAATGATTTTTTCTTTGCTCCTCCTCTCCCTACCCATGTCCTCTGCTCTGTTCCTGGTCACCCCACAGCCTGTCACCCCACTCACAGCCTGTCACCCCACCCCCGCTGCGCTCTCCTCCCCTCACATAGAAGACAGCACAGGCACTGTGGGACAATGTTTATCTGGCACTGTGGGGCAATGTTTATCTGGCACTGTGGGGCAATGTGTACCTGGCACTGTGGGGCAATGTGTACCTGGCAATGTGGGGCATTGTGTATCTGGCACTGTGGGGCATTGTGTATCTGGCACTGTGGGGCAAATGTGTATCTGGCACTGTGCGTACTGTGTAAAAAGGGGACTCTGCCTGCGTACTGTGTAAAAAGGGGACTCTGCCTGCGTACTGTGTAAAAAGGGGACTCTGCCTGCGTACTGTGTAAAAAGGGGACTCTGCCTGCGTACTGTGTAAAAAGGGAACTCTGCCTGCGTACTGTGTAAAAAGGGAACTCTACTGCCATATTGTGCAAAAATTTAATGAAGGTGTGCTGAGAGACGACACAAGGGGTAGGTGATAGTGTGACGAGAGGCGACACAGGGGGTAGGTGAGGCATGTTGGCACGCCCAATTTTCAGTGGCCATGCCCTTTCTGGTATGTGGTCATGCCCTTTCTGGTGTGTGACCACGCCCATTTTTTCAGGTGCGCGCCTTCGGCGCGCACGCATAGTTGAATTAGCTTCGGTTTTTTTTTGGGGGGGGGGGGGGGGGGGGGGCGCCACTCTTCATCTTGCCCTGGGCTCCAAAAACCCTAGTTACGCCTCTGCTGGGGAGGGGGCATAATGATCACCACGTTCTCTGTAGCCTGGGTGACACCACATACCCCTACCGGACACCCATCTCAAGAAGTCGGCAAGTATGGTCTTAGATAATCATTTCCACTACCAGTAATCAGGCTTTGGCTACAGTTTCTTGTGGAAGAATGGCTTCACAACCCATCTGCACAGCTACAGACATTGGTAGACTCAATCCCATACTGGACTGGCTACATGTGATTACCCAATGCCATATTAAGCATTTACACTGTATATCAGGGTTTCTACAACTTTTTGCTAACTACCTGTAGGAAACAAGCAGATGTCTTATATGGGTTGATAACGCATTGCCAGCTGCTGGGATCCCGGCGGTCAGCATACCGACCCCGGGATCTCGGCAGCAGAATGCCGCAGTGGGGGGGGGGGGAGCAACAGAGACCCTTGCGGGCTCACTGTGCTCACCAAGCAGCGGGCTCGATAGCTTACTGCGCTCGCCACAGATTCTATTCCCACTCTATGGGTGGGAATAGACTCTGAGGGTCGCCTGGCATTTTAAGTGCTCAGGATTCCGGCATCAGCATGGTGACCACCGGGATCCTGAGCGCTGGTCACATGACCACATCCCGTCTTATACAACAGTAATGCCTAAAACAGAACAACATTATATATTATTGTTATACAGCACAATTATATATAAACCCCAATGTGCATACATGGTGGGCACTAGGATCCAGGGAGGCCTGTCCTCCAATTTGTTGTATTACTGCACATGCGCTACAGTCATCTTTAGTACTGTGTGAGACTGTAATGTTATAATGGTGAAGACACAAATCTCTATGCTTAGCTCCAGGGAGACCTGCATATAAAGCTCTTCCAGCAACCCTGCACCACTCGCAGCATATACTCACGGCTGGTGAGCTTCATAGAATCTCACTTCGCTCAAGCTTTTTCATCACCAGTGTGTATACAACAGTGAGTACGGCTATACCTTTTATACTTCAATAAACCAACACCACTGGTTAATTAGCTGTACTGTTCATGTTGCCTGCAAAACTCAGCAAATAACAACACCTGCACACACCATTCTCAATGATAACGACCTGACAGACGTTTTAGTGCAAAAGGAGATTAAAAAAAATGTTAAATAATTATTAAGTAATGAGTAATAAGCAAATCCCAGTTAAGGATGAGGGTATATTTAAACTTACTTGCTTAATTGCATTGAAATTAAGCCCAGAGAATCTTGCTTGATTAAAGATAATTAAATAAATTTTTCGACATTGCATCTGATAGCACCATAAAGCGTAGCTTTCAATTAATATCTTTCTTTTCAAATGTAGTCAAATTCAGTTGCTTGGATTTTATACACAATTTGTCTGGTCCCTGCAAAAATACTTTGTTTCTTGCAAATTAAGTGTGCCATATAATTAAAATGTAATTGTTAGGAAGGGAATGCCGTCAGGTTCCTGGCAGTAGGTGTCCCAAAAGACAGGGTTAGGCTGTGTGTGTGGGGCGCAGTAGGGGATCTTGCTACGGGCAAGCATGATTTTTGCCCGGGGCGCCGCCTTCCGGATGGCGCCACCGCCGTCCGGAGGGCGCCACCGCCGTGACAAGATCCGCTACTGGTGCTGCCCGGTGGTGCTGTGTAGATGCGGTGCTGTGTACGATGAAGTCATCGCACACCGCACTGCATTGTAGGAGCGGCACATAGACGCTAGACGTCATAATTGACCTCTAGTGTCTATGCGGTCATGACGTCTCTCCCATAGATCCAAGGAGCGGCGCTGGCGGCCGGAGACGGAGGGCAGCAACGGGCGGGAAGCAGGAGCGGGGATTGTAAGTTTTAATTTTTTTAGTATGCTAATGAAGGCAATTGTCTTACTGAGGGCTATTGCAGTGGTTCCCAAACTTTTTTGAATCACGGTCGCTCTAGAGTATCAGAATTTTTTTCACGGCATCCCTAGGCCACACGGTTGCTACAGAGAAAGTCAGAAACAAAATATTAAACTAAATAAGTTGTGCTTACTGTATTTTTCATCATTAGGGTCAGTTATGTGGAGATGGACAGGATTCACTTCTGTTTGTCCAGATTCATTACGACTGGAAGCCACAGACACTGGTTTTGCCTATTACATTAACAATAAATCATCTTAATTGGTCCTGGACCACCAACTTATGGCATCCCTGCAAGTGTCCCGAGGCACCCCAGGGAGCCACGGCAAACAGTTTGGGAACCTCTGGCCTATTACATTAACAATAAATAATTTTAATTGGTCCTGGACCACCAACCCAGAGTACCCCTGCAAGGGCACCGAGGCACCTCAGGGAGCCACGGCACTCAGCTGATTTAAAAAACATATATTGTTCTTAGTGCCATTTTTTTTTTTGTAAGCTTTTATATTTTAAATGTTGTAAATGATTATACCTAGATCCTCTGCACCATGGTGCTTCTGAAAAGCAGAGTTTTGCACAAAGGTATATGATGCAGTGTAATAGAGGGCTAAGACAATAGCCTATTCCGTCTATTCTGTTCTAGTACACAGAGAATCACGCAGGCACTTTCATGTGGAAACTGTGTTGTTTGAAAAGCCCTCTTTCCCACAATTTAGGCATAGTGTGAGCACTGAGAGGAAAGCCCTGTCATAATACTAACATCGGCTAGCAAAGCTTTGTTTTTGTGGGATTGGAATGCAGATTTCGTCAGCTCAGACAAAACTGAATTGTAATCTTAACACTTAGAATTAATTATAATTTCCGACCGCTTGTTGTTTTAACCCTTGTAAGGTCAGAAACAATCAGATTGCTACTGTTTCATGGTAGAATCTTGAAAGATTCATTTTCAGTTGATTTTAGCACAGTATGTTTGAATGGGTGTTATACCGGAGCCTAATGGTTGGGATGCCGGCGGTCACATGACCAACACCAGCATACTGACAATTAGAATGCCGACAGGGGATGGGGTAATTAATTCACCCCTCCACTGCCCCATACCCTAACCCAGCTGGGGTGGCGGCTAGGGCTAAGTCACAGGGGGTAGTGGTTACGACTAACTCCCCTGTGGTGCCTAAACTTAACCCCCCCCCCCCCCCCTTCCCCTCCGGCCCTATCCACAACATCACCCCAATACTTACCTTCGGGATGTCAGCGGTTGGCGTTCTGGCACCGGGATTCTGTGTGGTGCCGGGATTCCGGCGTTAGTCACATGACCGCCAAGATGCTGACCGTATCCCGTTTGAATAGTCTTTGGTGTAAATTTTACTTGACTGATATAAACAATATCAGTGTAGTTAATACCAGACCAAACCAATCAAGTCCAATGGTTGTTAAAAAAAGGAAGAAATATTGTGGCAGAGAAAGGGGGCTAATTGCATTTTAAATAAAGCCAACTGACCTTAGGAGTTCTTATAATGGGCCTAATTCAGACGTGATCGCAACAGCAAATTTGTTAGCAGTTGGGCAAAACCATGTGCACTGCAGGTGGGGCAGATGTAACATGTGCAGAGAGAGTTAGATTTGGGTGGGTTATTTTGTTTCTGTGCAGGGTAAATACTGGCTGCTTTATTTTTACACTGCAATTTAGATTTCAGTTTGAACATGTTGGCAGAGTGTATTGGAATTGCCTGGTGCAGTGACATCAGTCCAAACACTTTATGACTTAAACAGTAATGCAAATTTATTCAGTGAACACAGGTGACTCAGATGTAATACTAATATAGGCTACTTGGGGCCTTTATCTCATAGAAGGTAACAACAGTGGTAGCGGTACTTATCAGGAGTTGTCTCCGGTGGTGAGGGACAGAGGACTGCACAGCCATGCAGTCTGACTCCCACTGTAGAGAAGATGCGGCGCCCGGCTCAGCGTCAGCTCCAGAGCTGCGATACATACAATGGAACGCTGTGAGTCTCTGTAGCTGAGATCCGCTCCCGTGTCTCAGCTCTGCATGCTTGCACACACCAGGAGGCAGTCTCTCTCCCTCATTCACTGTAAGATGGAGGACCAGGAATTATATCACATAGCCTCACCTCCGAGTGACTCTTGGCACTATGGATTTACAATATGAATTCCTGGCGCAGCATTTAAATAGAAGGGAAGAAAAGAAGAAAGAATCTAAGGAAATATCAGACTGAATGAATTAAATTAAAACACATTTATTCATCACAATTAGTTAAAATTCTGTATAAGCACAATAAAATCAATATACCCAACTCATAACTGAAATCTTTTTCCAGTATCAGTCCAAAAACTTATCCACAAAGTCACAGCCTAATCGGCTTCAAATGTCCTGAGACCTGGTTTCCTTTGCCTCAAGGGCTTCCGTTAATTAAAAAATTTTATTTTTATTTTTTTGTAAAACGTGCTTATATGCAAAGAGTAGTGTGCTTGTGGAGTCACACTCTGGTCTCATATGGTGCTTGTGGAAGTGGACCAAAGCAATAGGACCTTATACACCCTTCTTGAATTTATATATGCTGAAACAGTTTTTTCCTGAAGCCACGGACCGCGAAACCGGAAGCCACAGTGGTACGTTCCAAAGCCCACGAGCAGTGCAGAACGGAGAAGCACTACGGCTCTGGGAGGCGGCGGCCGGCTAACTACTGAGGAGGGGGTCCGGACAAGAACGGAGATCCGGCAGATAAAGCGGAGGATAAAAGGTACACGAGCAGTGCTAACTGCGATCAGGAAAAAACTGTGTCAGCATATATAAATTCAAGAAGGGTGTACAAGGTCCTATTGCTTTGGTCCACTTCCACAAGCACCATATGAGACCAGAGTGTGACTCCACAAGCACACTACTCTTTGCATATAAGCACGTTTTACAAAAAATATATATATATTTTTTTAATTAACGGAAGCCCTTGAGGCAAAGGAAACCAGGTCTCAGGACATTTGAAGCCGATTAGGCTGTGACTTTGTGGATAAGTTTTTGGACTGATACTGGAAAAAGATTTCAGTTATGAGTTGGGTATATTGATTTTATTGTGCTTATACAGAATTTTAACTAATTGTGATGAATAAATGTGTTTTAATTTAATTCATTCAGTCTGATATTTCCTTAGATTCTTTCTTCTTTTCTTCCCTTCTATTTAAATGCTGCGCCAGGAATTCATATTGTAAATCTATAACCAGTAAGGGCACCGGTCTGTTCCACGGCTGCATATTTAAATCTTATCCTTTTTCTTTGAGGAGTTTGCGCAGATAATATCTTCTTTACTCTTGGCACTATGGGTTTAACACTAGGGGATGCACCCATAGACTGTCTCTGGTCCCAAATTTAAAGAACATGACATTTTTATCAAACAAATCAATAAAGTAATTCCTGTAAACGAAAACATAATGCGAAGCAAAACTAAGAATAAATCAACATTAACCATATTCTAGTCCACATTCCATCAGGAATGCATGTAACAAGTGTGATGATAGTCCTTTTGTCAACATGTCGGCAATATTTTCTTCACTTGTAACATATTCCACAGTGACGGACTTGCTTTCCACCAACTCAAGGATGAAGTGATGTCTTATAGCAATGTGCTTATACCGTCCATGATGCTTTGTGCTGCAAGAATGATCAAATGCTCCCTTATTATCACACTTTAAGTTGATGATCTCACTTTGGTAAAGAATACCTAATTCACATAAAGTCTCTCTTAGCCAAAGCGCTTCTTTTGAAGTTTCTGTGAGCGCCATGTACTCTGCCTCTGTTGTAGAACGAGCAACTGTGCGTTGTTTCCTACTTGCCCAGTTTACGGCTGCACCTGCCAGTGCAAACAGGTATCCAGTATAAGAACGTCTATCATCCTCATCTGATCCCCCAGTAGGCGTCACAGAATACTTTTAAGCTGGTATCTGATGATCTTGTAAATCTCAGCTTTAGTGACTTGTACCTTTGAGGTACCTTAGTATTCTCTTTACTGCAATCCAGTGTTGTCTCCCAGGATTATTTGCGAACTGGTTTGCCTGACTCACTGCATGTGTGATGTCAGGCTGTGTCCCAATACTTGCATACATCAAACTACCAATAGCATTTTGATAAGGGATTTCTTGCATTTCCTCTACCTCTCCCTTGCTACTTGGTGACATGGCCTTGACCATCTTTGTACTTTTATCAATGGGAGTACTTACTGGTTTGGCATCTGTCATTCCGTATTTGGAAATGATTGCATAATGTTCAGGTCATTCCATACAAATTTCCTCAACTAACTCTCCATTCAGGTATGCAGAATCAAAGTCTAGCTGATATAACAGTAGATCATGTAGTGTAGCAATAGCAATCACTAACCTTAAGGTGCTATACCTTGCGACTGGTGAGTAGATCTCTCCGTAATCGATTCCATATTTCTGGGTATATTCCTTGGCAACAAGGCGGGCTTTGTAATGAGCTACTGTCCCGTCTGCTGTAAACTTCTTGCAGAAAATCCACTTGTTTTTAATTGTTTTTCAGTCGCTTGGTCTATCAACCATAGTCCATGTACTGTTATCATTTAGTGCTGACAGTTGTGTATCAATTGCTGACTTCCACTCTGTCCAACCACTGCTTGACTTTCCTTCCTGTATGTTTTGAGGTTCACAGTAAGCTATGTTTGCATACTCCTCACTGTATTTCTTGGCTGGAACACCTTTGTTGCTCCTCATTGAACGTCTGTTCCCTGACTTGTTGTCTGCTTTGACACTCTCAGATTCAGCCGCGCTTTCTGCTGCCTGTACATCCAATGATACATTTTGTTGTTGCTCCACTGCTCCAGTTAGTGGTGCTGTCTCGTAGAATACCACATCTCTGGATTTAAGAAGATGTTTACTTGTAACATCCCAAAGTCTGTATCCTTTGCTTTCTTCACAGTATCCAAGCATTATACATTGTATGGATTTTGGATATAACTTTCTCTTTTTCTCATTTGGTATATGTGTAAAAGCTTTGCTCCCAAAGACACGAAGATGACTGACACTTGGCTTTTTCCTGGACTACGCCTCCAGTGGAGTTTTACCTTTGACGGCCACTGTAGGTGCACGATTCTTTAGATATACTGCAGTAGATACAGCTTCTGCCCAAAACTTCTTTTCCAGGCCCTCATCACTTAGCATAGTCCGTGTTCTCTCAACACTTGTGCGGTTTGCCCGCTCACTCACTCCATTCTGTTCCGGTGTGTGGGCAATTGTTAGCTGATGCTTTATGACATTTTTCCTTAAGGAATACGGCTAAGACTTTGTTATCATACTCTCCACCATTGTCTGATCCAGGGCCGAAACTAGGGGGGGGATAGGGGGGCAGGCGACCTGGGCGCCGGATTGGAGGGGGCGCCGAGACCCCCTAACACCCTCTCCCTATGCGCCAGTGCCGTTTCTTGCGGCGGGCGAGCCGTGCAACCGCACGGGGCACCCGCCGCGGCACTTCTTTGTACTTTGAAACCCCCTTCTCCCTCCTCCCGAGTGCCCAGCTCGGGGGGGCGGGGTTTCGCGGAATGACGCGATTGTGTTGTGACGTCACGACGCAAACGCGTCATTCCACGAAACCCCGCCCCCCGAGCTGGGCACTCGGGAGGAGGGAGAAGGGGGAGCCGCGCAGATGAGGAGGGAGAGGCGGCTGAAGAGCGGCGAGAACCGCTTCAAATGTAAGTCAGCCCCTCTCCCTCCCTCTCTCTCTCTCTCTCCCTCCCTCTCCCCACCACCTGCCGGAATGTGTAAAATGGGGACCTGTCTGCCGCAATGTGTAAGATGGGGACACTTTTTCCTGCCGCAATGTGTAAAATGGGGACACTTTTTCCTGCCGCAATGTGTAAAATGGGGACACTTTTTCCTGCCGCAATGTGTAAAATGGGGACACTTTTTGCTGCCGCAATGTGTAAAATGGGGACACTTGCCTGTCGTACTGTGTAAAATGGGGACACGTGCCTGCCGCAATGTGTAAAATGGGGACACTTTTTCCTGCCGCAATGTGTAAAATGGGGACACCTGTCTGCCGCAATGTGTAAAATGGGGTCACCTGTCTGCCGCAATGTGTAAAATGGGGACACTTGCCTGTCGTACTGTGTAAAATGGGGACACTTTTTCCTGGATATGAAATTTATGTTAGAAAAGGCAATTTTTCAGGTAAAAAAGTTCTGAAAGATATATATATATATAATATTTTTATTAATTTATTTATTTATTTTAAAATGTTTATTTTTTTATTTTTTATTTATTTATTGTAAAAAAAAATAAAAATCTTTTTTTTTTTTGGGGGGGGGGGGGGGGGGGGGGGGGTCAAATGACTACCTTGCCCCGGGTGACAAAAATCCTAGTTTCGGCCCTGGTCTGATCTCAGGACCTTTAGTTTCAGACTTGTCTGATTCTCCACCAGGTTTTTGTATTCCACAATTTTGTTGACCACTTCACTATTTTCTTTAATGAATTACACGTATGTCATTCTTGTGGCGTCATTAATGAAAGTCATGAAATACCTGTAGCCACTAATTGATTCTTCCTCCATGGACCACACACGTCTGTGTGCACTAGAGCTAACAGTGGGCCTAATTCAGGCCTGATCAGTGCTCTAAGTTGTTGCACAGCAGCCAATGAGGTCTGAACTGCGCATGCGCCGGTGCCACAGTGCGCCGGTGCATGCCAGACAGCCGACGGCCGTCTCAACCCTACGATCGGCTCTGCCTGATTGACAGGCAGAGGTGTTTGCTGTGTGGGAGGGGGCAGGCCGGCAGCGTTTGGCCACCATTTTAGGGGTGCGGTCCGGACAATGCAGGCGTGCCCGGACCATGCGGGGGTCGGACGTGGCTGCTACCCTCACAGCGTCAAGTAGCTTCCTGCCAGCACGCAGGGGCTGCACAGGCAGGGAGCTACTCTTCAAGTACAAAAGCATTGCAGCTATGTGATGCTGTTGTACTTGTGCGGCGGGGTAGGGCCTGACATGCGGGGTGGAATAGCCCTGTGCTGGGCGTCCCCCCGCATGTCAGGGAAGCTGATCGTAGATGTGCTAAATTTAGCACATCTACGATCAGGTCTGAATTAGGCCCCGTGTCTCTGCTCTATTAACTGACTTTGGAAATGGGTTGCGAGTTTGCTTGCCTTGTATGCAACTCTCACACATGGGTCTTTCAGCATTGCTCATGGTGATCCCTGTTACCATTCCATCTAGCAGTTTCTGGATGTTGTCATATCCCAGATGACCCAAGCATTTGTGCCACAGCTCCATTGACTGTTTTTCATCAGTAGCCATCATTGCAGTACACTCCTCAGTGTCCAGGACATATAGTTGGTTGCACCGGGTTGCTGAAGCAATAACAATCCCTCTTTTATTCTGCGCCATACACTTGCCCTTCTGAAATTGGACTCTGTAGTCTTTTTTATATAGGACGCTGATAGCAATGAGATTACTTCCTAAATCAGGCACGTACAACACATCTTGGATATCTGTAACAACTGTTTCTCCTCAAATTCTTAAACGTACTGTGATTGTTCCAGCTTGTGATGCAGTAAGGACCTTATTTCCAATCCCTGTAACTGTAGTGGGAACACACTTTGTTAAAGAACTGAACCAATGCTTATTGCAACGGAAATCCATGTCCATGTCCATGAAGTCCATGTACCAGAAATCCTTCCTGTGACTGTCTGCTACATTCAGAGCTGACTCATTTGGCTTGTCACACTGCTTCTGCGCACCACTGAAATTTCTCATTCAGCAATCTGAAGCTTTATGTCCTATCTTGTGACATACAAAACATTTGAATTTGTGCTTTTTGGACTTTGTGCCCTTTGTGATCAAGGCAAAACCCTCAGCTACGGTCTCGACTGGAATACGTTCTTGGAACTGCAGCAACTTGGCCCTTACAATCTCCGTTGTCAGCTTAGTGTCATTTGACTCTAACGCAACCACCAAAAAAATCAAATTCTGGCATCAGATTCTGTAACATAGCCATTGCCACTTCTTCATCGTCCACCTGTGCCCCCACAGATGCCAACTGCTGAGCTATCGACAATAACTTATCAATGTAATCATTTATGTCCTTGCAGGCACTCAGTTTCATTCCGAATAGCATGGGTCTCAAACTTATCCTTCTCATTAGACCTTTGTCTTCATATGCATTTTGCAGGGCTGCCCACATGTCCTTAGCTGACACGTTCCCACTGATTATTGAATAGACATGCTGTTTCACAGCTAAACCTATCGTCCCGATGGCTCTGTTTATATAATCTGGGTTTGGACCTGCTCCTGGGTCTATAGTAACCTTCCACAACTTTTCCTGCTTAAACTGCATCTCTATGTCAAACTTCCATGTAGCATAGTTCTCTGAACCTTTCAGCTTAGCAAAGTTCATGCTGTGTCCTGTATTATACATCCTTTCTGCACTTGTATAAAATGTCACTTTAAACTGTGTCAGTGTGATTATTTGAAAGCAGTCAGGGGTTAATCTTCAGGCACATGCGGGTCTGGGGCATGGGACTAGGCCCATAACCTGTTAGCAGAGTGTATTGGAATTGCCTGGTGCAGTGACGCCAGTCCACACACTTAATGACTTAAACAGTACTGCAGGTTTATTCAGTGAACACAGGTGACTCAGATGTAATACTGATATAGGCAGTTAGGGGCCCTTATATCATACAAGGTAACAGCAGTGGTAGCGGTACTTATCAGGAGTTGTCTCCAGTGGTGAGGGACGGAGAACTGCACAGCCGTGCAGTGTGACTCTCGCTGTAGAGAAGATGCGGCGCCCATAGACTGCTGTGTAGAAGGATACAAAAAACAGGTGTAAATTTGGTGCTTCAAACAGAGTGCTGCAAAAACCTCAAAGCCCACCTGTAGGGCAAAAATGTAGTTTAAGAAGAAAATGTGTGATTTTCGCGCAATCTCCTGTTGTGATAAGGTGGAGTCACTATGTAAGTGGATTCGATGAATATCAAGGTAAATTCACAGTTTATAGTTCCAAGAAAATGCCCAAAAACGTAATTCCCTTATTCTTTCTGTTGAGTCATAGATTCTCCAAATCTTTCTTCAATAATGGTTGAGAGGGATGTTAATTCTTCATCTCCAATGTATGAAAAGAAGAAATAGGAGAAACCGCAATAGTGTAGCTCAATTTTAATAAAAGAACAAAGGTATTAAAACATATGGCTGGCAGCGTACCTTAAAATAAGGTGTATATAGCACACCAAGTCTCGTGTTTATAATGTCTGTGGTGAATCCCTGGTATAAGAATCCACCTTCAGAATCCAAAGCTGGGTCGCTGTCCAGGCAGATGCTGTTCACCAACGCGTTTCGGCTCCCCTGAGCCTTTATCAAGGTCTTGATAAAGGCTCAGGGGAGCCGAAACGCGTTGGTGAACAGCATCTGCCTGGACAGCGACCCAGCTTTGGATTCTGAAGGTGGATTCTTATACCAGGGATTCACCACAGACATTATAAACACGAGACTTGGTGTGCTATATACACCTTATTTTAAGGTACGCTGCCAGCCATATGTTTTAATACCTTTGTTCTTTTATTAAAATTGAGTTACACTATTGCGGTTTCTCCTATTTCTTCTTTTCATACATTGGAGATGAAGAATTAACATCCCTCTGAACCAAAATTGAAGAAAGATTTGGAGAATCTATGACTCAACAGAAAGAATAAGGGAATTACGTTTTTGGGCATTTTCTTGGAACTATAAACTGTGAATTTATCTTGATATTCATCGAATCCACTTACATAGTGACTCCACCTTATCACAACAGGAGATTGCGCGAAAATCACACATTTTCTTCTTATGCTGTGTAGAAGGAGACAGGCACTGAGCGCACCATGGGGGTAATTCCAAGTTGATCGCAGCAGGAATTTTGTTAGCAGTTGGGCAAGACCATGTGCACTGCAGGGGAGGCAGATATAACATGTGCAGAAAGAGTTAGATTTGGGTGGGTTATTTTATTTCTGTGCAGGGTAAATACTGGCTGTTTCCCCTGCAGTGCACATGGTTTTGCCCAACTGCTAACAAAATTCCTGCTGCGATCAACTTGGAATTACCCCCCCCCCATATCCTAACAGTACGCACCCCACCCAAATCTAACTCTCTCTGTTATATCTGCCCCCCGTGCAGTGCACATGGTTTTGCCCATTTGCTAACAAATTTGCTGCTGCGATCAGGTCTGAAGTAGGCCCAATGACGGATGAACCCCAAGTGGAATTTCCCAATGTAGCGTACAAAGGGGTGCTATGCGGTCATATGGTAAATGATTGCTGTCCGTAGTTTTAGTGCTATTGAAAATTGGTTACTTGAAGTTGACTAATGATTGATACAGGTTTCAATGTCAAAGTTAATGTTACCTTTATAAGTAATGTCAATTATTTGTCTGATGCCTGTTAGACAAAATATGGGGTCAGGCTGCGGGAAGGGAGGGTTAGGGTTAGGCACCATCGGGGAGAGTCAGGGTTAGGCTTTGGAGGGTGTAAGAAGAGGTTTATGGTCAGGCAGCGGTAATGGAGGGTTAGGGGCGGTTGGGGTTAGACTACCTACCAGGTGTCGGGATCCTGTGCGTCGGGATGCCATTGCTAGTATTCTGACCACCGGCATCCCGATACCATCCCTAATAATTGTACCAATTTGGCAATAATGAGGTGCTTGGACACTTTTACTGTATAATGTGCATGAACGAGTTTTTCAGCATTTTGTCGATAAATCAGAAAAATCTTGACTACAAACATGCATTCTTGGTCAATCAATCGGTCGGCTTAGACCAAAAATCTCTGCCTCAGTCTCCTTATATCATATATGTATGGGCATTATCGATAATTTGACAATATTTTCCACGTTTCTCGGTGACTATGTATCCTCCTTGTTGGCGGACCAATGCAAATTCAATGTGGTGTAGCAGAAAATCAGTAACTAAGTTGAAAGTGGGGCCTTTGATTTCCCCCCCAAAAAATCACCCCAGTTGTTGGGATGACCAAAATCTCGGATAGTGTGTACCTTGCTTTAGATTTAAGAAGGGCATGTCCAAAGTCAAATCTAAATTTCAATATTTGTTGGCTACACACAAAAGCAGCCAGTATTTACACTGCAGGTAAATTATTTATTTTTCACCCCTTGCATTGCAATATGCTTTGTTCCTGATATAAAGGTTACGTGCTCTTTTTTTTTTTTTCTCCCAACTTAGAGTCATCCACAATGTGAGGGTGTATAGACCATCCAGTGCTCTAGTAATAGAGAACACTTTCCCTATGGCAGTGGCAGTCAGTCCTACTACTACTTAGGCTGGTATCATAGGTATAACTCAAAATCATGCCATCAGCTAGAAGACACAATGCCAGCCCAAGTCTGTATGGCCCTCCATCATGTTGCATTATCAGTAACATTACCAGCATAGGCGTGCGCAGCACATTTTATTAGGGGGTGCACCATCGGAGGGGTGTGTCTAGCACCGCCTTATGGGCGTGTCTAGCACCATCTATTGACGGTCAACGCAATATAAAATATCCACCCTTGTACCAATCCTAATAAAGCAGATACATTGTCAGATGTTGGGGTGTGCACCAAACAAACACCCCTGATGGCACTCACTGCAATTAGATTGCTCCTCCTCAGCCTGGTCTGGCTTCCCCTCTCTTTTCCCTGCAAGCTGCAGCAGCTTACTTGTCAGTCACTCACTGACACTGACAGTCGCAGACTAGTACTGCTGCTGCTGGTAAAAACGAGTGACGTGTCAATGCTGCTGCTGACCGCCTGCCAGTATTGAATTTGTCTTCCTAAGAGGAACGCTGGCTGCATGCTGCTCCTCATCAGTGGCTGGCGTTGGCATAGCATAGAAGGAGAGAGGTGGGCATGTGGCGGGTGTGGCAGGAGGGCGTGCGAGCATGTTTTTGTACATGGAGTTTGAAAGCCGGTGGCAGTGGCACCCTTGATTAACCCAGGCGTCCGGTCAGTAATGCAATCCTGACAGGGTGCAGCGCAG
Source organism: Pseudophryne corroboree (assembly GCF_028390025.1). Taxonomy (NCBI): domain Eukaryota; kingdom Metazoa; phylum Chordata; class Amphibia; order Anura; family Myobatrachidae; genus Pseudophryne; species Pseudophryne corroboree. Next base: position 38,651,468 of record NC_086455.1, read on the forward strand.
AGGGGACAGTAATCAGCCTGCTCGGCAATCGCTGCATCAGGCATGTGAGATCGGGGTGCCAGACATTAGGGGGTGCCTGTACGCACCAGGAACCCCCCCTGCGCACACCTATGATTACCAGTTCTGTCATATAATAATCACCAGTAGTCTATTACCCCTTTCACATTGCCTGAGACGGGTCGCACCCAGGAGCCTGACATGGGTGCTTCTCGGGAGCGATCCGCCTCAGGCCCCTTGCTGCCGCATATTGCCGGGTTGCTGATGTTGCGGGCGCGGCCCTTAAAGATCACATGATCTCCAAGCACTGCCCATCCACTCAGAGTGAACAGGAAACGGGTCGCATCCACCCGGCTTCTCGTTCACACAGCACAGCGAGCCTGGTTGAACACATGTTCAACCCTGCTCGTTACCCGAGTTGGAGTACCCGGATTATTCCAACTGACTCATTTTAGACCGCACAGCAATACGGGTTATGCGTGCCCATGTGCAATAACCCGTGTTCAAAGCTGGCGGCCTAAAAGGGGTATTAGGCATGACTTCAGAATTGTTGAGTTGGAGAGAGTTGGCTGGTCTGTTGAAAAAATTGGCTAGGTGTATGGAGCACCATATTACTTGGACTTACAAGTTGGACAGCTGTCAGTTGGATGGTTGGTGTATTGCCAGCTTTAAATATTCACAATTAAATGTAACCAGTGTACACTGAAGCTCATTCAGGTGCGGTCGCAAAGTGGCTATTCTGCGCACGTAGGTCAATGTTTTCTTACTGCGCAAGCTTCTGAGCTGTAGTGTGCACGCGCAGCGAGTGAATTGCGATTGCAGTTGCACCTATGAATGAGTCACAAAGTGAGTGACAGAAAGACAGCGTTTGGGGGTGGGAACGGGAAGTGGAAGGGTAAACACAAGCGTGTCATGTCCACTGAAACGGCGTTTTGTGATCTTACTTGCTACGGGAGAGCCTTCTGCATCCAGAGAGAGCAGCTCAGTCTACGCGTCCTCAGAGGCACTCAGACTTCACAAAAAGTCCTGATTTGTGAGATAGTACCGATGTATCAGGAGGGGCGGTTTGCAAATGTTTGATTTTAGAGCGATTGTTACCAGCCCATGATGGATGCATAATTAGCATGTAATAAGCTATGGTCTGCCCCAAAGTGCAGTGTAATAATACAGTACATCAGATGGGTTGGGTTTGTGTGACCGGCGGTCTCCTGACGGATCCCGGCATTTAGATGGGGGAGGGGGGGAGCGCAACGACGCCCCTTGCAGGCTTGCTGCACTCACCACAGGTTCTGTTCCCACTCTACGGGTGTCGTGGACACCCACGATTGTGAATAGTCCCTGTTAGTCGGCATCCTGACCGGCGGGATATTGTGGGATCGGGATCCCAGTGTTGGTATTGTGACCGCCGGTCACATAACCGCATCCTCATTAGACTCATTCAGGCCCAGTGATCACAGTAAGCCACTTACCAGATTTATATCCCTGATGTGATGACTGAGCACTCAGATCCACAGACACACACAGCAGACTTGGTAGGAAAATCTGCTGCCACAGGGCATGTGCCGCAATTCCATTCCGCCCTTTATACGGCGTGTAGTGGCCGCCGGCCAGGCTGTGGGAAAGGGGGGTTTCCGGTCAACTGGAACCCCCCCATCCCCCGCATTTGCCTATGACAATGACATAGGGAAATATTTTACAGACTTGTGTGAGACAATTATAATAAATTCACAGTATGTAATTCCAATAACGATGCCCAAAAAAACGTGATTCCCTTATTCTCTCAGGTCCATTTGAGTTCTAGGTTCTCCAAATTCTCCTTTCACTTTTGGTTCGGAAAATTGGTAATTCTTCCTCTCCAGTATATGTAAAGAAGAAACAGGAGAAACCGCAATAGTGTAACTCAATTTTAATAAGAACAAAGGGTAATGAAACATATGGCTGGCAGCGTACCTCAGTTTGCGGTGTATAATACACACCAAGTCTCGTTTGTTATATATTTGTGGTACCTCCCTGGAATCAGGATCCGTCGTCAGAGTCCAAAGAACTGGGTAGCCGTCCAGGCGGATGCTGTTCACCAACGCGTTTCGGCTCTCCAGAGCCTTTGTCAAGGTGTTTTGGGCTGAAGCAGATATGGGTGTATATAAACCCCTTCCTGAAATTTCATTGGTGGATCCGTTTCAGGAAGTAGAATTCCTTAATACATCCATTTGTAACATAATACAATAATATACACATAGGAAAAATCTCTATTTTACATACATTTCATTCTCATAAACATTAGTTAAAATTGATTATTCTTACTCTCGAAAATCGATTATATAAAATTTGTTAAAAAACTACTTCCGGTATGATTCCGGATGTGGCTAGTGTCCCCATATGTTTATTTAATTCACTCCCCCCGCCTTGGGGCTGATTCTCCGTGTTAACGGAGCTCCGTGTATTGCTCTGCTCTGGCTTCCGGCGGATGTGTCTCTCTCCGGAGCTCCGTTAACACGGAGAATCAGCCCCAAGGCGGGGGGAGTGAATTAAATAAACATATGGGGACACTAGCCACATCCGGAATCATACCGGAAGTAGTTTTTTAACAAATTTTATATAATCGATTTTCGAGAGTAAGAATAATCAATTTTAACTAATGTTTATGAGAATGAAATGTATGTAAAATAGAGATTTTTCCTATGTGTATATTATTGTATTATGTTACAAATGGATGTATTAAGGAATTCTACTTCCTGAAACGGATCCACCAATGAAATTTCAGGAAGGGGTTTATATACACCCATATCTGCTTCAGCCCAAAACACCTTGACAAAGGCTCTGGAGAGCCGAAACGCGTTGGTGAACAGCATCCGCCTGGACGGCTACCCAGTTCTTTGGACTCTGACGACGGATCCTGATTCCAGGGAGGTACCACAAATATATAACAAACGAGACTTGGTGTGTATTATACACCGCAAACTGAGGTACGCTGCCAGCCATATGTTTTATTACCCTTTGTTCTTATTAAAATTGAGTTACACTATTGCGGTTTCTCCTGTTTCTTCTTTACATATACTGGAGAGGAAGAATTACCAATTTTCCGAACCAAAAGTGAAAGGAGAATTTGGAGAACCTAGAACTCAAATGGACCTGAGAGAATAAGGGAATCACGTTTTTTTGGGCATCGTTATTGGAATTACATACTGTGAATTTATTATAATTCATCCTACCATAATAAGGGGGAACAATTACATAGAACTGTGACTGTATTCCATCCCAACAGGAGATTGCGCAAAAACCACACCTCCGTACCCTCTAGAACTATTGTTTTGCCCTACAGGTGGGCATAGAGGTTTTTGCTGCTCTCCGTTTTGAAGCACCAAATTTATCCCTTTTTGTTATTTGTTTGTTGTGTGAGACAATATCCAACAGACTTGTGTGAGCTATGATGGACATACACCTACAGATTACAGAGTCTGTCAGACTGAGAGACCAATGCTGAAATCCATTATCGTTGCCATACAGGGCCTGATTCTGAGTAGCACGTGAAAGCATACGCAGCAGCGTCTGTTGGCAATCACTTATCTGTGAGCTTGTGCAAATGCCATTACAAACTCTATCCCTTCTGTACTATCATGTATCTGGAAGCGAGGACTGAGATGCCCATTTCTAGCACCCATGTATGCTGTAATACCAGTTGATGCCTCTTTATATGCCATCAGCGGTTGCACCATTGAACACCGCAGCAGACCTATGGCCGGTGCAGTTTTCCTGTTTAGTAGGTCCTCCTGTGTGAGTAGTGGAATGTCTGAAGATGCAGCCGCTTGTATGCCGTGAGACTCCCGTAATACAGCCATTGAATAGCCCATGCATGCTTGTACTGAGGGCCACCTCCCAATCATTGCCAAAGAACGCCCGTCACTTTTCTGCCCTCTTTCCAATACTGTCTGTATTGATCGCAACAGCTCCTTTGTGGATACACTCTGTGTACTGCATGCGTTGCAGGATTTTCAGAGTTTTTTGCACAGTTGCAAATAATTGTATGGCTTTGCGTGGGGATTGCATGTGGCTCTGAATCAGGCTTGATAATTATAATTTCTTCTCACCACTACTCACAGTAATAAGAAAGCATATTTCATCACATCATCGTCACTGCAATCGCACTAGCAATCTCCTTACTTTCATTTGGCATGTGGCAATCTGCTGACCAAGCGAGTGCTGAGTGGCGGGGAGGGAGCCCTCTCCCGTTGCTTAGTTTTTATAGGCTGCAATGGGTTACACCATCTTCAGATGGCGTTAGCTACTGGGGCCAAGCTTCAGAATGTTTTGGCAAGAAAGCAGAACCAATAGGTTTCTATGGAGGCTGCATTTGGCAGTTGTAAATGGGAGGATCAAACCTGATATCTCCAATTTCTGTTGCATTACCCCATAGATAAAGTCACTGAATATGTACTATTTGCGGGAGCCCCCAAAAGTCTACCACTGTGGCACTCTCATACAGGCTCTGCACATGCTCAATAGTAGCCTTGATGGCCACCTTAGTACAGGGAATGAAGTTTCCCTCTATGAGCAACAACTTTGTATGAATAAAGCTGATAAAAGGGTTGGATACGAAATCTTGGCAGTCACTATCCTGATAGGATGCACGACAGCGGCATCCTGATGGTCAATAAATCCAGACAGATCCCGGTAGGTATTCTAACACCATCCCTACCCCTCACCCTAACCCACCCCTTCCTGACTGTATCCCAACCATTATACTGTATAATACATTACAGCTGATCAGTTAGATGAGCAGTCCTATATGCATACCTCCCAACTTTGTCCGGGCTGAAGGCGTGTACCAGTAATTAGGAGAGTGACCTCATGACTAGGGGTGTGACCTTGCAGGAAGTGTCATGATCGCAAGCCATGCCCCCATTTACGGCACTGTGGGGGCATGCCCAGCACTTTGTGAGCTGCTGTCCATGACCCCCAGTTCCTCACTCCTGGGTGAATAGACAGGCAACCCGCCCTCCCCACCACTACTACCACCACCCTGCCGAGGGACAGCAGGACAGATCCTAAAAAAAGGGACTGTCCCACCAAAATCGGGACAGTTGGGAAGTATGCAGTATGCCATAATGACAATAGCTTAGGTATCATTTGCAGGAGTGATCCAGCTAATAACATGATGACTTCAGTAAGGCAAAGCACAATGGGGGTCATTCAGAGATGATCGTAGCTGTGCTAAATCTAGCACAGCTACGATCATTCACACTGACATGCGGGGTGACGCCCAGCACAGGGCTATCCCGCTCCGCATGTCAGTGCCGGTCCCCCCCCTGCAGAAGTGAAAAGGCATCGCACAGCGGCGATGCCTTTGCACTTCAAGAGTAGCTCCCGACCAGCGCAGCTTTAGCGTGCTGGCCGGGAGCTACTCATCGCTCCCCGGCCCGCAGTGGCTGCGTGAGACGTCACGCAGCCGCTGCGGCCCGCCCCCTGTTCGGTCCGGCCACGCCTGCGTTGGCCGGACCGCGCCCAAACGCCGCCGTTCCGCCCCCCCCACCCAGCAACCGCCTCTGCCTGTCAATCAGGCAGAAGCGATCGTAGCGGCCCGCCGACCTTCAGCCGTCTGGCATGCGCCGGCGCACTGTGGTGCCGGCACTTGCGCAGTTCTGACCCAATCGCACCGCTGCGATAAATGTCAGAGGCAGCTTGTTCCCCTGTTACTTGCTGAGGATGCAGCGGGCAGCAATCAGATATTCCTACAGATAAATGTTATAGAGAACCATACTGCCAGACTGTTGTCATTTGAAACACTTAAACAAGAGGCAGTCTGTAGCCTACATTTAGGGAAACTACAGTGCAGACAAAACAAGATAAACTGGTGTAAGAGCCGTTCTTAACCTCTAAAAGCCTGTCACGACAATGCAAGCACAAAGAAGGTATAAGGTAAACCAAGATTTCTATGGGTTATTGCAGAAAAAGCATCTGTGGTCACTGCTGCAGTGTGGAGATGTGTGGGATTCGATTTTGATCGCAAAACCGCATCTTATTGGCTCCCTGACGTCACATGTATTGTATAGCCAATAATTAAAATCCAGATAAATCCAGATAAATCCGAACTTGTGTTAATTTGGCATTAAGAACTGAGTAAATCGGAACCTGCACATCTCTACTCCAGTAAAGTAGTAAGATGATTACATCATTATATTGAACTATTAAATGTAATAGTTCCAGAGATTAAGGGGTCTATGTACTAAGCCGTGGAGAGAAATAAAGTACGCAGAGATTAAGTAGCAGCCAACTAGCTCCTGCCCTGTCACAGGCTGTTTTTGAAAAATGACAGGAGCTTGTTGGCGTTTAATTTATCTATCTCCAATGCTTAGTAAATCTCTGGTTTAAGTATATAAAATATACTAAAATCTAATCTGAAAATATAATGGTAGGAATGATTAGCAAATATGGGGGAGTTCAGGCCCTCGGTGATATGGTAATAATCTCTGTGGGACATGTCAACCTGTGTGTGTATATGTGGTGGTGGTGGGGGGAATAAGCATCCCCAAGATATATGAATGAAGTTCTGCAGCAGTTATCTCAGCTATCTTCTTCACCTCTGTCATATTCAAATGCAATACGAACCCCAATAGTGTTCTGCGAGTGCTGATCAAATTTACCAGGCTCAGGAATGAGGAACCTATCAGCTACTCTTCTACATTTTTTACAGGAGTGGGATCCGTAGAATCGCTCCACTAACGCATGTGCAGGAAGACAGCTGCACATCTGCAGTACACTTGCCAGGTCCGAACTTGGTAGCAACGTCACAGCTCTTTTCCAGTACCCCAACTTTGCTCAGTGCATGCATAAATATTTATTTATTTTTGCGTTGAGAGTTTTGGGGTCATTGTTGTTGAAAATGGAGTGCGCTACTGTGCATACTACATTTTGTTATGCCTTCAGAGAAGCTTCATTCCTTGTTCCAAGGTGGTCACTCAAGCTGTTACTGTATGTGCAGAGTCATCCTGACACTGTAAACTTTTGAGACTGTGCGAGAGTACCACAATGGAAGACAGTAGTCTTCCACTTACTGTAGCTCCAGTGAGTTCTGCTATTTCCTACTGATATAACCGCTGCTCCAGTATCCTGCACCACTACCCGGTGCCTACATCACTCACCGGCAGGTAAGCCAAATGACACCCCACTCCACTTAAGCTCCACTCCATCTACCAGTGTCCAGTGTATATAACAGTGAGTACAGCTATACCTGCTTTATCTATAAATAAAACCTCTCCACTGGTTAAGTAACTGGGCTGTTTATAGTTGTAAGGTATCCGCAGGTGTGTACAGAAGCTCTGCTACATCTTCAAGCCTGTACTCACATATTTCCTGCAAATGTCACCTCAAATCTGCATTCAAAATACTATTAAAAAATAACCATTTGTCCTTCAGGAATTTTATAAAAAATAACCCTTTGTCCTTCAGGAATTTTATTAATCTTCCAGGTGTAGGAAACTCCTGTCTGGGTGAGTTATAAATTCAAATAGCCAATAACCTGTATTATTTTTTAGACTTTTGCAGGTCACAAGTATTGCCATAACATCATAATGGATTTAGGGCCTAATTCAGCATAGATTGCTATTCTGAGAAATCGCAAATTGAGCTATTATCAAACGACTGCACATGTGTAGCATTCGCATTGCGGACCGGCAAGGGGTAATAGAAAATGTGTACAGATCGTAATTACAATGTAGCCGCTGTTTGACTGACAGGAAGCCGCTGTATCTCGGCAGTAACCTTCCATTTTCTGGGTGTGTCAGAAAATACCCAGGCGTGCCCAGGCGTTTTTGGGGAGGGTTTTTGATGTCAGCACAGACCACTTCCAGGCCGTCTCAGTCACAGATTAGTGGCAGCCTACGACCTACTTACATTTGCTGAGACAGCAAAAAATCTTCAATGTTCTGGAAATTGCGTATGCATCTGTGAATGGATAGCAATGCATTCACAAACTTGCATGGGGCGTGTTTTTTTCCTGTCGGGGCGGCCTTATTACTACTTGCAGACAACTGCAATTTCTCCGAATAACGATCTATGCTGAATTAGGCCCTTGGTGCCTACGCTAGACCACACAAAGGTGCAAAATACATAGTTACATAGTAATTAGATTTGAAATAAAGACACACCAGATGACCCCCTTGTTTTCTGGAAATAGGGTGAAAGATGATGAATGAATATTGGCAGTGCTTTTATAAGGACTCTGGGGTATATGTACTAATGAGACACTCTCTGTTTGTGCAATTACAGCCCCAGCCTTGCTGTTTTTTGTAATGAAGCAGGGAGCTATAGCGCCAAAATCTATTAATATGTTAGTCATGGGAGGGGACAGGACCCTACCCCCCTCCGAGTGATCACACAACGCCTTGTAATGCAGTGCACCATCCTAGTGCTAATTAGTGATGTGCACCGGAAATTTTTCGGGTTTTGTGTTTTGGTTTTGGATTCGGTTCCGAGGCCATGTTTTGGATTCGGACGCGTTTTGGCAAAACCTCCCTGAAATTTTTTTGTCGGATTCGGGTGTGTTTTGGATTCGGGTGTTTTTTTACAAAAAACCCTCAAAAACAGCTTAAATCATAGAATTTGGGGGTCATTTTGATCCCATAGTATTATTAACCTCAATAACCATAATTTCCACTCATTTTCAGTCTATTCTGAACACCTCACACCTCACAATATTATTTTTAGTCCTAAAATTTGCACCGAGGTCGCTGGATGACTAAGCTAAGCGACCCAAGTGGCCGACACAAACACCTGGCCCATCTAGGAGTGGCACTGCAGTGTCAGACAGGATGGCACTTCAAAAAAATAGTCCCCAAACAGCACATGATGCAAAGAAAAAAAGAGGCGCAATGAGGTAGCTGTGTGACTAAGCAAAGCGACCCAAGTGGCCGACACAAACACCTGGCCCATCTAGGAGTGGCACTGCAGTGTCAGACAGGATGGCAGATTAAAAAATAGACCCCAAACAGCACATGATGCAAAGAAAAAAAGAGGTGCACCAAGGTCGCTGGATGGCTAAGCTAAGCGACCCAAGTGGCCGACACAAACACCTGGCCCATCTAGGAGTGGCACTGCAGTGTCAGACAGGATGGCACTTCAAAAAAATAGTCCCCAAACAGCACATGATGCAAAGAAAAAAAGAGGCACAATGAGGTAGCTGTGTGACTAAGCAAAGCGACCCAAGTGGCCGACACAAACACCTGGCCCATCTAGGAGTGGCACTGCAGTGTCAGACAGGATGGCACTTCAAAAAAATAGTCCCCAAACAGCACATGATGCAAAGAAAAAAAGAGGTGCACCAAGGTCGCTGGATGGCTAAGCTAAGTGACACAAGTGGCTGACACAAACACCTGGCCCATCTAGGAGTGGCACTGCAGTGTCAGACAGGATGGCAGATTTAAAAAATAGTCCCCAAACAGCACATGATGCAAAGAAAAAAAGAGGTGCACCAAGGTCGCTGGATGGCTAAGCTAAGCGACACAAGTGGCCGACACAAACACCTGGCCCATCTAGGAGTGGCACTGCAGTGTCAGACAGGATGGCACTTCAAAAAAATAGTCCCCAAACAGCACATGATGCAAAGAAAAAAAGAGGCGAAATGAGGTAGCTGTGTGACTAAGCAAAGCGACCCAAGTGGCCGACACAAACACCTGGCCCATCTAGGAGTGGCACTGCAGTGTCAGGCAGGATGGCACTTCAAAAAAATAGTCCCCAAACAGCACATGATGCAAAGAAAAATGAAAGAAAAAAGAGGTGCAAGATGGAATTGTCCTTGGGCCCTCCCACCCACCATTATGTTGTATAAACAGGACATGCACACTTTAACGAACCCATCATTTCAGCGACAGGGTCTGCCACACGACTGTGACTGAAATGACTGGTTGGTTTGGGCCCCCACCAAAAAGAAGCAATCAATCTCTCCTTGCACAAACTGGCTCTATATACTGGTGGTCAGCAAACTGTGCAAAACTGAAATGCACCACAGGTATGGATGGATAGTATACTTGACGACACAGAGGTAGGTAGAGCAGTGGCCTACTGTACTGTACTGCTATATATTATATACTGGTGGACAGCAAACTGTGCAAAACTGAAATGCACCACAGGTATGGATGGATAGTATACTTGACGACACAGAGGTAGGCAGAGCAGTGGCCTACTGTACCGTACTGCTATATATTATATACTGGTGGACAGCAAACTGTGCAAAACTGAAATGCACCACAGGTATGGATGGATAGTATACTTGACGACACAGAGGTAGGTAGAGCAGCGGCCTACTGTACCGTACTGCTATAGTATATACTGGTGGTCAGCAAACTGTGCAAAACTGAAATGCACCACAGGTATGGATGGATAGTATACTTGATGACACAGAGGTAGGTAGAGCAGTGGCCTACTGTACCGTACTGCTATATATTATATACTGGTGGACAGCAAACTGTGCAAAACTGAAATGCACCACAGGTATGGATGGATACTAGTATACTTGACGACACAGAGGTAGGTAGAGCAGTGGCCTACTGTACCATATTGCTATATATTATATACTGGTGGACAGCAAACTGTGCAAAACTGAAATGCACCGCAGGTCTGGATGGATACTAGTATATTTGACGACACAGAGGTAGGTAGAGCAGTGGCCTACTGTACCGTACTGCTATATAGTCTATATTGGTGGTCAGCAAACTGTGCAAAACTTAAATGCACCACAGGTATGGATGGATAGTATACTTGACGACACAGAGGTAGGTAGAGCAGTGGACTACTGTACCGTACTGCTATATATATAGTTATACTGGTGGTCAGCAAAATTCTGCACTGTCCTCCTACTATATACTACAATGCAGCACAGATATGGAGCGTTTTTCAGGCAGAGAACGTATAACACTGGTGGTCACTGGTCACTGGTCAGCAAAACTCTGCACTGTCCTCCTACTATATAATGCTGCTGGTCCCCAGTCCCCACAATAAAGCAATTAGCACACTGAGCACAGATATTTGCAGCACACTGAGCACAGTCAGATATGGAGCGTATTTCAGGCAGAGAACATAGATATTTGCAGCACACTGAGCACAGATATTTGCAGCACACTGAGCACAGATATTTGCAGCACAATTTGCAGCCCACTGAACGTAGAAACTGAGAGGACGCCAGCCACGTCCTCTCACGATCATCTCCAATGCACGAGTGAAAAATGGCGGCGACGCGCGGCTCCTTATATAGAATCCGAATCTCGCGAGAATCCGACCGCGGGATGATGACGTTCGGGCGCGCTCGGGTTAACCAAGCAAGGCGGGAGGATCAGAGGCTGCCCCGGACCCGTGTAAAATGGGTGAAGTTCGGGGGGGTTCGGATCCCGAGGATCCGAACCCGCTCATCACTAATGCTAATGCGCTATATCATGGCTCATTGGGCAACCCCAATTTGCATGCATGAGATCTTGAATAACCACGATCAGTATTAATGCAAGAAGTCCAGAGTCAGCAGCAGGAAAGTGCAAGTAAGTGCCATCCTCAGATGGCGTTATGCAAGATTAGGCTACAAGACACAAAAAGAGCCTATAAGGCTTAGTAAGTGCCCGTAACACTTTAGAGCCTGTGGCAGTGGCATTATTTACAGAAGCCAAGGGCACAGCTGGAGAAATCTCTGATGCACAGAAAGTCATAGAAATGGGTAGAACAGATTTCAAAGCAAGCAAGCTCACCGAGGTGTGACCTAAGAGAGCATTAATGCAAGTGTGAGTAGTAGTAATAAGGTCATACATATCATGGAGACAGGGCCACCATCAGGGAGGGACTGCCGGGACAGGAGTCCGTAGCAGGACAAAGAGGTGGCCCGGGTGGTAGTAGAGTGGATCGACGGCAGGCCACCAGCTGGTTACAGCTATCACACAGGCAACAGCCAAGGAGACTGATATCGTTGGTGGCATTTAGAATATGGAGCACGAGCACTGGCAGCCAATCAGGAGTGTCCGCAGTGGCGACTCCTAATTGGCTGCCAATCTGCAAGCTCTGATTGGCTAACAGTCAGCGTTGAATTAAAAATGCTGCCGCCTCTGTCAGCCTATGTGACTCACCAGCTGTAACCAGCTCCAGGGCCTGTTATAGCAGAGTGGCAAGTGGGGGCACGCCCGCCACCCCATAGGAAGCGCAGGGTGGTTACTGAAATTGATCTGGCTGGCCGGCCCACCATAACCCCCTGCGTCCTTGGAATCCTTTGGGGTGTGGTTTCTTCTGGATTGGTGGGGCTGGGCTGCTTTGGGGTAGCACACTGCAAGATCTTATTTAACACACCCTTAACACATTTATAATCCTTCTGGTCTTTTAATTATACCTTCACTAGTATATTAATTTTCGTATATAGATTTTGCTTTCTTTTTATTAACACGTACTAACACTTCACCTTCTCGCATCGTGCTGCCCTGGGCTAGCTGGCCTTTGCCGGTTTGTGGGGTTCTGTATATATATATATATATATATATATATATATATATAGTCTTTTATGTCTTGGTATAGGTACAGCTTGTTGTGCTGGGGGACGCCGGGGGTTAATCCCCAATGTATTTCTAGCTCAGACTGCCCCCTCCTTTTCACGCACCTGAATTGTATTTTCTAATTGATATGAGCAACTTACATTTTGTTCTGTGCTTGAAGCCTGGTCCAGGCAGTGCTGGTCTCTGCCGTACTGAGTGCACTGCACATGATATAGGTTAGTGGGAGAAACCAAAGCCAGCTACACTAAGATGGGGTGTGAGAGGTTGCAGTGTCGGAAGAAGGCTGTGCGCGGGAGTCTGGAATGAGCGTGGCAGGCATCAGCCAGAGATGAGGAGAAGCATCCCAGGTGAATGTTCTCTGTTTACTGTGCTATTTGTAGGTGCCCTGACAAGCTATACCACATACCTGCATCAAGACACATTGTAATGGCAGAATAGAGGGGAAGAGACTGGCAGGGTCGGTCTGGCCTACAGGGGTACAGGGGAAACCCCCAGTGGGTCCCACTGCCTGAAGGCCCACCCCCTCCTCTAGGGATCAGGTTCCAGACTGTGTACTTAAATTAAACATACATACATACAGTATGTTACATTATACTGCACAGAACTATGGTGCTGTTATTAATCTGCACAGGACTATGGTGTATTTTTTCTACAGTGTATTGCTGTTACCATGCCTCCCAACTTCTATAAACTCCAATGCAGGACCCTTTAATTCGGCTAAACTCTGCCTGTCCAAAAAGGGTGTGTGGCCTGTGGGAAAGGGGGCATGGCTTTGCAGGATACCACTATCATAAGCCACTCCCACATTTTCCATCACTGTGGGGGCATCACCACCACTCTGTGAGCTGCTGGCATGCCCCCAGTCCCTCTGTCTCCTGTAAATAGACGCTGTGCGCACTGTCTATTTACCAGTGCTGCAGTGAGTGACAGGAGCACCCAAACTGCCGACCCACCCCTCCCCCCTCACCCCCTTCCCATTCGGTTCACTATGGCACACGTGCAGACAGTGGGACAGTCCCCCCAAAAAAATATGACACCTGTGAAAATCGGGACAGTTGGGTGGTATGCTGTTAATAATCTGGTATGTTACTATGCACTAGCAATATTTGATATATATATATATATATATATATATGTAGAAGAAGAATGGAGGGCGCAGGTGTGAGTAAAATATTACAATTCCATTTATTAAAAAACAAAGCTCACATACATCTTAGCTTCAGAAGATCAGCATAATCAACCGTTTGGCAGCAAAGCCTCAGGGTCACTCCGTCCCGTGTTGATTCAAACGGCAAACCGCGAGAGCCGCCAGGCACAGCCCGTCAATCGCGCCGGGACCAGACTTTGTGACGTTCACACGTCTATCGCTCCAAGCCGCTTGAAGCTAAGATGTATGTGAGCTTTGTTTTTTAATAAATGGAATTGTAATATTTTACTCACACCTGCGCCCTCCATTCTTCTTCTACTTGCATGTACATTGGATTCAGTGGCTCTGGTCCTAAGGCGGAGGAGGCGGCAGCATACATCTTTAAATATCCAAAAAACCGGACACAGACTGCTAATTATGGACTAACATATAAGTCTAAGGTGGACTGTAATGCTCAGCTTTATTTGTATTGTTTTATATATATATATATATATATATATATATATAAAAATCAAGGGGCCGAGACAATGCACTCTCTAATGGCTAGCCAACCTCTATGGTGGTTGGCCACTACCACTGCATTCCTCTGGTGGGCTCTTCATGCCCCAGTCCAACACTGGAGTCCAACACTTCTTTCAAATGTCATTCTATGTGGAGACAACTTTCCTGCCCTGGACTTATTACAGTACCAATTCAATAATGGTGATAGATCACAGCAGCCACACTAATAGCAATAGTATCAGTGTGAGGGATCAGGGAGCAATCATCATGGTTTATTTTGCGCGAGGTGTCGAGTACCTGCAGGTTATTTGTATCTTTGCTGTGATTTGAATGAACACATTTGCTATACCGGGGTTGGGTATGATATCCTGGCAGACTCCATCCCGATGGTCACAATGCTGGTGGCGGAATTCTGATAGTGACACTCCCAATGATTTCTGGTGATTCTAACCCTAAACCACCCATCCAACAGCCTAACCCTAACTGTCCCCTCCTGAAGCCTAACCCTAACTGTCCCCTCCTGAAGCCTAACCCTAACTGTCCCCTCCTGAAGCCTAACCCTCACTGTCCCCTCCTGAAGCCTAACCCAAACTGTCCCCTCCTGACGCCTAACCCTAACTGTCCCCTCCTGAAGCCTAACCCAAACTGTCCCCTCCTGAAGCCAAACCCAAACTGTCCCCTCCTGAAGGCAAACCCAAACTGTCCCCTCCTGAAGCCTAACCCTAACTGTCCCCTCCGGAAGCCTAACCCTAACTATCTCCTTTGGCAGCCTATCCCTACCCCTTCCCCTAGTGCCTAACCCTAATACCACCGGGATTTGTCGGTATTGTGACAATCAAGATGGTGACCGTCAGGATCCTGACATATTCCCTGCACAATTGGAAGTCTGTATACACGTAGAGGTGAATACAAGCAGTTGTATGTATCTTAGCCAGATTAAGGGAGGGGCAACAGGGGTGGCCGACCTGGGGCCTCCATATACTGTATTTTGACTTTGTAGGAGGGCAGGAGTCTCCCACCTGTGGCTCAGCTGTTTAGTAACAGCAGCCAGTGAGTCAGTGGAGAAGTTGCCCCATCAACCAATCAGCAGCTCTGTATTATTTTATAGTATGCAAATTATAGATGTTACTTCAGTGCTGATTGGTTACCATGGGCAACTTCTCCACTGGCTCACTTCTCCACTCTTATCACTGCTTAGTAAATGTCCCCCTCAGTCTCACGAGATAGTCCCGCGAGACAATGACTGTGAGATGACGGCTGCTGAAGTGCACTGTCCTCTCTATGTGACTCAGTGTGCTCATGTGCGTGTTGTGTGTTTGCGTGTGTGTATGTGTGCGTGTGTTTGCTTGTGTGTGCGCGCATGCAGTCTTATGGTGGGGGCCCCACAAGGTCCGTTGCCTAGGGCCCCTACCAGCCTAAGGGGGACATTTACTAAGCAGTCATAAGAGCAGAGAAGTGAGCCAGTGGAGAAGTGCCCATGGTAACCAATCAGCATTGAAGTAACATCTATAATTTGCATACTACAGAATTATTTAGAGCTGCTGATTGGTTGATGGGGCAACGTCTCCACTTGCTCACTTCTCCGCTCTTATCACTGCTTGGTAAATGTCCCCCTTAATCCTGCTCTGGTATGTACTCTTTATCTCTTCGAGAGTAAGTGGAGTGTTAGGAGATCTTGACAGTGTTATTCACAATTCTGACTTATACTGTGTTAAACTGGTTAAAGCTCTGCTTGATGTTTATGTTCAGAAGGCATACGGTAGAAATACAGAGAGTTATTTACACATACAACAATAGAAAAAAAAAAGCAAAACAGAACTTTCATTTGTGATTATTATGCTTATGGTATTATTTTTAAAAATCAGCTTTTGTCTGTTTATTTCTCAGAGATCAGTGTGATATATGGATGAGGGAAGCTGTAATCAAAACACAAACTAGTGCTTATAATAATGCAAAGGTATTGTTTTTGGTATGTGACTTGTGTGCATGTACAGTACAATCCCTGTCCTGCCCTCCAATGCCTCCAGAAACTAGTATCACTTAGGGGCCAATTTATCACCATCCACATCTGAGGACTCAGGGGATAATTCAGAGTTGATCACAACAGCAAATTTGTTAGCAGTTGGGCAAAACCATGTGCACTGCACGGGGGGCAGAGGCATAACTCTGGGAGGCAACGGAGTCATCTGCCGCCGGGCTCCTGCTCTGAGGGGGGGCACCTCTCTTCCCATTCTGTGACACCATTGAATTAAGTTATTTGATAGCTGCCGCTATCTCTTCAGTGGCCAACTTCCTCATTGGTCCCTGCACCTTACAAATCACACCCTTTTTATTATACTGTAGATACACATTTTACAAGTGTCATACCCAGGATTAGAAACCACAACCTATTACACTGGAAGCAGATCCCTTACTGATGAAGCTGTTTGCTCATGTATAGAAAATATGAGAATTCTAACTATATGAAGCTACTTCTCTGACAATTACACGTAACTTCATATAGTTAGAATTTTCATGCTTACTGTGCAGGAGCACATAGCTCCATCAGTAAAGTGTCTGCTGTCAGTGTAACAGGTTATGGGTTCTAATCCTGTGTATGACTGCTAAGAAATGTGTGATTTAAAGTAAAAGACAATGAAATGTATATATACAGTATATACATTTTTTTTTCCAGAACACTCCATACATAAACATATTACAAGATTTATGGTAAGAACTTACCTTTGTTAAATCTCTAACTGCGAGGTACACTGGGCTCCACAGGGAATGACATTGGGGTGTAGAACAGGCTCAAAGCTTTGACCTTCTTCCCAAGATGCATAGCGCCGCCTCCTCTATAACCCCGCCTCCGTGCACAGGAGCTCAGTTTTTTGTTAACCAGTCCAATGCAGTAGCAGGCAAAAGAGACGACAACTGTTAGTGGCCACATACACCACATTCTCACGACAGGAGAAAGTGTCAGCGGCTAATGCCATACCAACCCAAGGGAGCTAAGTGCGTCAGGGTGGGCGCCCTGTGGAGCCCAGTGTACCTCGCAGGAAGAGATTTAACAAAGGTAAGATCTTACCATAAATCTCGTTTTCTGCTGCGTGGTACACTGGGCTCCACAGGGAATGACATTGGGGATGTCCTAAAGCAGTTCCTTATGGGAGGGGACGCACTGTAGCGGGCACAAGAACCCGGCGTCCAAAGGAAGCATCCTGGGTGGCTGATGTATCAAAGGCATATAACCTTATGAACGTGTTCACTGAGGACCACGTAGCCGCCTTGCACAATTGTTCAAGGGTCACACCACGGCGGGCCGCTCAAGAAGGTCCAACTGACCGAGTATAATGGGCCTTTATAGTAGCAGGAGCTGGAAGGCCAGCCTGTACATAAGCATGTGCAATCCCCAAACTAATCCATCTGGCCAGGGTCTGCTTGTGAGCAGGCCAGCCACGTTTGTGAAAACCAAAACAGAACAAAGAGAGAATCCGACTTCCCGATGGAAGCTGTCCTCTTCACGTAGATACGGAGAGCCCGTACCACATCCAAAGACCTTTCTTTGGAAGACAAATCGGGAGAGGCCAAGACCGGAACCACGATCTCCTGATTAAGGTGGAAAGAAGACACCACCTTAGGCAGATATCCAGGACGTGTTCTAAGAACCGTCCGATCACGGTGAAAATATCAGATAGGGAGACCTACAAGACAAGGCACCCAAATCTGACACCCGTCTAGCTGAAGCAATAGCTAGCAGAAACACTACCTTAAGAGTAAGCCACTTAAGGTCAGCAGATTCAAGAGGATCAAACGGAGACCCTTGCAATGCCTCCAGAACCACCGGCAAGTCCCAAGGGGCCACAGGCGGGACGTAAGGAGGTTGAATCCGCAACACACCCTGAGTGAAGGTATGCACATCAGGTAATGTCGCAATTTTTCTCTGAAACCAAACCGACAAGGCAGAAATATGAACCTTGATGGAGGCCAGACGAAGGCCCAAGTCCAGGCCTTGTTGTAGAAAGGCCAAAAGTTTGGCCGCACTAAACTTGTAAGCGTCATGATTGTTTGATGCGCACCAAGCAAAGTAAGAATTCCAGACCCTAAGATAAATCCGGGCAGCAGCCGGTTTCCGGGCCTTCAACATGATTTGAATGACCGCCTCAGAAAATCCTTTGGCCCTTAAGACGGAAACTTCAAGAGCCACGCCGTCAAAGCCAATCGTGCTAAATCCTGATATACACAGGGGCCCTGAACGAGGAGATCTGGGCGCTGCAGAAGTAGAAGGGGACGCTCTATCGAGAGACCCTGAAGGTCTGAGAACCAATGCCATCTGGGCCACGCTGGAGCGATCAGAAGTAGGATACCTCCTTCTTGTTTGAACTTCCTTATTACTCTGGGCAGGAGTGACACCGGAGGGAACACATATGGCAGCCGAAAGTACCATGGAATAGCCAGTGCGTCCACGAATGCTGCTTGAGGATCCCTTGTCCTTGCTCCGAAGACCGGAACCTTGTGATTGTGTTGAGATGCCATCAGGTCCACATCTGGAAGGCCCCACTTGTCCACTCTCCGGCATGTACGTCCTGACGACTGAGAAAGTCCGCTTCCCAGTTTAGGACCCCCAGAATGAACACTGCCGATATGGCTGGTAGATGGCATTTCGCCCACTGAAGAATCTGTGATACTTCCCTCATTGCTATGCGGCTTTGAGTGCCACCTTGATGATTTATGTACGCCATTGTGGTGGCATTGTCCGACTGTACTTGAACAGGTCTGTTCTGTATTAGATGCTGGGCCAAGTTCAAAGAGTTGAACACCGCCCGCAATTCCAGAATGTTTATCGGGAGGAGAGACTCCTCCTTGGTCCACTGACCCTGAAGGGAGTGTTGCTCCAACACCGCGCCCCAACCCCTCAGACTGGCATCCGTCCACCCAGTTGGAGATCCAGAAGGGACGACCCCTGCTCAATCGTTGGTCCTGAAGCCACCAGCTTAGTGACAGGCAGACCTCCGGAGATAATGAGATCATATGAGACCTGGTCCGGTGAGGCAGGCCGTCCCACTTGGCAAGAATCAGCCTCTGGAGAGGGCGGGAATGGAATTGAGCGTACTCCACCATGTCGAAAGCCGACACCATGAAACCTAGCACTTGCATTGCCGAATGTATCGACACTTGCGGACGAGATAGGAAGCATCAAATCCTGTCCTGAAGCTTCAGGACTTTCTCCTGAGACAAGAAGAACCGCTGGTTGTGAGTGTCCAACAACGGTCCCAGGTGCACCGTGCTCTGAGCAGGGACCAGGAAAGATTTCTTCCAGTTGATGAGCCCACCCGTGGGCTTGCAGGAACCGGATAGTCAAATCTAGATGACGTAGGAGAATCTTTGGGGAAGTTGCCAGGATCAACAAGTCGTCCAAGTATCGTAGGATCCTGACCCCTTGACGGCAGAGTACAGCCGTCATTACTGCCATAACTTTGGTGAAGACTCGCAGAGCCGTGGTCAAACCAAAAGGTAACGCCCGAAACGGGTAATGGAGGTTGCCAACCGCAAACCTCAGGTACTGCTGATGCGACACTGCAATGGGAATATGCAGGTAAGCATCCTGTATGTCCAGTGAGACCATATAGTCCCAGGCTCCAAGGCTAGAACAATAGAGCGAAGAGTTTCCATACAAAACTTGGAGACCTTCACAAACTTGTTCAGGGACTTGAGATTGAGAATGGGCCAGGAAGACCCATTTGGTTTCGGGACTCGGTACAGCAGTGAATAGAACCCCTTGCCTCGCTGAGCCAGAGGCACCTGTACTACCACACCTGTGTCCAGGAGGGACTGTACCACCGAATGAAGAGTCTTTGCCTTCACCTGATCCAAAGGGATGTCTGTCAGGTAAAATCGATGAGGGGACGATTCTTGAAGGATACGGTGTAACCTTGTACTGCCATTAAATGGCAACCGCATTAGTTAACATGCAGCACTGGATAACATTTGCGCTGTGGCTAAGGGGAAACTGCGAGCGATAGTGCAAGACTCATTCTGCACATTCGCAGAACAGATCCTGCATGTGGGCAGACCTACAAACATCAGAGATGCATGTAAACCCGATGGTTTACGTACATCTCTGAATCAGACCCTCTGTGTGGACTAGATGTGTTGTCAGATCACACTGTGGCTGGGCAAATGTGTTCACAGATTACACTGTGGCTGGGCAAATATTTTGAGCTATGTAGGGGTAAATTTACTAAGATGGGAGCTCTATTTAAGATAGGATGTTGCCAATAGCAACCAATCAGATTCCAGGTATTATCTTCTAGTAAGTGCTAGATAAATGAGAAGTAGAATCTGATTGGTTGCTATGGGCAATATCCTATCTTAAATAGAACTCCCATTTTAGTAATTTTACCCCGTAATCTGAGGTTCCATTGTGAGAACAGTAAGCATTTTTCACTGAAGTTTAATACTACAAATTAATAATAAGGGGTATATTCAATTAGTGTCGGATCCTGTCCGATGGAGAGGATCCGACACTTCACTATTCAATTTGCGGGCATTTCCAAAAGGTTTCTGCCAGTTTCTGACAATGCCGATCCAACTTTTGTTTTAAATTGAATCAACATTGTCGAAAACAGGCTAATGACCTGTCGGAAACGCCTGCAAATCTGACAAAATACGTGAATCTGCAGCTAATCCACCGATCCACGTGGTTTCCAACAAGTCAGAAAAATGGCAACAGACTTGAATAGGTCAAATCCAGATTTGACCTATAAAAGTCGAAAAAATACAGTTTTTCCGACTTGTCGGATTAATTGAATACACCCCTATATGTACTAATATCTTCACCAGTGGACATTTTATTTAATTTTATAATGTGTTTTTATTCGAACATAGGGGGTAATTCCAAGTTGATCGCAGCAGGATTTTTGATAGCAATTGGGCAAAACCATGTGCACTGCAGGGGAGGCAGATATAACATGTGCAGAGAGAGTTAGATTTGGGTGGGTTATTTAATTTCTGTGCAGGGTAAATACTGGCTGCTTTATTTTTACACTGCAAATTAGATTGCAGATTGAACACACCCCACCCAAATCTAACTCTCTCTGCACATGTTATATCTGCCTCCCCTGCAGTGCACATGGTTTTGCCCAATTGCTAACAAAAATCCTGCTGCGATCAACTTGGAATTACCCCCATAATTTCACTTCCTCTCACAATCGCTGTAAACATCATGTAACAGAATATTGAGTTTACACAGGACATAAGTAGTACATAATACAGATCATTCCGTTCCAAGCGTATCCAGGAACGCAACAGCATAATACAGTAAAGTTGTAACAAAGAACATTGATTTTTGTACAGTAACGGTTTATATTTATCATACACAAATCAATGTGGTATAAAATAACTGCTATCGTCCTCCCAGGTCCGCGATGAGATCGGGGCCTCAAGACTCCCCCACTCCTCGCATTGCTCTTTGTCTCCAACACAATAGGAGGTTCCCCCTAATAACAGCCTCGTCTCATACCATTCTGTATGTTTGAAGGAGTTCTAATCCTGCCTTGGTAATTTGTAGGTAGGGTAACAATGCAGCTCTCCCTTTTGGCTAAGATCAAGAGTAGTACCTGCTCGAGGGAAACACTTGGTGGAGTATCTGTTCTTACATTGGGAGTGTGAGAGGTCCCTAGTGTGGAATGGAGAAACACCTTGTGGAGTACCATGCTGGGGTGTGGCAATGCCTCTGGTTGAGAGTGGAGAAAAACTGGGCCTAGTATCCGTTGCCGTCTAAGGGGATGAAATAGGGCCCCTTGCATGGAGCGGGAACTGCCTGGTTTAGTATCTACTCTCGTACTGGGGGTTGACCCTGGCACAGAGTGGGTATGAAGCTTGGTCTGGCTGAGAGGTTGGGAGCAGCCTGAAGCTCGAGGTGTTCTGTGCCCCTGAAACTGGAAGGGACAGGGGTGCCTGAAATGCACTGGGGATTTGGACCACCTTTGCACTAGGGCACTTTAGCACGGCGCACTTCCACCCTTCTGTTTGCACCTACTCCTTTGCCCTGGCCTTTTGGCTAGGGCAAGGATAATTTTTACTTTCCCCACCGGGGCCTTATTTATTTATTTATTATTTTCACGTGTGTATACATTTACACATGCACTTACACTGCACCTTTTTGTGTTTTTTGTGTGTGTCACGTTTTTGTTTTGGGGTTTAGGTGAGACCCTTATGGGCCACCCTCTACCCTAGTTGCTGTGGCCCTCTCCTTTTGGGGAGGGCTAGAGGCTTTTTTGATCCCCGGGGGAAGCTTCGGCCAACCCTGGGGATACCCGAGGGTCCCTCTGCGCTTTGGCAAGGAGGGACCCACAGACCCTTGTTCCCCTCAGTAGGCCTTTTGGCTCTGAGGGGTTGGGGAGTAACGGAGCCCTTCTCCTTTTGGAGAGGGTCCAAAGTCCTACGACACCAGCAAGTTTTTGCACAAGACACTGGGTAATGAAGCCACGCACCTCGGGCTTCAAGTACAAAAAAAAAAAAAAACACAATGCACCTCTCTCAAAGAACTTCCCAACTAGTTTATCTTTTTGTAACATTGTTTTCTACCAGTCCATCTGGAATAGATGGTGCAATTTTCCCTTAAATAAGGCCAGTGCAGGAGGACTAGGAAGGATCCACTTTGCAAAATAGTTTTTTTACGGGCTGCCGTTCTTATAGCCAGAAGTAACACTGATTGTTGGCAATAATCCCAAAAATCGCCCATTTGGAAGTAAAGAGAAATGAATTGGGATCAGTATTATATACCTGCGGCCAGGATGCCGGCCGTCAGTATAGCAACAACGGCATCCCGACCGTCAGTATGCCGGCAGCAGGGCAAGCGCAACGAGTCCGCTTGCTAACTCACTGTGCTCGCCACAGGTTCTATTCCCACTCTATGGGTGCCATAAACCTAAGGTATTAGGCTTAGGGGCTATGGTTAGGGTAAAGTTTGGGGTTAGGGTATTAGGCTTAGGGGATATGGTTAGGGTAAAGTTTGAGGATATGGTATTGGGTTTAGGAGATATGGTTAGGGTAAGGTTTGGGGTTAGGGTATTAGGCTTAGGAGATATGGTTAGGGTAAGGTTTGGGGTTAGGGTATAAGGCTTAGGGGCTATGGTTAGGGTACAGTTTGGGGTTGTGGTATTAGGCTTAGGAGATATGGTTAGGGTAAGGTTTGGGGTTAGGGTATTAGGCTTAGGGGATATGGTTAGGGTACAGTTTGGGGTTGTGGTATTAGGCTTAGGGGCTATGGTTAGGGTAAAGTTTGGGGTTAGGGTATTAGGCTTAGGGGATATGGTTAGGGTAAAGTTTGGGGTTGTGGTATTAGGCTTAGGGGATATGGTTAGGGTAAGGTGTGCGGTTAGGGTATTAGGCTTACGGGATATGGTTAGTGTAAAGTTTGGGGTTATGGTATTGGGTTTAGGGGATATGGTTAGGGTAAGGTGTGGGGTTAGGGTATTATACTTAGGGGATATGTTTAAGGTAAGGTTTGTAGTTAGAGTATTAGGCTTAGGGGATATGGTTAGGGTAAGGTTTGGGGTTAGGGTATTAGGCTTAGGGGATATGGTTTGATCAAGCAACTGAGTGATTATTTGTAGACTGCTCACGTGTTGTGATCGCACTACAAATGCACCAAGGTACTTTTGTGATGACACTCCCAATCAGGAATGAAAATACAGTGCAATGGATTGCTTGGAGGGGGCCTCAAACTGGTATCTTGCCTAGGGCACCATGAGGTCTAAATCCAGCTCTGCCCCTACCTCTTGCCTTTGCAAAAGCTCCCACAACAGAAACCTAAGGTCTTTGTAGTAAGTTCCAAATTTCTGAAAACGTTTCCTATTAAAACTATTAAAACTATTCCTTTTATTTTTATTTTCTGAAATTATTGCAATATAATCTGTGTGTCTATACTTTGTAGTTTTCTAATTATAAGATTTGGAAATATTTTTTAATTAATTTAGTGTAATCTCTGTGTTCTCATTGAACTTGTGTACCTGTGTGGTTCATGTTACCTGTTTTGTGAAATATTATTAACTTTGTAGGTATAAGCCAAAAGATACTTAGAATAATTTCACTGAACTCCTCTTGCTGGTGGCAGTTAGCGTGTCTGAAGTAACCATAAGTTACAGCAATTTTCAGATTGACATTTCTTGAGAATTGGCCAGCCAGTCATGACAGTGACATGATAGCATCACACAGTTGCTGCAGATCTGTTGGCTACACACTCTTGCTGTGAAAATCCTGCTCCACCCTATCCAAATGTCCTGAGACCTGGTGACTGTGGAGATCAGTGCAATCATCATGGAATCATCTTAAGATAACATTTACTTGGTTATCCTTCTGAAAGTAGCTAGTAGATGTTGAGTAGACTGTGGCCATAGAGGTCAGCAACAATACTCAGGTAAACTGTGGCATATAAATGATACTCAATTGGTTTTAAGCGGCGAAATGCGTGTCAAGAAAAAATCCCCACACCAATACACAACAACTAGCCTGATGCATTGATAAGGAGTAAGATAAATCCATGGATTCAAGCTATTTATGCCATATTAGGTCCCTATCCTCTGCATTTGTAGATATCAAGATTCACGAGGCCAGGTGACATCTTTCCAATCTTCTGTTTGCCAAGGTTTGGTACATAGCCGGCCCTAACCAATATGATGCCCTAGGCAAGATTTTGGCTGGTGCCCCCTTGCACAGACGCTAGTTCCGCCTCTGACCCTGTTCCATACTTGCCTACCTGACCCTCTCCAGGTAGGCAAGTATGCCCTGTACCCCTTTCCCAGCACCATCACCCCTCATCCATGGCAGTCCTCATTTTGGTGCTCCTACCCCCTATATTTTAAACAGGAACAGTGTGCACATTTGGTGCGCAGCCCAAAACGGTGCGTGTTCTTGCTGGGAAGGGGCATGGCCACACAATAATACCCCCAGTTGAAATTACGCCACACAGTAATGCAACTTTATTCACATTATATATCATGCAATAGTGTCTCTTATTCACATTACATCACACAGTAGTACCACGTTACTCCTCACAGTAGTGCCCCTTATTCACATTACACCACACCATATTGCTCTTTATTCACATTAGACTACACAGTAGTGCCCTATCCATACGTTACGCCACAAAGTACAGTAGTACACCTTATACACATAATGCCGCACATTAGTAATGCATTTCGTATGCACATACAGCCACAGTCACATACAGAATATAGGCATGCTGCATATCATTTTAATCAGCAGAAACTGCTTGTGCCCCTAGGCATTTGCCTAGTTTGCCTATGTCTAGGGCCGGCTCTGGTATGGTAATTCTGTGCCCTCTGTAGCCTCAGCCTAATGTTCTTAGCTATCAGGAGTGGAACACGGTGTGGTCATCTGCTGCTATAACCCATCCACTTTAAGGTCCAGCATGCTGTACACAAGGGCACTGACAGCTCTGCTGGGCCCTGGTACAGGGTGGGCATGGACAATGTGGGCGAGGTGTGGCCAGCCCACCATATAAAATATTTAAAAAGTATAATTTACGTGCACCTGCACAGGGGACGGAGATGGTGCAGATCCGGTGGATCCCTGTGCCACTGGCTGTATATTCAGATATGCTTCTTGGTTACCATTGTTGGATCAAATAGTTTTTTGAGTTTCTGTCGCCTTCCTGTCTCCTTTAACCAGTCTCTGAGCTCTGTGATTAGCAAGGTGTTCTCGCCCACAGAACTTATGCGTATCGGATGGTTTTTGTTTTGATTTTAGAGACTCTCAAGTGTAAAAATCTCAAGAAATCAGCAGTTTCTGATACTCAAATCACCCTGGTTTGCAGCAATCAACATGCCAAGGTCAGTCACACAAATCAGATTTCTTCCACATTCTGCTGTTTGCTCTGAACATCAGTTGAACCTCTTGAT
Organism: Pseudophryne corroboree; assembly: GCF_028390025.1. NCBI lineage: Eukaryota > Metazoa > Chordata > Amphibia > Anura > Myobatrachidae > Pseudophryne > Pseudophryne corroboree. The sequence goes on from NC_086455.1 coordinate 38,677,531, forward strand.
CATGACGGCATGTTTTATGCAAATGAGTTGCTGCATCCTGATTGGCTGAGTGGATATGTGTAGTAATGAGCAGGTGTACAGGTGTACCTAGTAAAAAGGCCACTGACTGTACATTATATAACCCAGGTTATTCTTGCACATCACAAGAGTTGCAATTGAAAAGCATTGACGAAGTACCTGCTGGATCAATATTGTAGTCAGTAAAAAGGTGTATACACAGCAGAGGACTTCAGATAGATTGTACATTTACCACCAAAAATAGCACATTTGAAAGACGCACATATTCATCCCTCTATATGGTGCCACTGTTGCAGTTGCTTTACATGGTGTGTTACAATAGGTTGACAGCTATTTTGTTAACATGCATCAGATCAACATGAGAATGTCAGCAAGGTCGCAATGTCTGTATGCAGCATATTGACTGTGACCATGTTGAAGTTCATCATGTCTACACAGATCGACTTGAAAGAATGCCGACTTAATGTCCCTGGTTCCGGTGGCTGCAGTAACTTATGGGTGACCACCACTTCTGGTGCTGACGTCTGAGAGAGTGGCTGTTATGGTGAGTATTTTAACCCTATCTGTGACCCTAATCCCTATGCCTAACCCGCTTCCCTAGTGCCGAACACTAACCTTCTGCTCCCTGCCCCCCTCTGCAGTCTAACCATTACCTCCCTCTAATTCCGAACCCTAACCCTCCTGGTGGTGCCTAAACCTAATGGTGCCCATACACTTGTGAGATAATCGGTACTAGCCTTCGATTTCGACTGGATCTGTGAGAGAAATCGGGGGATTGTATGCACATTTTAGGTACCTTTCGACGCATGCGCGGGCACGCCGGTCGAATCTCGCGTCTCCAGATATTAGGTGCTGCACTTAATATTTCTCAAATCGCGGCGTGATCGCATGCTGTATTTTACCACTTTGGATTTATCACACTGCGATGTGCGATATGTGAAGACAGGAGATGACTTCCTGGACACTCCTCTTCCCCTCACTGCGCACATGACTGGAGAGGAGGCTGCAAGCACGCTGCTGAGCTCCCAAACACCGCACAAGGTAGGCAGGCTATACCACTGGCCACCAATGATCATTCCTTTTTACCAACACTGCCCACCCTTTATGATGCTCTACCCACGTTTATATAGGCCCCTGCCCAAAATGCTGCACCACTGCAAGCCCCAGCCAGCCACACCCTAAACGCCATTATACTGCGCCACTGGCCACCAATGACTATTATTCTTTTTTAACAACACTGCCCTCCGTTTCTGCTGCTCTACCCACGTTTATACAGGCCCCCTGCCCAAAATGCTGCACTACTGCAAGCCCCATGCGTCCGCGCCCTAAACGCCATTATACTGAGAATTCTAAGTACTCTGAGTATTCCGAGAACGTCAACATTTCCCCGGGGTGGAACCAGTTGTCAAATTTTAGTTAATCTAAAAAAATAATAATTAAACATACACTCACACACACCGTAAGGCGATCTTGACATGAGGGACAGACCACCTGAATTAGGAGCAGCTGTTCATGACCCGGTTCTTCTTAAGAGAAAGACATTTCCTTGTTTGGTATTTTAATCATTACTTTCTGTTCCCAGTCATTCTGAATGTAACCCCGGCATAGCATGCATGGTAGATGCTAGAATCAAGTGGGCTAAGGGACCTTTTCCGTCTGGGGGAGGAGTCACAACACAAGGGGGAGGAGAAAGGCCAGCGGGATAGTTCCTCTACTATCCACGCCACCAACTATTACCTTTAGTAATCAGGTGGCGAGCGAAGCGAGCCACCGAGCCCGAAGCGTGGCGAGCGAAGCGAGCCCGCGAGGGTACTTTTCGGGTACCCTGTTCGCCCGTAGCTCCTCCCCCTGGTGACGTGTCTCCTCCCCTAGATACGTCACAAGGTCCCTTCTCCCACTCCGAAATAGAATCAACCTAGCATGCATGTGCATATGATGAACCAAATGTAATGAAGCCATGTAGAATATCTACTGTAATTCATATGTTATTAGAGCATTTTTTGGTGATTACTAGCTATACCAATCATGAGGCCAATGCCAAGTTGAATAGGTGGAATCACAGCAACTGCAAGCTGGACCTGTCTAGGTACTGATAACACACAAGTAAGCTATCCCCTAATTGCTAACATAGCACACTGGGGCAGATGTATTAACCTGGAAAAGGGATAAAGAAGTGATAAAGCAGTGATAAGTGCACGGTGATAACGCACCAGCCAATCATTACGAGTTTATAAAATGACAGTTAGGAGCTGATTGGCTGGTGCATTGTCACTTATCACTGCTTTATCACTTCTTTAACCCTTCTCCAGGCTTAATACATCTGCCCCATTGTATGCAATGCAGGTGACATGGAGAATGGCGCAGCACATGGTACACGGTCCCTGCGGAGTCGGCAGCCACCAGGAGCAGACCAATGTCGGGAATGGACAAGTAGCTCCACTAAGGTGGAAATCATTTTACAAGCTCTGAAGGAAAACAAATCAAATAAATGACAAAGGGCCTAATTCAGACCTGATCGTAGCAGTAACTTTGTTAGCAGATGGGCTATACCATGTGCACTGCAGGTGGGGCAGATGTAACGTGCAGAGAGAGTTAGATTTGGGTGGGGTGTGTTCAAACTGAAATCTGAATTGCAGTGTAAAGATAAAGCAGCCAGTATTGACCCTGCACAGAAACAATATAACCCACCCAAATCTCACATCGCAAATGCCGGATCCCACCCGGTAAGAGAAACGTGTCCTTACCGGGTGGGATCCGGCATTTGGTCTCCTTTGATGGCTTTCCGACCCGGCAATATACCGGGTCGGTTGCCATAGCAGCGGGGGGGCAGCAGCGGGGGTGGAGGCGGCGCTGGGAGATGAGCTCATCTCCTGCGCCGCCTCTCCCTATGCTGTGAATGGGAACCGTGTCGCATCGACGCGGCTCCCATTCACACTGCGCCTGACCCGGTATTCAACCAGGGAATAATCCTTCTTTTATACCGGGTTGAATTACCGGGTCAGGCGACCCGCTAATTCGCCGAAAGTGCTTTCACATCGCACACTGACCCGTGTCGACACGGCAATATGCCGTGTCGATACCGGGTTATTTGTGCGATGTGAAAGGGGTATTACTCTCTCTGCAAATGTTATGCAGTGCACATGGGGGGTAATTCCAAGTTGATCGCAGCAGGAAATTTTTTAGCAGTTGGCCAAAACCATGTGCACTGCAGGGGAGACAGATATAACATGTGCAGAGAGAGTTAGATTTGGGTGGGTTATTTTGTTTCTGTGCAGGGTAAATACTGGCTGCTTTATTTTTACACTGCAATTTAGATTGCAGATTGAACACACCACACCCAAATCTAACTCTCTCTGCACATGTTATATCTGGCTCCCCTGCAGTACACATGGTTTTGCCCAACTGCTAACCAAATTCCTGCTGCGATCAACTTGGAATTACCCCCATGGTTTTGCCCAACTGCTAACAAATTTGCTGCTACGATCAGGTCTGAATTAGTCCCCAAGGGTGAGTCAGTGGAGAAGTTGCCCATGGCAACCAATCAGTGTTGAGATAACATTTATAAAGTGCATTCTATAAAATTATATGTAGCAGCTGATTGGTTGCCATGGGCAACTTCTCCACACTTTTCACTGCCTCATGAATAGACCCCCATAGGGCGATATGTACTAACCCTTGGAGAGAGATAAAGTACCAGCCAATCAGCTCATAACTACCATGTTACAGGCTGTGTTTTGAAAAATGACAGTTAGGAGCTGATTGGCTGGTAGTTTATCTTTCCACACGGCTTAGTACATCTGCCCTATAAAGAGGTCACTGTGCAGCGAATCCAACTCTAATCTCATATATTTCATAAATAGCATCCAGTGACAGGACACATTTGTGTGTCAGTGTACAAGGCAAATATATGAAGATTTTCCTGGGTTTCTCATATTGTTTTGATGTCCCCAGGTTTGTTTATCACAACATTGTAATACGGGTGTGTCAAAAAAAAATTCTGTTTCAAAATACATGTGTTGCGAAACACTGCAGTATGTAGAAAGCTGGGAATCGTAACTCTTATACTGTATCTGTGAATGTCCACTATTGCCGAGTTTAGTGGCATCTTAAGCATTGATGATGACCTCCAAGGTCCACTGTTAGACAAACGTACCCTGTTCCATAGAACATAGAGATGTCTTTACCGGAGCATAGATACAATATTTTCACGTTTACGTTCCTCCGTACAGCACAAATACAGAAAAAAGTACATGTTGAGATTGGTATTATTTACATGGGATATGCATGTTATACCTGATCATACAAAACACACATATAAAAAGGTAAGGTTGATGATGCAGGCGCATACTGTATATGTGAAAAAGAGTAGAGAGTGCTCTTGGGGGAGATGTCTCAAACCTTGGAGAGATATAAAATACCAATCAATCAGCTCCTGTGTTTGAAAAGTAGAGATGAGCGGGTTCGGTTCCCTTAGAACCGAACCCGCCCGAACTTCACCACCCGAGCCCGGGTGGTGGTGTCTTGTGCTGCATCAGTCCAGTCACAGTGGTGGTGTCCCCTGCTGCCATATGTCCAGTGCTGCTGTATAAGTCCAGTCCAGTGGTGCTGTGATGTGCTGCATCAGTACAGTGGTGGTGTATTGTGCTGCAACAGTCCAGTCACAGTGGTGGTGTCCTCTGCTGCCATATGTTCAGTGCTGCTGAATAACTCCAGTCCATTTCAGTGGTGCTGTGTTATCCTGCATCAGTCCAGTGATGGTGTCCCTGTGCTGCTGTATATGTCCAGTGGTACTGCCGTATATGTCCAGCGGTACTGCCGTATAATTCCAGTGGTACTGCCGTATAATTCCAGTGATCCTGCTGTATAATTCTAGTGGTACTGGCGTATAAGTCCAGTGATCCTGCCGTATAATTCCAGTGATCCTGCCGTATAATTCCAGTGATCCTGCCGTATAATTCCAGTGGTACTGACGTATAATTCCAGTGGTACTGGCCTATAAGTCCAGGCCAGTGATAGTGCCATATATGTCCAGTGGTACTGCCATATAAGTCCAGTAGTACTGCCATATAATTCCAGTGATCCTGCCGTATAATTCCAGTGGTACTGGCATATAAATCCAGTCCAGTGATACTGCCGTAAATGTCCAGTGGTACTGCCATATAAGTCCAGTGGTACTGCCGTATAATTCCAATGATCCTGCCATATAATTCCAGTGGTACTGGCGTATAATTCCAGTGGTACTGGCGTACAAGTCCAGTCCAGTGATACTGCCATATATGTCCAGTGGTACTGCCGTATAATTCCACTGATCCTGCGTATAATTCCAGTGGTACTGGCGTATAAGTCCAGTCCAGTGATACTGCCGTATCTGTCCAGTGGTACTGCCGTATAATTCCAGTGGTACTGGCGTATAAGTCCAGTTCAGTGATACTGCCATATATGTCCAGTGGTACTGCCGTATATGTCCAGTGGTACTGCCGTATAATTCCAGTGGTACTGGCGTATAAGTCCAGTTCAGTGATACTGCCGTATGTGTCCAGTGGTACTGCCGTATAAGTCCAGTGGTACAGCTGTATAATTCCAGTGATACTGCCGTATATGTCCAGTGGTACTGGCGTATAAGTCCAGTGATCCTGCCGTATAATTCCAGTGGTACTACCGTATAATTCCAGTGATCCTACCGTATAATTCCAGTGGTACTGGCGTATAAGTCCAGTCCAGTGATACTGTCATATATGTCCAGTGGTACTGTTGTATAAGTCCAGTGGCACTGCCGTATAATTCTAGTGGTACTGGGGTATAAATCCAGTCCAGTGATACTGCCATATATGTCCAGTGGTACTGCCGTATAACTCCAGTGATCCTGCCGTATAATTCCCGTGGTATTGGCGTATAAGTCCAGTGTACCAAATCCCATCTAGGTTCCACTTCACTAGGCAGGCCATACTGAGAATGTACAGAGACGTCAGCAAAAGTGTCCTCAGTGTCCTACAAAATGCAGTTATACCCACTGTCCTCTTAACCACGGACATGTAGACAAGTGGAACAGGGCAGACTAAGGACTATATGACTGTGACAGCCCACTGGGTAGATGTATGGCCTCCCGCAGCAACAACATCAGCGGCACCAGTAGCAGCATCTCGCAAACGCCAACTCGTTTCTAGGCAGGCTACGCTATGTATCACCGCTTTCCGTAAGAGGCACACCGCTGACAACCTCTTACGGAAACCGAGGGACATCATCGCACAATCGCTTACCCCAATTAGACTCTCCTGGGGATTTGTGATATTAGACAACTCCACCAATATTTTGCGTGCATTACATCTGGGAAAATTCCAGCACGTCCCATGTTTTGCACATATAATTACTTTGGTGGTGCAGAATTTTTTTTTAAATGAGAGGGGTGTGCAGGAGATGCTGTCGGTGGCCCGAAAAATTGTGGGCCACTTTCGGCATTCAGCCACCGCATGCTGAAGACTGGAGCGCCATCAAACACTCCTGAACCTGCCCTGCCAGCACCTGAAGCAAGAGGTGGTAACGAGGTGGAATTCAACACTCTATATGCTTCAGAGGATGGAGGAGCAGCAACAGTCATTCAAGCCTATACATCCACCTACGATATAGTCAAAGGAGGAGGACTGCACCTGACTCAAGCGCAGTGGAGAATGCTTTACGTCAGGCTTGTCCAACCCGCGGCCCGCGGGCCGCATGCGGCCCAAGTCGGCTAGTAATGCGGCCCAGGAGCAGCGCTGCAGCAGAGGTTTTTTTTTTTTTTTGAGTACGGACACCACATGTGAGGCTGAGCCGGCCCCAGCAGGCTGTCAGCACATCCTGATTGGATTGCTGCTGCTGGGACCAGCACCAGCTCACGCCCTCTCCGCTGTCAGTCATAGTGTAGCCCTCATCCGCTGCATAGCGGCACACGTGACTGAGCAGCGCGAGAGTAGAGGAGCCCAGCGGAGAAGTTGGTTGTACAAGAACACGTGGAGCGGCGGACGGAGACGGAGGCAGCGCTGCAGGAGCGGTAAGTATGTGTCTGTGCGTGTGTGTGTGTTTTTTTACAGCTACAAGAGGCACAGTACAAGGGCGCAGCTACAAGGGGCACAGTACAAGGGGGCAGCTACAGGGCCACAACTACAAGGGGCACAGTACAAGGGCGCAGCTACAAGGGGCACAGTACAAGGGGGCAGCTACAGGGCCACAACTACAAGGGGCACAGTACAAGGGGGCAGCTACAAGGGGCACAGTACAAGGGGGCAGCTACAGGGCCACAACTACAAGGGGCACAGTACAAGGGGGCAGCTACAAGGGGCACAGTACAAGGGGGCAGCTACAGGGCCACAACTACAAGGGGCACAGTACAAGGGGGCAGCTACAGGGCCACAACTACAAGGGGCACAGTACAAGGGGACAGCTACAGGGCCACAACTACAAGGGGCACAACTACAAGGGGCACAGTACAAGGGGCACAGCTACAGGGGCACAACTACAAGGGGCACAGTACAAGGGGGCAGCTACAGGGCCACAACTACAAGGGGCACAACTAGAAGGGGCACAGTACAAGGGGCACAGCTACAGGGGCACAACTACAAGGGGCACAGTACAAGGGGGCAGCTACAAGGGGCACAGTACAAGGGGCAGCTACAGGGCCACAACTACAAGGGGCACAGTACAAGGGGGCAGCTACAAGGGGCACTGTACAAGGGGGCAGCTACAGGGCCACAACTACAAGGGGCACAGTACAAGGGGGCAGCTACAAGGGGCACAGTACAAGGGTGCAGCTACAGGGCCACAACTTCAAGGGGCACAGTACAAGGGGGCAGCTACAGGGTCACAACTACAAGGGGCACAGTACAAGGGGCACAGCTACAGGGGCACAACTACAAGGGGCACAGTACAAGGGGGCAGCTACAGGGCCACAACTACAAGGGGCACAACTAGAAGGGGCACAGTACAAGGGGCACAGCTACAGGGGCACAACTACAAGGGGCACAGTACAAGGGGGCAGCTACAAGGGGCACAGTACAAGGGGGCAGCTACAAGGGGTACAGTACAAGGGGGCAGCTACAGGGGCACAACTACAAGGGGCGCAGTACAAGGGGGCAGCTACAAGGGGCACAGTACAAGGGGGCAGCTACAGGGCCACAACTACAAGGGGCACAGTACAAGGGGCAGCTACAAGGGGCACAGTACAAGGGGGCAGCTACAGGGCCACAACTACAAGGGGCACAGTACAAGGGGGCAGCTACAGGGCCACAACTACAAGGGGCACAGTACAAGGGGGCAGCTACAGGGGCACAACTACAAGGGGCGCAGTACAAGGGGGCAGCTACAAGGGGCACAGTACAAGGGGGCAGCTACAAGGGGCACAGTACAAGGGGGCAGCTACATGGGCACAACTATAAGGGGCACAGCTACAGGGGCACAACTACAAGGGGCACAGTACAAGGGGCACAGCTACAGGGGCACAACTACAAGGGGCACAGTACAAGGGGGCAGCTACAAGGGGCACAGTACAAGGGGGCAGCTACAGGGGCACAACTACAAGGGGCGCAGCTATAGTGGCACAGCTACAAGGGGCGCAGCTACAGGGGCACAACTACAAGGGACGCAGCTACAGGGGCACAGCTACTAGGGGCACAGTACAAGGAGCGCAGCTACAGGGGCACAACTACAAGGGGTACAACTACAAGGGGCACAGTACAAGGGGCGCAGCTACAGGGGCACAACTACAAGGGGCACAGTACAAGGGGCGCAGCTACAGGGGCACAACTACAAGGGGCGCAGCTATAGTGGCACAGCTACAAGGGGCGCAGCTACAGGGGCACAACTACAAGGGATGCAGCTACAGGGGCACAGCTACAAGTAAGTTTAATATGTTAACTATGTTTTCTATGGTTTTTTTGGATGATCAGGTATCGTTACTGTTGTTTTATTTTATGTGCGGCCCAAACCAAATTTTCATCTTCTAATGTGGCCCAGGGAAGGTAAAAGGTTGGACACCCCTGCTTTACGTCTTCTACAGGGTTCTCCAACCCTTCGAACTTGCCACACGTGAAGTCAGTTCAGACACTGCCAGCTTGAGTCAGGTCATTCCTCTCATCAGGCTTTTGCAGAAGCAGCTGGAGAAATTGAAGGAGGAGCTAAGACGGAGCGATTCCGCAAAGTATGTGGGACTTGTAGATGAAGCCCTTCATTCGCTTTGCTAGGATTCAAGGGTGGTCAATCTGTTAAAATCAGAGCACTACATTTTGGCCACCGTGCTTGATCCTAGGTTTAAAGCCTACGTTGTATCTCTCTTTCCGGCAGACACAAGTCTGCAGAGGTTCAAAGACCTGCTGGTGAGAAAATTGTCAACTCAAGCGGAACGTGACCCGTCAACAGCTCCTCCTTCATTTTCTCCCACAACTGGGGCTGCGAGGAAAAGGATAAGATTTCCTAGCCCACCCGCTGGTGGTGATGCAGGTCAGTCAGGAGCGAGTGCTGACATCTGGTCCAGACTGAAAAACCTGCCAAAGATTACTGACATGTCTGCTGTCACTGCATATGATTCTGTCACCATTGAAAAAATGGTGGAGGATTATATGAGTGACAGCATCACTGTAGGCATGTCAGACAGTCCATACGTATACTGGCAGGAAAAAGAGGCAATTTGGATGCCCTTGCACAAACTGGCTATATTTTACCTAAGTTTCCCCCCCTCCAGTGTGTACTCCGAAAGAGTGTTTAATGCAGCCTGTAACATTGTCAGCGATCGACGTAGGAGGTTACTTCCACAAAATGTGGGGAAGTTTTTGTTCATCAAAATTAATTATAAATTCCTCCGGGAAGACCTTTACCAGCAATTGCCCACATAAAGTACACAGGGACCTGTGATGGTGGATTCCAGGTGGGCCAGGTGTTTGTGCCGCACACTTGTGTCGCTTAGCTTAGTCATCCAGCCATCACTGTGCAACCTTTTGGCCAAAAAACAATATTGTGAGGTGTGAGGTGTTCAGAATAGACTGGAAATGAGTGGAAATGAATGTTATTGAGGTTAATAATACCGTAGGATCAAAATTACCCCCAAATTATGTGATTTTAGCTGTTTTTATGTTTGTTTAAAAAATCTTCCAGATCCAAAACCAAAACTAAAGCACGAAAGGGTGGTTTTGGCAAAAGCAATCCAGATCCAAAACACGAGCATGGAACCAGAACCAAAACCAAAGCACAAAAAGTGCCCGCCGCACATCTCTATTGAAAAGTGATAGAAGGTAGTTGGTTGATACTTTATCTCTCTCCACTTTATCTCTTTCCAAGCTTTCATCTCCCTTGTGATAGCTTAGAGTTAAAGTACCTACAAGAAACACCTACAGACACAGGGAGAACATATGAAACTCCACACAGATAGGGCATGGGTCGGGAATCAAACTCATAAGCCCAGTCCAGCTCAAAGGCAATGCTAACCATTGTGCCATCATGCTGCCCAATGTATTAGGTAGGTGGGTGCTTGTATTTTTATCACACACACACACACACACACACACACACACACACACACACACACACACACACACGAATTCAATTGGGCGTGAGGTTTAGTGGGCAAAAAAACCTTGCGGACCTCGCGCGCAATTCTGGATTATCACTGGTATGCTCATACCCAATACCCATGGTATCCAATAAAAAAATGGTTGCAGGATTTTAAGCTCTGAATGCCCATGGAGCAAGAAACAAATAAGGAGATTTATGGTAGACTTACCATTGTTAAATCTCTTTCTGCGAGGTACATTGGTTCCACAGCGAAACATCAGGGTGTAGAGAGGCCTAAATCCAGGTCTTGTTGTAGAAAACGCAGAAGTCTTGAAGCACTGAATTTGTAGGCATCGTAATTCTTAGCAGCACACCAGTTGAAGTAAGAATTCCAGACCCTCTAATAAATTCGTGCAGATGCCGGTTTGCGGGACTTCAGCATAGTTTGGATGACCGCCTTAGAGAATCCTTTGGCCCTTAGGAGTGAAGCTTCAAGAGCCACACCATCAAAGCCAGTCTGGCCAGGTCCGGGTAGACACAAGGGCCCTAAATGAGGAGGTCTGGGCGTTGAGGAAGTAGAAGAGGGCGCTCTATCGACAGACCCTGCAGGTCGGAGAACCAATGCCGTCTTGGCCACGCTATAGTGACTAGAAGTAGTATTCCTTCTTCTTGTTTGAACTTCTGCAGTACCCTGGGCAGGAGTGACACTGGAGAGAACATGTATGGTAGTCGAAAGTTCCATGGAATTGCCAGTGCGTCCACGAAAGCTGCTTGAGGAGTCCTGGTTTTTGATCCGAAGACCGGAACTTTGTGATTGTGTGGAGACGCCATCAGGTCTACATCTGGTAGGCCCTAATTGTCCACTAGGAGTTGAAAGACTTCCTAATGAAGACTCCACTGTCTGGCGTGCACGTCCTGACGACTGAGGAAATCCACTTCTCAGTTGAAGACTCCCGGAATGAACACTGCCGATATTGCTTGCAGATGGCGTTCCGCCCAATGAAGGATTTTTGACTCTTCTATCATTGCAGTGCGGATTCGAGTGCCACCTTGATGGTTTATGTATGTCACCGTGGTGGCGTTGTCTGAACGTACTTAAACAGGCCTGTTTTGTATCAAAGGCAGGGCAAGAGACAAAGTATTGAACACTGCCCGTAATTCCAGAATGTTTATCGGTAGGAGTGATTCTTCCATGGTCCACCGACCCTGGAAAGAGTGTTGTTCCAATACCATGCCCCAACCCCTCAGACTGGCATCCGTAGTCAGTAGGACCCAGTTGGGGATCCAGAAGGGATGGCCTCTGCTCAACTGCTGGTCCTGTAGCCACCAGGTCAGTGACAGATGAACCTCAGGAGTCAAGGAGATCATGTGAGACCTGATCCGATGAGGTAGGCCGTCCCACTTGGAAAGGATTAACCACTGCAGAGGGCGATGAAATTGAGGGTACTCTACCATGTCGAATGCTGACACCATGAGGCCTAATCCTTGCATCGCCGAGTGCATCAACACTCTTGGGCGAGAGAGGAAGTATCTGATCCTGTCCAGAAGTTTCAGGACCTTCTCTGGAGACAGAAACAGCCATTGACTGTGTGTGTCCAGCAGTGCCCCCGGGTGCACCATGCTCCGAGCAGGGACCAGCTAGGACTTCTTCCAATTGATTAGCCACCCGTGGGCTTGTAGGAAGTTTACCATCAGTTGTAGATGACTGAGGAGGACATCTTGGGAGTTTCCCAGAATCAGCAAGTCATCCAGGTACGGCAGGATTCTGACCCCCTGGTGACAGAGATGAGCCATCATGACGGCCATAATCTTGGTAAAGATGCGAGGGGCCGTCGCCAGTCCAAACGGCGGAGCCTGGAATTGATAGTGGGGGTTGTCAATATCAAACTGCAGATATTGCTGATGCGATATGGCAGTAGGAATATACAGGTAAGTATCTTGTATATCCAGGGACACCATATAGTCTCCAGGTTCCATGGCCAGAACAATTGAGCGCAGTGTTTCCATGCGGAACTTGGACACTCTCACAAACTTGCCCAGTGATTTGAGGTTGAGTATAGGCCGGAAAGACCCATTGAGTTTCGGGACTAGAAACAGGGTTGAGTAGTATCCTCTGCCTCTCTGGGACAGAGGTACTGGCACTACCACTCCTGTATCCAGGAGGGAACGCACAACCAGTTGTAGAGCTTGCGCCTTCAACGGATCCAAAGGGATAACCGTTGTGCAGAAGTGGCAAGGGGGACATCTCTTGAACGAGACTGCGTACCGGTGACAGACAACTTCTTGTACACATGCATCTGAAGTGGTCTTCAACCAGACCTGGGTGAATCGCATAAGTCGGCCTCCCACCCTGGGGTCCCCCAGGGGGAGGCTCGCCCCATCATGCAGCAGGCATGTCGTGTTTAGAAGCAGGCTGAAGGGCGGCCCAGGATTGTTTTGCCTTGGGCTTGGTGGTTTTGGGAGCATGGGATTGTCTCGGAAATGCCTGACATTTTGCTTTCCCTTGAGGCCGAAAGGAGCGAAAAGTGGTACCTTTTGCCTTCTGTACAGAAGGATTAGTATTCGGGAGAAATACAGTCTTAGCAGCTGCTAAGTCAGTCACAATCTTATTGAGATCTTCCCCAAATAGGATGTCGCCCTTAAAAGGTCTTTTTGGAGTCCAGGTCCACCTCCCACGACCTCAACCATAGAATACGGCGAGCCAGGATGGACGTAGTCGATGCCTTGGCCGCCAACCTACCTCCCCCAGAGGACGCCTCCTGAATGTAATAGGCAGCGGTGGTAATATAAGACAGGTATTGTCTGGCAGTGTCAGATATATCTTGAGGGAGCCCTTCCTCTAATACCTGAACCCATGCTACAATTCCTTTGGCAGCACAAGAGGCTGCTATAGTGGGTCTATGTACAGCACCTGTAAGGGAGCAAACAGACGTCAGGCAACCCTCCACACGCTTATCTGTCGGTTCCTTCAGTGAGGTGACAGTAGTGACAGGCAGAGTCGATGACACCACGAGACGGGTGACATGGCAATCCACCAATGGTGAATTTTCCCTCTTGTTACACAACTTAGAAGGGAGAGGATAATGAGCTACCATCTTTTTCGATAGAGAGAATTTCTTTCCTGGTAAAGACCAGGGTTCTTGACGTATGTCTACCAAATGGTCAGAATGCAGTAATAATGTTTTAGTTACCTTCTGACGTTTAAACTTATCAGGTTTCTTAGAAACTGTAATGGAATCCTCATCATCATCAGTGATCTGTAGAATCTGCTTAATAGCAACCACTAAATCAGGGACATCAACCTGAATAGTAGATTCCTAATCAGAAGCCGCTGCATCAGTGTCTGACAGGTCAGTATACTCCCCATCCTCATCAGAAGAATCTTCAGAGAGATTAGTGGATTGTGAGGAGGAAGTGGCCCGCTTAGATGACCCCTTGACACGAGAGTGACTTGGGGTAGGTTTATGTCTATCCAGAGATTGAGTCAATTGCTGCAACTGGGTAGACAAATTATCCTCCCAAGGCGGATTTACCATAGGGACAAAATGTAGTTGCAATGGCACAGGAGGTCCCATAGGGGGCGTAAGGTGTGTCACAAGCGTATTGAGCATAGTTGAGAACGCTGCCCAAGGTGGCTCCTGATTGGTTACAGGAGCTGCGGACTGACTGGGAGATGTATGACACACAGTGCACACCATCATACAAAGCTTCCCCCTCAGGCAAATCCCTGGCGCATGCGCTGCATGATACAGGAGCATCTGTGGATTTCCCGCCCTTTGTGCTAGACATTTTAGAGAATGTAACTGCAGAGTGTATGAGTGCGATACAGCCAGAGTACAATACCAGCAAATAGATCCCCTAGTATGTGACAGCATACACAGTACACAACACCAGCGTCTAAATACGGTACTATGTGACTGCATACACAGTACACAATACCAGCGAATAAATCCGGTATTACGTGACTGAGTACACAGTAGAATACACTTACCGGTAAATACTGTGAAGCAGTATATATGTACCCTGAGGCACCTAGTCCCCCAGGGTACAGAATACAGTGATAGATATAGCTGGGATACACTGAAAGTGAAATCCACACAGCAGATACAGGCACACACAGTCACAGTGACAATGCAGATAATTATTATAGCAATACAATAAAACTGCACTGGACTAGAAAATGTGTGTGTGTGTGTGTGTGTGTGTGTGTGTATATATATATATATATATATATATATATATATTAGTGATGAGCGGGTTCGGTTCCTCAGAATCCGAACCCCCCCGAACTTCACCCATTTTACACGGGTCCGAGGCAGACTCGGATCCTCCCGCCTTGCTCGGTTAACCCGAGCGCGCCCGAACGTCATCATCCCGCTGTCGTATTATCGCGAGATTCGTATTCTATATAAGGAGCCGCGCGTCGCCGCCATTCTCACTCGTGCATTGGAGATGATAGGGAGAGGACGTGTGCAGCGTTCTCTCAGTTGTGTTTAGTGTGCTGCAAATATCTGTGTGCTGCAAATATCTGTGCTCAGTGTGCTGAAGTGAAAATATCTACGTTCTCTGCCTGAAAAACGCTCCATATCTGTGCTGCATTGTAGTATATAGTAGGAGGACAGTGCAGAATTTTGCTGACCAGTGACCACCAGTATTATATCAGTACGGTACAGTAGTCCACTGCTCTACCTACCTCTGTGTCGTCAAGTGTACTATCCATCCATACCTGTGGTGCATTTAAGTTTTGTGCAGTATATATATAGTAGGAGGACAATGCATAATTTTGCTGACCACCAGTATATAATATATAGCAGTACGGTACAGTAGTCCACTGCTCTACCTACCTCTGTGTTGTCAAGTATACTATCCATCCATACCTGTGGTGCATTTAAGTTTTGAGCAGTATATATATAGTAGGAGGACAGTGCATAATTTTGCTGACCACCAGTATATAATATATAGCAGTACGGTACAGTAGTCCACTGCTCTACCTACCTCTGTGTTGTCAAGTATACTATCCATCCATACCTGTGGTGCATTTAAGTTTTGCGCAGTATATATATAGTAGGAGAACAGTGCATAATTTTGCTGTGACCACCAGTATATAATATATAGCAGTGCGGTACAGTAGGCCATTGCTATTGATATATTACTGACATATAATTCCACACATTAAAAAATGGAGAACAAAAATGTGGAGGGTAAAATAGGGAAAGATCAAGATCCACTTCCACCTCGTGCTGAAGCTGCTGCCACTAGTCATGGCCGAGATGATGAAATGCCATCAACGTCGTCTGCCAAGGCCGATGCCCAATGTCATAGTAGAGAGCATGTAAAATCCAAAAAACAAAAGTTCAGTAAAATGACCCAAAAATCTAAATTAAAAGCGTCTGAGGAGAAGCGTAAACTTGCCAATATGCCATTTACGACACGGAGTGGCAAGGAACGGCTGAGGTCCTCTCCTATGTTCCTCATGACTAGTGGGTCAGCTTCACATGAGGATGGAAGCACTCATCCTCCCACTAGAAAAATGAAAAGACTTAAGCTGGCAAAAGCACAGCAAAGAACTGTGCGTTCTTCTAAATCACAAATCCCCAAGGAGAGTCCAATTGTGTCGGTTGCGATGCCTGACCTTCCCAACACTGGACGGGAAGAGGTGGCGCCTTCCACCATTTGCACGCCCCCTGCAAGTGCTGGAAGGAGCACCCGCAGTCCAGTTCCTGATAGTCAAATTGAAGATGTCACTGTTGAAGTAAACCAGGATGAGGATATGGGTGTTGCTAGCGCTGAGGAGGAAATTGACAAGGAGGATTCTGATGGTGAGGTTGTTTGTTTAAGTCAGGCACCCGGGGAGACACCTGTTGTCCGTGGGACGAATATGGCCATTGACATGCCTGGTCAAATTACAAAAAAGATCACCTTGTCGGTGTGGAATTATTTTAACAGAAATGCGGACAACATTTGTCAAGCCGTGTGTTGCCTTTGTCAAGCTGTAATAAGTAGGGGTAAGGACGTTAACCACCTAGGAACATCCTCCCTTATACGTTACCTGGAGCGCATTCATCAGAAGTCATTGACAAGTTCAAAAACTTTGGGTGACAGCGGAAGCAGTCCACTGACAACTAAATCCCTTCCTCTTGTAACCAAGCTCCTGCAAACCACACCACCAACTCCCTCAGTGTCAATTTCCTCCTTAGACAGGAATGCCAATAGTCCTGCAGGCCATGTCACTGTCAAGTCTGACGAGTCCTCTCCTGCCTGGGATTCCTCCGATGCATCCTTGAGTGTAACGCCTACTGCTGCTGGTGCTGCTGTTGTTGCTGCTGGGAGTCGATCGTCATCCCAGAGGGGAAGTCGGAAGACCACTTGTACTACTTTCAGTAAGCAATTGACTGTCCAACAGTCCTTTGCGAGGAAGATGAAATATCACAGCAGTCACCCTGCTGCAAAGCGGATAACTCAGGCCTTGGCAGCCTGGGCGGTGTTAAACGTGTTTCCGGTATCCACCGTTAATTCACAGGAAACTAGAGATTTGCTTGAGGTACTGTGTCCCCGGTACCAAATACCATCTAGGTTCCATTTCTCTAGGCAGGCGATACCGAGAATGTACACCTCAGAAAAAGAGTCACCAGTGTCCTAAAAAATGCAGTTGTACCCAATGTCCACTTAACCACGGACATGTGGACAAGTGGAGCAGGGCAGACTAAGGACTATATGACTGTGACAGCCCACTGAGTAGATGTATTGCCTTCAGCAGCAAGAACAGCAGTGGCGGCACCAGTAGCAGCTTAGCAGCATCTCGCAAACGCCAACTCATTCCTAGGCAGGCTACGCTTTGTATCACCGCTTTCCATAAGAGGCACACAGCTGACAACCTCTTATGGAAACTGAGGAACATCATCGCAGAATGGCTTACCCCAATTGGACTCTCCTGGGGATTTGTGACATCGGACAACGCCACCAATATTGTGCGTGCATTACATGTGGGCAACTTCCAGCACGTCCCATGTTTTGCACATACATTGAATTTGGTGGTGCAGAATTATTTAAAAAATGAAAGGGGCGTGCAAGAGATGCTGTGGTGGCCCGAAGAATTGCGGGCCACTTTCGGCATTCAGCCACGGCGTGCCGAAGACTGGAGCACCAGCAAACACTCCTGAACCTGCCCCGCCATCATCTGAAGCAAGAGGTGGTAACGAGGTGGAATTCAACCCTCTATATGCTTCAGAGGATGGAGGAGCAGCAAAAGGCCAATCAAGCCTATACATCTGCCTACGATATAGGCAAAGGAGAGGGAATGCACCTGACTCAAGCGCAGTGGAGAATGATTTCAACGTTGTGCAAGGTTCTGCAACCCTTTGAACTTGCCACACGTGAAGTCAGTTCAGACACTGCCAGCCTGAGTCAGGTCATTCCCCTCATCAGGCTTTTGCAGAAGAAGCTGGAGAGATTGAAGGAGGAGCTAAAACAGAGTGATACCGCTAGGCATGTGGGACTTGTGGATGGAGCCCTTTATTCGCTTAACCAGGATTCACGGGTGGTCAATCTGTTGAAATCCGAGCACTACATTTTGGACACCGTGCTCGATTTAAACCTACGTTGGATCTCTCTTTCCAGCAGACACAAGTCTGCAGAGGTTCAAAGACCTGCTGGTGAGAAAATTGTCAAGTCAAGCGGAACGTGACCCGTCAACAGCTCCTCCTTCACATTCTCTCGCAACTGGGGCTGCGAGGAAAAGGCTAAGAATTCCGAGCCCACCCGCTGGCGGTGATGCAGGGCAGTCTGGAGCGAGTGCTGACATCTGGTCCGGACTGAAGGACCTGCCAACGATTACTGACATGTCGTCTACTGTCACTGCATATGATTCTGTCACCGTTGAAAGAATGGTGGAAGATTATATGAGTGACCGCATCCAAGTAGGCACGTCAGACAGTCCGTACGTATACTGGCAGGAAAAAGAGGCAATTTGGAGGCCCGTGCACAAACTGGCTTTATTTTACCTAAGTTGCCCCCCCTCCAGTGTGTACTCCGAAAGAGTGTTTAGTGCAGCCGCTCACCTTGTCAGCAATCGGCGTACGAGGTTACTTCCAGAAAATGTGGAGAAGATGATGTTCATCAAAATGAATTATAATAAATTCCTCCGTGGAGACATTCACCAGAAATTGCCTCCAGAAAGTACACAGGGACCTGAGATGGTGGATTCCAGTGGGGACGAATTAATAATCTGCGAGGAGGGGGATATACACAGTGAAAGGGGTGAGGAATCGGAGGATGAGGAGGAGGTGGACATCTTGCCTCTGTAGAGCCAGTTTGTGCAAGGAGAGATTGATTGCTTCTTTTTTGGTGGGGGCCCAAACCAACCAGTCATTTCAGTCACAGTCGTGTGGCAGACCCTGTCGCTGAAATGATGGGTTTGTTAAAGTGTGCATGTCCTGTTTATACAACATAAGGGTGGGTGGGAGGGCCCAAGGACAATTCCATCTTGCACCTCTTTTTTCTTTCATTTTTCTTTGCATCATGTGCTGTTTGGGGACTATTTTTTGAAGTGCCATCCTGTCTGACACTGCAGTGCCACTCCTAGATGGGCCAGTTGTTTGTGTCGGCCACTTGGATAGCTTAGCTTAGCCATCCAGCGACCTTGGTGCACCTCTTTTTTTCTTTGCATCATGTGCTGTTTGGGGACAATTTTTTTTAAGTGCCATCCTGTCTGACACAGCAGTGCCACTCCTAGATGGGCCAGTTGTTTGTGTCGGCCACTTGGATAGCTTAGCTTAGCCATCCAGCGACCTTGGTGCACCTCTTTTTTTCTTTGCATCATGTGCTGTTTGGGGACAATTTTTTTTAAGTGCCATCCTGTCTGACACTGCAGTGCCACTCCTAGATGGGCCAGGTGTTTGTGTCGGCCACTTGGGTCGCTTAGCTTAGCCATCCAGCGACCTTGGTGCACCTCTTTTTTTCTTTGCATCATGTGCAAATTTTAGGACTAAAAATAATATTGTGAGGTGTGAGGTGTTCAGAATAGACTGGAAATGAGTGGAAATTATGGTTATTGAGGTTAATAATACTATGGGATCAAAATGACCCCCAAAGTCTATGATTTAAGTTGTTTTTGAGGGTTTTTTTGTAAAAAAAAACACCCGAATCCAAAACACACCCGAATCCGACATAAAATTTTCAGGGAGGTTTTGCCAAAACGCGTCTGAATCCAAAACACGGCCACGGAACCAAATCCAAAACCAAAACACAAAACCCGAAAAATTTCCGGTGCACATCTCTAAATATATATATATATATATATATATATATATATATAAAATAATGCACGGTCTGTGACTGGATGTATATATCAGAATACTCGTACAATATATTCTGGTACAGGTACACTTGTTCTTAACTAATGCTGTCTTAATAGTGACATGTAGAATACTTAAGTGTATGTAGAATCACGGTGCTGATGTGCAGGTGAATTTACAGAGGAGACTTTGCCCTGCAGTCCCGGAGACCAGTCGCAGCTAATCATAGTAGATGGCGCCCAGCGTCTCAGTCAGGGAGTGAGGGAGAGTGTGAGGCAGCTCCAGGGCGGGAACACCAGCAGTAGATGGCGCCCGGAGCTGGGGGAGGGACTACAGGTCTAGCACCTTCTCCCCTATGCTGGTCCTCACCACCTGTTACTATGGAGTCTTAATAAATTTTAACCATGTATTATTAAATCCTTATGTTTTAATAATTTCAACACTATAGTCGTTTCTTGACTTTCCTAAAGAGTGCACCCACAAAAGAGTCTTCTTTTTCTTTCTGTGTAACGGATATAGTGGGGTCCCTGCTCTGTTACAGTGTCCACGCCAGTGCCGCAGTCCGTCTCCTTAGACTGCGACCAGAATGCGATTTCATGGTGGGTCCCGCCTGGGGAACTCTCTTACCTCCTCCCTTCAGTAGCAGCCACACGAACCAAGTGAGCGTCTGTGACCGTGTGCTTAGAGCTGGAGCGTCTCCGCCGCGAGTACCCGGGAACAGAGGCAGCAGGGGAATGCAACGCCGCTCAGGAGGTGACGGAGCCGCAGCACAGAATGTCACCCTGACATGTAAATGTTGCGGCCCTTGAAGTCTTCTAATAGCTTTTTCAGGGCTGCCCAGTGCAGCCCCCCCCTGTTAAGTGACCTGCTTCTACAGGCACCAACTCGAAACTGAGCTCACAGTGCCTAGAGGCGGGGTTATAGAGGAGGCCCCAATGCATCCTGGGACAGTTTAAAGCTTTAGCCTGTTGGTGCCTGGATCAAGACCCATCTCTACACTCCGATGTTTCCCTGTGGCAACCAATGTACCCCGCTGCAGAAAGATACTTACTCCTCCGGTGGTTTCCGCGGCTCGCGGTGGTCTCTCCTCCATCTTTGCACTGGGTAGGGGGCTGTTCGGAGGCTTGAGGCCTGCTGGGAGATGTAGTTCTCCCAGCTGCTGCCTCTGGGAGAGATCACACATGTGGTGGTAGGGTTGGTGGGGGGAGTTACACACACTGGGGTTCACACACCACACACACACACACACACACACACACACACACACACACATACACACACTCATGCACATATACGCTCACATACTTACAAACACACACATTGCTACACTCACCGTTGCTGCAGGAGTCCGGAATCCCGACGCTGGAGGAGAAGACACTCCTTCTGAAGACAAGTAATTGCAGACTAATTACGCTAATTGGAAAGTTCCAATTGCTTAATTAGTCCTCAATGGGTTGCCGACAGGGTGCTAGAGCAAGCCCTGATGATTTTTCCTAAAAATTATCATTTTAAGAAATATCAGACTTGCTCTAGAGGTGCTTGACAAAAGATGCAGTGATTTCTATAAAAATCAGTGTCTCATTTTCTCTTTTTTTATTGAATAGCAAAATCCAGCGGTTGTGGGGTTATTTAAACTTCATGCTTTTAATTGAATTCCCACCCATTGAGGAGGTATCTTCTTGAAAGTCAGCAAAGACAATAGTGATGCATGTTTAACGCATGTCTGTAGCATGCAACCATGGTTCACAAAGCCTTTCTCTGCACATTTGTCGGACTGGGGGATGAATGGCCCACCGGGGGAATGCAGTGATAGGATCCCATACTTAAGGGTGTGGCCAGCCTACAAAGGGGGTGTGGCCAGCCTCCACAGAGGCTTGAAATACACAATAGTCTAGTGCAGTGTAATGCAACATATCTACCATGTATAATACAAGTGCACAGTCTGGAACCTGATCCGTAGAGGAAGGAGTGGGCACTCAGGAAGTGAGGCCTACCGGTGGTTTCCCTGGTACCCCTGTGGGCCAATCCGACCCTGCATTTGTATATAATATCTATTGTGATAATTCCATTAGATTTATTATGGGTGTTGATCACAGGGCCGACCACACTTAGGTTGACAGTCATTAGGTTGACCCCTATTGGTCGACAGTGACTAGGTCGACACCTGGAATAGGTCAACACAGTCATTGGGTTGACATGGATTTTTTTTTTTAAAAATGGTGTTGTTTTCTTCGTAAAGTGACCCGGGAACCCCAATTAGTGCACTGTGTCCCCTTGCATGGCTCGCTATGCTCGCCATGCTTCGGGCAAGGTGCCTTGCTGTGCTCGGCACAGGTTACTATTCCCAATCGTAGTCCACGTGGATCGTAAAGAATTAAAAAGTTCAAAAAAATGAAAAAAAAGGTGAAAAACCATGTTGACCTTTTTCCTTGTCGACCTTGTTCACGTCGACCTAATGACTGTATCGACCTATTTCAGGTGTCGACCTAGTCACTGTCGACCAATAGTGGTTGACCTAATGACTGTATTGACCTATTTCAGGTGTCGACCTAGTCACTGTCGACCAATAGCGGTCCACCTAATGACTGACGACCTAAAGGCCGGAAACCATTTCTTATACACTAGTAAACCACATTATTATCACTTTGTCTCTAACAGAAAATATGTGGCCATTTTGAGCCGTCTCTCCATAAATGTGCTGACAGATTCCCATACGCAAAGGGAAAGAGAAAGATTGGAATGTTCTGGCACGCAACATGAGTGTTTATTGTTTGCTTTTACTACAAAGGAGTTCCTACAATTAAAGAGAGCGTCATGTTATATGCACAAGCTCAGTGTTTATGGTTTGCTTGTTGTTGACTTCCAATATCATGTATGACATTTTAGACATTAAAGCATGGTAACGAAATACTGTTACAGATGACAAAATGAATGGGCGACGACAAACTCGGATGAAATAAAGCATCCCTTTTATTATATATTTGCTTCCATCCTGTATAGTACTTAAGGGGTCATTCCGAGTTGTTCGCTCGCTAGCAGTTTTTAGCAGCCGTGCAAACGCTATGCCGCTGCCCACTGGGAGTGTATTTTAGCTTAGCAGAAGTGCGAACGAAAGGATCGCAGAGCGGCTACAAAATAATTTTGTGCAGTTTCAGAGAAGCTTCAGACCTACTCAGCGCTTGCGATCACTTCAGACCATTCAGTTCCTGTTTTGACGTCACGAACACACCCTGCGTTCGCCCAGCCACGCCTGCGTTTTTACTGGCACGCCTGCATTTTTCCGAACACTCCCTGACAACGGTCAGTTAACACCCAGAAACGCCCACTTCATGGCAATCACTCTGCGGCCAGCAGTGCGACTGAAAAGCTTCGCTAGACCTTGTGTGAAACTACATCATTCGTTGTAATAGTACGTCGCGCGTGCGCATTGCGCCGCATACACATGCGCAGAAGTGCCTTTTTGTGCCTCATCGCTGCACAGCGAATGAATGCAGCTAGCGAACAACTCGGAATGACCCCCTTAGTTGCATGATCCACATTTACATTGCATCATATGATGTTCCAAAAAGCTGACAGTCTCTCATCTTGGGACTTCCTCTCACTCTTTCAGGCTCAATGCTATCAAGGTCTATATTTTTGTCATGGACTACTTGATGCAACTATTTTCCAACAACTATGCCACTCTGTTATGCAGAACCAGCAAAGACATTTAAGGGCCCATTTATCAAAGAGTTTTTGCTATTTAAAACACGATGCGTATGATACAAGGTGCTCCAGCCAATCAGCTCCTAACTTTCATGTGCATGAAAATGACAGTTGGGAGCCGATTGGCTGGAGCACCATTTATCATACCCAATAAGTTTGAAATAGCTAAAACTCGTTGATAAATGGGCCCTTTAATTTGTCCTGCTCCTTTTTCCTCCACCTGGTGCTCAGCAAGGGCTGTAAAAGGAACGTGACTCTAGTGAAGAACACAAAGAGAACGAGTCCTTGGAGAAATGGCTGTATAAACAGCCCTAACAGGAATATAGACCTAGATAGCAATGAGCCTGAAAGAGTGAGTAGCTACTAAGGGGGTCATTCAGACCCGGCCGCTAATGTGGCCCGCAGCGCATTTTGCCAAGGGAGACAAACTGTGCATGCGCAGTGGCCGCATCGACTCTGTGCGTCTCCACACATTGTGGTTGCATCTCCGATGCATGCGACCGCAATATGATTGACAGTGGCAGGTGTTAGTGGGGTGGTGACGCGGTGTTGGGGGGGGCAAGGTGGGCCGAATGGGGGTGCACAGGGACCGTTTTTGGGGCGGCTGTGTAACGTCACACACAGACACTCCGATTAAAAAAAATTGTGGGCAACCGCTTGACAGCGCAGCCAGGGGTCAACCTTAGTACTGATGCATTCGCAATCTAATTACGGCCGCATCGGCCTTGCCCTGTGCTGGGCGGCCCCCAGCATGTGAAGAATGGACGCAGCCGTGGCTGCGTATGCAGCGATCTGTGTCCATCTCTGAAAAAGTACTAAGTATTATACAGGAGTTGGGTATGGGATTCCGGCAGTCAGAATACCGACATTGGCATCCTGATTTCGACGGGCGCTCAACTAAACTAACCCTAAACCTCCTCCGAACCCTCCCTCCCCGCAGCCTAAACCTAACCACCTCTAGCAGCCTAAGCCCCCCTCCCACAGCCTAACCCTCCCCTCCCACAGCGTAAACCTAATCCTCCCCCGGCAGCCTAACCCTAACCCTCTCTGGCATACTTACATTTGGGATTTTTGGCTGTCAGAATCCCAGCGGCAGTATTCTGACCGGTGTTGAGATTTTGGCTCCGGTATTCTGAATGCTGGGATCCAGTCCATCGGGATACCAACTACATCCCTTATACAGGAAGCAAAAATTTCATAAAAGGGATGCTGTATTTCAGTGGTTCTCAAACTCTGTCCTCAGGACCCCACACGGTTCACGTTTTCCATGTCACCCAGCAGCAGCACTGTGTGTCACCAACTGTCATATTTTAAAAATCTACAGGTGACCTGCAAAACATGAACCGTGTGGGGTCCTGAGGACTGAGTTTGAGAACCTGTGCTGTATTTCATCAGAATTTGCTGGTCACCGCCAATAATTTTGTCAGTAGCATTACGCTACCATGGCTGTGTCAGTTCCACCTTCGATTTTCACTTATTACTAAAAATGCATGTGTGTGTAGCAACACCTGACTTGTTACCTACCCACTATGTCCTGAAGGAAGAGGACTGGGCTAGAACATGGAGGTGATGAACGGGTGGTCTTCAGTATGCCAAATGTCGGGATCTCGGCGCACAGTATACCGGCGCCGGAATCCCGACACCCGGCATACCGACATATATTCTCCCTCATGGGGGTCCACGACCCCCCTGGAGGGAGAATAAAATAGCGCGGAGAGCGCAGCGAGCCCGCAAGGAGCTCCTTTGCGCTCGCCACAGTGTCGGTATGCCGGCGGCCGGGCTCCCGGCGCCGGTATGCTGGTCGCTGGGAGCCCGGCCGCCGGCATACCATACTACACTCATGATGAACAGGTCCTCATGTGTTTCTTCTCTTTGGGAGGGAAAAACTGGCAACCTGCGTGCAAAATGCTCAGCTACCTTCTCAGAATTTGCACCATACTCCCTCCCAGTTGCTGTCCTCTTTCAGCCTCCTTACCTTACAGAACTTATGGGGTAGATACTTATCTACTTATTAATACTCCTCTCCAGGAGAAGCCTGGAGAGTAGAAGCAGCTGGGCACTTTGCGGGGTGGGGACCTGACTCTGCGTTATTAGACCCTGCCCCTGTAAATCCAGCAAAATGCAGTTCCCTGAGGAAGTGGTGAGGCTAAAATGATGCATGGTTTTAGCCCCCCCTCTCCATACGGAGCATCGTGTCCTGGGATTATCTCCTTATCTTGCCCACCTCAATAGGAAGTGGGCAGGATGCAGGAGAAGTACCCACTCTTCCTGGTGTCGCGGATTCTACCCAATAAATCGGAAGTCTCCCGCAATTTCCGGGAGAGTAGGTAAGTATGGGAAGCTGTGAAGGCCAACTCTCAGCCAATAGCAATTAAAACTGCACAACACAACTCAATTTTCTAGGCCCTACACTTACATACCGGGTGCTCTATTTTAAATGCTATCTCCAGAGTAAGCACGAGAAAATTCAGATTTTGGCCCTCATTCCGAGTTGATCGCTCGCTAGCTGCTTTTAGCAGCAGTGCACACGCTAGGCCGCCGACCTCTGGGACTGTATCTTAGCTTAGCAGAAGTGCGAACAAAATATTAGCAGAACTGCTCGAAAATCTTTTCCTGCAGTTTCTGAGTAGCTCCAGACCTACTCCTAGATTGCAATCACCTCAGTCCGTTTAGGGGTACATTTACTAAGCAGTGATAAGAGCGGAGAAGTGAGCTAGTGGAGAAGTTCCCCATGGCAACCAATCAGCACTGAAGTAACATCTATAATTTGCATACTATAAAATGATACAGAGCTGTTGATTGGTTGATGAGGAAATAGCTCCACTGGCTCACTTCTCCGCTCTTATCACTGCTTAGTAAATGTACCCCTTAGTTCCTGCTTTGACGTCACAAACACGCCCGGCGTTCGGCTAGCCACTCCCCCGTTTCTCCAGCCACTCCTGTGTTTTCGGCTGACACGCCTGCGTTTTTTAGCACACTCCCGGAAAACGCTCAGTTACCACCCAGAAACATCCACTTCCTGTCAATCACTCACCGATCAGCAGAGCGACTGAAAAGCGTCGCTCGGCCCTGTGTAAAATTGCATAGTTTTGTGTGAAAGTACTTAGCGCGTGCGCCCTGCGGCCCATACGCATGCGCAGAAAAGCCGGTTTTTAGCTTGATCGGTATGCTGCGAAAAACGGCAGCGAGCGATCAACTCGGAATGACCCCCATTGTTTGTACCTGAGTTCATTATAGTAGTTTACATAGTTTTTTTTTTTGAGGTTGAAAAAAGACAATTTGTCCATCGAGTTCAACCTATTTGTGGTCTCCTACGCTGTATTATTTTTAGGACTAATTTAGTCTGTTGCTACTGTCAGCCGTTGTGGTTATTCATTTTTTATTTTTTTTAATAACTATAGTGCGTGACTACGCACCATAACCCTGTATATACTTATGCATTAGGTACTTATCTAGGCCATTCTTAAAAGTATTGACTGAGTCCGCCATTATTATAGCAGTACATACTGTAACTGAAACATGACTGTGTGTCCTTAATGCGTCACACAATAATTTAATTTAAATACAACGAAAGTTTAGAAATTACAATTAAGGACGGAGTGTCAGAGAGGTTCATCCTATAAAAATATGAAGTGTTGTTCTTCAATTTCAATGAAATTGAAAAAAAATAGCTGCAGAAAGAATCAAACAAAACCAACAGAGATAGGTGAGACGCAGAAAATATACTTATTTACATTTGCTCCCTTATTTGATTGTTCCCAGAATCCTTTGTGCCTAAAATGACGTACAATTACTTAAAATGAATGAGCTCTCTTGCTTGGTGCGTGCATAATATTTTTTTCAAACATTTTTACAACGACACATTGTTTTTTTTCAATATCAGGAAGTCTCTTGATGCCCTTCAGTAGATTTTTGTTTCACTCGTTATCGACACAAATTATATTTTTTCCTGTTTTGAAAAAAATATAAGATTTTCCCAAGGAGATTAAAGCTTGGACTGTATTGTTTATTTGTAGTTCTCTGTGTTTTTTGTTGTACTGTTTATTTTTGCGTAAATAAAAATACGTGTTTCAACTGATTGAAAAAGAAAATGTAAAAAATGATATGTAATTATTAGTGGCAATACTCATACGTTATTTCAGTTTAATTCTGGCTACAGAAATATTTTGTTGATTTGTTTGGGCTAAGTTATAATTATATATCAGGCACATTTCAGGTTGTATTTATTTTTGAGTAGACAGAAGAAAAATCTAAACTATTGTATGAAAAAAAATAAATGGAAAAAAATAAATAAATCGATTTGCTCGGTAAGCTAAACAAAGATATTAGGCATTGGTCCAAGGGTACTTGTGGTTTATGGGATACTGTATCTGTCTCAAGTCTTGTATGGAGAATAATACATAAATAAATAAGGAATCACGCAGATTACAATGTGAAACGGCACTTAGCAATACTGTATACAGTATCTAAAAGATGAGCAATATTTTGGCAGAATTCTATAACTGTGGTTAAACTCTGTTTCTTTAAGAAAAACTATTAATAAAATAAATAGCAACCTGTATATTGTTTACTAAACATATATATATTTTTTAAATAAAAGAAAAAAATGCATGAATGCTCGAGTTAATTTTTGAAATGCACAACAGCCGATGTGAAGGTCAAATCGACATTGGGACCCATCATGTAGCTCAATTTGGATTAGTTGGGGGTGGGATTATGTGTTGTCATGTGATTTGCTTTAGCCAATGACATTTAGGGATGTTGCTTAATGAAATACAGAGTACAGAAAGCGCTAACCGACTGTAATTAAAAATAATTTATTTTCCTTATAGCATAAAATTGGTATCTCCTTTATAAACCTTTATAGCTGGTTTCTACATGAATATACAACAATTTGTTACTTTCTCAGAAACATAATATTGTGCAGAGAACAATTATTACAGACACATTGGTACAAACACAGACATTTGTCTCAGTTGATCTTATTAAGCAATACACTGTGACTATGCTCCACTGAATACTTTGTATCCTTATACACGTAAATGCCAGATGTTAGTAGTTTAGTAGTTTTAGCAAGCTGTTGCCACAAAGTTTCTTATATTTGATACTCAGTATAATGTTGGTATTTATAAGTCTTTATCCAACTCTAGAGATGTTAAAGCAGTGTCATATATATAATGGGCGCAGTGTGTGCAGTGCACACGGGCCCTTAGGTCCACAGGGGGCCCACACCACACATACTGCACTCATTTCTTCTATACTCATCTTTCCGACATCCATCGGTGACTGTGTGTGGGCCCCCTCCTCTCCCGTAGCCGTCACCACTGCTGCTAGCGCACTGAGCACTAGAGACTCTGGCACAGTGTAGAAAGAAAACACCTTAACCACTGCGCAAAACACTCCAAAATGCAGCCCAGGTTACTCTAGGTCCACCAAACCGTATACCAGAAATACAGAGAGAAAGAGAGGTCCCTGTGGCGCAGAAAAGGGGTTACATGTAGAACAAAATAGATAAATAAAAACGAATACAGTCCTTTGGTCTCAAATCCTCCAAAGCAAGTCCTTGTTGTCTTTCGACTTGTTGTACCTCAAACAGGAGAGAGACACTTTGTGTAACACCATTTTAGCAGTACACAAGACCCATAATGTGGTAAGTATCACACTCACATCTGATTAAAATAATCAATGCTTATCATCCCCCAGATTGAAAGTGATATTGTGGAATGTCTTCCTCCAATAGGATATATATATAAATAAATAAATAAAGAAGGATATAGTGCAACACTGTTTTTCATAAAACCATTACATTTTAATACCCAGGTAACTAACATTCTTTAAAAAACATATAGGCATATAACCTCCATTAGGAGTAGCAGCTCACACTTGGACACAGCTTCCAAACCGGCAAGTTCAAGATGGAAAAAGTCAAAGTCCTCGTTTAGAAGGTATTCAACAAAGTGCTGGTCCCACGGGAGTCATCCAAAACCACCTGCTCATCTGCCTCGCCTAGGCATGATCCTAGACACAGACCAGACTAGTTTCAGACTATAAAAGTCCTTCATCAGAAGCATCAGTGCCACAGCCTACAGCGCATGTGCAGGACTCCGAAAATATGGCGCAGCTGCCATTTTTTTGGAGTCCTGGGCATGCACTGTAGATTCTGGCACTGTGCCAGAGTCTTAGTGCTGAGAGCGCTAACAGCGGCGGTGACGGCTACAGGAGAGTAGGGGTCCCCTCCTCTCTAGAAACGCCTCTGTGTTAAAGTATTAAATGGCTGTGCCGCTTTTGCAAACAGTATATATGTTTGCAAATAAATTGTTCACAAAAGCGGCACAGCCATTTAATACTTTAACATCTCTGTAGTTGGATACAGATTTATAAATACCAACATTGTACTGAATATCAAATATAAGAAACTTTGTGGCAACGGCTTGCTAAAATTACTAAACTACTAACATCTGGCATTTACGTGTATAAGGATACACAGCACTCAGTGGAGCATAGTCACAGTGTATTGCTTAATAAGATCAACTGAGACAAATGTCTGTGTACCAATGTGTCTGTAATAATTGTTCTCTGCACAATATTATGTTTTTGAAAAAGTAACAAATTGTTGTAAACTCACGTAGAAACCAGCTATTAAGGTTTATAAAGGAGATACCAATTTTATGCTATAAGGAAAATAAATTATTTTTAATTATAATTAATTATTTTGTTTCTGAATTTAAAGGGTAGAGTAGTCCCTTTTGATGATAGAAAGCTGCAGGCGGACTAATATTTAAATACTGAGCCTTTTTTCAATTGGCGCCAGGAGGTACTTTGTTGTTGATGTTGCTTAATGGTAGACCATATAAGGCTTGTCCTTGAAGGTCTAAAGACCTCTATACATAAGTGACTGCGATTCCCAGATCCGCCGATCAGACCCACTAATCAGTTGCCATCGAGGAATTGGGAAAATTAAATGAAAATGCTAAAATCCCTGATTTGCCGATCCCAACCGTTTTCAGTTAGGATCAGGGAATCAGTATTTTTAAACATGTTTAATATTCCCAATTCTCCAACCCAACCATCAGGGTATTGGGACATTGCCCCAATATATTTGTTATGTATTGGGGCCATAAGCTTCTTTGCTTCGTGTTTTTCTCACCCTCCCCTTTTGTTTCTCTAGGTGGTTTTATTTTTTATGGAGCATGTGGACTACAATTGTGGATAGTAACCATGCCTGAAGCATGGTAAGTGAGGCAAGGGGATGAGGTACACTAATGGGACTTGTTTGTGGCAGAAAAGTGACAAATCACCACCCAAAATAAAAAATTGCGCCTACTTTTTTATTGTCGACCATTTCCATATCGATCTTTTGACCCTCTCAACCTTTTGACCATGTCGACCTAATACATGTTGACCATTAGTGGACAACCTATTGACTGTAGATCTTTTTAGTGTAGATATAATGATATAATACATCTCATATTATATACATACTTTAGCAGAGGGACTATTAATTGACTAAACTTTAAGGAAACAGTAGACGCTGGCTCATCTGGTTTGCAGAATCTAAAAAGTTGTCACGATCCTGACTTTATCTCTCTTGTTTTGTGACTTCTCTGCCATCAGTCCGGCATCTCAAGTTTGTTCTGCTTGCTGGGTTTAGCCCATATCTCCAGTACCAAGTATATCCTGTTTTGCTGAGTCCATTATCTGGGAGGTCTGCTCTGTTTACAAGCTGCAATCTGTGTTGCTAGCTGCAGAATCTTCTGATTAGCATCTGTGTGAGTTCTCCTATGTGATTCATCTGCAGAGTTCTGAATTCAGCAGTAAAGTTGGTCTATGCTGTCCCCGCACAGCTTGACCAGCATGGCATGCTAATTCCAGTTCCAGATCTCCACAGTGCTCTGCTCATTGGCCCTCATTCCGAGTTGTTCGCTCGCAAGCTGCTTTTAGCAGCTTTGCACACGCTAAGCCGCCGCCTACTGGGAGTGAATCTTAGCTTATCAAAATTGCGAATGAAAGATTAGCAAAATTGCGAATAGACACTTCTTAGCAGTTTCTGAGTAGCTCCACACTTACTCGGCATCTGCGATCAGTTCAGTCAGTTTCGTTCCTGGTTTGACGTCACAAACACACCCAGCGTTCACCCAGACACTCCTCCGTTTCTCCAGCCACTCCCGCGTTTTTCCCAGAAACGGCAGCGTTTTTTCGCACACACACATAAAACGTCCAGTTTCCGCCCAGAAACACCCACTTCCTGTCAATCACATTACGATCACCAGAACGAAGAAAAAACCTCGTAATGCCGTGAGTAAAATACCTAACTGCATAGCAAATTTACTTGGCGCAGTCGCACTGCGGACATTGCGCATGCGCATTAGCGACTAATCGCTCCGTTGCGACAAAAAAATAACGAGCGAACAACTCGGAATGACCCCCAGTGTGCGGTGTGAAAGCGCCAAGTCCAAATTTCCGGGTCGCCTGACCCGGTAATTCAACCCGGGTTATAAGCAGTGTTATTACCGGGTTGCATACCGGGTCAGTGGCTGCGTAAACGGATTCCCGGATCGATGCGACCTGGGACCCATGTACTAGATAGGGAGCGGTGGTGCAGAGATGAGCCCATCTCTCAGTGCCGGCTCCACCTCCTCCCCCACTGCCAGCCCCCCCCGCTATGGCAACTGACCCGGGTCGGACAGCCAGCCAAAAGGGGTAGGAGTGACTTCAATGCCGGATCCCACACAGGAAGGACACGTTTCCAATTCCCGGGTGGGATCCGGCACTGGAGATGTGAAAGGGGTATGACTCCATTTTCCAGGCAGCTACAAGAGTTCTACTAAGCACAGGACCTGGTAACATTTAAATATGTATATAACTGTTTAACCAGTGGTTCCCAAGCTTTTTTGAATCGTAGCAGCACCCTGCAGGATCAGAATTGTTTTTACGGCACCCCTAGACCAAATATTTCTTATTGAGAGATTCAGAAAAAGATGTTAAGTAAATAGTGTTTATATGTCATCCTTAGGTTCAGTTATGTGGTGAGGGATAAGTAAATTTGCTATGCAGTTAGGTATTTTACTCACGGCATTACAAGGTTTTTTCTTCGTTCTGGTGATCGTAATGTGATTGACAGGAAGTGGGTGTTTCTGGGCGGAAACTGGCCGTTTTATGGGAGTGTGTGAAAAAACGCTACAGTTTCTGGGAAAAACGTGGGAGTGGCTGGAGAAACGGAGGAGTGTCTGGGCGAACGCTGGGTGTGTTTGTGACGTCAAACCAGGAACGAAACTGACTGAACTGATCGCAGATGCCGAGTAAGTGTGGAGCTACTCAGAAACTGCTAAGAAGTGTCTATTCGCAATTTTGCTAATCTTTCGTTCGCAATTTTGATAAGCTAAGATTCACTCCCAGTAGGCGGCGGCTTAGCGTGTGCAAAGCTGCTAAAAGCAGCTTGCGAGCGAACAACTCGGAATGAGGGCCACTGACCCGTGTCGACCCGGCAATATGCTGTCGGTACCGGGTTATCTGTGCGATGTGAAAGGGGTATTAGAGTGCAGCCTGTGATAGTCCATGGTATGTTAGGGTACTGTATTTTCATTCTTTCACTTATACTCCATGTACAACCTTCCTCCGATTCAAATAAAGCCTTCGCTGGTTCATAGACCTCTAATGATAAACCCGTTTTGAGCCACGTAGAACCTGAGTTACAGTACAAGTTTAAAAGCGACGGGCTGGTATTGGTAGAACATAAACATTTAGTAATAGTGAGCTCAAAATTGATCTGTTCTCTTCATTAGAAAATGTCACAATTCTATAATTAGTGGTGATAATGTTTTTACTATTTGACCAGCTGGGAAAAAGAATAAATAATTTCTCTCCTTTTTTTTATGCTCCTTTTATAGTCCAGCATAAGTCACCCATAATGACATGTCATTTGCTTTGATGGCCATGCTTTATCTTACATCTGATAATATTCAAGCAGCTGCCATCAGCACTTCTAATGATAGGAAAACGTGACCGGCAAAATTAATGTCCTAAATGTGCAATGTATGAGAAAATAATCCAGAAAGATGACACAAATTGCAGTCACTTTATCATGTCAACTATTCTACGCTGTTCTGGGTCACTTTTAAATGGCTCCTGTTAGGTTTACTTTGGTCTGTTGTCCCTGCGTGGCAAGGCGCCAGGATTCATTAGTCAATAGCTGCTGCAGTTAGCAGTATGCCTGGGTTTCTTGATGGTAAGATATTCAATGCAATTAAGATATTGCTCCAGATGGCAATTAGTGATGGTTCAATTAACCAATTGAACGTTATCTAAGGATGGAAATTAGAAAAGAACATAAAACACAAGCAATATTTTGATGAAAAACCGAGCGGGGAGAATAAGATATTTATGAACATAGTAATATGTTTCAATAAGAATAAGAAAGAGTAAGAAGTATTCAATTAGTGTTGACGGCCGCGAGGTGCCAGCCTTCCGATCGTTTTTACAGCACCTGATGTCGGATAACATAGCACATATTTTCAAGTAATGTTGAATTGCTGTATTAGGCAGTGATGTGCACAGATGCACATTGTGACCACACATCGCAGCTAATTGAGTATGGTCCTAAGGAGCTATAGGGGGGAGATGTACCAAACCTCGGAGACAGATAAAGTGGAGAGAGATAAAACACCAACTGGGTTCCGGATGATCGGTTTATATCATCCGGAAACCCATGTGGTCGACATGGTTAGGTCGACAGGTTTCAAAATGTTGACATGATCAAATGGTCGCCATATAATAGGTAGGCAGTACTTAAGGTCGACGGGTTCAAATGGTCAACATGGCAATGGTTGACAGAAGGTTATGTTTTTGTCAACTTTTTCAACATGTACTGTCCATGTGGACTATGATAGGCAACGGTAACCTGACGCGTTGCAAGCGAATGGGGTCACATGGGGAAACATGGGGTTCAAAATAGTAAATGGCACCCAAAAAGCAAAAAAAGCTTTTGTTGGCCATTTCCATGTCGGATTTTTGACTGCGTTGACCTTTAGTACCTGTTGACTGTGTCAAATGTCTACCTTTTTCGTGTTGACTTGTTGCCTTGTCGACCTCTTACATGTCGATCATATGAGGTTGACCTAATTATGGTTACCCCAACGATCCACACCCATAGCAACCAATCAATTCCTGTCATTTGCCTGTAAAATGATATAAGCTGATTGGTTGGTACATACTTTGGGGTCTATGTACTAAACCTTGGAGAGAAATAAAGTGGAGATAAGATAAAGTACTAACCAACACAGCCTATGACATGTCAGGAGCTGAATGGCTGGTAGTTTATTTCTTTCCACTTTATCTCTCTCCAAGGATATTTAATTAACATAACTATCTCATAACAGCTGGAAAATGTGTTACAGGTTGAGTATGGGTTCACTACGGCTGGCCGGCGGTCGGGCTCCCGGCGACCAGCATACCGGCGCCGGGGGCCCGACCGCCGGCTTACCGACAGTGTGGCGAGGGCAAATGAGCCCCTTGCGGGCTCGCTGCGCTCGCCACGCTACGGGCACGGTGGCGCGCTACGCGCGCCACACTATTTTATTCTCCCTCTATGGGGGTCGTGGACCCCCACGAGGGAAAATAAGTGTCGGTATGCCGGCTGTCGGGCTCCCGGCGCCGGTATACTGAGCGCCGGGAGCCCGACCGCCGGTATACAGAAGACCACCCGTTGAGTATCCCTTATCCAAAATGCTTGGGACCGGAAGTATTTTGGATATCAGATTTTTCCGTATTTTGGAATAATTGCATACCATAATGAGATATCACGGTGACAGGACCTAAGTCTAAGCACAGAATGCATTTATGTTTCATATATACCTTATACACACAGCCTGAAGATAATTGTAGCAAATATTTTTAATAACTTTGTGCATTAAACAAAGTGTGTGTACATTCACACAATTCATTTGTTTCATATACACCTTATACACACAGCCTGAAGGTAATTTAATACAATATTTGTTAATAACTTTGTGTATTAAACAAAGTTTGTGTACATTGAGCCATCATAAAACAAAAAGGTTTCACTATCTCACTCTCGCTCCAAAAATTCCGTATTTCGGAATATTCCATATATTGGAATATTTGGATATGGGATACTCAACCTGTATTTATGTCTTCTTCCAGTGCAGTAAAAAGTATGGAGAAATCACTGAAGTTACATTCTGTACTTTTCACTGTTTTCTAAACACACTGTTTCCCCCATAGACTCTGATGGGGGTTATCTTTTCACCATATTTATATAAACTGGAGAAAAAATATTTGTCTGTTTTTTTTAAACAAACATCTTTATCTCCAGATGGTGACTGATAAATAGGTTTTCCCCTTTAGTACTTCAACTGTCAGCACTACATTCTCATACACACATAGGGGGAAAATTGACTAAGGTGGGAGTTTTTTAGAACTGGTTATGTTGTTCATAGCAACCAATCAGATTCTACTTAACATTTATCTAGCTGCTTCTAAAAGATAATAGATAGAATCTGATTGGTTGCTATGGGCAACATCACCAGTTCTAAAAAACTCCAACCTTAGTAAATTTACCCCATAGTGGGCCTGATATAGACGTCGATACGGTGTAGATGTCGGATGCAAGTAGCCGATGTGTTACACCTGCACATGTGTCTGAGTCGCACTGCCTGATCGTTACTCCAGGTGGGCGCAGAACATATTTGGGCGCAGAGACAATTTTGGTGGGTGTTCCTGGTAGGTACAACATAACAGTAATATCAGTGCTAGAGGCTGGGCAGCCGAACAGAGCAACACTTGAATTCCCCGTCGGGCACCAGCTAGTGGCCGCTGGCATGCAAAACACTTGAATACCCCCCATAGACAGAGCCGGCCCTAACCAATATGATGCCCTAGGCAAGATTTTGGCTGGTGCCCCCTAGCACCACCGCTGGTTCTGCCTCTGACCTTGCACCTCTTTCCCAGCACCATCACCCCTCACCCATAGCAGTCCTTGTACCCCCTATATTTTAAATAGGATCAGTTCGCACATTTGATGCACAGCCCAAAAAGGGGCATCTTCTTGCTGGGAAGGGGCATGGCCACACAATAGTAACCCCAATTCCAATTACGCCACACAGTACTGCAACTTTATTCACATTTTATCTTGCGATAGTGTCCATAATTCATATTACATCCCACGGTAGTATCACTTTACCTTATAAACGTTACTCCTCACAGTAAAGCCCCTTATTCACATTACATCACACTGAATTGCTCCTTATTCACATTACACCACACCTTATTGCTCTTTATTCACATTAGACGACACAGTAGTGCCCTTTCTATATGCAACGCCACATAGTAGAGCACCTTATACACATAATGCCACACATTAGTAATGCATTTATACACAATTCCACACAGTAATGCCCCTTACACATATGAGACACATTAATGTCCTTATAAACATAATGCGCCTTACACATTATGACAACCTTTATTAATGCCCTTTTACACATAATGTCCCTTACACATATGCCGCACATTATTAATGCCCTTATACACATAATGACACACACAGTGCCCCCTACACATTTGCTTAGTGCCCCTATACACATAATGACACACATACAGTAGTACCCTTTTATACATATGCTGCACATTATTAATGCCCTTATACACATAATGACACACAAAGTGGCCCTTTACACATATGTTGCACATTATTAATGCATTTTTACATGACACACATAATGCTCCTTACACATATTTCGAACACTACTGCACAACCAACCCACTCACATGCACACAGCACTCACACTGCCACTAACACTGTGACCTCTGCCTCTGCTTGGATACAGATGTGTCCTCATAAATCTTGCATCAATGCTAACGTCGGGCACCTTTTTTTTTAATGAAAATGCATCTTATTTGCATTGCTATGTGGCTAGGATGCACAAGCAGCTTCTGCTGATTAAACTGATATGTAGCATGCCTATATACTGTGTGAGACTGTGGCTGTATCTGCATATGAAATGCTACACACAGAATATACGCATGCCGCATATCATTTTAATCAGCAGAAGCTGCTGATGCCCCTAGGCATATCAAATGCCCTAGGCAATTGCCTAGTTTGCCTATGCCTATGGCCGGCTCTGCCCATAGAGGTGAGGAACAGCATTATATATATATAAGAAAGCTTTCAGAAATAGAAGTGTTAATAGTTTATTTTTATCAATTAAAATGCAAAGTGAATGAACAGAAGAGAAATCTAAATCAAATCAATATTTGTTGTGACCACTATTTGCCTTCAAAACATTATCAATTCTTCTAGGTACACTTGCACAGTTTTTGAAGTACCTCGGCAGGGAAGTTGCTCCAAACATCTTGGAGAACTAACCACAGATCTTCTATGGATGTAGGCTTGCTCAAATCCTTCTGCCTGTTCATGTAGTCCCAGACAGACTCAATGATGTTGAGATCAGGGCTCCGGGGGTCCATGTCATCACTTTCAGGACTCCTTGTTCTTCTTTACGCTGAAGATAGTTCTTATTGACATTGGCTGTATGTTTAGGGTCATTGTCCTCCCTGCAGAATACATTTGGTGCCAATCAGACGCCTCCCTGATGGTATTGCATGATGGATAAATACCTGCCTCTATTTCTCAGCATTGAAGCACAAAGAAATGGGCAACGTCAAGGACCGTAGATGCAGTGGTCGGCCAAGGAAACTTAATGCATTAGATGAAAAACACATCACACTTTCTTCCCTTTGAAATCAGTAGATGTCCAGTAATGCGTTCAGCTCAGAATTGTCAGAAACCAGTGGGACCCAAATACACCCATCTAGTGTTCAGAGTCGTCTGGCCAGAAGTGGTTCTCATGGAAGAACTGAGGCACAAAAGCCATACCTTTCATGTGGAAACAAGACCAAGTGACTCAACTATGCATGAAAACATAGGAATTGGGGTGGAGAAAAATGGCAGAAGGTGCTCTGGACTGATGAGTCAAATTTTGAAATATTTGGCTGTAACAGAAGGCAGTTTGTTCACCGAAGGGCTGGAGAGCAGTGCAGGCAACACTGAAGCATGGTGGAGGTTCCTTGAAAGTTTGGAGCTGCATTTCAGTAAATGGAGTTGAGGATTTGGTCAGGATTAATGCATGCTTGCCTACTTTTCAAAAAGCATTTCAGGGAGATTGTGACAGTGACACCTATCAGCGCGGACGTGTACTGCTACATCTGAGAGGCGCGTCATAAACATGACTTACATCCAAAAGTAAATGAGCCCCAAAGTTAGTACGATCTACTTGTTGAAGAAAAGACGCTGATATTTTTGCAGGATTTGTTTGTGTATTGTGTTTTACAAGAGGTTCCATATACTATACGTGGCCACAAGAAACTTTATTTAAAATGTATGTAGCCATAGGGATCATTGTGTCTTATAACCACACAGCACTGATGTTCCCAGTTGAATGTATGTATCTATGATTTATTTTTTTCCGCCAAGAATGTAACAGCTATATAATGGGGTAAGGTAAAATCAGGGAGATTGCTGGTCTATTCAGGGAGTAAGGGAGATTGCTG
Source organism: Pseudophryne corroboree (assembly GCF_028390025.1). Classification (NCBI taxonomy): domain Eukaryota; kingdom Metazoa; phylum Chordata; class Amphibia; order Anura; family Myobatrachidae; genus Pseudophryne; species Pseudophryne corroboree. The sequence continues at coordinate 38,716,626 of NC_086455.1, forward strand.
CTATTTCAGGGAGTCTCCTGCAGAATGAGGGAGGGTAGGCAAGTATGGATTAATGGTGTCCTTGAGGCTGTGATATACAGCGATACATAATGTTTCATAGGGCAGGTACGTACTAAACAATCTCCCAAGTCATGCTGCAAGAGTCACACATAGCTACTGAGCACAAAATATTACTTAACATTGCAGAAGGAGCACAAGCCTGCATCACCAGTGCATAGATGTGTTTGTCACTTGGGAGCAACTTTAAAAGTTCCCCTCAACTTGAGAGTACACAATATAGCTGAGAAAGGAAGCTATGGAACCTAGACAATCGCGGATTCCAGGAAATGTTTTCGCAGCATGATAAACACTGGTTTGTGATGTTACAAGTGTGTTACACAGAAATGGTAGGTTATTCTAAAGATATCAAGTGTATATGTTTAAACCTTACTCTCAGCAAAGGTTGTTCAGATACCACGTATCCTGCAAGTGTGTCATGTCAACATACAGCAGTAGGTCACACAGGCCTGCACCACTCACCCATGCCTGTTTACAGAGGATTGCTCCTAGGTATTGTTTACTGTAAGCGGAGCAGAAACCAGGGCCATGAGAATGTTTTATTTCAGGAAATGCATTACCTCACTCTCTCCCTGCTTCACATTTACAGTTGTTCGATTCAGCAACCACAGCCCTCTGAAATAAGCAATTTCCATCTATTTAGGAGTTAATTGCCTCCCCAAAAATTAAACAATTACATGTACAAAAACAGACCGCTTATGCCTAATGATATCATGCGTCTCCGGCTGCAAAAAGTGAACGAACCTATCGCATCGCCTTATAAATCTGCTTTTTGAGTCAACCAGCCATGATTTTGTAATCGGCAGCCCTTCTCTTCTACAGGTCTAATTCAGCGGGGCCGCGGTGGCGAAGTTGGATGCTAGCGGCCGATGCTTTCAGTGTGTGCATGCGCCCTGAAGGTTACTGCTCTGAGGGGGTAAATCAGAGTTGATCGTAGATATGCTAAAGTTAGCACATCTACGATCATTTACTCTGACATGCGGGGGGCCGCCCCGCATGTCAGGCCCTCCCCCCCCCTCCTCCCCTCCACACGCGCACACACACACACACACACACACACACACACACACACACACACACACACGTACAAAATCAGGCAATCTGTCAATCAGGCAGAGGCGAGCGCTGGGCTGAGATGCCGATAGCATTTGTTGCATGCACATGCGCACTACGGCACATGCGCAGTTCAGACCTGATCGCCGGCCGTGCGAAAACGTATAGCAGCGCTCAGGTCTGCATTAGCCCCTGGGATGTAGATCAAAATTGCACGCAGAAAGACAGAATCTCAGTGGGTGTTAACAGGAAATATCCAGATGTGGGCATATCGCAGTCTGGCACATGAAGTTGCACTGGCAGGGGTGGGCAGGTTTAGACAGCGAAATTGCACCTGCCATAGGTTAGGGTAAATTTCGATGTTGTGACCGATGGAGCATCTTAATACATGCCACAAGAGCATAGTGCCACTGCCAGTGGGCGTCTCAGTCACAATATTTGCATAAAGAAGCAGACAATGTTGTGAAAACAGATGTAGGTGCACCTGTAATTGCGTCCACCTCTGAATTTGAACCCATTGGTTATTGGCCTCGTCCTTTAAGAATGAAAGCACCGCCGAAATTAGCATCACCTATTGGAAGGTGCCTAGCAGAATTAGTGGCACCTATTGAAGGAGCCTTGAAGGAGTAGTGGCACCTATTGAAAGGAGCCTTGCAGGAGTGGTGACACCTATTGGAATGAGCAACATTCTCTGTGACAGTCTTCACTGACCATAAAAATCTGCTGTATCCTCAAACAGCTCACTGTCTGAATTATCACCAGGCCAGGTGGTCATTGTTCAATTTGGTAATCACTAATCGCCCTGAAAACAAAAATATCAAGGCTGATGCGGTGGTCCATGCTTTCTGTACCACTGAGGAGGAAGTTACCTATGAGGATAAGACTATTTGGAATCCAGCTTGTTTCCTCTCAGTGACTAGGAGGTGAAAATACCTCCGGAAAATCATTTGTGTCATCAGAGCTGCGCCCACAGTTTTTCTAATGGGCGAATGCATCATGATGCGAGTGTGAAAAAGATTATGGAATTGATTCACAGGAGTTCCTGGTGGCTATCTGTACAACAGTAAGTAAAAGGTTTTGAGGCAGCCTGTTCTATCTGGGCTCACCACAAAGTTCAGCCTCAAGCTCCTATTGGTCCTTTATATCCCCTTCCAGCTCATACACAAACCCATATCTCCATGGACTTTATTACAGAATTACACAGTCCAGATGATTTAATACCATCTGGATTGTAGTAGACAGGTTCTCCAAGCAAACTATTTTGCTCCCTTAAAGGGATTACCTTCGGCTCCCAAGCTAACGGATGTATTCATCAATTAAATCTTTAGGATGCATGGGTTCTCTGAGTACAGTTCTCTTACAAATTCAAAGCACTTTGAAAGCTTTTCTTTGGATTATCATCCACAAAGTAATGGGCAGAAAGGGTGAAACAAGACATGTAAAAATTAATCAGAATCTACGGGGGATATTCAATTAACCGCAGTGTGCTGCGGCTTTATGGGGATTTGTTTCACCTGCCTCCGGCAGGCAAAGCACAATCCACGAAAACAACCCCGTTTTCACCCGAAAACGGGGCTGTTTCTACTGAAAACACACAGGTTTCACTGAACCTGTGTGTTTTCGGGAGAAAAAGATGTTTTTTTCCGGGTGAAAAAACATTGATGAAGCATCAGGAAATATCACCCGAAGCTTCATCGGCGGGAATTGAATATCCCCCTATGTCTCTACCAATAAAGATGACTGGGCCTCTCTTTTGTAATGAGCAGATTTGCATTAAGTAACCTCTTCCATGAGACTTTATTCTTTTCACCCTTCTACATCCAAAATGGTTTTCACCCTACTGTGCCAGAACTGCCCTCCTGTAAGTCAGTTCCTCTTCCAGCAGTTCGTGACGCCATCAAGCATTTTACAGATATTTGGAATGCAGTGTAAAAGAGATTACATCAAGTCCGGCAACAGGGAGGGGTCAGAGGTGTCACCTGTACTAAGTGCCGAGGTTCAGATGGTCCCGAAGATACTGGCAGTAGTGGATTTATGGCTAGCCAACCAATTAGCGGCTGCTGGGATGTGCGCCGTCTTGACCAATGACAGGGTGAGAAGGTGGTGCAGGGAAGAGTGACACATGGTGCAGTATATATATATATATATATATACAGTTGTGCTCATAAGTTTACATACCCTAGCAGAATTTGTGATTTTCTGGCCATTTGTCAGAGAATATGAATGATAACTCACAAGCTTTTCTTTCACTCATGGTTAGTGGTTGGGTGAAGTCATTTTATTGTCAAACAACTGTGTTTACTCTTTTTAAATCATAATGACAACAGAAACTACCCAAATGACCCTGATCAAAAGTTTACATACCCTGGAGATTTTGGCCTGATAACATGCACACAAGTTGACACAAAGGGGTTTGAATGGCTACTAAAGGTAACCATCCTCACCTGTGATCTGTTTGCTTGTAATCAGTGTGTGTGTATAAAAGGTCAGTGAGTTTCTGGACTCCTGAAAGACCCTTGCATCTTTCATCCAGTGCTGCACTGACATGTCTGGATTCTGAGTCATGGGGAAAGCAAAAGAATTGTCAAAGGATCTGCGGGAATAGGTAATTGAACTGTATAAAACAGGAAAGGGATATAAAAAGATATCCAAGCAATTGAGAATGCCAATCAGCAGTGTTCAAACTCTAATTAAGAAATGGAAAATGAGGGATTCTGTGGAAACCAAATCACGGTCAGGTAGACCAACAAAAATTTCAGCCACAACTGCCAGGAAAATTGTTCGGGATGCAAAGAAAAATCCACAAATAACTTCAGCTGATATACAGGACTCTCTGAAAAAAAGTGGTGTGGTTGTTTCAAGATGCACAATAAGGAGGCATTTGAAGAAAAATGGGCTGCATGGTCGAGTCGCCAGAAGAAAGCCATTACTACGCAAATGCTACAAAGCATCCCGCTTACAATACTCCAAACAGCACAGAGACAAGCCTCAAAACTTCTGGAACAAAGTCATTTGGAGTGATGAGACCAAAATTGAACTTTTTGGCCACAACCATAAACGTTACATTTGGAGAGGAGTCAACAAGGCCTATGATGAAAGGTACACCATTCCTACTGTGAAACACAGAGGTGGATCGCTGATGTTTTGGGGATGTGTGAGCTACAAAGGCACTGGAAGCTTGGTCAAAATTGATGGCAAGATGAATGCAGCATGTTATCAGAAAATACTGGAGGAAAATTTGCACTCATCAGCCCGGAAGCTGCGCATGGGACGTACTTGGACGTTCCAACATGACAATGATTCAAAACACAAGGCCAAGTCGACCTGTCATTGGCTACAGCAGAATAAAGTGAAGGTTCTGGAGTGGCCATCTCAGTCTCCTGACCTCAATATCATTGAGCCACTCTGGGGAGATCTCAAACGTGCAGTTCATGCAAGACAGCCCAAGAATTTACATCTCTAATGTGCACAGGCATAACAATGATCATACACTGTTCAGGTTAGTGCAGATGGTATATCTTAAATACAGTTGCTAGTAGGGACTGTGTGCAAAATATTCTAGCAAATCATCCCCACACTAGTTAAATGAATATTTGTTTCTTTTTCTTAATGACCCAATTTTTAAGTTGGTCACACCCCATTTTATTTGTTTAAATATATGCATCAACATGTGGCTTCTTAGCATTATTATTTATCTATAGTATGTTTATATTGATTTAGCATGGCGGAACCTTTCTGTACTAACCTAAAGCTAAGCTGTTTGTTTGATTAAGGTGTGAATTCCCTGGTAACAGCAGAAGAATCTAATCAATGGATGATTAATAACCAACAAAGAGCATTCTATATGGATCAGCCAAAACAAAAGTTTCAGTATGAGTCTACCCTTCTGTCAGATGGGACGCTTTACGGGCGGATGTATTTTATGTGTCTCTTCTTTAATTGGATGTACTGTATTAGTGTGCAATAAAGTCAAAGGTGGATAATGTGAGCTCAATGGATTTCTTTTAGGGTGGCGAATCCCGGGATCGGTAGGATCCTGGGATTTAGGCCTAAAATTGGCCGGGATTTAATCCCGGGATTGGAGTATTCAATCCCTGGGATTTCAGGATTAGAAAGCTCCTTGCTTTTCAGCGTCGGGCTGCATTGAGCGTCCTCAGGAGGCACAGACGCTGCCTGGCTCCCCCTGCGCAGCGTGACGTGAAGTTAGAGGTCAACCAGCCACCCGTCCCCCAGCCACACGGACGTCGCTGATCCTGGAGGAAGTGTGCGCAGCCAGCCGCCCATCACCCACCACACCCGGAAGAAGTGACCCAGCCTCCCACCCGCTTGGTATGATGAGTTATGTGTACATGGCGGTGCGCAGCGGGGGGTGGTGGTGGGGGGGTTTGGGCGGCCACACAGGAAACAAGCCAATCCAGGGTATACTGGGATTGACCATTTTTCAATCCTGATACCCGGGATTGAAAAAATGGCCCGGGATTGGCCACCCTAATTCTTTTGACGATACTGTAGATCATCTAAACGTGACAACAATATTATTTCAATGCAACACCAACCTAATAGAAATTTTAAACAGAAATATGGATTTGCACCTGGCGCTGTCTCATTTTGTTTGCCTAATAGAAATTTTGTTTCACTAGATATTTTTCTATATCTATGTTTTTCTATGCAACTGACTTGTGTTCCCTTACGCCTGGAATGGGAGTGGGCTCGGATGTGTATCTATTGCAGGTCTGGGTAATGATTCATAATGATGATGATGACTGTTAGCAGCACGATTCAGGGCCACCGAGAGGGGGGAGTGGTTACTCTTTACCTGGGCCTGTTGGAGTGGCCCGCTTATCCCCTTCATCAAGGACAGTGGTGCCAACACATTCCGCAGAGAGAGAGAAGAGACTACTGCCACAGCAGCAGTCTTCTGTCTCCCTTCCTAAAGTGCTGATACCGGTGTCTGTGATGAAGGATGGAAACGGGCCCTCGCTGGACATCTCCAACAGTCAGTCCTCTCTCTCCCTGTGTGATGTGCCATGGGGGGAAAGTGATCACACTCAATCCCCCTCCCCACATCTACCCCTCTAACCAGCCACCGGGACTCCCACTGTATATTTTTACAGTGTAGAAGGAGGGGGCCTGGCCACACCTCCTTGAGATAGCCACGCCCCCTCCCTAGTACTGGGGCCTGGCACAGCTGTCGGCAGCCCTGGCACCATTTATCAGTTTCCGATTGCTAGATTGCTTATGGACTCCTCCAGTTGATAGTACTTGACCAATTGGCGTTGCGGCTATATTATATCAAGATTACCATTTGTTTTTTTAATGGGGAAAACAACAGAGATGATGGGATTTGTATTTCTCTATATTTTATATTGAAAATACAGCTTGCATTTATTATTATACAATAGGTATAATAATAGCCCTTTTATTTTAACTAGAGCATATGAGACTATGGTGCTAAACAGACAGGTGCTTATAAAGGATAATACCTGTACATTTTATTTATACAATTAGATATGTATATAAAAGACTTTAAAAATGTTTTAAATAAATTAGACTTCTCAAGAGGGCCTTAATTTCATTCTCTGGTCCACAAATTAGGGCATTTAATTCTGCCAGTGTAAGGGTAGACAGATTTTGTGTGTGATGGACAAGCCTTTTAGCAAAGAACATCCTGTTGGCAGAGTATTGCGGTGCCTGATATAGTCACGTTAGTCCACACACAGTGGGCGAGATGTACTAAAGGGAAAATGCGATAAAAACCCCATTTTTGGGGGTTTTATCGCATTTTCGTATGTACTATCACCCGACCGCCGCGTTTTTACCAATGAGGGTATCGCTATCCCATAGAAGCCTGCGGGTTTCTTTTCACCGGCCACCGCAACCCGCCGCAGACACCGACCCCCACCGCAAATGCCTCCCCCCCCCCCCCCCGGCATACCTTCCTCCAGGAAGCCTGGACCCGGAAGGTAATCTCCTCCTCCCCCGTGAAACGCAGTTGGAGGTCCTTCCGGCTGCAGAGGGGAGAAGGAGGCGCCGGGGACAGCCTGCTGCCTACTTCCCGGCAGGGGAGAAGGTGAAGATCCCGGGGAGGTGACAGAGATCCCCGGCACACCACCTCACAGGTATCGCGGGGGGCCTCCGTCACCGCATTGCGATTTTGATCGCATATGTATGTTGATACATCCCGCCCTTAAAGAGTTAACAGAATGGAGGTTTATTGAGATACACACAGGTGACTTAGGGGGTAATTCAGACCTGATCGCTCGCTAACGTTTTTTGCATCCCTGCGATCAGGTCAGAACTGCGCATGGGTATGCACCGAAATGCGCAGGCGCGTCGCACGGGTACAAAGCGGATTGTTGCTGTGCAATGGGTTTTACGAAGAATCCATTCACACAGCCGATCGCGAGGAGATTGACAGGAAGAAGGCGTTTGTGGGTGGCAACTGACTGTTTTCAGGGAGTAGTTGAAAAAACGCAGGCGTTCCCAGTGGTGCAAGTAGAAAAAATGTCTTACGGGTACTGTGTGCGCAAAAAAATGGGTGTGGCCAAATGCCACATGGGGTGTGGCCAATGAAAATGGGGGCGTGATACACATATGGGGGAGGGGCAGATACACGTATGACCCCAATAGTGCCAGATACACATTGCCCCACAGTGCCAGAAATACATTGCCCCACAGTACCAGATACACATTGCCTCACTGTGCCAGATACACAAATGCCCCCCAGAGTGCCAGATACACAAATGTCCCCAGAGTGCCAGATACACATTGCCTCACAGTGCCAGATACACATTGCCCCACAGTGCCAGATACACAAATGCCCCCAGAGTGCCAGATACACAAATGTCCCCAGAGTGCCAGATACACATTGCCTCACAGTGCCAGATACACATTGCCTCACAGTGCCAGATACACATTGCCTCACAGTGCCAGATACACATTGCCTCACAGTGCCAGATACACATTGCCTCACAGTGCCAGATACACAAATGCCCCCAGAGTGCCAGATATACATTGCCTCAGTGTCAGATACACATTGCCCCACAGTGCCAGATACACAAATGCCCCCACTGTGTCAAATATACATTGCCCCCCAGTGCCAGATACAGAAATGCCCCCACAGTGCCAGATACACAAGTATGCCCCCAGTGCCAGATATGCCCCCAGTGCCAGATACAGAAATGCCCCCAGTGCCAGATACACAAGTATGCCCCCATTGCCAGATATGCCCTCAGTGTCAGATATGCCCCAGTGCCAGATACACGTCTCCGCAGTGTCAGATATGCCCCCCAGTGCCAGATATGCCCCCAGTGCCAGGTACACATGTCCTTCCAGTGCCAGATATGCCCACAGTGCCAGATATCCCCCAGTGCCAGGTACACAAGTCCCCCCCAGTGCCAGATATGCTCCCAGTGCCAGGTATACATGCCCCCCCAGTGCCAGATATCCCCCAGTGCCAGGTACACAAGTCCCCCAGTGCAAGATATGCTCCCAGTGCCAGGTATACATGCCCCCCCAGTGCCAGATATCCCCCAGTGCCAGATATCCCCCAGTGCCAGGTATAACATGCCCCCAGTGCCAGATATCCCCAGTGCCAGGTATAACATGCCCCCCCAGTGCCAGGTATACATGCCCCCCCCTCCCCTGCTCACCGCTGCCGCTGCCGTCGCCGTCCTGTCTGTGTGAGGGAAGGAGAGCGCAGCCTGCACCCTCTCCTTCCCCTCAGTCTCCGGCGGGTGTCTCAGTTTAATTCAGCGCCGATCCGTGAGCCAATCAGAGCTCACACCCGCGAGCTCTGATTGGCTTACGGATCGGCGCTGAATTAAACTGAGACAGCCGCCGGAGACTGAGGGGAAGGAGAGGGTGCAGGCTGCACTCTCCTTCCCTCACATCAGCGGCGGGGACGGCGGGGAGCAGCAGAGGGAGGGAGGGAAGAGGAGCGGCGGCGGCCCGTCGGTGTGGGTACGGCGTACCCACGGCTAAATTCTTACGGGTACGCCGTACCCACCCGTACCCACACACTTGCACCACTGGGCGTTCCCAAGCATTTGCAAGGCGGGTGTCTGATGTCAATTCCGGACCCGGACAGGCTGAAGTGATCACAGCGGCTGAGTAAGTCCTGGGCAACTCAGAAACTGCACAAAGTTTTTTTGTACTGCCGGCTGCACTTGCGATCCCACACTAACACAGCTAAAATACACCTACCGGTGAGCGGCGACTATGCAAACGCAGGACTGCAAAAAACAGCTAGCGAGCAATCAGGTCTGAATTAGACCCCTAGTAACTAGAAGATATCCTGTAATAGCAGGCAACTTGTTCCTATAGCAGACAGTGTAACACAATATATTTGGCGGTACTTATCAGTACGGTGATATGTGGCTGGGGATCCGATGGTGAGGGATGGAGGACTGCATGTCTGTGCAGTCTGACTCCCGCTGTGAAGGATGACACACCGCCCGGCTCTCTCCAAGCTCCAGCAGCGCGGCAGATACAGCACACGTGGGATGCCGAAGTTTCTCAGCTCTGAGCCCTCTGTAAGATGGAGGAGCTCCGTGTTAGACTCCACCTCACTAAGACACTTGGCACTAGTGGGGTAAACACTAGGGGATGCACCCATAAGACTCTATGCATAAAGAGACAGGTACAGAGCGCACCATTATCCAACACATACAGTCTTTGAGTAGATAATTACCAGTTCTATTGCAGAGGCTGGGTATTCCACTTAGCAAAGGTCCAAAGCACAACACTGAGGTCCGATGCAGATGTTAATAGATGTCCCTTTTTGATGTCCACTGGTGGTAATCAGTATGAATGACCGATGGATGGGATGCCGGTGGTCAGCATACCGACTCTGGCATCCCGTCCATCATAAACCCAACAGTACCCCAGTAAGCCCCCTAACCAGGGTTGGACAGGTCCACAGGGGCACCTCCCAGTGGGCCACACTACCTGGGGCCCCATCTCCTCCTGTAGGGATCAGGTTCCAAACTGTGCACTTGAATTATATATTATGCATATGTTACATTATATTTAAAGAATATTGATATTTGTTAGTATATACACTGTATATTTATTAAGTGACCCAGACCAGGCACTCTCTAATGTTAACCAAGCCTCTGTGGCCACACCCACAAATTTGGGTCTTTTACACTGTTTCCCCGGTGTGCCCTTTATGCCCCAGTCCGACACTGCCCCTAACCTTTTCCCTACCCTAACCCTGACCCTCCCTTGCGGGTGCCTAACCCTAACCCTCCCTTCCCCGCTGCCTAAACCTAACCCTCCCCGCTTGATGCCTAACCCTAACCTCCCCTTCTATGTGCCTAATCCTAACCCTCCATCCTCTGTCCCTTACCCTAACCTTCCCTCCTCAGTCCCTAACCCTAACCCCTTTCTTCTGATTAAACCTAACCCCCCCTAACAATACTGTCATCCCATTCGGTGTCGGTATGTAGATGCCAGGATAGCGTCCTTCTTTGGGATGTCGGCGTTAGTATAGTGACTGCCGGTATCCCAGCCGTCGGTAAGGTAACTGCTTCCCCACTGGTGCTATGGCTGGAGTTTTCAATGGCTTTCTATGTCCACATGGTCTCCCAGGAAAGTTGTGTGGCAGTGCCCAGGGCGAGAGCACCAGTTTCGATAATAGAAACTGTTTTCTTCTTCTCCAAACTGAACTATGGAGATAAAAATATTTTTTTCCTAAATTTTTGTTTTGTCTGTTCATTACTGCATCACGCAAAAACTACTATATAAATTTCAATTGCTTTTTCACTGTTATATAGCTTAGTGATCTAGAAAGAAACTTGATAAGACATCAGGGAGAGGAGCAATACATGAAAATCCAGACGCTGGAGACTCGGGGCATGACTATATATATATATACATACACACACACACACACACACACACACACACACACACACACACACACACACACACACACACACACACACACACACAATATGTACATATATTGCACACCCCAGACATAAATAGTTATATATTTATGCATATATAAATACATAGATATATATCGAGGGGATGTAGTTATATGACCACCAGTTGGGAGACCGCCGGTCACTATACCGACACCCAAGCGATTGAAAGACCAACTAACAGGGACTATTCCCACTCTTGGGTGTTCACGACACCCATAGAGTGGGAATAGAGCCTGTGGCTGTTAGGGTCTCCTGCCCTGTGCTGCCACGTCGTCATGGCAACCGGGAGACAAGTGCTAGTGGAGTAACCTGAGCGCAGCTGATACTCCGGTTCGGGTCTTTTGCTGTGCAGTGGTTATAGGCTCTGTGCACGGCAGGGGATCCGGTGCTGGTTTTTGTGCTCACAGTCTGTGAGGTCTGAGTGGGGCGTGGACAGCACCTGCTTTATAAGGCCTCTTTTCAGGGTAAGCAGATGCTGCTGAATCTTTGTTGGTTAGTCAGTTCATGAAAGTTAGCCAGTACTGTGTAGCTTTGTATTTGTTTGTTGCTTACTGCAAATAGGCCTGGGGATTTGGTATTACACTCTGCCAATCCAGACCTAGCAGTAAGACTGGAGTCAGTCGTTTAGCTTGCTGGGGTTCTGTTACTACTCTGTGAACCTAGCAAGTTTGCGGCTGTATTCTAAGACTTGCCTGTCTAATCCTGTCTCACTGTGCTAGGTGTCAGGGGTCAGTTTAGTGGCAGTAAGCTAAAACCTGTGCACTGCAAGTGAGAAATAGGATTGTGGAGACTCTCCTTGTGTCTATCATTCCATCTCTGACCAAGGAGTTTACTGCCACACCCGTTGGTAACCCTTTAGGGTTTTGCTGTTGCCCTTAGCAACAGCATTTCGGGTTCTCTACGTATTAAAACACAACATCTTGCTTTTTACATCTGAGCAGTTCTAATACAAGGGAGATACCCAGTTCCTTAGCCTCTGGGCTTCTCTGTTCACTTTGTGTGTATTTTGTTACCCTATCACCTTCTGTGTACGTTATGTCATACTCCCCAGTTTGTCTGTGAGTCCATTTGTTTTGCATAACAGTTCAAACACCAGTACATTCCTGCAGACACTGGAGTGCATAACAGTTCTGACACCAGTACTTTCCTGCAGGCACTGGTGTGCATAACATATTCAGCAGCCTAATACTCCTGTTGAAATTTTGTGGGAATATGGAGCATACCCCTCAAAATACGTTGCAACAGGTGGTCGATCAGGTGCAGGTCCTGACTCGACAATTTAATGATTTGTCCATTAAAATGCACACCTCCCAGGCTGCTGGCGGATCTCCCGCAGCAGCAGCACCTGCAGGGGTTAAGGAGCCGAAAGTAAATCTCCCGGATCGTTTTTCTGGAGATCGCTCGCAGTTCTTTTGTTTCAAGGAGAGCTGCAAGCTATACTTCCGGCTTAGGCCTCAGTCTTCTGGGTCGGAGATTCAGCGGGTGGGCATAGTGATTTCCTTGCTACAAGGAGACCCACAGGTCTGGGCATATGGGTTGCAGCCTGACTGTCCGTCGCTTAAAAGTGTTGATGCTTTTTTTACGGCACTGGGCATGTTGTATGATGACCCTGACAAGACGGCCTCAGCCGAGGCTCAGATTTCGATCCTTAAGCAAGGGCGAAGGCCAGTTGAGGTTTACTGTACGGAGTTTCGGAGGTTGGCCCATGATACCCAGTGGAATGACCCAGCCCTGAGACACCAGTACCGAAGAGGTCTTTCTAACCAGATAAAGGACCAACTGGTACAATATCCCTTGCCTGATAGCTTGGATCAGCTCATGCAGTTATCCATCCGGGTGGATAGACGGCTGAGAGAGCGTAGGCTTGAAAGGGAGACTGAGATTTCCTTCCTTCCCAAGGGAACCTCAGACTCTGAGGAATTTTCTGAGGAGCCTATGCAGATTGGGGCTACCCGCCTCTCCTCGCGTGAGAAGACGCGGAGGAGACAGCAGGGGTTGTGTTTGTACTGTGGGAATAAAGGTCATGTGGTAGTATCATGCCCAGAAAAGCCGGAAAACTTCAGGGCCTGAGGGTGATGGGAAATATCCTGTCAGGCCAGAAGTCAGAATTTCCCAAGAAGACTTTTATCATTCCGGTGACCTTGAAGATCCTCGGTCAAACTGTCAAGACTGAGGCCTTTGTGGACAGTGGGGCCGACGGGGTTTTTATGGACCGCCAATTCGCCCTGAAACACTCTGTTCCCTTAGTACCCTTGGCATCGGAAATTGAGATTTGTGGGTTAAACGGGGAACCATTATCCCAAGGTAAAATTACCTCTTGCACTAGCCAGATTTCTTTGTTTATTGGAGCCACACACTCTGAAAAATTGTCCTTTTATGTGACTGTCTGTACTTTTGCCCCATTGGTGTTGGGGTTACCCTGGTTAAGGGCCCACAATCCTCAATTTGACTGGGTCTCTGGGGAGATTCTTAGTTGGGGTACTGATTGTTTCAGGAGTTGCTTGAGCCTTCCAGTCAGGCTCTCGCAGCTAAGTTTGCCAGGATTGCCAGGGTGTTATGTAGATTTTGCGGACGTGTTCTCCAAAAAAGTTGCAGAGGTACTACCTCCCCATCGCCCCTATGACTGTGCCATTGATTTGTTGCCAAATGCTAAGCTTCCCAAGAGCAGGTTGTACTCCCTGTCACGTCCTGAGACTCAGGCTATGGCAGAGTACATTCAGGAGAACTTGGCTAAGGGATTTATCAGACCTTCACAGTCTCCAGTTGGGTCGGGGTTCTTCTTCGTGGGTAAAAAGGACGGTTCGTTGCGACCCTGCATCGACTTCAGGGAATTGAACCGTATCACGATTAAAAACTCATACCCACTGCCTCTCATTTCGGTCTTGTTTGACCAGCTTCGTACTGCCACCATTTTTTCTAAGATTGACCTACGCGGTGCGTACAATCTAATCCGAATAAGAGAGGGGGATGAATGGAAGACTGCCTTTAATACCCACTCAGGGCATTATGAATATTTGGTGATGCCTTTTGGGCTCTGTAATGCCCCGGCAGTCTTCCAGGATTTCATGAATGATGTGCTCAGGGAATATTTGGATAGATTCTTAGTTGTATACTTAGATGACATCCTAATCTTCTCCCATTCCCTGGAGGAACATCGGAAGCATGTACGCTTAGTCCTCCAGAAACTCAGAGACCACCGGCTTGGGGCGAAGCTGGAGAAGTGCGAATTTGAAGTTCAGCAAATCGCATTTCTAGGATATATTATCTCCCCAGAAGGTTTCCAAATGGAGGGTTCCAAGGTACAGGCAGTCCTGGATTGGGTGCAGCCCACTAGTTTGAAGGCGCTTCAGCGTTTCCTGGGCTTTGCGAATTTTTATAGACGATTTATCGCTGGATTTTCGTCTATAGTGGCGCCCTTGGTGGCACTCACTAAGAAAGGGGCGGATGTTGCTCACTGGTCTTGTGAGGCTAAAGCGGCTTTTGCCCGTCTCAAAAGGGCATTTGTTTCGGCCAAGGTGCTGCGACACCCAGATCCAGAGCGTCCTTTTGTGGTGGAGGTGGATGCCTCTGAGATGGGTATTGGGGCAGTGCTTTCTCAGATGGGAGTGTCTGATAATCGCCTTCATCCCTGTGCTTACTTTTCCCGTAAATTTTCGCCTGCCGAGATGAATTATGACGTGGGTAACCGGGAATTGTTGGCTATTAAGGATGCACTGGAGGAGTGGAGACACTGGCTTGAGGGGGCTAAGTTTGTGGTCTCAATTCTCACTGACCATAAGAATCTGGCATATTTAGAGTCAGCGAAGCGTCTCAATGCCAGGCAGGCACGATGGGCTTTGTTTTTTGCTCGCTTTAATTTTTTGATAACATATCGCCCTGGGTCAAAAAACATCAAGGCTGATGCGCTCTCGCGGAGTTTTGCTCCAATCCAGGAGACCACCGAGGAGCCGTTGCCCATTGTTTCCCCATCATGTATTAAAGTGGGCATTACCCAGGACCTCTTATCATTAGTCCTTAGAGCACAGGAGCAGGCTCCTCCAGACCTTCCGGTAGGTCTTTTGTTTGTGCCTCCTAGGTTAAGACAGCGAGTGTTCCTGGAATTCCATGCCAAGAAGTCGGCAGGTCACCCGGGTATTGCCAGAACTCGGGAGTTGCTATCTAGGGCGGTGTGGTGGCCCTCGGTGGCTAAGGATGTGGATCAGTGGGTTCGGGCATGTGACATCTGTGCCCGAAATAAGACTCCTAGAGGGGTTCCTGTTGGCCCATTACATCCACTCTCTATCCCATCTAAGCCATGGACCCACATTTCAATGGATTTTGTGGTGGACTTGCCCAAATCCTCGGGGATGACAGCCATCTGGGTTGTCGTTGACAGGTTTTCGAAGATGGCGCACTTCGTTCCACTGGTTGGGCTGCCATCAGCCAGACGCCTGTCTGAATTATTTATGCTGCATGTTGTGCGTCTCCACGGGTTGCCACTTGATGTGGTCTCTGACCGCGGATCCCAGTTTGTGGCCAAATTCTGGAGGGCATTTTGTTCCGATCTCCAGATTTCTGTCAGCTTGTCGTCAGGCTACCATCCGCAGTCTAATGGGCAGACTGAAAGGGTGAACCAGTCCTTGGAGCAGTTCCTCAGGTGTTATGTCTCCAAGTGTCAGACTGACTGGGTTGCTCATCTGTCCATGGCGGAGTTTGCCTATAACAACGCGGCTCACTCTGCTACAGGGATCTCTCCCTTCCTTTGTGTGTATGGGCATCATCCTAAGGCCAATTCTTTTGACCCCCTGGACTCCACGCCTGGTGGTTCCTCTGTGGTTTCGGTCCTTAGAGGTATTTGGCGGAAAGTGAAGAAAGCCCTTGTGTCTGTGTCATTAGTGACCAAAAGGGTTTTTGATAAGCGGAAAAGACCCTGCAGCTTCAAATTAGGAGACTTCGTCTGGTTGTCTACCAAGAATTTGAAGTTGAGACAGCCATCTCATAAGTTAGGGCCCCGGTTCATCGGCCCTTATAAGATCACCAGGGTTATCAATCCGGTGGCATTTCAGTTAGATCTGCCCCGTTCTTTGGGTATCAATAAAACATTTCATTGTTCCCTTTTAAAACGGCCGATTAGTAATCCTTCTTCCAGTGGAAGACCTTCCCCTCTTCTGATACGTGGCCAGAGGGAGTTTGTTGTTGAAAGGATTCTTGACTCCAAGGTGGTTCGGGGTCGGCTGTCATTTTTGGTGCACTGGAAGGGGTATGGCCCGGAGGAGCGGTCGTGGGTGCGCAGTTGTGATCTTCATGCCCCCAGACTGATACGCTCTTTCTTCTCGCAGTTCCCCGATAAACCCGGTGGTAGGGGTTCTTTGACCCCTCGTCAGAGGGGGGGTACTGTTAGGGTCTCCTGCCCTGTGCTGCCACGTCGTCATGGCAACCGGGAGACAAGTGCTAGTGGAGTAACCTGAGCGCAGCTGATACTCCGGTTCGGGTCTTTTGCTGTGCAGTGGTTATAGGCTCTGTGCACGGCAGGGGATCCGGTGCTGGTTTTTGTGCTCACAGTCTGTGAGGTCTGAGTGGGGCGTGGACAGCACCTGCTTTATAAGGCCTCTTTTCAGGGTAAGCAGATGCTGCTGAATCTTTGTTGGTTAGTCAGTTCATGAAGGTTAGCCAGTACTGTGTAGCTTTGTATTTGTTTGTTGCTTACTGCAAATAGGCCTGGGGATTTGGTATTACACTCTGCCAATCCAGACCTAGCAGTAAGACTGGAGTCAGTCGTTTAGCTTGCTGGGGTTCTGTTACTACTCTGTGAACCTAGCAAGTTTGCGGCTGTATTCTAAGACTTGCCTGTCTAATCCTGTCTCACTGTGCTAGGTGTCAGGGGTCAGTTTAGTGGCAGTAAGCTAAAACCTGTGCACTGCAAGTGAGAAATAGGATTGTGGAGACTCTCCTTGTGTCTATCATTCCATCTCTGACCAAGGAGTTTACTGCCACACCCGTTGGTAACCCTTTAGGGTTTTGCTGTTGCCCTTAGCAACAGCATTTCGGGTTCTCTACGTATTAAAACACAACATCTTGCTTTTTACATCTGAGCAGTTCTAATACAAGGGAGATACCCAGTTCCTTAGCCTCTGGGCTTCTCTGTTCACTTTGTGTGTATTTTGTTACCCTATCACCTTCTGTGTACGTTATGTCATACTCCCCAGTTTGTCTGTGAGTCCATTTGTTTTGCATAACAGTTCAAACACCAGTACATTCCTGCAGACACTGGAGTGCATAACAGTTCTGACTCCAGTACTTTCCTGCAGGCACTGGTGTGCATAACAGTGGCGAGCATAGCAGCCACTGAGTCCGCTGTGTGGCGAGCGCAGCAAGCTCGCAAGGGGCTTAGTTGCGCTCGCCCCCCACCAGCAATCCAAAGCTTGGAATCCCAAATGCCGGTCACCCAAACCCAACCCATATAGAGATATACAAGATTTATTTTGCATGACAATACAACTATATATATATATATATATATATATATATACTAATCAGGCAGGTTATCTTGACTCATGAAGCTTCATTTTACAAGTCAATCCAGTAGATGGTGCACCAAGACAAATACTACACGCTATGGATACACACGGTGTGAGTTGATATGCTGTATATTATAGAGTTGCTGGTCACGTTACTTGCAACCTTTTGGTGTTATGTTAAGTAGCAATGGATTGACACTACTGTCTCTGTAAAATTAGTTACAGTGAGCAGTAACAGACATCCATGCAAGTAAAGCCACAGGCAAACGTTAGTATATATATATATATATATATATATATATATATGTTGTATATGGGGAGAGAGCGGACAGCGCCAATACGCGATTACCGATCTACATTAGTATTTAGACCAAAGAACACAATAAATAAAGTTGATAAATTAATAAATCTCCCTATGCGGACACTCCCTAGGGTAAAATAGGGCGTCTGCTGCACCTTAAGAAAAAAGCAGTGGTAAGGTGCTTTATAGATTATGTAAACAGAGCAATAGATAAGGTGTTTATAAGCGACCAATGGTGTCACATAGGATTAGGGAGACCAAATACTGTAAACATTAATTTGCAATTTATTCATAAACAAAACACACCAGTAAAAAATGAAATATCAAAACCACAGATAAATAATTACTAAAATATCTCTGGAGCTGAATAAAAATACAAAAATGCCTCTAAAAATTCATGAACGATAAAAGGACCATAAAATGCATAGTACTGCAAATGTCAGTAAAAGAGCAAGATATCTCCTATATAATAGCCCTGTGATTCTGTGCCTGGGTTTCTAACGCTGGGCGTGGCTAGGAGCTCTCATTGGGTTAGTGGCAGGTCTATCACACCCAGCCCACAGCTGATTGGGTGAGAAACGCCCCCCCACACAGGTTACATCCAATGGAAGGCTCTGCCCTTTGCCTGCTGTGTTTTCACAGAGCAGGATTAGCAATGGGACAGATGGAGCTGCAGCTCCAGCCCCACACCCCAAAATAGGCCCCACTGCATCTGCAGCAACATACCCTCCAACAATTTACACATAAACATTGATGCAAATTCGAAAAGGGGGCGTGGCCACGGGTACAGCAGCGTGGCCACGCCCCTTTTTCTATACTTTCAATGGAAGCTTGGAGAGTCAAAAAACGGTACAGACCATAAAAAAATAAATACGATTTTAAACCTACCGGTAAATCTTTTTCTCGTAGTCCGTAGAGGATGCTGGGACTCCGTAAGGACCATGGGGATAGACTGGCTCCGCAGGAGACATGGGCACTTTAAGAAAGACTTTGACTCTGGGTGTGCACTGGCTCCTCCCTCTATGCCCCTCCTCCAGACCTCAGTTAGAGAAACTGTGCCCAGAGGAGACTGACAGTACAAGGAAAGGATTTTTGTAATCTAAGGACAAGATTCATACCAGCCACACCAATCACACCGTATAACTTGTGATATACTACCCAGTTAACAGTATGAAAAACAACACAGCATCAGTCCAAGACCGATGAAACTATAACATAACCCTTATGTAAGCAATAACTATATACAAGTCTTGCAGAAGTAGTCCGCACTTGGGACGGGCGCCCAGCATCCTCTACGGACTACGAGAAAAAGATTTACCGGTAGGTTTAAAAATCCTATTTTCTCTAACATCCTAGTGGATGCTGGGACTCCGTAAGGACCATGGGGATTATACCAAAGCTCCCAAATGGGCGGGAGAGTGCGGATGACTCTGCAGCACCGATTGAGCAAACAGGAGGTCCTCCTCAGTCAGGGTATCAAACTTATAGAACTTTGCAAAGGTGTTTGACCCCGACCAAGTAGCAGCTCGGCACAGCTGTAGTGCCGAGACCCCTCGGGCAGCCGCCCAAGAAGAGCCCACCTTCCTAGTGGAATGGGCCTTAACCGATTTTGGTAACGGCAATCCTGCCGCAGAATGCGCCTTCTGAATCTTGTTACAGATCCAGCGAGCAATAGTCTGCTTTGAAGCAGGGCCGCCAACTTTGTTGGCTGCATACAGGACAAATAGTGCTTCTGTTTTTCTGATCCTAGCCGTTCTGGCCACGTAAATTTTCAAAGCCCTGACCACATCAAGGGACTCGGAATCCTCCAAGTCATGTGTAGCCACAGGCACGACAATAGGTTGGTTCATATGAAAGGATGAGACCGCCTTAGGCAGGAATTGAGGATGGGTCCGCAATTCCGCTCTATCCATATGGAAAACCAGATAGGGGCTTTTATGTGATAAAGCCGCCAATTCCGAAACTCGCCTAGCCGAAGCCAAGGCTAACAACATGACCACCTTCCAGGTGAGATATTTCAACTCCACTGTCTTATGTGGTTCAAACCAATGTGACTTAAGGAAACTTAACACCACGTTAAGGTCCCAAGGCACCACCGGAGGTACAAAAGGAGGCTGATAATGCAGTACTCCCTTCACAAAAGTCCGTACTTCAGGTAATGAGGCCAATTCCTTTTGAAAGAAAATGGATAAGGCCGAAATCTGAACTTTTAATGGAGCCTAATTTTAGGCCCAAATTCACTCCAGTTTGTAGGAAGTGAAGAAAACGGCCCAGGTGGAATTCTTCCGTAGGAGCATTCCTGGCCTCACACCAAGAAACATATTTTCTCCATATTCGGTGATAATGTTTAGATGTCACGTCCTTCCTAGCCTTTATTAGCATAGGAATGACCTCATCTGGAATACCTTTTTCCGCTAGGATCCGGCGTTCAACCGCCATGCCGTCAAACGCAGCCGCGGGAAGTCTTGGAACAGACAGGGACCTTGTTGTAACAAGTCCTGCCTTAGAGGAAGAGGCCA
Organism: Pseudophryne corroboree; assembly: GCF_028390025.1. Lineage (NCBI taxonomy): Eukaryota > Metazoa > Chordata > Amphibia > Anura > Myobatrachidae > Pseudophryne > Pseudophryne corroboree. The sequence continues at coordinate 38,736,988 of NC_086455.1, forward strand.
CGGATCTTCTGTGAGCATTTCTTGCAGATCCGGATACCAGGTCCTTTGTGGCCAATCTGGAACAATGAGAATTTTTCTCACTTCTCTTTTTCTTATTATCCTCAACACCTTGGGTATGAGAGGAAGAGGAGGAAACCCATATACCGACTGGAACACCCACGGTGTCACTAGGGCGTCCACAGCTACCTTTGTAGCTTTTTGTTGAGACGGGATGCCATCATGTCTATTTGGGGTAGTCCCCACTGACTTGCAATCTGCGCGAAGACTTCCTGATGAAGTCCCCACTGTCCCGGATGCAGATCGTGTCTGCTGAGGAAGTCTGCTTCCCAGTTGTCCACTCCCGGAATGAACACTGCTGACAGAGCGCTTACATGATTCTCCGCCCAGCGAAGAACTCTGGTGGCTTCCGCCATTGCCACTCTGCTCCTTGTGCCGCCTTGACGGTTCACATGAGCTACTGCGGTGATGTTGTCTGACTGGATCAGAACTGGTCGATTGCGAAGTAAGATCTCCGCTTGACGTAGGGCGTTGTATATGGCACTTAGTTCCAGGATGTTGATGTGAAGACAAGTCTCTTGACGACCAAAGTCCTTGGAAATTTCTTCCCTGTGTGACCGCTCCCCAACCTCGGAGGCTCGCGTCCGTGGTCACCAGGATCCAGTCCTGAATGCCGAACCTGCGGTCCTCTAGAAGGTGAGCACTGTTTAGCCACCACAGGAGAGATACTCTGGCCCTGGGGGACAGGGTGATCCGCTGATGCAATTGCAGATACGACCTGGACCATTTGTCCAATAGGTCCCATTGGAAGGCCCTTGCATGGAATCTGCCGTATGGAATGGCTTCGTATGTTGCCACCATCTTTCCCAGAACTTGAGTGCAATGATGTGCTGACACTTGTTTTTGTTTCAACAAGTGCATGACTAGAGTCATGAGTTCCTGTGCTTTTTCCTTCGGAAGAAAAACCCTTTTCTGGTCTGTGTCCAGAATCATGCCCAAGAAGGGCAGACGAGTTGTAGGATTCAGCTGCGACTCTGGAATATTGAGAATCCAGCCGTGTCGCTGTAACACATTCAGTGAAAGTGATACGCTGCTCAGCAACTTCTCCCGTGATCTCGCTTTTATGAGGAGATCGTCCAAGTACGGGATAATTGTGACACCCTGCTTGCGCAGGAGCACCATCATTTCCGCCATTACCTTGGTGAAAATTCTCGGGGCCGTGGAAAGCCCAAACGGCAACGTCTGAAATTGGTAATGACAATCCTGTACCGCAAATCTCAGGTACGCCTGATGAGGAGGATATATGGGGACATGCAGGTATGCATCCTTTATGTCCAGAGATACCAAAAAATCTCCCCCTTCTAGGCTGGCGATGACCGCCCTGAGTGATTCCATCTTGAACTTGAACCGTTTAAAGTAAAGGTTCAGGGATTTTAAATTTAAAATGGGTCTGACCGAACCGTCCGGTTTCGGAACCACAAACAGAGTTGAGTAGTACCCCTGCCCTCTTTGAAGCAGGGGAACCTCTACCACCACTTGTTGCAGACACAATTTGTGAATCGCATGTAACACTATCTCCCTTTCCAGGGGTTGTTTCGGTAGGGTCGATTTGAAAAACCAACGAGGAGGCACTTCTTCGAATTCCAGCCTGTAACCCTGGGAAACAATTTCTATTGCCCATGGATCCACCTGTGAGTGGACCCAGACGTGGCTGAACAGTCGAAGACGTGCCCCCACAGGAGCTGACTCCCTCAGGGGAGCCCCAGCGTCATACGGTGGATTTAGCAGAGGCCGGGGGGGACTTCTGTTCCTGGCAACTAGCTGTGTTGTGCAGCTTTTTCCCTCTGCCCTTACCTCTGGCAAGAAAGGACGATCCACGTGCTCTCTTGCTTTTATTGGAACGAAAGAACTGCATTTGATAATGAGGCGCTTTCTTAGATTGTGAGGGAATAGATGGCAAAAAATTTGATTTACCTGCCGTAGCCGTGGAGACGAGATCCGAGAGGCCCTCTCCGAACAATTCCTCACCCTTGTAAGGCAACAACGCCATATGCCTCTTTTAGTCGGCATCACCTGTCCATTGCATGTTCCACAGGACACGTCTAGCAGAAATCGACATAGCGTTGACTCTAGAACCCAGTAGACTAACGTCTCTTTGGGCATGTCTTTTATATATATATATATATATATATATATAAGACAACATCTTTTACATATAAATATATATATATATATATATATATATATACTAGGGACAATAACATGGTATCCTTATCTAGGGTTTCAATCTCCGCTGATAAGGTATCTGTCTATGCTGCTACAGTGCTATAAACCCATGCAGACATAATCGCCGGTCTGAGTAGTGTACCAGAATGTGTGTAAATGGACTTCAAAGTACTTTTACTGCATGCTATCTGCAGGATCCCTGAGGATAGCTGTAAAGTCAGCGCTACCTTTTTGGGTAAACGTGTCAGTGCCTTGTACACCCTAGGGGAAGATTCCCATCGTATCCTGGCCCCAGAAGGGAAAGGATACTCCCTGAGAATTCTTTTTGGGAAGCTGCAGCTTTTTGTCTGGAGATTCCCGCTCTTTTTCTTCATGAGAGGAGGGAAATTTACCTCAGCTATCTTCCCCTTAAACATGTGTACCCTCGTGTCAGGGACAGATGAGTCATCAGTGATATGCAAAACATCTTTTATTACAATAATCATATATTGAATACTTTTCTGCCAGTTTTGGCTGTAACTTTGCATTATCGTAGTCGACACTGGAGTCAGACTCCGTGTCGATATCAGTGTCTATTATCTTGGATAGTGAGTGTTGTGAGACTCTGAAGGTCTCTGTGACATAGGGACAGACATGGGTAGATTCCCTGTCTGTTCTCTAATCTTTTGTGTAATAAATTCATCTTAGCACTTAATTTCACATATCCAATCAGGCGTTGTCGACGGAGACACCACACACACACACACACACACACACACACACACACACACACACACACTTGCCTCAGACATGTCGACACATACGTACCGACACACCACACACTCAGGGAATGCTCTTCTGAAGACAGTTCCCCCACAAGGCCCTTCGGAGAGACAGAGAGAGAGTATGCCAGCACACACCCCAACGCAATATGACACAGGAAAAACACAGCAATTTAATGTTTACCCCGTAGCGCTGTTATTATTATCTGCGCCGAATTATGTGCCCCCCCCCCTCTTCTTTAAAACCCTCTCTTCCACCATGGTATAAGCAGGGGAGAGTCTGGGGAGCTTCCTCTCAGCGGTGCTGTGGAGAAAAACATGGCGCTGGTGAGTGCTGAGGGAGAAGCCCCGCCCCCTCAGCGGCGGGCTTTAGTCCCGCTAAAAGTGTAAAATTGGCGGGGGCTCATGCATATATACAGGGTCCAGCTGTATATATGCTCTCTTTTGCCAAATAAGAGGTTTATATTGCTGCCCAGGGCACCCCCCCCCCCCCCCCCCCTGTGCCCTGAACCCTTACAGTGACTGCCGTTTGTGAGGTGTATGGGAGCAATGGCGCACAGCTGCAGTGCTGTGCGTTACCTCAGTGAAGATCATGAAGTCTTCTGCCGCCTCTGAAGATCTTTTCCTCTCATACTCACCCGGCTTCTATCTTACGGCTCTGTGAGGAGGACGGCGGCGCGGCTCCGGGACGAACTCCAGGGTGAGACCTGTGTTCTGACTCCCTCTGGAGCTAATGGTGTCCAGTAGCCTAAGAAACAGAGCCCTGAAACTCAGAGAAGTGGGTCTGTTTCTCTCTCCTCAGTCCCTCGATGCAGGGAGTCTGTTGCCAGCAGGCCACTGAAAATAAAAAACCTAACAAAAATGCTTTCTTACAGGAAACTAAGGAGAGCTACTGAAATGCACCCAGCTCCTCTGGGCACAGTATCAAACTGAGGTCTGGAGGAGGGGCATAGAGGGAGGAGCCAGTGCACACCCAGAGTCAAAGTCTTTCTTAAAGTGCCCATGTCTCCTGCGGAGCCCGTCTATCCCCATGGTCCTTACGGAGTCCCAGCATCCTCTAGGACGTTAGAGAAAAGGTCCTGTACCTGCAAAAAAGGTCCAGCTGGAGGGTATGCCACTCCATCTGCAGCAAGTCTCTGTGCTGTAGATAGGGGAAAAAACAATCCTTTTACTGCAGCGTCCTATGGGGGTCATTCCAAGTTGATCGCTAGCTGCATTCATTTGCTGTGCAGCGATCAGGCAAAAACTCGGCACCTCTGCGCACGCGTATACAGCACAATGCGCACGTGCGGCTTACTATTACAATGAACTATGTAGTTTTACACAGGGTCTAGCAATGATGCTTTTCAGTCGCATAAGCAGCCGCAGAGTGATTGACAGGAAGAGGGCGTTTCTGGGTGTCAACTGACCGTTTTCAGGGAGTGTTCGGAAAAACGCAGGCGTGGCTGGCCGAACGCAGGCCGTGTTCATGACGTCAAATCAGGAACTGAATGGTCTGAAGTGATCGCAATTGCCGAGTAGGTCTGAAGCTGCTCTGAAACTGCACAAAATTTTTTTGTACCCGCTCTCCAATCCCTTCGTTTCCACTTCTGCTAAGCTAAAATACACTCCCACTGGGCGGCGGCATAGCGTTTGCACGGCTGCTAAAAACTGCTAGCGAGCGATCAACTCTGTCTTGCTGCCAGTCCACCTGCCCCCTCCGGCATCAACAATCCCCACTCCCTAGCCACGCCGCAGGTGGAACAAAACCTGCTGCGGCCACCGGCATAGATGTGTATGAAAGCGGCGCAGCGGAAGACTTTCATAGGCCTCCGTGCGCCGCATACTCTCTGAGCCCTGGAGCCTGCTCTGCGTGTGATGTCACAGAAGTGCCTCCCCACCACAGCCGCACCCAGATCCCCAGAGGCCCTGACTCCGCAACACAGCACCTGGCCTGCTGGCCTGGAAGCCCCGAGATGGTTAATGTAGCGGATAGAGAGGGTGATATCGCGGAGGGTAATGTATGGACGCTGAATCAATGTAAAAGGTGACAGTGCTGTGTACTGCAGTGGGTGTGCAGTCTGGCCCGGTGCTAGAGTGTTCGGCGCCACCCTGCAAACTATAAATTTGCACCCTCGCATATTTTACAAACGCACAGCGCACATAATGACCCCTGTAGTAGAGACACTTACACATGTAATGCCCCCTGTACCAGTGACGCTTACACACGTAACGCCCCCTGTACCAGTAACGCTTACACACGTAACGCCCCCTGTATCAGTGACGCTTACACACGTAATGCCCCCTGTACCAGTGTCGCTTACACACGTAACGCCCCCTGTACCAGTAACACTTACACACATTATGCAGCAGTCACACACACACACACACACACACACACACACACACACACACACACACACACACACGACACATGTACAAACACACACACATACATACTGTACATACATTACACACATACACAGTCACACATATATACAGTATACACAGACACTGTATATACACACACACACTCACTCAGTCTGGCTGGCCGAAGCTGTAGCAGCTCATCCTCCTGCTGCGGCATGGTCCTGTGTAGCTCCGCCCCTTACTCCCATCTAGCTCCACCCACTTTGGCTCCCTCTCGGCCACTGAATGTCACACAGGGGAGGGGAGGGGGGAGAGGAGGTTTTGTGCTGCCGGCGCCGAGGGGAGAAAAGGTTTTGTGCTTCCGGCGCCGCTGTATGTGTGACAGCAGCCCGCAGCAGCAGGGATAGCAGCAGAAGCTCAGCACAGGGATGCAGAGCAGGGAGAACGTCTCTCCTTCCTGGTGCCTCCCTGCACTGCATCCCTTTGCTGAGCGGCTAGCGCCGGGCCTGTGTGTAGTGTCACTGACACTGCACAGCACTCTCACCTTTTACATTGATTTAGCCAGTCACACAGTTCTGCCAGCCAGTCACTATTGTTAGCACCAGTGTCCCAACGCGCCGCATTACAGGGAAGTAGACGCACTAGATAAACTACAGCTCCCAGCAGCCCTTAGCACCGAAGCAGTAAGTGTAAACATACTCTTAAAGGAGAAGCTACAGCTTACCTTGCATAGTAATATACTACTGTACTGTACTAGATCATTTACACGCGAATAAAAAAGCAAAGAATGCCTCTCTTGTTTTGCATACAAACACAGAAGCAGAACTAAACTGTAATCAGTATAAGTTTCTATTTGCATTCTTTTTCTGTGGAAATAAAAGCAGTCGGTCCTATATTTACCACCAAATATAAGAACAACACCTGAAAGTTTAATGATTCCAGAGTTGTGTTGAGGGAAGTACAGAACAGAGGCACAAATGCTGTTATGTTCTTTTTCTCTCTCATTGTTTATGCTCTACCTAGTGCTGTAACAAGGCGGTGCTGCGCCCTGCCCTGGCCACGCCCCCTGACCGAAACAAAACAAACTGACTGTTTATGCTCTACCTTTCTACATGTCAGCACTAAAGACATTTTTACAATAAGAAGCAAAGCAAATGAAGGGTACATATGTGCACCTATGCAAACATTGCAGTGCAAGGTGTGCAAATGTATTAAACCCCACACGTCAGATGCATCCACGCGCCTCTCAAGCACACTTATCTTATAAATAAAGACACAACAACTGTAATTGGCGTGAAAGGGGTCAGCTTTTATTTTCTGACTGAGAGAAAGGCCTATTAGGCCTATTGGGTGATCAACATTATAATACAGAAAAACAAGCAATAAAAAACATATGTGTGAGGGAGCCTTCTGGCCCAGATGTTCCGGGATCGGCCTCCTGCCTCCATCCCAGACATCGAAAATCAAAAATCCAAGGACAGGGGTCGACCTTCTGCCACTACCCCTGCCCACCAACAGTTGCAGGGACGGAGGTACACACCGCCCCTACGTGATAAAAATTGGGCCACCGGCCCCGCCATCCCCATATGTTTATACCAGTAATATGGACCCACTTGGTAAAGCGATGCCCGTAAACTAATTATAAAAACTATAAAATTATACCTAAAAGTACACCCAAAACTTACTAACCTTGAACTCATAATTAAAATAAAGTAACCGTTCAGAAACCGGCCAACTGCCAGGTTACCAACCTGCCACCGCCACCGACTCAAAAGGTAGACAAACTAACTAAAGAGACCTAAGCAAGCAGAATACTAACTAACGCAACGAAAAAACCCAAACGTACTATCAAGAGAGAAAACTATCTAAAGGGACCGAAGAACGTGAATAATGTCCTCCAAGAAGATCAGCATGCCGGCCGGCGACAAATGCACCCCATCAGACCAGTATTGAGCCGAATCACGGAAGGAGATACTCCCGTGCGGCACAACCAGCCCGCCATGCTGGAGGACAGCACGACCGACCACTGAATTGACCCGCCTCCGAACCAGGTCCATCGCCCCGGGGTTAAAGGCTCCACGCCAAGACCTCCGAGGGACGATGTCTGACCAGAGGATTAGGCAAAACGGCCAGTCAGCCATAAGATCCAACAGCTGACGTCTGATCTCGAGGCGAATGTCGAGCCCAGTGCGGCGCACAAGATCATTGCCACCCAGATGCAAGACCAAAAATAGAGGGAACCCAAATCGGCCAACTGCCGCCCGAAGCCAGTCCCGCAGGCCGTCCCAGCGGAGGCCTCTACGCCCCAACCAGCGCACGGCCTGCAGCTCCGGAAACCGGGTTGTGTTGCAGGCCAGAGCTGACACAGACAGCCAGTAGACGTACGAATGGCCGACAAACCATATAAAGTGCGGATCTAACCGCCGTCCTGCAAAAGAAGGGTGTGACGAATGTTAATAACGAAATGAAGGTAGTATGAGTAAACGGGTAACCTAACTATGACCCTAACAGGAGAGGGGGGGGGGGGGGGGTTGGGCCGCCCAATTTGACTTGAGGCAAAAACACAAAACTTCGTTAGCCGGCAAAAACCGTAATTAAAACCAACGATAAAACAAAAATTCCTCAAGGCCCCCGCAATCACAAAGTGCAACTGCGACGAGCGGCTAGTCCTCAAAAGGGCGCACTGGGAGGAAAAGGCCTGATATAGCGTCTGACTGCACCAGACTTCCACCTACCCAGTGCCCGGACTTTGACCTCAGACCAACCCGCCGCAGCGGCTGCTGAAGCAGCGCCGATACGGTAAGAGTGAGTCCCATAGTCGGCCGAAGAGAGACCCAGGTACAAAATACAACGCCCCAAAACCGACTGGAATTGATATCTGGTCAACGGTGAACCGTCACTATGGACGAGCCACCCTGTGGGCGTTGGAGGCCGTATGGACGAATAAGCCTGGGCCGCGGCAACTGGACAAATGCCCCGCGCATGAGCATGACCCATTCGAACCCACTGCCCCCTGCCAACTACGTCAGTCTTGGAGCGCTGAATCCTACACCACAAACCGTCAGGGCGTACGACGACGTGGTCCACCAGCATGGGCGAGGCAGAAGTCCGAGAGACGGACACCAGCTCACCCACCCTGAACGCACCGTGGAAGGCCATCGTAAAGGCCGCGATGAAGAGGCGAACCTCGTATCCCGAAGAGCAAATACTCCGAATGGATCCCAAAATCCGCCTCAGCAAAGCACCAGTGATCGGCTGGCGAGTATCCGGGAGAAGCGGGGTCGCCCGAGCCCAACCTTTCAACACCCGGCGGAGGAAAAAGGACTTCGTAAAATCCTCTTCCCCCCGAAGCTGCAGAAAGTATGATATACCCGCCAGAATCCTGCTAACAGACGCCTGCGAAATCCCGTCGGAGTACAACATCCAGATGTATTCTAAGATTAAATCGTGAGAGGTCTTACCACTCTGGCCTCTCTCCAGGAGGAAGCGACTCCATCGCTCCCAGGCGGCACGATAGGCTGCAAAAGTTGCAGGGGCCAATGACCTGTGGGCTAACTCCTCCAATCCGGGTGGATGACCTGCCACACATAAGCAGGACATGATTCCCCTTGGATGAGAGCTGCAGGAGCCAAGCGCCTAAACCGCTGCCAATCGCCGCGAGACAGGCCATCCGCAACTTCGTTACGCACGGCAGGGACATGCTTGGCTCGCAACGTAATGTTGTTTACCAAACAGAGCAAGACTATCTGCGCAATGACCCGCAGGACTGGTAAGGACGTGGATTTTTGGCGATTCAAGGCAAAAACCACGCCCAAATTGTCGCACCAGAAGATAACACGTTTGTTACGCAGGGCCTCGCACCACAATTCCAGAGCGACCAGAATGGGAAAAATTTCTAGCAACAGCATGTTTGTCGTGAGGCCCCCGCTAAGCCAGGCACGCGGCCACGGAGACGCGCCCCAACGGCCGGCGAAACCCGAAAGCGCCAGAGGTGTCCGTGAAAAGCTCCAGGGACTAGCTAGACACGACCGCCTCCTGCCAAATACAGATGCCGTTGAAGTGAACAAGAAAGTCGTTCCAAATACGTAAATCTCTTCGGATTTCGAGGGACAATCTAAGGAAATGATGCGGGCGTCTAACCCCCACCGTAGCCCATTCCAATTTTCTACAGAAAACCCTGCCCATGGGGATAACCTTGCAAGCAAAGTTAAACAGGCCCAATAAGGACTGAGCCTGCTTAAGCGTGAGCTTGCCCGCAGCCAGCGCATATAGGATACCGTCATGTAAACGCAAAACCTTATCCGCAGGGAGCATACAGAGACCAGCGACCGTATCGATCTGAATCCCGAGGTAAACCAAAGAGGCGGAGGGACCCTCCGTCTTTTCTGGTGCGACCGGAACCCCAAAGTGCGCGAAGAGGGCCAGAGCCCCCTGCAGCAGGTTGACGCAGCGATCCGAGTCAGATGGGCCGATAAAAAGAAAATCGTCCAAGTAGTGCGAAATTCCCTGTTCGCCCGTCGCCTGTTCGAGGCACCAGTGAAGGAAAGAACTGAACCTCTCGAAGTAGGCGCAAGATATAGAACGGCCCATAGGGAGGCACCGATCGATGTTATAGCCGTCGTCCAGCTTAAAACCCATGAATCGAAAGGCGAAAGGGTGCAGCGGAAGGAGACGAAACGCTGACTGGATGTCCAATTTACACATCATCGCCCCAGGGCCAAAAGACCGGATGGTGTCTATGGCCGAATCGAAGGATAGGTAAACAACCCTACACTGATCATAAGGGATAGCATCATTAACCGATGACCCCATAGGACAGGAAAGATGTTGGATGAGCCGAAATTTGGCCGCGGTCTTTTTGGGCACTATGCCTACGGGGGACAAGACCAAATCAGGCAAGGGGGGTACCCGAAAAGGGCCTATCATTCTACCTAACGCAACCTCAGCCTCTACCTTCCGGCGGTGCACGTCCGGAAATTCTCGAGCCGAACGCAGGTTCGTGCCCGTCCATGAATCGGCAAGGGGAAGCCCGACGCAAAACCCGAGTGTAAGAATTGGGCGGCCGCCGGCCGCGGGTACCGGCGCAGCCAGGGAATGAGCGCCCAAAGTTTAATTGGGGTGGGGGCTGTGGCCAACGCCGGAGGCCGCGAGAGCCCGACTCTGCCGGGTCTGCGGTCCGGAAGAACCCCCGGTCCCTGGACAGTCCTTGATCCCGTGGCCCCCGCCACATCTGATACAGGAGTGGCGAAAACGACACCGCCCCCCTAAGTCGCATTGGGCATTATTAAAGGCAAAGCATTTGCCATGTCCCTAGCGGCCTGACCCGCCGCGAAAGCCGGCGGAACGAGAGGCAGGTTGTTTTACCCATCGTCTCGCCGTGCCGCCTTCCTCAGTGCCGGCAGAACCCTGGGTCAGTTCCGAGCACAATTCCACATCTTTTTTCCCAAAGTTATAGATCTGCCGCCCGTGTTGTTTCCGCCGAAAATCCTCATCATAACGACGCCAGGCCGACCCTTTGTACTTATGGTACAGCACGTGTATGAGGAATTGATATCGAACAACGTTCATGTGTTCGTCCGGGCGGGTCTCTAGGTAACACGCGGCAAAGATCAACATGCATCGAACCAAATTCGGGTAGGAGCGTAAAGCGTCCTCGCTGCCCTGACCTTTTTTCTTAGCTGAAAGTAAGGCTTTACGATCGTCGCTAGTAAGAGCAAAAATATTAACATATTGGCCCTTACGGATACGGTCCCGGATCCGGGGCCTGAGCCCACGTTGCACTGCCGTGTTGGCGCAGTGAATGGTGTCCGACTCCACCGACACTTGCGAGGCGGAAGAGGTCGAATGCCGTCGCTCGCGGCGTTTGCGACGCTTGACCCGGTGCAAACCGCCGTCGGAGGAGGACACTACCTCCGAGGACGTGGAGGCAAGGGAAGAGTCCGTGCCCCGACGCCTACACCTATCGCGCTTACCGGTAACCCTACGCGCACTGCCGCCGCTGCTAGAGGAGTGGGACTGCGTACTAGATCCCTCTCCGCTACGGGGGGTAACTGCGCTCCCCTTGGACCAGTCAGGGTCCGATGAAGACTCACCAGTACGAGGGGGAACTCCAGCCGTCCTCCACGGGAGGAGGACGGGCCGATGCGCAGGGAGGGAGACTGTTCCCGGCCCCACGCGGCCAGCCCGTCCAGCAGCAGCCCCGAGCGGCGGATCCAGGGACGGCAGGACACCGTCCCTGGCAGGCCGCCTCAGACGGCCGCGGACCCCCGTCGCTCCGTCTAGCGCCGCAGCCAGGATAGGAATAGTTAGGAGAAGGTAGGTTAAAGGGACAGCAGAGAGAGGATAGAATATAATAAGGGGAGAAAGAAGGAATAAAGTGATAGGAAAAAGGAAATAGTTTAAGTAATATAAGTGATAATAAAAGGGGTTACTTAGCAGTTCCACGAGAAGAGCTGAAAAGAGAGGCAGGAAGTATCATGCCAGCAGCCTATATGCATGGCCGGCCAGCCCCTATCCACAATCCAGCCATTCAGCTTCCCGGACCTTCTCTCTACGTTCCTCCCACCACAAAACGTTAACCCCTTCCAAGCCAAAGTGATGCATTGAGAGGAGCTCCGCAAGCCCAGACGGTGCGTTTACGCTGCTCGGTCACATTATGTTCCCTACGCAGTCTTTCTATTACAGGCAGGAATAATAGTGGCTGCTGGTGCATGTAGTACACTTGCACTGGGGTGCTGTGCTTTTACACTTCAGTTTAGAGGTGAGCTGGGAATCGCCCTCTAATAACTTCAAAGCTGTCTGCACATTTTAACACAGCCAAGCTCCACATTCACAGTCTAATGAGCTGGCTCTGAACCTGCCTGCTAAGAGGAGATGCAGGCGGGGAAGGGTCAATGCTGTAGAGAGGCCGCACTATGGGCCTAACTCAGACTTGATCGTAGATTCGTAGCTGTGCAAAATTTTGCACGGCTACGATCAGTTACTCAGACATGCGGGGTGACACCCAGCACAGGGCTAGCCCGCTCCGCATGTCTGGCTCTGCCCCGCCGCACAAGTGCAAAAGCATCACACAGCGGCGATGCTTTTGTACTTGACGAGTAGCTCCCTACCTGCGCAGCTCCTGCATACTGGCAGGGAGCTACTCGTCGCTGTTTCGGTCGCAGCAGCTGTGTGTGACGTCAGGCAGCTGCCGCAGCCCGCCCCCCCGCACGGCGGCCAAACGCCACCACCTCTGCCTGTCAATCATTATGCTCCTGAGGAAGCTGGACTTCAGACACCAGCGAAACGCGTTGAGCCTGCTCCACATCTACCTGCTTTTTGGGATCTACTACCTACGCTGGTACTACTTGGTCACTCTCAACTTTGGAATTGTTCTTTGGTGCTTAATTCACTGTGGATACAATTAGAACCGGATGAACTCTGTGTTTATTCACAACGTGGATATATTGCACACCGACCACTGAGAATAACCTTTACTGCCAAATCATCGGAACATGCAAACAACCGATTTATGATATACTTTCCAGTGAAATCTATTTCATCAGAGTGAATCCTAGCCAGCACGTACGGACTATCCCATTTTTAACAATATCTTTATGCAGGTTTATATGTGGCCACCAAATTCTTTCTTTTAACAACTGTTTTTATTATGTTTATTTAATAAATATACATTCTTTTTATATAAACCGTTCAGATGTTTAATTCTTCATATAGTTGATAACAGCAAGCGCTGGTAAATTTCTGTTTTTTCTTTGAGTATCCAGGGGGATTTACCACCCCCTTACCAGATGCTATTGATAGCGCACCCTAAACACTCTCTTTTTCTCCAGAGGTGATCACAGGGTTGAGATGACATCTGTACCCTAGTATTGAATTGATGATACGGGGGTTTGACCGCCACCTTTGGTATGTGGGTACTTGCTTGTGAATGTCCGAATAAACATTTTTTAAACGTTAACTGCACTATGGAATGCCCTCTATTTCTAACTCTCTCTCTCTCTCTCCCTCACTATATATATATATATATATATATATATATATATACACTGCTCAAAAAATTAAAGGGAACACTAAAATAACACATCCTAGATCTGAATGAATGAAATATTCTTATTAAATACTTTGTTCTTTACATAGTTGAATGTGCTGACAACAAAATCACACAAAAATGATCAATGGAAATCAAATTTATTAACCCATGGAGGTCTGGATTTGGAGTCACACTCAAAATTAAAGTGGAAAAACACACTACAGGCTGATCCAACTTTGATGTAATGTCCTTAAAACAAGTCAAAATGAGGCTCAGTAGTGTGTGTGGCCTCCACGTGCCTGTATGACCTCCCTACAACGCCTGGGCATGCTCCTGATGAGGTGGTGGATGGTCTCCTGAGGTATCTCCTCCCAGACCTGGACTAAAGCATCCGCCAACTCCTGGACAACCTGTGGTGCAACGTGGCATTGGTGGATGGAGCGAGACATGATGTCCCAGATGTGCTCAATTGGATTCAGGTCTGGGGAACGGGCGGGCCAGTCCATAGCATCAATGCCTTTGTCTTGCAGGAACTGCTGACACACTCCAGCCACATGAGGTCTAGCATTGTCTTGCATTAGGAGGAACCCAGGGCCAACCGCACCAGCATATGGTCTCACAAGGGGTCTGAGGATCTCATCTCGGTACCTAATGGCAGTCAGGCTACCTCTGGCGAGCACATGGAGGGCTGTGCGGCCCCCCCAAAGAAATGCCACCCCACACCATTACTAACCCACTGCCAAACCGGTCATGCTGGAGGATGTTGCAGGCAGCAGAACGTTCTCCTTGGCGTCTCCAGACTCTGTCATGTCTGTCACATGTGCTCAGTGAGAACCTGCTTTCATCTGTGAAGAGCACAGGGCAACAGTGGCGAATTTGCCAATCTTGGTGTTCTCTGGCAAATGCCAAACGTCCTGCACGGTGTTGGGCTGTAAGCACAACCCCCACCTGTGGACGTCGGGCCCTCATACCACCCTCATGGAGTCTGTTTCTGATCGTTTGAGTAGACACAAGCACATTTGTGGCTTGCTGGAGGTCATTTTGCAGGGCTCTGGCAGTGCTCCTTCTGTTCCTCCTTGCACAGAGGCGGAGGTAGCGGTCCTGCTGCTGGGTTGTTGCCCTCCTACGGCCTCCTCCACGTCTGTCAGCGTAGTGTCCAGAGCATGGAGGCGCTACCAGGAGACAGGCCAGTACATCAGGAGACGTGGAGGATGCCGTAGGAGGGCAACAACCCAGCAGCAGCACCGCTGGTCACAGGCCTTTTCATGCACCCCTATGTAATCTCACTTGTTCTAAACCTGTGTCAGCTGCTCCTTAGTAATTTATCAGCCAGTGTCAGGTGACTAGTGTACCTTTAAAAGCCATAAGATGCATGGCAGATACACATTAAACCTAGTGGGCATGTGTGCAGTATATTATGTGTGATACAGTTGCCAGGTTTTAATTTTTGAGACTTTGTGATAGTGTAGGACCTGCATGAAGATGGGGTACCTTGGCGAGCGGTATGCAGGCTTCCGTGCATTGGCCAATTCACTAACTAAACCCCCATAATTTATTTATTGATGTTGTGAGGATAAGTGAGCTTGCTATGGTGAGTGCTGAACTTTCTGTTTGTTTGTTTGTGTATATATATATATATATATATATATATATATACACACACCAAGTAAGAGGGGCCAGAAACTGTAATATTTTATGAACATGGTTCAATATAATGTAAGTAAATCGCAATCACTAAATATGATTTAAGGAAAATATGGTCAAAATAATGCTGTTCATCCATACGCAGTCCTCTCTCTCCCTGATGTCTGCAACAGGAAAGGAAGGGGGGGGGGGCAGGAGGACATGGACCCCCTCCGGGCCCCTCCATCCGGCCCAGGCAAAGAGTACTGCCCCCCCCCCCCTCTCAGCGTCACTGGGTGGCTGGAGAGTGTGCATACCTGGGTGGCTGGGTCGTCTCAGGACTGGCAGAGGCATGGTGCCAGGCGGTTGCGGCTCCCCGATAGGGAATCTGATGTCCCGGTTGTGAGGTAGTACCTGTCGGCGGGACGGGCGGGGAAGTGCCCTTTCCTCTGGTGGACCGCTTCCTACTTCATTGTTGCTATTGGGACTTCCTGCCACCTTACTAATAATGAGTTATTCTGATTCATTATTAGTACTTATGTTAATGCCACTGACTGCAGGCCCTGGTGCAGTAATGCACAGGCTGCACTGCCGATAGATCCAACTCTGAGTGGGGAGTCTGGGGGGGGCAACTGCATCTGTCTCCCCTCCTATAATCTGTCCCTGATGCTCTGTGTCTAGCAGCACTACAGAGGGTGCTACAAGTGTATTAGCCTAGAGCGTCTAGAACCGTTAATTAGGACCTTGGCTCTCCTGTCTATTGTACTGTATTTCTCTTCTATAAAATCACTCTGAAAATGGTCTAAAACAGTATCAGTATGATTTCCCGATTGACAGGATTCCGGCAGTCGAATTACCGACACTGGAATCTCGACCTCGAGCGTATCATGTCATTGCAGGGACGCAACTAGAAAGGAGGAGGACCTTGTGCAGGCTCCATCCTCCCTAGCCAACAGCGCTGTAGCTCTGGGCACTAAGGTCACTAGGGGACCATAACGTTGTCCCAGATGCTAGAGTGCATGCGCAGCTCATGCGCGAAACACTGGGAAAATGGCCACCCCTCCATTTTCCCAGTGATTTCTGCAGCGCTGCTGCTTTGCAGCGGGACTCCAGAGGATAAGTATTAAAAATAATGGGTTCAGGGTGTGCAGTGTAAGCCCCTCGGGACCCCTGGGGCCCGTGTTTATCGCACCCATTATAAATACGCCAGTGTGTCCTTGTATGATTTATCTGTGCCATGTGCATCATATATATATCACAGGGCTGCTGACTTTCTGGCTGCCCCCTCTAGGAAAGGGCATCCAGCTCTGCACAGCAGAGGACGGGTAGGGTGGGCGTGATGTCACATGAGTGTGTTGGGGGTGTGCCTATGTAGCTGAGGCGTGGAGCATGCGGTCGGGTCACTGTGGCCATTCTCACTGAACAGTGGGGGCGGGGCTACGATGACGAGATTCAGCAGGAATTGCGTCATCAGTCCCTTTGGACAGTCCACTTATGCTCTGCTAGTGGACGGCTGAGGAGGGGCGTGGAAGCTGTGGCGCTGCGGGAGACGGGAGACTTGCCCACCTTTTCGGGGGCCTGGGAAGGGCACCCAAAAATCGGGTGCCTCCCCGCCATTCCGGGAGAGTAGGCAAGTATGATATATCAGCATTTTATAGGTAAAGGAGGAGGATAATAATAATAATAATAATAATAATAATTATTATTATTATTATTATTATTATTATAACTAGAAAAAGTAAAAATCACAGGGCTTGTTAGTGAGTGGGTAGAGAAATAAATAAAAATTACAACGTTGAATAATAATAGTAAAATGGCAGCACTCTAAATAATCAGTACTGATGGCCAATTGTAGACACCAGAGCTCAGTTCCAACACGATTTAGAGCTAAGAGAACGAGTTAAAGAGACTCCCTGAGGATTGCTAAGCTAGAGCACTGTTTACAGTAATTGTACTTGTGTAAAATAGAGCAGGTTAAAGTCCCTGAGGTCTCCATGGAGACAATACTTACCAGCTCTACGGGTCTCCAGAGGATTCAAACTGACCAAATGTATTTAAAAGGAGATATGAAAGGGGGAGCTGGGAGGGAATGGGGAGATGGGGAAGGAGGTTTGTGAAATAATGAGCAGATCACAATTATACATAAGCATAATAGGCAGTCATTTCCAGACCTGGCGTATGTGTTATGCATTCTGCAATGAGATTAAGATACTTAACTTATTGGCAGGCATGTTTGCACTTACACGTTGGAAAAAACATAGCAAAAATAAAATAAAATATTAGACTCAATACAAGGAAGGAAATCACTCCATGGATCCAAAGCCCACCATCTTTCCTTATTCCCATCCAGAGGCGTAACTAGGGTTTTTGGAGCCCAGGGCAAGATTAATAATGGCGCCCCCCCAAAAAAAAATAAAAAAAATAAAACCCTACAAAGGAAAGTATGTGCACGCTGAAAAAAATGGCCATGGCCACATATCTGAAGGGGCTGTGGACACTGAAAATGGGATGTGCCAACATAACACGCCAGCTGTTTCATGTCATACTGGGGACATTCTTTTCAATTCCAGATGCACCTTAGCATCATCTTCTCCTGCATAAATAGGTGTCAGTGTGTATCAGAGCCGGATTAAGGCCCCGGGAGGCCTGGGGTACTAAAGAGCAGGGGGGCTCCCATGGACTAAAATAAAAATAATATATATATATATATATATATATATATATCGCTAAGAATCCCTCCTCCTTCAGTTCAGCGTGCGGCGCGCCAATGACTGAGCCGCAGGCTTGCTGAGCCGGACAACAATTGGACAGCTGAGCCGTCGCTCAGCTGCCCTGACTACACCTGTTAGAGCACTCTTCTTAGACCTGTAGTCAGCGCAGCTGAGCGACGGCTCAGTTGTCCAATTGCTGTCCGGCTCAGCAAGCATGCGGCTCCGTCATTGGTGCGCCGCACGCTGAACTGAAGGAGGATGAGGGACAGGGCAGCGGGGAGCCGGGGCTCGTGAGCGCAGCACCGCAGATCGGATTGAAGAAAGATCCGATCTGTGGTGTGGCAGGGGGCCCTTTTGGAAAGGGGGGCCCGGGGTACGTATCCCCGGGACCCCCCCCTTAATCCGGCTCTGGTGTGTATGAAGTTGTCGGGGTGTGTATGTATAGATGTAGGTGCAGTGGTTGAAGTGGAATTTTTGCGGTGGGGGTATGGAAAAGTGAAGGGTGGAATTATGTGCTCTGGAAAAGGGGGCGTGGCCACTCAAAGGGTGTGTGTCCTTCAGTGCTATAATTTCACATTATAGCACACAGAATAAGCCGAAATTCACATTATGGCACAGAATGATCCGAAATGTACATTATAGCACACAGAATGAGCCGAAATTCACATTATAGCACACAGAATGAGCCGAAATTCACATTGTAGCACACTGAATGAGCCGAAATTCACATTGTAGCACACTGAATGAGCCGAAATTCACATTGTAGCACACTGAATGAGCCGAAATTCACATTGTAGCACACTGAATGAGCCGAAATTCACATTATAGCACACTGAATGAGCCGAAATTCACATTGTAGCACACTGAATGAGCCGAAATTCACATTGTAGCACACTGAATGAGCCGAAATTCACATTATAGCACACTGAATGAGCCGAAATTCACATTGTAGCACACTGAATGAGCCAAAATTCACATTATAGCACACTGAATGAGTCAAAATTCACATTGTAGCACACTGAATGAGCCGAAATTCACATTATGAATCCCATGTGTGGGGAGAGAGGCAGGGGGGTGTAATGTGAGGGGAGGGAGGCAGGGGGGTGTAATGTGTGGGGAGGGAGGCAGGGGGGTGTAATGTGTGGGGAGGGAGGCAGGGGGGTGTAATGTGTGGGGAGGGAGGCAGGGGGGTGTAATGTGTGGGGAGGGAAGCAGGGGGGTGTAATGTGTGGGGAGGGAAGCAGGGGGGTGTAATGTGTAGGGAGGGAGGCAGGGGGGTGTAATGTGTGGGGAGGGAGGCAGGGGGGTGTAATGTGCGGGGAGGGAGGCAGGGGGGGTGTAATGTGCGGGGAGGGAGGCAGGGGGATGTAATGTGCGGGGAGGGAGGCAGGGGGGTGTAATGTGTGGGGAGGGAGGCAGGGGGATGTAATGTGCGGGGAGGGAGGAAGGGGGGTGTAATGTGCGGGGAGGGAGGCAGGGGGATGTAATGTGCGGGGAGGGAGGCAGGGGGGGTGTAATGTGCGGGGAGGGAGGCAGGGGGATGTAATGTGCGGGGAGGGAGGCAGGGGGGGTGTAATGTGCGGGGAGGGAGGCAGGGGGGTGTAATGTGCGGGGAGGGAGGCAGGGGGGGTGTAATGTGTGGGGAGGGAGGCAGGGGGATGTAATGTGCGGGGAGGGAGGCAGGGGGGTGTAATGTGTGGGGAGGGAGGCAGGGGGATGTAATGTGCGGGGAGGGAGGCAGGGGGGGTGTAATGTGTGGGGAGGGAGGCAGGGGGATGTAATGTTCGGGGAGGGAAGCAGGGGGGTGTAATGTGTAGGGAGGGAAGCAGGGGGGTGTAATGTGTAGGGAGGGAGGCAGGGGGGTGTAATGTGCGGGGAGGGAGGCAGGGGGATGTAATGTGCGGGGAGGGAGGCAGGGGGGGTGTAATGTGCGGGGAGGGAGGCAGGGGGATGTAATGTGCGGGGAGGGAGGCAGGGGGGGTGTAATGTGCGGGGAGGGAGGCAGGGGGGTGTAATGTGCGGGGAGGGAGGCAGGGGGGTGTAATGTGTGGGGAGGGAGGCAGGGGGATGTAATGTGCGGGGAGGGAGGCAGGGGGGTGTAATGTGTGGGGAGGGAGGCAGGGGGATGTAATGTGCGGGGAGGGAGGCAGGGGGGTGTAATGTGTGGGGAGGGAGGCAGGGGGGTGTAATGTGCGGGGAGGGAGGCAGGGGGGTGTAATGTGTGGGGAGGGAGGCAGGGGGATGTAATGTGCGGGGAGGGAGGAAGGGGGGTGTAATGTGCGGGGAGGGAGGCAGGGGGATGTAATGTGCGGGGAGGGAGGCAGGGGGGTGTAATGTGCGGGGAGGGAGGCAGGGGGATGTAATGTGCGGGGAGGGAGGCAGGGGGGGTGTAATGTGTGGGGAGGGAGGCAGGGGGGTGTAATGTGCGGGGAGGGAGGCAGGGGGGTGTAATGTGTGGGGAGGGAGGCAGGGGGATGTAATGTGCGGGGAGGGAGGCAGGGGGGTGTAATGTGCGGGGAGGGAGGCAGGGGGATGTAATGTGCGGGGAGGGAGGCAGGGGGGGTGTAATGTGTGGGGAGGGAGGCAGGGGGATGTAATGTGCGGGGAGGGAAGCAGGGGGGTGTAATGTGTAGGGAGGGAAGCAGGGGGGTGTAATGTGTAGGGAGGGAGGCAGGGGGGTGTAATGTGTGGGGAGGGAGGCAGGGGGGTGTAATGTGCGGGGAGGGAGGCAGGGGGGTGTAATGTGCGGGGAGGGAGGCAGGGGGGGTGTAATGTGCGGGGAGGGAGGCAGGGGGATGTAATGTGTGGGGAGGGAGGCAGGGGGATGTAATGTGCGGGGAGGGAGGCAGGGGGGTGTAATGTGTGGGGAGGGAGGCAGGGGGATGTAATGTGCGGGGAGGGAGGCAGGGGGGGTGTAATGTGCGGGGAGGGAGGCAGGGGGGTGTAATGTGCGGGGAGGGAGGCAGGGGGGTGTAATGTGTGGGGAGGGAGGCAGGGGGGTGTAATGTGTGGGGAGGGAGGCAGGGGGATGTAATGTGCGGGGAGGGAGGCAGGGGGGTGTAATGTGTGGGGAGGATGGAGATGTTGGGGCAGGGGATACAGCAGGCTGGAACAGTCTAATAAACAAAGTCCTCTTACCAGTTCCACTGGTCACCACAGCAGCAGCACTGCGACCCCCCACACTGACTGACCACTGTGCAGCTACACACCTTCCTCCACCTACCTCACACTGACTGACCACTGTGCAGCTACACACCTTCCTCCACCTACCTCACACTGACTGACAACTCGGCGGCTACATACCCTCCTGCACCTACCTAACACTGAACGACCCCTGGGTGGTAACATACAGTTATACTACATAGCGCCATCCTGTATGTAGTTCCCGGCACATACCACACCTGTGAGGTGAAGCCGGGACACTCAACATGGCGGCGGGGAAAGGACGCTCCGGTTCCGGAGGCGAAACGTTCTCCGTCAGCAGCGGGTTGTCATAGCAACACCGTCACCATGGCCTAGGCAACCCCGTGAGCCTGACTGCTGAGGGGCGAGCGGAGCCTGAGACTGGGGGGTAGAGCCGGAGCTTGAGACAGGGGGGTAGAGCCGGAGCTTGAGACTAGGGGGAGAGCCGGAGCTTGAGGCCGGGGGGGGGGGGGGGGGAGCCGGAGCTTGACACCGGGGAGGTGGGGTTTTGAGCCGGAGCCTGAGACGCACCTGTGATGGCCTCCCACACCCCGCCCACCCAATGACAATGCCTTGGACGAAACGCCGCCCATTCCTGCTGCTATTGGCTGGGCGGCTTTAATTACTGCCTCCTTCAGAGAGTCTGCGTTCCTGTCCCAGTCCCCTGAAGCAGGGATGGCGTACCACCGCCGCCGGGTAGTACTGCGCATACACTACCTGGACGGTGGCGCCCCCCCTCTGCCGAGTCTCCACAGCGCCCAGGGCACATGCCCCACTCGCCCTGCACTAGTTACGCCTCTGTTCCCATCACCTTTATGTTCCATTACACAGGTATATAGAATGATCTACAGTGGCTAAAATAACGTAGTTTACTTAAAAAATGTACCCCAACTTTCTGTACTATTACAGTGAGGTTTAGTTTGTTGGAATATTTATGTTTATGTCATGCTTTATATTAATTATGACATAACCTATTGTGTTTCGAAGCCTTATGTGTACTGTATGTATGTATGTATGTATGTATGTATGTATGTATGTAGCGGAATAAAAATGATTTTGTGTACACCTAAGGGGACAAATTAATACTAGGCAATGGCCACATAGTGCCAGCAAATCGGCCATGGCCGAGATCTGACCCTAAAGGTGTCCATACACTAGACGATATTATGAGCAATTTGGCCATTTCCGATGGATCGGAACGACAAATGGCGCCTGCACCTCGTTCCTGGGGACAATGGCGAAAAATCTCAATTGTCCCGGTGATTTCTGTCTGCAGCATCGGTCACAACCAGACTTCAAAGTGGTAATTACAATTTTATGGGTGCAGGGTGTATGGTGTGGACCCCTTTGTGGGCCCACTTTGCACCCATTATAGATATGCCAACGATTCTGATATTATTGATTATAATGAATTTGATGAATTAGGAATCTTGAATAGGATGATATATAACTTCATTGCTATTAGAGATGTGCAGTTCAGTTCTCCACAAATCTGAATCCACCCGAATTTTGTGGAACCAAAACCTGGCCTGGACCTTCCAAGGAGATCCAATCTGAACTAAGTTCCTGTTCAGATCTTCCCACGGATCGGAATTCAAATTTTAAAACCGAATTTCGGGTTTAGGATTGCAAAAATTGTATGACTTAAGTTGTATTTAGCGATTTTTATAAATTATTATCATTTTTTTTCATTGATTTTTTAGTCAAACCAAATCCGAACCAAAACACTTGAGGGTAGTTTTGCCAAAACCAAAACACAGTGGGGTATATTTACTAAGCTCCCGATTTTGACCGAGATGCCGTTTTTTCTTCAAAGTGTAATCTCGGGAATTTACTAAACTCAAATCACGGCAGTGATGAGGCCATTCGTATTTTTTTGGAAGTTCATGTTTAAAAATACGAATGAATACACCATCGGTCAAAACGCGGCTGTTTAGGTATGAATCACGGTCATTTACTAACCATTCGTATTTGTAATGTCTACCGTGATAATGCATTTGCGGTCGTGAAAAAATACAATTCGTAAAAAAGTCCTAAAAAAAAGTAGACCTGCTTTTGATAAGCGTGTTTACATGTGTATTCAATTATTCATTAATCACACCTGAATGTTTGGCCCTATAAAAGGGTCCCAGGCACATTTTGAATATCTCTCACTCTGAAATGGCGGCTGTTGTGTGTGCTTCTGATTTTTTGGTTGCTGGGGGATACCTGAGAGTGCTCCATGACTCTTCAATAAATCAGGGCCAGGTAAGTGAACATGGTCAGCAGGTTGAACAGGTGCCGCGGAGGCTGCGCCAG
This sequence comes from Pseudophryne corroboree, assembly GCF_028390025.1. NCBI lineage: Eukaryota > Metazoa > Chordata > Amphibia > Anura > Myobatrachidae > Pseudophryne > Pseudophryne corroboree. The sequence goes on from NC_086455.1 coordinate 38,760,165, forward strand.
CCTCGTTTTTTTAGGGGACGTTTAAACTTAAACGCATTGTCTGATGATAGGGTCATACAGATGTTTAGGCTAAATCGAAACAACATTTTCCGTCTGTATGACCTTGTCAAACTGGGACTAGACCTTGAGACAGCACGCTCTCGCTCTGTCTCAGGCCTGCACAAACTCCTGGCTGTGTTGCACTTTATGGCTACTGGGAGCTTCCAGGCTGTGACAGGCGACGTCATTGGTATCTCCCAGCCCACCTTTTCCAAATATTTGAATCAGGTGAGTTGAAATATACATACACGTCTATGTCTAAGTGTTGCTTTTGTTAGGTCTTAGAACACAGTATTGTATTGAATACAGATCATGCCCCCCACTTATATTTATTAATGTCCACTCAGGTTTTGGATGTCTTGGAAACCCATGCAAATGCCTCTATCTGCTTCCCTACCCAGGAGTCGCAGTGGCATGCAGTCAGGGTAGCTTTCTATGAGCTTGCTGGCATGCCCAATGTGCTGGGGGCCATAGATTGCACACACGTTGAGCTGAGACCACCTAGGGGCCGCCAATATATTTATACTAATCGACATATGGCCCAATCCACTAATGTCCAGGTGGTTTGTGATGCAAATCTAAAAATTATGAGTGTGGTTGCAGGTTACCCTGGCGGCTGCCATGACTCCTTCATCCTCAGTCAGTCATCTCTCTTCGATAAATTTGAGGACGGACAAATGCCTGATGGCTGGCTGCTGGGTATGTTCAAAGTGTGTTGTGTGTATGTGTGTTAACTTCAAACTCCTGTTTTTTTTAGGGTAATTATTCATCATACACGTGTACTAATGTTGCCTATATCTGTTTTTCAGGTGATGGTGGTTATGTCTGCTACTCTTGGCTACTTACTCCATTGTCCCAACCTGATTCTCCTGCTGAACACAGTTACAATCATGTACATAAGTCTACGCAGAACGTGATAGAAAGATGTTTTGGGGTGCTGAAATCTAGGTTTCGGTGTCTGGATAAATCTGCTGGGCTTTTGTTGTATAGCTTCTCAAAGGTGACTAGGATTGTGTTCTGCTGCTGTTTTCTCCATAATCTGTGTTTGAAACAACATCTGCCACATGATAATGAAGAAAACAGTCAGCAAGCAGAGGAGTTAGAAACATCCGGTGACAGTGTGAGTACAGATGTAGGGAGGCAGGTAAGGCAAGAAGTTATTCTGCGTTATTTTACCCGTAAGTATTATTTAGTTTTAAATCACCTTGCCTAACCACTTTTATTACATGTATTGTAGGGGTGAATGTTTTTTTTGTTCGTTAGTGTTTGTTCTTTATACTGGTGTGTACGTTTTTTTTTACAAAATAAAAAAAACATTGTCAATCATTACCCCATTAAACCATACACACATAGCGTGTTTTACAATGATTGACACGGACACAGGATTTTTTTGGGAATACAATAGCAAAACATTTATTGTGTTACACAAATTTCATGTCTTAATCATTTTTTTTTGTGTGTGTGCTTGGTGCAGAGGTTTGACCAGGGTCGCTGGCCCGTGTTCTGCTTGAGCGTCGAACAGGGGAGGTAACTGGGGTCTGGCTAGGGGTAGTCGTTCCGGAGCTGGAGCTGACTTGTTGTGCTGCCAGCACAGTAATGCTTTGGCTGAGGTTGTGAATACTGGCATTCAGCTGATTATTTGTGGCAGTGTGGCTGGCAACAATTCTTGACAAAGTTTCATTCACTACTTGGTTGTGCTGTATGACTTGTATTAGGGCTTGTTGCTGCCGCTGTTGCTCATCGATTACTCGAGTTAAATTGCAAGCATTTGCGTGTTGTCCACCCTGATTTGCTCCATTGAAGTAGCTATTCTGCCTACCTGAACAATCAGTCTGCCCGAGTTCCGACTCATGCGAGGAAGATGATGGGGCAGACTGGCAAGGTGTTGTGTGTGTGTGTTCAGGTAGGCAGTGTTTTGGACCTGTTGTGTGGCCCAACTGTTCCAAAAGTCTGCGGACATTTGTTGCTGGGGTGGAGTTGGGATCAATTGGGGGCTTGTGGAGGCTTGGGGCATATCCTGCTGCTGGGTTGGCTGGGTAGGATCAACGGGCTGCAGGTGCAGTGTAAAGGTAGCCTGTTGGTCAGGTTCCTGCTGTTCGTCCTCGCCCATGATGGTTGGTTCTGTATGGGGTTCACAACAGCCACTGTTTAGTAAAAAATATATTTCTTTGCTTGTCCTAAACATGGCATACTTAATAATACTCATGAAAATGTTACAGATTTTGTGTTGTCCAAAAAACTTGGAATATTGCCTTTAGAAACACATATGTGCCTTCACAGGCATGCGCAGAGACTGACTGGCGGGTTCCGCACCAAACTTCCCCCCCTCCACAGCATTATAGTGTTCTCTCACCTCCCCTGTCCTGGATATAGACTGCTCACCTGGACGGCCCAGAGGAGCGGACCAGGTAAGCAGTCTACATCCAGGACAGGGGAGGTGTGAGAACACTATAATGCCGTGGAGGGGGGGGGGGGGGGGGTGGAAGTCCTGTGCGAAACCCGCAATTCAGTTTCTGTGTACGCCTGTGTGTGCCTTCTAATTTACACAACACAATATTTTAAAAATGTGTTTTGTTCATAGACTCTAAGCCATAATGATATGTGAAACACGAAGATATTTCACCATTTTACATTAATGCGTGTTAATATTGTGTATGGCCCTTCCTTTTGAGAAACACACACAAAGCGGTGAATGTGGTTTCTAACACACTCATTAATTTGTAAAGCCAGTCATTGGTTTTTTTTTAACTTAAAAACGAAAACTATATTTTATTTGTGTAATCTTCATAAACATGCAAATGTGTTAAGTTGGACTATGTTTATAAATGGTGATGTGGGCCATGTTAAACATTTGTATTAAACCATGTGTTTTTTAATGGGGTTTTTTCAAAATGTTATTAAAAAAACAAAATGGATGCTATGGCCAACATGACATCTGAAAATGGGTGCTGTAATTTTGGCCAAAAAACACATGTGCTTGGTAATTGACATTATGGCCATGACTAATAATTTGCCAAAATATAATTGTCTTGACACTACACAAACAGTGCTGCAGCTGAATTAACCATGAGAAGACCTAAGGATTTGAACAGACAATGATATGTGCAAGGTGATAAAGGCACAAGGCAAACAGATTCGTTTTTACATTTATAAAGATTAATAATACACTTTTTCTGCATATAACACCTTGCACATATCAGTGCTTATTAAAATTATTATGACTTATCCATGTTCATTCATAGTCCACACTGTGTCAAACTTTTATTATTATTATTTTTTTATTTTTTACTCACCAGACAGCTGAGGTGATCGTGGCTCATCACTTTGAGGACTTGCCAAAATTTTCTGAGGTGGCTGGGGCAACACTGCGGAGATGCGCCGCCTGGGTGGTGAAGATGGAGCCGCAGACTCAGACTCCACACGACGTGTCTTACTGGGCCTCCTAGGCAAACTCACAGAGCCCTGTGATGGCCGCCTTAGAGGAGGGCGGCTTGCAGAAGAAGAACCTATGTGAAAAGAAAAACATTATTATTTTTTTGCTTCTATGTGTTTGCAGAATATGTGAATACAGTGAATTCTTACCTGCATTCCCACCATCTTCATTAGTTGGCTGTGGCCTGTCTGTGGTGCTTCTCTGGCGTACTGTTGATACATTTGAAAAAACATTATGTCCATACATTAAATACTCCTTGTTATCTGAACTTCCTTATTGTGATGTAAACATCTGGAACCTAATGTTAAGTAAACTATTTTTTGTTTAAGCTATTCTGGATTCATTAATTGGGTGTGTATTCTTCAAATAAGATGGTGTTGCACTAAATAATCCATATCCAAAGGTTAATTCTGCACAATATTTTGCAGATAAATTTTAACAACAAATTGACACAAACAACATAAAAAAAACACAAAAAACACAATACACATCAATAACAAAAACAAAACAATATTTAATAAATGTTCTTTTAAAAAACAGTTAGGGACAAGCAAGATCTCTGATTATGTATTAGAACTACACATACCAGCATGCACTGCAACAGATGTACCATTCACTAATAACAAAACTCAGGCAATACATGATGGGACTTGTAGTTTGGAAACACCTTTACAGCTACAGGTTGCACAGGCCTGCACTACATCACCAACACAATGTTTCTAATTTTAAAAACACAGTAACAATTAGCAGCATAAACATTTGTAAAAATGCAATATCAAAAAATAATTTAAAACAAACTCACCATCCTGACTTGGCCGGTCCGAATCCCGGACATGAGTCGCAGCAACCACTTCGGAAGGAATAAGGGACCGCACAGGCTCCTCCCAATCCCGATAAGTAGCACGGAAGGGGTGTCCACCCCCGGTTTGGCGGGCTGATTTGGCCTCCTTGGCCATCTTGGCCTTGACACGGCGCTTGATGTCATAAAAGCGCTTACGACGCGTGTCCTCAGTCCGCCTCACCACACCCTCACTATTCACTGCCGCTATAACTTTACCCCACAGGACAGACTTCCTACGTGAGGACACCTTGGCAGCATCCTGCCCAAACAATTGGCGATGATGCCTCATCAGCTCCCGCACCATAGCCATGTTTTCAGCATAGCTGAACTTAACATTGCGCCCAGTCTTGGTAGTGGTGCGTGGCTGCGGAGCCACAGCACCATCACTATCACTGGATAACGCAGCAACAGGCACCCCCTCCTCCTCCTCACTAACCTCCTCCCTCTCACTCACCTCCTCCACCTCACTCACCTCCTCCCTCTCACTCACCTCCTCCACCTCACTCACCTCCTCCACCTCACTCACCTCCTCCACCTCACTCACCTCCTCCACCACACTGACCTCTGACTGAGACATAATCCCTACAAACTACAAAAAACACAGAAAAAAACCCCCCAGAAAACACACTCCTCCACTACCACTACACACCACACACCCAACACACACACACACACACACACACACACACACACACACACACACACACACACACACACACACACACACTCACAATGACAATAGACTTTAAAAAAAGAACAAGGACAAAAGAGTAGACAAACTTTGAAAAAACTACACAACAAGTAAGACAATACTACTTACACACACAGTACAGCACTCAACAATCGAAAAACTCTGCACCAAATCCACCAAAAACTCCACCAAACTCACCAACTCCTAATACACCTTCCTCTCTCCTCTCCACTAGCTAAACCCACGAGGTGCGGACGGTTTGGGGCGTTTTTATAGTAATGTGCACAGACACTCCTCCATCACGAATACAACCAATCACGGACGAGTGACAAAAACTAAACTTAGAAAAAAAAAACGCGGCCGTGAACGGACAAACACTGCCGTAACAGACATGTGACGCAGTCGTAAAAAAACCCGAATAACACGGCCGAAAAACAAAAACGGCCGCATTCTAACGAAAAAAATCACGAATGACATCGACATCGGACAACACTAAAAATACAAATACGACAGCTTAGTAAATTAGGCGTAACAAATTCAAAAAGTTGCACAAACACACTTTCGATGTCATTCGTGATGATTTTCACACCAAATCGGTAGTAATACGAATCTTAGTAAATATACCCCAGGGTGTCTGCACACATCTCTAATTGCTATTGCCATCTCAGTTCCTCCTTTGGTGGTTCCGACTGCATCCAATGGTAACAACTGATGCCGAACAAGAGGAACAGGCAGAAGAATACCCCTGCTGCGCCAGACAGACATCTTTCTGTAAGACAAGAACAGGAAGGAGGTTACAGCAGCTGCACTAACCCGCCGGCTCCCCTGCACTCACTCGCTGCCTCCTCCTCACCCGCTACACGGCTGTGCAGGTTTGTACATTTTTTAATGTCTGCGGGTGGGGAGGGGCGGGGCGGGGGACGGCTGGACACAGTTGAAAGCCAATCCCGGGTATCCCAGGAATCCGGGTATTGACCATTTTTCAATCCCGATACCCGGGATTGAAAAAATGGCCCGGGATTGGCCTCCCTTGGCCCAATGTACAGCTTTGTGGAATATGTCAGCAGATTATAAATAAAGGATAATAACTCATAGCGCACACACCCATAAACTATTATGGATACTAGAAGTCACCTCTGACCGTTATAAAAGCACACAACTGCTTTCTCGTGTCTGTTTATGAGCATGAAATACCAGAGTGCCTATAATTGTGGCAAACTGGCCATCTGGCGCTTCTGACAAATACCAGAAGGGCTGATAGCCTGATGGGCTGGTCCGGCCAGAAAGCAGTTCTGCTCGGCCACATGGCCGACAGTAGAATGCCAAGGCTGTTTAAGAACCCCAGTCCAGCCTTGCTCATAATGGTCTATTATTTTACGCTACCAATTGTCTTTATTTATTTATTTTATTCATTTTAAAAAGACAATAAAAAAGTTAAGCCTATAATGACCATGAGCCTAAATCAGATCTGATCGCAGCAGAAAATGTGTCAGCTAAAGGGCAAAACCATGTGCAGTGCGGGGGGGGGCAGATATAACTTGTGCAGAGAGAGTTGGATTTGGGTGGGTTATGTTGTTTCTGTGCAGGGTAAATACTGGCTGCTTTATTTTTACACTGCAATTTAGATTTCAGTTTGGACATACCCCACCCAAATCTAACTCTCTTTGCACATGTTACATCTGCCTCCCCTGCAGTGCACATGGTTTTCATATGTACACATTACTACTAACAATAATGTTTATATTATAGCAGAGTTAAAGCAATTTTTTTATTTCTTTTTTTATTAGAATTTCTCATAGCCGCGATTCGCAGCTACAAAGGTCCGTACACACTAGGCAATTGGCTCTGGGAGCAATATCGCTTAGTGCTTCCCCTCCCGGGCCGGGCCGCCGATAGTGTGCATACACACTGCAATATCGCACAGTGACATCATGCCGCGGCTGGCCCGAATATGCAGCGTCTGACGATATCGTCAGATTGAGCTGTACAGATGACAGAGGGGGTCGTTAACTAAATAAATATGCAATAAAAGTTCAATGGATGAAAAAAAAAATCAAATGATTCATGTCAAGGTTCTAACTGGTTTTAGCGGATTCACTTATTTTCACTGGCAGCAGCAGAGGCACAGATTCTAACAAGCCTCTAATCTTTGCAGACTTAGAGGGACATTTACTAAGCAGTGATAAGAGCGGAGAAGTGAGACAGTGGAGAAGTTACCCATGGCAACCAATCAGCACTGAGGTAACATCTATAATTTGCATACTATAAAATGATACAGAGCTGCTGATTGGTTGATGAGGCAATTTCTCCACTGGCTCACTTCTCCGCTCTTATCACTGCTTAGTAAATGTCCCCCAAACAGTGGTAGTTGCTCAATCATTCCTGTTGATAATTATATATCAGGGGCTAGAAAGGGGAAGGGGTCACAAACAAACAGCAGACAGAGAAGGGGGGGTGCTTTTTACCCCCTGGTATCCCCCCAGCACACTATAAATTACCTGTGACAATACCTGAACCTATCTGATAATAGAATTTCAGAAAAATTGGTCACATGCATTTGCAAAGACATGTTTAGCTGCTGAGCAGCGTCAAGGCTTCTCCGATATCAGCAGTCCTAACACTATATTATGGCAGTGGCCACATAGGGCCATGTGATTTGTCTACAGTAAGGCCTCATGATAAAGGCTCATACTAAAACGCATCCAGACAGAGGGCTAACTTACCTGGGAGCCACCCCCAGGATCTCCCATTAGCACTGCAAGGAACAGCATGCCTTCCAAATACTGCTCCCATTCAAGGCCTTCTCACACATGCAGACAAACAGTGGTAGTTGCTCAGTCATTCCAAATGTCTTTTGCGATCCCTCCATAGTATATCAGGGGATCCTTAATATTTAAAAGTTTTCCCCTGAAAATGGGTGTTTTCAGGGAATATCCTGCAAATCTTATTTGATAAATAGGCCCCTTAATGTGTAAACGATTGGATGACATAAAGAATTTGTTCATACAGAGGAGATACTGTAGCAATGCAATAACATTTTCAAAGGATGAAAAAAATCAAGTGATTCATGTCAAGATCCTAACTGGTTTTAGCGGATTCACTTATTTTCACTGGCAGCAGCAGAGGCACAGATTCTAACAAGCCTATAATCTTTACTAGTGCCCCCACACATGACTCTGGGTATAGCTTCTTGAAGGCCCGCAGGTCTTGACTGCCTTGAACCTAGATGAGACTTACTAATGATAGGTGCAAGGATACACCAACACGGCAGACCTGGTTCACAGGCAATTTGTGGATGGTTGAAGTAGAACACCATCAGGGAATTTCAAGATAAGCATGGTCAGAGCCACGTGAGTGGAAGTAAAGCTAAATCAGCAGACTAGAGGAACGTCAGGAACTTAGCTGGTTTAGGAGCACAGGAGACAAAAAAGATACAGGATTTACTGTAGATATTCAAGCTGGAGCACTGCTCTGCAACACCTTTCTCATGAAAGCAGGGAACATCACATTCCCTTTACTTCTGAACATCCCACAGAGTAGTTCCCCCAATCATGCCAAACAAAACTCGGCCGACTCGGATCCGGGCTCAGGACGTGAAGTTCGGGGGGGTTCGGTTCTCAGAGAACCGAACCCGCTTATCTCTACTTCATACTAGTGGGGTTATTTACTAAATGTTGTTTTCATCCATTTCAAAGACATAATGAAAATCAATCTCAAAGATGTTGGATTTAAGGGGCTGAACACACATTTACTAACACATTATTTTTTATATTACTTTTTAAATGTTAGTGAATGTGTATTTTAGCCCTGGAAACACAACATTGATCTAGACTAATTTCCATTGTTGGAAACAGATAAAAATTGCCCTTTAGTAAACAGACTTTTGGCTTTCCCAAATACTGTAGTTACAGTATAATATACCTAAACGTTCTGTGTTAGTGTGTTCTGTCCACAGAGTATTATTCCAATAACCTCCTTGATCATGAGTGGTCATCTATGGATGGACATCAGTGTTCTGTTTCCTCATTTGTTTCCTTCCATGCAAACCACTGAAATCCTTGAGTACATTATTTATGGTATAGTCTGACATTAGACAATGTAATATAGGCCTGCAGATCCTTATCCAATATCATGCGCTCGCCACAGGTTTTATTCTCGCGCTATGGGTGTTGTAGACACTCACAAGTGGGAATAGCTCCTGTGCACCAGGATTCCGGCTGCCAGCATTGTTGGCTGTTGGGATTCTGACGTAGGGATCCTGGCAGTTGGCAAATTGATTGTATCCCAGGGGTAGGAACATGCAGGGCTTAAAGTGTGTGTGTGTGTGGGGGGGGGACGACGAGGTGGAACGGAGTTCAACCGCCTGTAATGGTAGGGGGAACTAGTTCCACCACCTCCATTGCCCTGCACAGTAATTCCAACAGAAAAACATGACCCATCACCTACATCAACAGATGATAAAGGTGGCCACCTCCTTCTTCATTAGGTACTGGTGGCTCCATGGTCCTCCTCCATTTACAGCCCACCCCTCCTGGTACTCACACACGCTGTGTCTGTTGGACAGACACAGCGTAAATGAGTTCCTCCACCTCTCCAGGACCACTTTAAGCCCTGGGAACATGTATTGTATCTGGTGACAGTTTATAGGTAGGCTCTAGATGAATGTACTAGCAGACATGCTGTGATCAGTGACCTCTGTCCGTTCACCTGCTGAGCGAGTACATGGACAGGTTACTTACCCAAGGCCAGAAAGTCAAAAGGCCTGTTGCCTGTGCACTGTGTTACCCACCTGAACACAGAGAGAAGAAGAGACAAAGGGATGTTGTGGAGAGTGTGAGTGGCAGAGTAACAATATGAAAGGTGAGCAAGTGTAGCTATGAAGTAACCTATGAACCACTATCAAAGTTATTTATTACTGGAAACTAGGTGAAATGCGGGAGGAATAAATAATGCAGTGTGATTTCCTCTAGAGGTGGTCTTGCATTGTGCTTCTGACATCAGTGTGTTGTACTGCACTACTATAGCTGTTCTATCCCAACTACTGAGGTAACTAAACAGTTAAATCCCCAATTGAATAACCAGGCAGAGCTAAGAGAAGCCACAGCAAGATGTAGGTGCCTGTGTGAGGTACGCCTATACCCAGTGCTGTAATTGGGCGGCAGTGCGCACGATGCCAGCCACCACCCAGAACACTTGACATCATGATGTCACAGCAAGGGGGTGGGGTTCACCAGCATACCTCCCAACATGACCCCCTCCAGGAGGGACAGAATGCTCTGCTCCTGGACCTCCCTCTTAATTTATGATTACCATCACCTGTGCCGAAACACCTTTCTTATCCATTACCTGTTCAGAACAGGTGCTGGCAATCATAAATTAAGAGAAAAGTCCAGGAGCAGAGCATTTTGTCCCTCCTGGAGAAGGTCATGTTGGGAGGTGTGCACCAGCACTAAGAAGTACGTCGCTGCCTGGAGCATCCTAGGTACCGTCTGTCTACACTGTAGCCTACTAGCTAAAGGCAAGGCCTGAGGGTCAGCGATGGTGCTGCCCCCATGGCCTAGAGACCTGTGTGACAGACCCGCTGGCACATCTTTACTTATGGCCCTGCCTGAAGCTCCACACTAGTGTAGGTGGGTATTAGTAGAAAGAATAATAGTAAGAATTGCATTTGAAGTTATTCCTTGCACTGAACTGTCAGAGGAAACCCAGACGGAACTGGAGCCATAAGTGTTAAATATTTCTACAGTATTTTTATGTTTATCAGAAGCACACAGGGGAGGGCTGAAGAAGTATTTGTGTGTTCTTAATTTGGACAGCATTATCTGACACAAAGCACCATCCCATACTTTAACGTATTCCTATTTAGCAATGATGAACTAACACAACCTATTGTGAAACATACAAACTGATGATCTTTGTTTAATGTGGTGTTTGGATTTTTTCTAATTTCTCATTGTCATTTCCTTTCCTCTCGTAACTTGTATTGGAAAGCGCACACCAACGTTCTCCGCGGCTGACCTGTTTCTTAGTGACGGCCTCAACTTTTTTGCTGGAAGACTGGAAGATGTGGGAATGAGAAAATCCAAGTGAGTATTTGTGTGGTTATCACTGCTGCTGTTGAAAGCACATTAAATAAATTGTGTGGATGGCAGATTTGCGGGCTTGATATAGGTATTATTGTAGTCTGCATGCAACGTCTGATTAATAATTCTTAAAACAGGACTGACTGGGTACACTGTTAAAAAACCAATTAGCTAATTTCCTGTTGTTGGACTTCCTTCCTTCCATAAAAGATGTAATAATGGTCTTGGAGCTGAATGGTACCCAGCACTGAAGGAATGTGGCAGGGCGACTAAACCCAGCTGCCAGTGCTCCAAAAATGTGTGGTTACGCCTCAAAAACAAACAAGGGAAACCAGTCATCAAGAAAACAAAATAATCACATATAGCACAGCACACACACCATCTATAGAACATCAGGCTAGGGGGGTCATTCTGACCAGTTCGCTCGCTGCGTTTTAACACAGCAGAGTGAATGGGTCCCTGCTGCGCATGCTCGGGCGCCGTAGTGCGCCAGACGGCTGAAGGCCGTAGCAGGGATGCGATCGCCTCTGCCTGATTGACAGGCAGAGGCGATCGCTGGGCGGGAGGGGGCAGAATGGTGGCGTTTGGCCGCCGTTTCGTGGGTTTGGTCCGGCCAACGCAGGCGTGGCCGGACCGAGTGGGGGCAGGCCGCAGTGGCTGCGTGACGTCACACGCAGCCGCTGCGGGCTGGGGAGCGATGAGTAGCTCCCGGCCAGCACGCTAAAGCTGCGCTGGCCGGGAGCTACTCTTGAAGTGCTAAGGCATCGCCGCTGTGTGATGCCTTTGCACTTCTGCGAGGGGGGGCCGGATTGACATGCGGGGCGGGCTAGCCCTGTGCTGGGCGTCCCCCCGCATGTCAGGGAAGAAGATTGTAGCTGTGCTAAATTTAGCACAGCTACGATCAACTCGGAATGACCCCCTAAGTTCTTATAGTTTTTTTAAACTTTGAATTTAATTTACAGATGTGGAAATATGATAAAGTACAGATTAATGGCCATTTGTTCCTTCTCTTTGAAACTTTGATTCATATGCCCGTGCACCTATATTGGAAGTAGTGTGTTGATTAACACAAGGTGGAATTAAATAATGTTGTTTGAAGGTTGTTTGACTTCAAATAATGCATCATGCACTTCGACAGATAATATTATTCCATATAATATAATAATGTTAACATATAAATAATATTATTATTACCAGTTATTTATATAGCGCACGCATATTCCACAGCGCTTTACAGAGAATGTTTTGCCAATTCATATCAGTCCCTGCCCCAGTGGAGCTTACAATCTATATTCCCTTTCACATGTAGGTAGGCACAGACACATTCACACTAGGGTTAATTTTGTTGGGAGCCAATTAACCTACCAGTATATTTTTGGAATGTGGGAGGAAACCGGAGTACCCAGAGGAAACTCACGCAAGTACGGGGAGACTATACAAACTCCACACAGTTAGGGCCATGGTGGGAATCAAACCCATGACCTCAGTGCTGTGAGGCAGTAATGCTAACCGTTACACCATCCGTACTGCTCCATATTGACGATAGGTGCTCAAAATCATATATTTTGTGTGTACAATTGCAAAATCAAGATAATTTTTGGTGTGTGAAAGGAGTGAAATACAGTATTTCCAGATTCCTTAGCAGCATTTGGGTGGTGGTTTCAGCTACTTATACTTCTCCAGCCGGGGAGGGTCACCTGCATAGCCAGATTAAGGGGGGGGGGGGGGGGTAGCAGGGCATACAGTACCCCGGGCCCCCCTTTGTTAGGGGGCCCCCCCAGACAGAGCACACCAACATCGCTAGCTTTCCCTCTCACGCAGTAGCAGAACCAGACATCCGGAATGCGAGGAGGGCAGAATGCATTGCAGCAGAGTATCAGGTTTTATGAGCTACCGATTGGGCTTTCTGACCAGAGGAGAGATAGGAGGGTGCAGAGAGCTGTAAGTGACACAGGGATCCCAGCTTCTCCTCCTCCCTGCCTGGGTGTCTGGGACCTATGTAACCTGGCATTATTCAACTATTAGTTTAAATCTAATATACTCCATTGGATTAAATTTAATATACACAATCCATACATCCTAACATGACTCAGTCCTGGAGGGATAACATGCTATATTAAGTTATGATTGCAATCACCTGTGTTGAAACACCTTTCATATCTATGAAATAGTTCAACACAGGTCACACCAATCATATATTAAGAAGGAAGTCCAGGTAAACAGCATTTTATCCCTCCTGGATTAGGTCATGATGGGGGGGTATTCACAATCTAAAATACACGCCCCCGCCTTCCACTGGGGCCCCCTTGTCTTAAGTGCCCCGGGCACCCCCAAGGCTTAATCCGGCCCTGGTCACCTGACATTGCCAGCCTCTCTTCCCTCCAGGCAGCATAGCGATTGCATGCCCTGTATTGGTCATTTTTCCTTACTGATAGTAATCAAATTATCACTGTGTTTTGGTTTTGGCAAACTCACCCTCAAGTGATATGATTAGAAAAAATATGGATTTTGGTTTGGTTTAAAATCATAAAAAAATGATAATCATTGATTTAAATTGAAAAAAAAATTGATAAAACCAGCTGAAATCATATCATTTTTTCCATCCAAAATTGGTTCAGATCGGATCACCTTGGGGGATCCGGACCGGGTTTTGATTAGGTTTTGGACCCACAAAATTCAGGTGGATTCAGAATTCTGGAGAACCAAACCGCACATCTCTAATCACAACTCCCAAGGTGGCAGTTAAGGAATGCGCTGATCAGATGGACACTATGGAGGGAATTCAAATGTTTGAAAAGTCGGTTGGGTGTCTGTTTTTTCCTGTCTATTAGATAGGAAAAAACAGACACCAAACTGACTATTCAAACAATTGAATCTTCCCCTATGGGCCTAATTCAGAGCTGATTGCTCCTCTGGGAATTTGCAGAGGTTAGCGATCGGATAGTCGCCGCCCAGACAGAGTGAAATACTGCCCCGTACAAGTCTGCGTACGCCGTGCAAAAAGCTTTGCAAACGCTGGTCAGCTGCAAATCCGTTCACAACTCACTCACCCACGAATTATTTTTCCAGTCTGTGCGTAGCCCAGGACTTACTCCTACAGTGTGATACAAACAGGCTGATCGGGGCCGGAGCTGACGTCACACACCCTCCCTGAAAATGCTCGGGCACGCCTGCGTTTTTCCTGACACTCACAGAAAACGGGCAGTTACCACCCCCAAACGCACATTTCCTGTCAATCAGCCTGCGTTCGCCTAGCGATCAATAAAGATGCAGGATTTTTTCACAGTTTGTCCTCGCGCATGTGCATTACAATCCATGCCCATGTGCAGTCGTTCGATAATCGGCTGCAGTGCGATTTCACACAACAGCGATCGGATCTGAATTAGGCCCTATGTCTGTACCAAACCAGGCAGTAAGCGGTGCTTGGTCAATACTTTTAATAGCCTTTTTTTCTGCCTAGATGAAATATATGGGGAAGCACACTACTAACTGCAAGTAAGATACTTGAAGTAAATACAATGGTGGTCATTCCGAGTTGATCGCTAGCTGCATTCTTTCGCTGTGCAGCGATCAGGAAAAAAAATAACACTTCTGCGCATGCGTATGCGGCGCAATGCGCACACGCATCTTACTATTGCAATGAACGATGTAGTCTCACACAAGGTCTAGCGAAGCATTTCAGTCGCACTGCTGGCCGCAGAGTGATTGACAGGAAGGGGGCGTTTCTGGGTGTCAACTGACCGTTTTCAGGGAGTGTTCGGAAAAACGCAGGCGTGCCAGGAAAAATGCAGGGGTGGCTGGGCGAACGCAGGGCGTGTTCGTGACGTCAAAACAGGAAATGAACAGTCTGAAGTGATCGCAAGCGCTGAGTAGGTATTGAGCTACTCTAAAACTGCACAAAAAAAGTTTGACGCCGCTCTGCGATCCTTTCGTTCGCACTTCTGCTAAGCTAAAATACACTCCCAGTGGGAGGCGGCATAGCGTTTACACGGCTGCTAAAAACAGCTAGCGAGCGCTCAACTCGGAATGACCACCAGGGACATGTGGTCATTGATGTCAAATGTTATCTGCGAAGTATCATAGGTGCAAAAATGGGAAAAACCGGAAGCGTTTTATGTACTATATAATTTATAAAGGACTATGGGGGACATTTACTAAGCAGTCATAAGAGCGGAGAAGTGAGCCAGTGGAGAAGTTGCCCATGGCAACCAATCAGCACTGAAGTAACATCTATAATTTGCATACTATAAAATGATACAGAGCTGCTGAGAAGTTGATGGGGCCACTTCTCTACTGGCTCACTTCTCCGCTCTTATCACTTCTTAGTAAATATCCCCTTTTGTCCCTTACACATATGTGCATTTCACTCTTAGGGGTATATTTACTAAAGTGTGGGTTTTCACAAGTGGAGATGTTGCACATAGCAAGTAGCAACCAATCAAATTCTACGTATCATTTATCTAGCACCTTCTAGTAGATATCTAGAATCTGATTGGTTGCTATAGGCAACCTCTCGCTTTTTAGTAAATGTACCCCTTGGTCCATAGACTCCATACTGAATATCAGCAGGATCTTGCAGAAAGTGTTTCTTCTAAAGCAGATTTGCAAAAGGTAGAATGGGAGGTATGCTGAAATGTACTGGAAGAAATCATAGTTCATAAATATGTACTGTGCCGAGCTGCCACTTTGTAAAGCACGTCAGTGATGACCTACTTCTATTACTTGGGTGTAGGTGCCTATTGGCGACGTGTCACCTAATATGTGTAAATAAGAATATTAATGAAAGACAATAGATATGTTTTGACCCAATAATAAACAGAGCCAATTATGTAGCACTGAAAGTGTTTCATTTCCAGGTAACTGTTTGTCAGGCATCTGGGTAGACTGGGTCCATCCATGTTTCCCCCTCATAATCTGCCTGTGTAGTTATGGTGCCAAGGGAACACTGTAGTTCCAGGATCAGTTCTAATACTGTATGTCCATTTTGTAAGTTTCTTCTTGTGATCCATACACACACATGGTAAGTGCTGAAATCCAAGGACGTAGCTACCATAGGTGCAGGCAGTGCAGCTGTTATGGGGCCCAGAGCTGAGAGGGGCCACCTGCCCTGTCACAGTAACATGTGTTATATACAAGGGTGTAGCTACCATAGGTGCAGGCAGTGCAGCTGCTATGGGGCCCAGAGCTGAGAGGGGCCACCTTCCCTGTCACAGTAACATGTGTTATATACAAGGGTGTAGCTACCATAGGTGCAGGGAGTGCAGCTGCTATGGGGCCCAGAGCTGAGAGGGGCCACCTTCCCTGTCACAGTTACATGTGTTATATACAAGGGTGTAGCTACCATACGTGCAGGCAGTGCAGCTTCTATGGGGCCCAGAGCTGAGAGGGGCCACCTTCCCTGTCACAGTTACATGTGTTATATACAAGGGTGTAGCTACCATAGGTGCAGGGAGTGCAGCTGCTATGGGGCCCAGAGCTGAGAGAGGCCCACCTTCCCTGTCACAGTTACATGTGTTATATACAGGGGTGTAGCTACCATAGGTGCAGGGAGTGCAGTTGCTATGGTGCCCAGAGCTGAGAGGAGCCACCTTCCCTGTCACAGTTACATGTGTTATATACAAGGGTGTAGCTACCATAGGTGTAGGGAGTGCAGCTGCTATGGGGACCAGAGCTGAGAGGGGCCCACCTTCCCTGTCACAGTTACATGTGTTATATACAAGGGTGTAGCTACCATAGGTGCAGGGAGTGCAGCTGCTATGGGGCCCAGGGCTGAGAGGGGCCACCTTCCCTGTCACAGTTACATGTGTTATATATATTTTTCGCCTTTGGGTGGAACATAGGGGTCCTTTCAAACTTTTTCCTTGGGGCCTGCAATATATCTAGGTATGCCCCCTGGACCTGCTCATTGTAGTGTGGTATAAAATGAACTGGAGGGCAATCTTAATGTTATATAATATGAACCTGGGCACTGTAATGAAGCACCATATGAACGGGGAGCACTATGCTGTATATCATAATGTGAATTGGATTGCCGCATGCTCCATCTGCAGGGTCAACTTAAGCACTAATACGATTCATAAAAGAAACTAGGGCACTACTATGGGGCATAACATTAAATAAGGCTCTACTATGGTACAGAAAATTAACTAGGGCACTATTATAGGGCATACAATTAACATCTGCGGCAGAGAAGTGTCTCTCTAGAAGCACTGGGATGGGGGACCATTCAAAATGTTGCTATGGGGCCCACAAAGGTCTGGCTACGCCCCTGCTGAAATCCCTACTAATATATGAAAATGAAACGTATGTTTGTTGCTCAATCACGGCCAAACCTTTAAAATCGATTGACAATTGGCATAAGAATAATTTAGAGGCAGGGTTAGAACATAGGCTAAGGCAGTAGTTCCCAAACTGTGTGCCGTGGCACCCTGGGGTGCCTCGGGACACTTGCAGGGGTGCCTCGGGTTGGTGGTCCAGAACCAATTCAAATTCTGAATGGTCAATGTAAAAAGCAAAACCAGTGTTAACGGCTGACAATCATAAAATATATTGACAATCAGAAGCAAATCTTGTCCCTCACCACATAAGTTACCCTAAGGGTGACACATAAAGACAATTTACTTAATTTAATATTTATTTCTAAATTTTTCAATATTAACCTATTGACTTAGGGGTGCCGTGAAAATAATTCTGATACTCTAGGGTGCCATGATTCAAAAAAGTTTGGGAACCACTGGGCTAAGGGGTAAATTTACTAAGGTGAGAGTTTTTTTTAGAACAGGTGATTTTGCCAATAGCAACCAATCAGGTTCTACTTAACATTTATCTAGCTGCTTCTAGAAGATAATAGATAGAATCTGATTGGTTGCTATGGGTAACATCACCAGTTCTACAAATCTACCACCTTTACCTGTATGTGTTTTCCCATAGCTCCCACTCACATTCCCAATTTTTAAGTATCGGTGTACCAACTCCAATGCTGATGAGTGACTCGGAAACCCCCCACGCATAGAACTTAAAAGGGAGCAATATAGTGCAGTTAGTTTATATAAGAAAGATAATAAAGTCAAGTATAAGTATCACAGAGATGCTAAGCTCAAGTAAAAAAAAATATGCAAAGCAAATACACATGACTCAGGCAATGTGCTGCACAGCAGTAAGTCTGAAATCATTTACCACAGAGCTTCAGCATGGAGTAGCTGCACGTAGTAAAATCCACAATGTTTGTAGCTTATAGTATATCAATGTGTAGGAGTCTGCTACAATAAACATGTCATGCATACTGATTGCTGTTTGTATAGATAGGCTGCAGAAATAAATTAATGCTGAGATACATTCAGGTGACACCTAATATCTGCGGTTAACCCCCAAAAATGGGTGTTTTTTGAAAATAGCTGCAAATATACAATGATAAATAGGCCCTGTGGCCCTATTGACAGGTGCGCAGATCACACATCCTAGCAGCAGCTGATGGCTGCATCACTAGCACATGAAAAGATGACAGAGACATGCACACCACGCAGGCACCTGCACACCAGACCGGTTCCGGTATGAATGGTCGACCATGCTATGGTCGACAGTCATTAGGTCGACCACTTTTGGTCGACATTGACATGGTCGACATGAACACATGGTCGACACATGAAAAATGGTCGACACATGAAAGGTCGACATATGAAAATGTCGACATGAGTTTTTTTACTTTTTTGGTGTCGTTTTTTGCGTAAAGTGACTGGGAACCCCAATTAGTGCACCGCGTCCCCTCGCATGGCTCGCTTCGCTCGCCATGCTTCGGGCATGGTGCCTTCGCTCCGCTACCGCTTCGCTCGGCACACTTTACCGTTCCAATCGTAGTCCATGTGGATCGTAAAGTATGGAAAAGTTCCCCAAAAGAAAAAAAAGTTAAAAAAACTCATGTCGACCTTTTCATGTGTCGACCATTTTCATGTGTCGACCATGTGTCCATGTCGACCAATAGTGGTCGACCTAATGACTGTCGACCATAACATGGTCAACCATGTGAACGGATACCCACCAGACCAGTGCCTATACACATACACACATACCGCACCGGACACCCTCACACCAGATCAGTGCCTATACACACACACAGGCACACACATACTGCACCAGACCAGTGTCTATACACACACATACACATACTGCACCAGACACCCTCACAACAGACCAGTGCTACTGCCTATACACACACACATACTGCATCAGACCAGTGCCTATACACACACACACACACACACACACACACACACACACACACACATACTGCACCAAACCAGTGCCTATACACACACACATACTGCACCGGACACCCTCACACCAGATCAGTGCCTATATACAGACACAGGCACACACATACTGCACCAGACCAGTGTCTATACACACACATACACATACTGCACTAGACACCCGCACAACAGACCAGTGCCTATACACACACACATACTGCACCAGAGCAGTGCCTATACACACACACACACACACACACACACACACACACACACACACACACACACACACTGCACCAGACCAGTGCCTATACACACACACACACACACACACACACACACACACACACACACATACACACACACACACACACATACTGCACCAGACACCCGCACAACAGACCAGTGCCTATACACACACACACATACTGCACCAGAGCAGTGCCTATACACACACACACACACACACACACTGCACCAGACCAGTGCCTATACACACACACACACACACACACACACACACACACACACACACACATACTGCACCAGACACCCGCACAACAGACCAGTGCCTATACACACACACATACTGCCATGGCGGCGGCACCCTCCAGATGGCGGCGGCACCCTCCGGAAGGGGCGCCCCCGGCAAAAATCCTGTGTGCCCGTAGCAAGATCCGCTACTGAAAATAGGATCTGTAAATAGTAACTTACAGTATAGTTATTCTGGCCATTCAAATGACAGTGAGTACTCCGAAAGCTTTATCCTATATTAGTAGTGATTAATCTTATTGAGTAAAAGAGTCAACTAGTTCTTTAGCCTGAGTCGAACCCATGACCTCAGTACTGTGAGGCAGTAATGCTAACCATTACACCATCCTAACTGCCGATGATTGCATGATGTGTGCCTGGCTTTACTCTGGTTTTATACAACTAGCACTTAATAATAGTTATAGTTACAAGGCTGTTTACATTCTTACTAATGTTATAACTGGGAAATATATACTTATTGTTTTTGATATGTGAAGAAAAATGTAAGTTCCAAAAATTATGTTTCATTATGCATAGCTAGAGCACTACAGTGGGAGATGGATGTCATCCACTTAGCTTCTCAGCTACTGTGTAATTACTACTACAAGTGGTACCTGCCAGAGATGTTGGTACCACTTGCATCCTACACAACTACCAACCTACAGTCACCGGCTGATGGCCTATATGCTCCTCTCCATGCAACAAGTCTGTATATGCATAACTGTGGGTATGGCTGAGTAATCACAATGTTTATTGTCTTAGGGCATCCGCTGGTGTGTATATACCATACCTCCGCCATCTGTGCACACATATTCCAACAGATTATGGGCCCAGGCATGCAAGTCACTGTTACACCGGCCCCCAAGCTACTAGAATGCCCAACAGCACACAGACACCATTTTAGACACCTGCAAACATAGTGAAGACATCACAAATCTAATCAGTACACACAAGCTACATAATCATGTCAGTAAGAAGTATGCACACAACAGCTACACCCATACTGGGGTTAATTAAGCTAAAAGGTGCAGAAAATTACACCACATGAAAGTTTGCTATTGAGGTGCAAATAAAGTGGGAAAGGTTGTGGAGAGTAGATTCTGGTTGCAGTCCAAATACAGATGATGATGTAGAGAGAGCCATGGGTACAATTGTCTTAAGTGTAGAACAAAATGTGTACTCTATCATACATTTGAAGGTGTCAGATAAAGACATGTGGACCGCACTGCAGGCAGCATATCACGATGGGGGTCCAATGAGAAGAGTTAATCTGAGACGTATTATATAATGAAAAGCTATGTGAATGCAACAGTATGAGTGCCTACATTGACAAAATGATGTCTGTTTCTCAGCAGCTATTGTCTGTAGGAGTGCAAGTAGACGATGAGGAGATCGCTACAGCACTGCTAACACCCGAGTTTGATTTTCTAGTCATAGCACTGGAAGCAAATACAGCCAAGTTAACTACAGACACAGTCAGAACAAAGCTACTGCAGTTCCAAGAATACGTGCCATGGGAGTCAAATGCTGAGAGTACTGTAATACACACAAAGCGTAAAAAGCTTGGAAAATTCAAGTACAAGTGCTACTGTATATATGTTACAAAATAGGTCACAAAGCATTTGAGTATAAGCAGAAAAATATTATTGCTACACAGAATAAGAAGTGTACCGGTACAGATAAGTCAGCCCTGAGTTTCACAGTCAGCTGCATAAAAGGTATATCAATTCAGGGGCAACAAGGCATTCCAGCTGCAATGAGGAGTGGTTCAACAAGTTAACCACATGTGATCCTATTACAATCAAACGAATTGCAAATGAAGAGCTTACAGCCAGCTGCTGCTCCAGAGGTGGGGCTGCTGCTCAGTTCAAAATTCAAATAGGGGAGACACACCAACTGTCAGTGAATCAGTTTCAAATGTCAGTTGGTGACAGTTGGTGTGGATTCCCTATTTGAAATTTTAACTGACCTGCAGCCCTTGCTCTGGAGCCGCCACTGCTTACAGCTACAAAAGTTGGAACAATTGAAGCCCGCTTGAAAATTAGGTCCTAGAGCAAAGGTGCTAAATAGTTCACTAAGCTAAAGTAAAGTGCATTGTGCAAAACAGAGGAGGAACCGTGATAGAATCAGAGACCCACTGCTATCAATTAAACGGAGGAGGAGGAGGAGGACTGCAGTTTTCAAAATGGCGCTTCAAGAAAAAGACTATCTTGAAATTGTTGAAAAATGGTAGAATAAAAAAATGTTTTCCCTGTGGAGTTGACTTGCTTTCTTAATACCTAGTGCTTCTAGGTGCTGCAGACTGTTTTAGTGCATCTGCGCATGTGCGAAAATAGATGGGCATGCTGGTGGCAGCTGAAATCTGATGTCAGTCTGAGTGACATCATCCTTGAGAGTAGCCTGCAAGCCTCCGCAGTTCTAAAGCTAAGAGCCCCCACTGGGTATATGTGCAATAGCTGCCGGACTATAGAGTAAGTGCATGCTGTGGGACCAGACAGTTGCAGATTTTTCGGCTAGGGGTGTGGTTGCTCACCTTGCATCCCCCCTTCCCCCCACCTATGCCACTGCGCATCACACATAAACATACTTGCCTACTCTCACAATATTTAAGGGTAGTCCCCTGCACCCCCGGAAGTGTAGGCGGCTCTCCCGTATCCCACTCACTTCCTACTGAAGCGGGATGTATGGGAAAAAATCTCCAGAGTTGTGGATCCTGGCATAAGGCTAAATGACAAATGGTTAATTGTGTCATTTAGCACTGCCCCCTACCCACAGACCAACAAATTGCATCATTTTTCTCAGAATGAGGGCAGGCCAAATGACGTAACAGCCCGACCCCACTCCCTAAAGCGGTAAGCAGCGTCTCCTCTTTGGGCTTCTCCCGGACAAGAAACTGAAAATGTTGGTATGTATGCACATAAAAGGTTCTTCACATATACAGTTGACTTATGTATTTCAGTAATAAACATGTCAATTTATTATAAGAAAATGAAATAAGCTACAACTTATATTAAATTTATTTAAAATGCGTTATCGTCAGAATAAGCCATGATCCCTGGGTTTCATAAACAAAAACATCAACCTTTTATGTCCTTCTATCTTGAACAGTCTGTCATATTGTTATAAGTAACTAAGCCGGTTCAGTTGCTTTTCCCTGTGTTGTTGAGTCAATATCCCCACCCAGTAATACAGGTGAATGTACTGTATATTCAGGATAACAAATCAAAGCGGTCCCAGACTTTTTTTGTATTTTTACTTCCAGCTATTATAAGACTCACATTTACATTCCTTAACAGTTATTTGCTGTATATAGGCCCTCATTCCGAGTTGATCGCTCGCTGCCGATTTTCGCAGCGTAGCGATCAGGCTAAAAAGCGGCAGTTCTGCGCATGCGCATGGTACGCAGCACGCACGCGCTAAGTACTTTCACACAAAACTGTGCAGTTTTACACAAGGTCGAGCGACGCTTTTCAGTCGCTCAAGTGATCGTAGTGTGGTTGACAGGAAAGGGGTGTTTCTGGGCGGAAACTGACCGTTTTCCGGGAGTGTGCTAAAGAACGCAGGCATGCAAGCCGAAAACGCAGGAGTGGCTGGAGAAACGGGGAGTGGCTGGAAGAACGCAGGGTGCGTTTGTGACGTCAAACTGTCTGCAGTGATCGCAAGGAAGGAGTAAGTCACAAGCCACTCTGAAACTGCATGAAAATATTTTGTAGCAGAACTGCTAACCTTTCGTCGCACTTCTGCTAAGCTAAGATACACTCCCTGAGGGCGGTGGCTTACCGTGTGCACTTCTGCTAAAAGCAGCTAGCGAGCGATCAACTCGGAATGAGGGCCATAGCGTATTATTCTGAAACCAGTCATGCTGGAGTGTATCACATTGATAAATTAGTTGGTCAGTCAACTTGATATTAAATATCATTCATCAAATAACACACATATATATGTCTAAAAATTAAAACTGTTCAAAGATAACTGAACCAGATATCTGCACATAAAATAGATACGTTCAATTGGTATTATTTATTATTTATTTATTAACAGTTTCTTATATAGCGCAGCAAAGTCCGTTGCGCTTTACAATTGATGGTATCCGGACTATAGGTCAACAGTGAAATGGTTGAAAGTCAGTAGGTCGAACACTTATGGCCGACATGCATTAGGTTGACATGTAAAAGATCTACAGTGCTTATGGTTGACAGGTACAAACGGTCGGCATTACAATAGTTGACACAACGTTTTAAGGGTTTTATGCATTTTTTCCACCTTATCATACTTTACCATCCATGTGGAATACAATTGTGAATCAATGCCGGACCTAGCGAGTAGTGGGCCCTGGTGCAAAAATATGCTTTGGACCCACTTCCACTATATGACTCACTATATATGTGACACGTATAGCATACCTCCCAACACTATCATATCCTGCTTCTGGACTTTATCTATGGGGAATACTATCCATTCCTACGTACCAAACTCTGAAAAGCAAAGCTTTTGTAGACATTTTATTGCCCTGTGCCAGAAAGAGAATTGGTCCCCCAACCCTGTGACTTTGTGGGGAAGGGGTGTGGCCACAAAATAGCATCAATAGTACATTCGTGGTTAGTTATATATTGTGAGTTTCTCACTGAGTATTATGGATTCTCCTACCCTTTTCTTGTGGCCTGGGCATTTACTCTGAGCCATAGATAATGCTGGCACGAATATAGGAGCTGTATTTTTAAATTATGCAAGGCAACATATAAGTGAACCACACAACATAGGCCATGTGTTTACATGGCAGGGCACACTATGCACACCCTGGGCAACCCTAAGTCACCCCAAGCCCCACGTGAGCAGCACAGCCACCCCACTGGCCTGACTTTGCTGAACTTCTACAGTCATTCTGTTATTATTCACAGAGCCGGCCTTAGGCATAGGCAAATTAGGCAATTACCTAGGGCATCTGGTATGCCTAGGGGCACAAGCAGCTTCTGCTGATTAAAATGATATGCGGCATGCTTATATTCTGTGTGCAGTATTTCGTATGCAGATACAGCCACAGTCGCACACAGTATATAGGCATGCTGTATATCATTTTAATCAGCAGAAGCTGCTTGTGCATCCTAGCCACATAGCAATGCAAGTAAGATGCCTTTTCATAAGAAATAGGCACCCGATGTTAGCAGGGCTGCCAGTTGACTCACGCCAGCAACTATATGTGTCATTATTTGTATAAGGGCATTAATAATGTGTAACATATGTGTAAGGAGCACTATGTGTGTCATTATATGTATAAGGGCACTAATAATGTGCGGCATATGTGTAAGGGACATTATGTGTGTCATTATGTGTATAAGGGCATTAACAATGTGCGGCATATGTGTAAGGGAAATGATGTGTATAAGGGCATTAAGAAGGGTTGGCATAATGCGTAAGGCACACTATGTTTATAAGGACATTAATAATGTGTGTCATATGTGTAAGGGGCATTACTGTGTGGTATTATGTGTAAAAATGCATTACCATTGTGTGGCATTATGTGTATAAGGTGCTCTACTGTGTGGCGTAACGTATAGAAAGGGCACTACTGTGTGGTCTAATGTGAATAAAGAGCAATATGGTGTAGTGCAATGTGAATAAGGAGCAATATGGTGTGGTGTAATGAGAATAAAGAGCAATATGGTGTAGTGTAATGTGAATAAGGAGCAATATGGTGTGGTGTAATGAGAATAAAGAGCAATATGGTGTGGTGTAATGTGAATAAGGAGCAATTCAGTATGATGTTATGTGAATGAGGGGCACTACTGTGAGAAGTAACGTATATAAGGTAAATTGGTAAATTGGTACTACTGTGTGATGTAATGTAAATAAGGGACACTATCGTATGATAAATTGTGAATAAAGTTGCACTACTGTGAGGCATAATTTGAATTGGGGGGTACTATTGTGTGACCATGCCACTTGCCAGCAAAAACACATACCTTTGTGGGCTGTGCGCCGAATGTGCACACTGTTCTTATTTAAATTACAGGGGGTAGGAAAACAAAAAAAGGACTGCTATGGGTGGGGGGTGATGGTGCTGGGAAAGGGGTGCAGGGTCAGAGGCGGAACTAGCGATGGTGCTAGGGGGCACCAGCCAAAATCTTGCCTAGGGCATCATATTGGTTAGGGCCAGCTCTGATTATTCATGGCCAGCCTGTGGTCATAGCAGCTTATGCAATGGGCCCCCGTAGGGTTGTGTCTATGTTACCTTCATGCTCAGGACCTGGAAGTGACAAAACGAGAGGGCAGGAGAGAACTTCCGCCCTTACAGCTACTAAATGTTTCCTTCGTTCTCCGTTCGTTTGGGGTAATTTTTTTTCTTCTATGCAGCATGGGACCCTCGCGGGCTTGCTTCGCTCGCCACGCTTCGGGCTCTGTGTCTCGCTTCGCTCGCCACACTTTAATATTCCAAATAGATTGTGACATGGACCCAGGGGGTTATGGGAAAGGTCCTTTCCACGAAGGTAAACTAGACGCTACCACCCCCGTAAGGACAAGCATGACCACCCTGCTGCTGCCCAGCCTTGAAAGCACACATCCTCGGGTCTCTAAGACCTCCCCCCCAACAACCGTATGTTACAACCATCACTCCACTATCAAATGAAGGACAGCAGCTAGCTCCCGCTGCCGCCCGTGACCCCCATCCCATACACCCAAGCGGACTATACTCACCGCATGTGAATGTACCACTCGGAAGGGGCAGGGAGGGTCAGTGCAATTGAGACTCCAGGGGAAGGGGAGGAAAATGGGGGGAAGGGCCCCCCTTCTCCAGCTGGACCGATTCCTCCGAGTCCTCCTTACTTAGTTACGGCATGTGGCTGTCGGAGAGCACAATTCAGACTTCTAGTGCTGCCGACAGTGGTCCCTTTTATTTCACTGGGCCTCGGTGCATTGGTAGATCCGCCAATGTTGTGAATAGTAAACTGTGCCAAGCACAGAAGTAGTGGAGCGTGGCACCTTGCCTGCAGCATAGCGAGCAAAGTGAGTCATGCAAGGGGATGTGGTGCACTAATTGGGGTTCCCTGTGCTCTGACAGCGAAAATGCCACCAAAAAACCCACCCCAAAAATATGGGTGTGGCCAGTCACCAGAGTAGGTGTGTCTAGTCTATGTGGCCCTGTAAATACTGATAGTCTATGCTATGCATGATAATGTACCACATTAATTACAACAATGCAGTGTAAACAATACATCATAGTCCTGTGTAGTATAAGGTAACAGGGTCGGACTTGCCCACAGGGGTACCAGGGAAACCACCGGTAGGCCCCACTGCCTGAGGGCCCACTCCTTCCTCTAGGGATCAGGTTCCAGACTGTGCACTTGTATTATACAAGGTAGATATGTTGCATTACACTGCACTAAACTATTGTGTATTTCAAGCCTCTGTGGAGGCTGGTCACACCCCCTTTGTAGGCTGGCCACACCCCTAAGTATGGGCTCCTATAACTGCATCCCCCCAGTGGGCCCTTCATGCCCCAGCCCGACACTGTAAGGTAACATATGTACTGTATATGTATAATTCAAGTGGGCAAACTGGAACATGGGTGGGCCCCCAGGCAGTGCAAAATCTTGTATAATGTGCAGCTGGTTTAAAAAGGTTGAAAATCATTATTTTATTTACTTAAGGCATCTCCACACGTCTCCTTATCCAGTTTTTTATATACTCTTGCATGTAACTGGAATAGCTCTGGTGAAATAAAATGCACAAAGATAAACAACTTATGGCATAAGATGTGTGGGGCAAATGTAAGGGTAGATTTTTAAATAGAAGCAATCCTATAGTACAAATATGTACAAATACGTTGTGTTTCACACTATAATCTAAGCTTTCACTGTGAGCTACAATTGTCTGTGGTGGTATCAATGCAATTATCACAGCCAATAAAAATCCCCTCTTGTCATTTTCAGACTGTGAGTAAGTGATTGAATCTGAACCAGTCCAAAGCTGCCTCCTTCAGATATGGGACTTATCAGGGTTTTAGTTGTCCGTACAAGCACTTCCTACAACTGATTTTATGAATGAAACAGCTGTTACTCTTTCAATTGTCTTTGCACCCAAAGAGGAAGTGTTTTTTTTTCCAATATGGGCAGCACTTTGCTGTGTACAGGCAGGGCCGGTGCAAGATTTCTTGGCACCCTAGGCAAAACTTCTGCCTACTGCCCCTTCCCCATATCTGCCCTCCAGGTGAAAGACATGCTGCTGCTCTCCCCCACCCCCAATCTGTTGCATGGCTGCTCTCTTCTCTCCATCTCCCAAGTATGTGTGGGTGCCTGCTGCTCTCACCCGCCCCCCCCCCCCCCCCACTCTGTTAAATGTCTGCTGTTCCATTTCCCCCACCATCTGTGTGTGTGCTGCTGCACGTTCCCCCCCAGACAGTGTGCGTGCCTGCTGCTAATCTCCGCCCCTCCCTCCCCAGACTGCTGCTCTCCCCCTCTTTTCTTATCAAATGCAGAGAGTGCATTGTGCAGCCACCTTACCTGCAGGCTGTGATGCAGAGTTGGGACTGAGTAATCTGCAAAAGAGTCTGGAATGAAGAGCAGCGCCAAATGTTACCCCCAGCCAGGACTCCAGGAGCTGTCAAAGTTACTGCCTGTGCCAGGTGGAGGCAGAGCTGGAGGCTGCAATATGGGAACTTGCCAGTCGCGACTACTGTAAGATATGAGTGCCGGGGGGAGGGGGGGGGATTGCGACGACTGTGAGGTAGGACCACGCTACCTTTTTCAGGCAGCTGTAGCCGGCCGCCCCCTCAGGATCCGGCGCCCCTAGGCGGCTGCCTAAAGCTGCCTAATGGAAGCTCCGGCCCTGTGTACAGGTGGCATATGTTGTCACATAAATATATTTTTACTAGCTGCTCAGATGACTAAAACCTGCAGGCTCTGTGTGCAGGTACAGTAAATCTGTCTCAGTGATAATGGGGATAACAAAGAGACTGCTATAGCCCTTCGGTAAGCTCAGCTTGCTCATACTAGTATTTTTGCAAACACCAACTGAAATAATGAGGAGACATCCAGCATTCTAGAAATCAAGGATGTCTGCACTTCTGCTTGCATTGCATCTCTCATGAGTCCCTGGTATTAATGGGCAGGTCAAGTGACCTTCTTCTTATGCAGTTAGATTACTGGTCCAGCTGCTGCTGTAAGGAGATATATCAACTGCTATGTGTTTACAGTTTTTTCTCTGTTGCTGTTTTATATTATAAAAGCATATTTTCTACAAATGATTACAACAGGGATCAGCAGCCGTTTGCTAACAGTGTGACAGCCAAACTCTAGTAGTTAAATCTGCCTGTTCTACAATATTTTTTTCTTCTTTTAAAATTCTATCTACAGATAGATCCACGGTTATCTTGGCTTCTTTGCTGCGCCTAGGCACACCATGGTCTATTTACATAAACCCTTCATCTATTGTTCTCAGCTGCAATACAGTCAGGGGCGGATTGGGAACAAAAAGCGGCCCTGGAAAAATTTGTACTGGTGGCCCCACATGGGCAGCACCGGAGGTGTAAGGTCTAGCCATGGGCCATGGCAGCAGCACCCTCCCCCCAAGACTTTCCAGATAGTGGGCATGTCTAGCATCAAGGGGGAAGTTAAAAGGAAATAAAAATTAAGTATTATGAGCACATAATATTATACACATTCTACACCTTTAGAATTTAGGAAACTATATAATTCTTTAGAAATATATATTTTCTTGCTTATTACACCAACCATATCCCAATCACTATTCACTCAATCTTATATGTCAGCCAAGCAGGCAGACAGAGCATACACTAGATCATCTGCAATCACAGGCTAAGTGGCAAAGTCATTTTCATATATGCAAATGATTTTGCTTCTTACTCATTATGTCTATAAATAGGACCACATGTCCTCAACCAAAACAGGCCCCACGGGTGCGTCGGCACACCGGGAATCTTCCCTGTAAACCCTATGGCCGATCCGCCTCTGAATACAATACAGAGAACAATACAGCAGGGGATTAAGTCATTACAGCAGCGGATTAAGTCCGACTGCCTAATCTCAATTAATCCTATTAAAGGCCAAGATAAACATGGACCCATCTGTATATACATAATTTTTCTTCTATGTGTGTGTGTGTGTGTGTGTGTGTGTGTGTGTGTGTGTTCACTACTATCCATAAATTTTAGAATATTCAAATTTTTCCAGTTTTAACAGAAATTGAGCCAATTTAATGTCTTAATGTACTCTGAAATTAAAGCACAGAACAGATAAATAATTGGAGATAAAAAGAAATTGTAGAACCATTTTGTGTAATACAATTTAATATTAGTGTTGGACTTAAAGTAACCACCTTTTGCAGAAATAAGTGCTGAGCACACTACTGGCATTCATTCTACAATGGAAAACATTATTGTTTGGGAAGTTCTTTCCAACACTGTTACAGGACCTCTCACAATGCTTTCACCATTCTGTCCATTCATCTCAAACCAACTGGATGGGGTGTAAGTATGGAGACTGTGCCGGCCATTCCTCAAAGGTAGTTCTGACATCACTGGAGGTATGTTTTGGGTCTTTATCTTACTCTGTGATGAACATAGTAACATAGTATCTAAGGTTGAAAAAAGACAATTGTCCATCGAGTTGAACCTTTGACCAACTAGGCATTGACCAGAGGGTACTGCGGATTGTTGCAAACTGCTCTGGTAGCCCTTCTGGTTCATGGTTTAGTCACTCTGTGCAAGTCACCAACACAGGAGCCAGCAAATGAGACCCAGACCGTCATGATTCCTCCTCCACATGTGGCAGTTGGTGTCACAGGCAGTGTTGGACTGGGGCATGAGGGGCCCACCGTGGGAATGTTGGGGCCCATGTTTAGGGGTCTGGCCAGTCTCCAGAGGGGGTGTGGCCAGCTGCCACAGTGGCTTGGCTAATGATTAGAGAGTGCATTGTCTGGTCCCCTTGATAAATATATCAAGTATAGTATGTATAATGTATAACTCAAGTGCACAGTCTGGAACTTGATCCCTAGAGGAGGAGGAGGGCTCCCAGACGGTTGGGGACCACCAGGGGTTCCCCTGCACCCCTGTGGGGCCCGTCCAACCCTGGTCACAGAGGTTTATTTACTAAATGACAGGTTGTAGAAGCTGCCACTATCCAGCATGTTTAAGCACAAATTTTACACAATGTACACAAACTTTGTTTAATACACAAAGTTACTAAAAATATTGTATTAAATGACCTTTCGCCTGTGTGTGTATATGGTGTATATGAAACATAAATGAATTGTGTGAATGTAGACACACTTTGTTTACTGCACAAAGTTATTAAAAATATTGGCTAAAATGACCTTCAGGTTGTGTGTATAAGGTGTATATGAAACATAAATGCATTCTGTGCTTAGACTTGGGTCCCATCGCCATAATATCTCATTATGGTATGCAATTATTCCAAAATACGGAAAAATCCGATATCCAAAATACTTCCGGTCCCAAGCATATTGGATTAGGGATACTCAACCTGTATATATAACATTTTCTACAGATCAAAATAAGAAGACACTTTAAAAATGCCAAGTTAGGTAAAACTGTGCTTCTCTAAACAAGACATTACATAATGAAGTTTTTAAAAAAAATTCATGGTACAGAATATTTTCCCCCATATATATATATATATATATATACAGGTTGAGTATCCCATATCCAAATATTCCGAAATACGGAATATTCCAAAATACGGACATTTTTGAATGAGAGTGAGATAGTGAAACCTTTGTTTTTTGATGACTCAATGTACACAAACTTTGTTTAATACACAAAGTTATTAAAAATATTGTATTAAATGACCTTCAGGCTGTGTGTATAAGGTGTATATGAAACATAAATGAATTGTGTGAATGTACACACACTTTGTTTAATGTACAAAGTTATAAAAAATATTGGCTAAAATTGCCTTCAGGCTGTGTGTGTAAGGTGTATATGAAACATAGATGCATTCTTAGCTTAGATTTAGGTCCCATCACCATGATATCTCATTATGGTATGCAATTATTCCAAAATACGGAAAAATCGATATCCAAAATACGTCTGGTCCCAAGCATTTTGGATAAGGGATACTCAACCTGTATATATATATATATATATATATATATATATATATATATATATATATATATATATATACTTTTTTGATTAAGATCTAGTTTAAATTATTGAAATTTTTAAATGATTATTTTTATACTTATATTATGGTTATTTCTCTTAGGTTGTCTATTCACTTCCTGACCTTAAATGATTATTTAGAAGTTTGGAAGGTTTAGAAGTTAATAGCACAGAGGTTGAAATGTTAAAAAACATTCTTCTTGTGTCCTAACAGAGGGGTTATGATAAGGGTAAAGGTCATTCCTCAATGGAAAAACTACAGTAACCTTCCCATATGGCCTTAGAGGCTACCATCCACTCATCACCCAAATGAAATTTACTTATTGAATTAGTGGTCTTAATGCCTTCATGGCGCTGCACAGTATTTTACCTTAGGCATCAGAATACAATTGTCTGCACTATTGACTAATACATCTATCGCAGCTCTCTATATTTGCGTTATCTAGAAATACACATATTTAAGCATGTCCTAGAAACAAAAGAAAATGAATTGCATCAAAATTTGGACAAAGGAAACTAAAAAGTGGCATAAGGGAGACATTTTTACAGAACAAGTGATAGATCAATATAATAGTCTTCCAGCAGATGTGGCAGTGACACAAAAAAGCATTAAAAATGAATAGAACAACCTATGGATATTTTAAGTACTAAAATAAATAATTAAAGCACACAGAGACTTACATGCAAAAATAAACTATAAGAGTAGTTCTCTCTGTCTCATAATGAGTAAATGTGATGGTTCTTTGTGCTGTCAAATTATTGGTTTCATTAAAACACTGAAAAACATGATTTCATGAAAATATACTACTCTAGAAGAACTATTAGGCTTTAATATCATCTCTCCCTAACCTTCAGGTCACAAGGGTCATTGGCTGATGTAAGGTTAGGGAGTTCATTGTAATACAGAACAAAACACTGTGCACAGACTCTAGAATAGACCATTGTGTGGGTACACGCAAAATCACGGATTAATGTGTTCTATTTGCACAGTAAGAATCAATAAAAAGTAATAGTTAAGCGCAACATGAACGTAAACGTTATAAAACTTTAATAAGTTAGTTTCTTAGATATCCAAGTTTATATGCAATGAATATAAATCAATCATGTAGTGTAATGTTATAACATTTATTTAAAACAAAGCAAGGGGTATTAAGTAATCTGCATACATTATGAAGGAATAAAAAGAGCTTATTGATGCTCATAGTTCATCCAGAAAATTGATTTGGAACCACAAAAACGTGTCCTAGCTTGTGCTCCAATGTGTTTTGTCTCCTGGGGACTTATCAGGGAATAAATATACCAAAAGACTAGAAAGGTACATATACTGTCATCAATAATGAAAAGATTCTAGAAAGTGAGAGTTAAAAACGTCTGTGCACAGGAAAGAACCCATGAAACTTGTACTTTAACTTTCAATGTGGTTTTGTTTAATTTGCAGCATTACAGAAAAGGGCGTCCAAACTATGGCCTGTGGGCCAACAACAGCCTGTCACCTGCTGCAATCCAGCCCACTGATTGGGCTACAGTTTGGGTATAGAAGAGGCTCATCCACCAACAGGGAAGCACTTAAGTCTACATGGGGTATCTTGCTAGTAACGTGGGTGGCAGAGAGGTAGCCTGTTATTCGAACAGCTTTACAGCCCAGGAAGAAGATCAGTGCTGCACCATAGCAGGTGTCTCTCCCTACTAACCACTCTCAGCTCCCTGCTGCCAACTCTCCTGTCCCTGTTACCCATTTCCCTTTCCCTACTGTCCACTATCCTACTATCAACTAGGAGATCTCTGTGCATAAGAAAGCTAAAAGTGAATCACTTCTTTTCAACAGGAGACACTGGGGGGCAATATAGTGTGGCATAGTGTGAACTGGGGGCACACGCTTTATATCTCCTAAAAATTGTTGGGTGCCTTGATAATGTTAGCATCTTGTTCAGGGTGGGGTACCATTGAAAAGAATGATCATCTCTAACTTATATATACATTTGCTCTGAAAATATTAATATTGCTGTTTTTAAGTAGCTCCAAATTGTGTTTTTGTTTTAAATGTGATCTATCAACTTAGTGCAAGACGGCAACTGCAAATAAACAGCTGGGAACAGTCACAAATCACCAAGATGAGAAAACATGCAAAACAAAAGCTGTCCAATATACATATGTGAGCTGACGTTCTTTTTAGGCTCAAACAGAGCTGGCCCTAACCAATATGATGCTCTAGGCAAAATTTTGGCTGGTGCCCCCTAGCACCACCACTATTAGTTCCGCCTCTGACAATGCACCCCTCACCCACTCCTCATTTTGATCGTCCTACTCCCTATATTTTAAATAGAAAAAGTGCGCACATTCGGTGCATAGCCCAAAAAGGAGCATGTTTATGCTGGAAAGGGGCATGGCCACACAATAGTGCCCCCAATTTAAATTATGCCATACAGTAATGCAACTTTGTTCACATTATATCATGCGATAGTGTCCCTTATTCACATTACATCACACAGTACCAATGCAACTGTGGCTGTATCTGCATACAAAATGCTACATTTCCAGGAATACACTGTAATGTAGCATTTCATATGCAGATACAGCCGCAGTCACACACAGAATATAGGCATGCCACATATCATTTTAATCAGCAGACGCTGCTTGTGCCCCTAGGCATTCCAAATGTCCTAGGCATTTGCCTAGTTTGCCTATGCATAGGGCCGGCTCTGGGATCAAACATACTGTAAAGGCCAGTACTCACTGGCCGATGCGGGAGAGATGTGTGCTGAGCGAACCGCTCAGCACACATCTCTCCCGCCGCTCAGCACAGCGCGATGTGTGCTGAGCGTGCGGGGGGAGACGGGGGGGGGGGGCGCTCATTTTACCCAGCGGGTGAAATGAGCGACCCGCTAGGTTGGCCTGCACAGCAGGCCAATCTAGCACCAGCAATAGCGATGCGCAGGGCTGCGCATCGCTATCGCTATAGGGGCTACACATGGAGCGATCAGGCTTAAAATCTAAGCAATCTAGTCAGATTGCTTAGATTTTAAGCAGCGATCGGTCCGTGATGTGTTGTAATTTACAAGCACAGACCTCTCGCTTAACATCAACGCACATCATGCAGGTTACAACTGCATACACAGAATCTCGTCACAGTGAGCAATACCACAATATAAAATTATTAAATATATGTTTATTTCAAGACATGTGAATAGTATTAGTGTTTCTTAGAACAACATTCACTCATCAAAGAACCCTGCTAATATAACACTCCAAGAACAAGTTTGGATCCTGCGATTACAGTTTATGTGAATGCAGGCATGAAACCCAGGCAGTGTAACTATTTGTATAAAGTCCAGCATATTCACCATAGAGTTCACCAGAAATTAATAGAGGCAATCAGAAGTATAGTAATATTATCATGCTTGATTGATAGTTGTATGGCAGGGCTGACCTAACCGGTCCTCGAGATCTACCAACAGTTCATATATTCCAGGCCTCCTGGAGAGCTGTAGAATTGTCAGTTAGGAATGAATGCAGCACATCTTAATTAGTAATGACTACACCTGTGCACCACTAGGTGGTCTGGAAAATGTAAACTGTTGGTATATCTCGAGGACTGGTTTAGTCAGCCCTGTTGTATGGTACTGCTGCAATTTTTGTAGCTGTGGAAGTGCGAAAATGTGCTAATGCCACAGCCACCAGAACTTGTATTGTTGTACCTTCTTAATGCAGAGGAATGATGGTTGACTGGCGTCTTGGTTGAAAGATTGTCACAACCAAAACCAGAGGCGGAACTACCGCCAGTGCAAGCAGTGCGTTGCACTGGGGCCCGCCTCTGTACAGGGGCCCAAGCATGTAATGAGTCAAACTGACTCATTACATACCGCTGTGCGCTGCGGGCAACCGCTGCCCGCAGCGCACAGCCGCCCGGAGATGAGAGGAGCAGCGGTACGGGGGAAGGAGGAGGGAGGTGGAGGAGGGAGCCGCAGCAGCGCTTTACTACTGGTGGAGGCGCTGCTGCTGCTGCCCCTCTGCTTCACTATAGGCTGTCTTCCGAGAACAGCCTATAGTGAAGCAGAGGGACAGCAGCAGCAGCGCCTCCACCAATAACACAGTGCTGCTGCGGCTCCCTCCTCCACCTCCCTCCTCCACCTCCTCTACTGCCCGGGAATCGTCTGACGCTGCACCGAGGAGCCTGAGCCAGCGGAGAGGGTAAGTATAATTCTTCTTTCTTTCTTTCTCTTTCTTTCTTTCTTTCTTTCTTTCTTTCTTTCTTTCTTTCTTTCTTTCTTTCTTTCTTTCTTTCTTTCTTTCTTTCTTTCTTTCTTTCCTACAAAAAAGGGGGACTGTGTGCCGCAATGTGTAAAAACGGGGAATCTGCCTGCCACAATGTGTAAAAACGGGGAATCTGCCTGCCGCAATGTGTAAAAAGGGCGAATCTGCCTGCCGCAATATGTAACAAGGGCACGCTGTCTGCCGTAATGTGTAACAAGGGCACGCTGTCTGCCGCAATGTGTAAAAAGGGGGAATCTGCCTGCCGTAATGTGTAACAAGGGCACGCTGTCTGCTGTAATGTGTAAAAAGGGGACGCTGTCTGCCATTATGTGTAAAAAGGGCACGCTGTCTGCAGTTATGTGTAAAAAGTGTACGCTGTCTGCCGTTATGCTTAACAAGGGCACGCTGTCTGCCGTTGTGTAAAAAGTGTACGCTGTCTGCCGTTATGTTTAACAAGGGCACGCTGTCTGCCGTTATGTGAAAAAAGTGTACGTTGTCTGCCGTTATGTTTAACAAGGGCACGCTGTCTGCCGTTATGTGAAAAAAGTGTACGCTGTCTGCCGTTATGTTTAACAAGGGCACGCTGTCTGCCGTTATGTGAAAAAAGTGTACGCTGTCTGCCGCTATGTTTAACAAGGGCACGCTGTCTGCCGTTATTTGTAAAAAGTGTACGCTGTCTGCCGCTATGTGTAACAAGGGCACGCTGTCTGCCGCTATGTGTAACAAGGGCACACTGTCTGCCGTTATGTGTAAAAAGGGCACGCTGTCTGCCGTTATGTGTAAAAAAGGGGGACGCTGTCTGCCGTAATGTGTAAAAAGGGGACGCTGTCTGCTGTAATGTGTAAAAAGAGGAATCTGTCCGCTGTAAGGTGTAAAAGGGTCTCTACCTGGTGTAGTGGTGCTACTGTGCGGCGTAATTTGAATAATGGAGACTACTGTGCACCGTTTTATAATTTGGTATTATTTTGTGGCCACACCCCTTCCCCACGAAGCCACGCCACTATGTATTTTTGCGCGCGCCTACGGCGCGCACTGCCCCTGTTTTGCATGCAGGGGTGGGGCTCCAATGCTATTTCTTGCACACAGTGCTAAAATGTCTAGTTACGGCACTGTTGCTAGGTATCCACTTCCCTGAGCAGGTCCCCCTCACCAGATCCTCTCCAGGGGTGAGGGGGTGGACTTGGATGGGATGGGGGGGGGGGGCAAGCTATTTTGTCGCACATGGGCCCACCGCTCGCTAGTTCCGCCACTGACCAAAACGCCAATCAACTATCATTCTGAGGCATTAAGGAGGTCCAAATAAACTGAAGAGGAGCTGAAGTGGATCATAACCCTCAAAACCCTACATCCTCATGGCCTAAATATGGATCTGGAAATACAGTCTGTACTTCAAAAAGCATGCCTTTGCATATCAGTCAGGTGCGTTTTAAGAGAGGAGAGGGCCCGTGTGCAGGTTCCTTGCAGGCTCCCTTCTCTCTGGCAGAAGTAGACTCTGACTTTTTATTTTCTGAGAAATGAGAAGCCACGTAAGTCCTTTTATAATGGTGTTTCAATGGTACCAATGATTTGCTAGGTGGAGCATTCAGGCGTAGAGGCGAGTACTACTCAGTTTGGTTCAAAAAATTCAAAGGTTTAGAGCACAGGTTCTCAAACTAGGTCCTCAGGACCCCACACGGTTCATGTTTTGTACTTTCTGGAGGCAATTGCTGGTAAAGGTCTTCCCGGAGGAATTTATAATTCATTTTGATGAACATCATCTTCTCCACATTTTGTGGAAGTAACCTCCTATGCCGATCGCTGACAAGGTTACCGGCTGCACTAAACACTCTTTCGGAGTACACACTGGAGGGGGGGGGGGGCAACTTAGGTAAATCAAAAGCCAGTTTGTGCAAGGGCATTCAAATTGCCTCTTTTTCCTGCCAGTGTACATATGGACTGTCTGACATGCCTGCTTGGATGCGGTCACTCATATAATCCTCCACCATTCTTTCAATGGTGACAGAATTATATGCAGTGACAGTAGACATGTCAGTAATCGTTGGCAGGTCCTTCAATCCGGACCAGATGTCAGCACTCGCTCCTGACTGCCCTGCATCACCGCCAGCGTGTGGGCTAGGAAATCTTATCCTTTTCCTCGCAGCACCAGTGGTGGAAGAAATTGAAGGAGGAGCTGTTGACGGGTCACGTTCCGCTTGATTTGACAATTTACTCACCAGCAGTTCTTTGCACCTCTGCACACTTGTGTCTGCCTGAAAGAGAGATACAACATAGGCTTTAAACCTAGGATCGAGCACGGTGGCCAAAATGTAGTGCTCTGATTTCAACAGATTGACCACCCTTGAATCCTGGCAAAGCGAATGAAGGGCTCCATCTACAAGTCCCACCTACTTTGCGGAATCGCTCTGTCTTAGCTCCTACTACAATTTCTCCAGCTGCTTCTGCAAAAGCCTGATGAGGGGAATGACCTGACTCAAGCTGGCAGTGTCTGAACTGACTTCACGTGTGGCAAGTTCGAAGGGTTGGAGAACCTTGCGCAAGACGTAAATCAGTCTCCACTTCGCTTGAGTCAGGTGCATTCCCCCACCTTTGACTATATCGTAGGTGGATGTATAGGCTTGAATGACTTTTTGCTGCTCCTCCATCCTCTGAAGCATATAGAGTGTTGAATTCCACCTCGTTACCACCTCTTGCTTCAGGTGATGGCAGGGCAGGTTTAGGAGTGTTTGATAGCGCTCCTGTCTTCAGCACGTGGTGGCTGAATGCCGAAAGTGGCGCACAATTTTTGGGCCACCGACAGCATCTCCTGCCCGCCCCTGTCATTTTAAAAAAAAATTCTGCACCACCAAATTAATTGTATGTGCAAATCATGGGACGTGCTGGAATTTGCCCAGATGTAATGCACCTACAATATTGGTGGCGTTGTCCGATATCACAAATCCCCAGGAGAGTTTAATTGGGGTAAGCGATTGTACGATGATGTCCCTCAGTTTCCGTAATAGGTTGTCAGCGGTGTGCCTTTTACGGAAAGCGGTGAAACATAGCGTAGCCTGCCTAGGAACGAGTTGGCGTTTGCGAGATGCCCTGTTCCACTTGTCCACATGTCCGTGGTTAAGTGGACAGTGGGTACAACTGCATTTTTTAGGACACTGAGGAAACTTTTTCTGACGTCTCTGTACATTCTCGGTATGGCTTGCCTAGTGAAGTGGAACCTAGATGGGATTTGGTACACTGGACTTATACGCCAATACCACTGGAATTATACGGCAGGATCACTGGACTTATACGCCAGTACCACTGGAAATATACGGCAGTACTACTGGACTTATACGGCAGTACCACTGGACATATACGGCAGTATCACTGGACTGGACTGATACGCCAGAACCACTGGAATTATACGGCAGTACCACTAGATTTATACGGCAGTACCACTGGAAATATACGGCAGTAT
This sequence comes from Pseudophryne corroboree, assembly GCF_028390025.1. Classification (NCBI taxonomy): domain Eukaryota; kingdom Metazoa; phylum Chordata; class Amphibia; order Anura; family Myobatrachidae; genus Pseudophryne; species Pseudophryne corroboree. The sequence continues at coordinate 38,799,870 of NC_086455.1, forward strand.
CACTGGACTAGACTTATACGCCAGTACCACTGGAATTATACAGCAGGATCACTGGAATTATACGGCAGTACCACTGGACATATACGGCAGTATCACTGGACTGGACTTATACGCCAGTACCACTGGAATTATACGGCAGGATCACTGGAATTATACGGCAGTACCACTGGACTTATACGGCAGTACCACTGGACATTTACAGCAGTATCACTGGACTGGATTTATACGCCAGTACCACTGGAATTATACGGCAGGATAACTGGAATTATACAGCAGTACCACTGGAATTATATGACAATATCACTGGAATTATACGGCACTACCACTGGACATATACGGCAGTATCACTGGACTGGATTTATACTCCAATACCATTAGATTTATACAGCAGTACCACTGGACATATACGGCTGTATCACTGGACTGGATTTATATGGCAGTATCACTGGATTATACAGCAGTACCACTGGACATATATGGAAGTATCACTGGACTGGATTTATACACCAGTACCACTGGATTTATATGGCAGCAACAGTGGAAATATACGGCAGTATCACTGTACATATACGGCAGTATCACTGTACATATACACCAGTACCACTGGATTTATATGGCAGCAACAGTGGAAATATACGGCAGTATCACTGTACATATACGGCAGTATCACTGTACATATACGGCAGTATCGCTGGATTTATATGGCAGTACTGCTGGACATATATGGCAGTATCACTGGACATATACGGTAGTATCACTGGACTGGATTTATATGCCAGTACCAGTGGACATATACGGCAGTATCACTGGACATATACGGCAGTATCACTGGAATTATATGGCAGTAGCACTGGACATATATGGCAGTATCACTGGACTGGATTTATACGCCAGTACCACTGGACTTATACGCCAGTACCACTGGAATTATACGACTGTATCACTGGAATTATACGTCAGTATCACTGGACATATACGGCAGTATCACTGGACTGGATTTATACGGCAGTACCACTGGATTTATACGGCAGTACCACTGGACATATACGGCAGTATCACTGGACTGGATTTATACGGCAGTACCACTGGATTTATACGGCAGTACCACTGGACATATACGGCAGTACCAGTGGAATTATATGGCAGTAGCACTGGACATATATGGCAGTATCACTGGACATATACGGCATTATCGCTGGATTTATATGGCACTACTGCTGGACATATACGGCATTATCACTGGACATATACGGCAGTATCACTGGACTGGATTTATATGCCAGTACCACTGTACTTATACGCCAGTACCACTGGAATTATACAACTGCATCACTGGAATTATACGTCAGTACCACTGGAATTATACATCAGTACCACTGGACTGGATTTTTACAACAGTACCACTGGACATATACGGCAGTATCACTGGATTTATACGGCAGTACCACTGGACATATACGTCAGTATCACTAGACTGGATTTATACGCTAGTACCACTAGATTTATATGCCATGACCACTGGACATATACAGCAGTATCACTGGAATTATATGGCAGTACCACTGGACATATACGGCAGTATCACTGGACTGGATTTATACACCAGTACCACTGGAATTATACGCCAGTATCACTTAAATTATATGGCAGTATCACTGGAATTATACGGCAGTACCACTGGACATATACGGCAGTATCACTGGACTGGATTTATACACCAGTACCACTGGTATTATATGCCAGTACCACTGGAATTATACGTCAGTATCACTGGAATTATACAGCAGTACCACTGGAATTATACAGCAGTACCACTGGAATTATACAGCAGTACCACTGGACATATACGCCAGTATCACTGGACTGGATTTATACGCCAGTACCACTGGAATTCTATGGCAGTACCACAGGACATATATGGCAATATCACTGGATTTATACAGCAGTACCGCTTGTTTCCGAGTCAGGCGGGAAATCCCGAGCCTGACTCGGATCCGGGCTCGGGTAGTGAAATTCGTTTGGGTTCGGTTCTCAGGGAACCGAACCCGCTCATCTCTATTCTTGTCCCTAGTGGGCTGCCTGCTGTATGGCCAGAACACCAAGAAGAAGATCAGGTTTTGTGAGGCTGGAGGGAGGAGGGGTATAATTAAAGGAAGGAACTTAATGTTAAAAATAAGTTAGTTTAGATGACTGAGTTTGATTGTGGTAGTCAGAGGGAGTTAACGATCTTAATGGAGTTAATAGAGTTCTTTTGATCACTCTGCTACCCTCCTCAACCCAGTACTGTCTTTCCAGGAAAAAATAGACTATCTATCTATCTATCTATCTATCTATCTATCTATCTATCTATCTATCTATCTATCTATCCTCTCATACACAGAGTACTTCTTTATTGCAGTTTAAAATAGAACCAAACACATGCATTTCTAGAACACCAGGCAACCTACAGTGAATTCCCTGCTTATTCTTCTACAAGCCACCTAAGGTCACAGCATAAGGCAGTGATTAGCCACCACAAGCCCATATTGAGAGGTATCAGACTTTTCTCTCTATTATTATTGTTTTTTCCTCAGAATAGACTGCCATGTAACAATATTCTGAGCCCAGCAGCCCACTCTTTGTCTATCTTACAAGGAAAGGGAGGAGATAAGTTGAGAAGAGAGACTAGGATCACACAGTGCACATCAACACTGACAGGCTGAGCAGCCACAGCAGAGACCTGACACTGGCAGTGAAGTCATGTCCTCCGTGGGTCACAGTGGGGTCCTGCTGAATAACGGCAGCTTAATTTTCCGTTAGGCAGACTCAGTAGTGCCATCCAGGGGCCGGCATCCAAGCATCCAACCATCTGCATACATTTTTTTAATGGTAACGTCAGGCCTGTTTACTATGATTCTCTTTGTACTGGATGACAGGTATTAGAATGCTCTCTGTATTGTGTATAAATGACTAGTATAGTCTCTGTCTTGTGTGTCACTAGGTAGCTTTCTCTATTGCATATGTCACTAGGAAACCCCTCGTATTGTATAATATTTACTAGGACACACTCATTATTTTATGGTGGTCATTAAGAAGCTCTCCGTATTGTATGGTGCTAAATGGTTGCTCTTTGTATGGTTTGTGACCACTGGAGTGCTCTTTGTATTGTACTGGAGGTCACTAAAATGCTCTCTTCATTGTATTGTGATCACTGGGATGCTCTCTGTATTGTATTTCGATCCCAGGACATTTGTGAGTTGGTGATATGCACTGATTGCTAAAATTATATTACAACAAGGACTAATATTGAAGATGTCAGGTTTAGGAAAACAGCATACGCACTAGTAGGAGGTTATGTATTACTAGCCGAGTGTGGGTGGAATCCTTTATCAGGTCCTGATGGGAGACCCTGAATAAAATATAAAATAATTTTATATAATAGGGTGTTTCATGAATAGAAAAATCATATTCATCTTTGGATATTATATATTCCTGCAAAGAAGACTCAGTAGTCTCTGCAATTCAAGTAGACAAAAAATGGAATAAAAAGATTGGTCATCCAATTGTCTGGAAGCTTCTTCCATATAATCTGTGCAGTTTAGAACAGCATTTGTTAAATCCATCAATGTTAATGCCTTATAGAGATTGGCATGTCCCAAGAAATTGTCTGCAGTTATATTCTTAGCCATCATTTTCTAAAATTGTTCAAGGTGTATTTATAGAACGTTTGCATTACATGGCCCTTAGATTTAATGGAAAGAAAGTCAGATTTGATTTTAAATTTAGATTTATTTGGAACTCCTGATAACCTGTTATTCCTGATTTATATTAAGTAGTAATCTTTTCTAATCTCCTGTGCTCTTACCTTCTTCATAAAGATTTTATAGCATCATATGGATACATATCATCACCATCCAGTATAATTGGATTCTCATCTAATCCCTTCTTTTCAATACTTTTAGAAATAAAGTTCAGTTTTCTACATAATGAACTCATAAACCTACAATTCACTGCATATATTTGCTGCAAAACTGTGGCATATAGATGGTAAAGTAGATGGACAGTTATTATTTTCTCTGATACTTTACATTGAAAACACATTGAATATTGTTTATTCCATTATTTGATTCTATTTGAAGACTTTAAGGTCTAGAACTCATCTTTTTCCTCTTGATCTCTGAGTCATTTGAGTGTCCTAAGATAGAGTTTGGTAAAGGGGTTCTGATGCTTTGTAATATTAATTCTGATGCCCTGGAATGTTCATTGACTCCAACTTTGTCCTTCAAAACTCATCATCATAGGACTAAGCGGTCTGGCAAGATATTGTCTCTGATAGTTACCCAAGCCAACTGGTTCTCAATATATTAATGATAATTACAAATAATGGAAACTAGTAGAGTCGCAAAATATCTAAAGCACATTTATCCATTTTCCCTAAGTTAAGGTTACCACAAAAGAGAACCTATATAACGGATGTACTCAACCCACTACCTATGGGCTGCATGAAGTCTACAATGTCATGGATTGTGACCAAAAGAAGCAGAACAGATATAGGGGGAGTTTGAAAATAAATACTACCTGACTTTCCTGTATATAGGCTATTCCCATAGTACTGGGACTCACTGTGAATGAAGGTGTAGGATTAGTGGCAGAGAGGTCAGATGTTGTGGCAGAGAAAGTGAACAGCTCAGTCATACTGTCAGTGTACTACTGTGGAGCTTAGTTTTACTCATGAAACATGGTCAAAGTCTTAATTTTTGAGATTACATTTTTCCTGTTACTGACTGGGAGCCATCTATTAATCACCACAGGACAGATAACAGGAGCAAACCCTTGATTTCTGGATGGGGGGGTGGTTCCAAATGCAATCCACAATCTCCCACTGAACATTGGAGAAAGCGCAGGATTCTGGCAGAGCAGTAGAAGAACCTAGTACCGACCATGGACATTAATGTACACATCAATACACTGGATACTGTATGGAATACAGTATTAATAGTTAAAAACATAGATGGTCCATAGTACAGGTTGAGTATCCCATATCCAAATATTCCGAAATACGGAATATTCCGAAATACGGACTTTTTTAAATGGGAGTGAGATAGTGAAACCTTTGTTTTTTGATGGCTCAATGTACACAAACTTTGTTTAATACACAAAGTTATTAAAAATATTGTATTAAATGACCTTCAGGCTGTGTGTATAAGGTCTATATTAAACATAAATGAATTGTGTGAATGTACACACACTTTGTTTAATGCACAAAGTTATAAAAAATATTGGCTAAAATGACCTTCAGGCTGTGTGTATAAGGTGTATATGTAATATAAATGCATTCTGTGCTTAGATTTAGGTCCCATCGCCATGATATCTCATTATGGTATGCAATTATTCCAAAATACGGAAAAATCCCATATCCAAAATATCTCTGGTCCCAAGCATTTTGGATAAGGGATACTCAACCTGTATAGGCTGTATAGGCCTTTATCTAAGATAAATAAAATAAGTTGTCAGGAAGAGATTAAACATCCCATAATAAATAAATAAATACACAAACCTAATTGAACCACATGAGACAGAACATCAATTTCTAACTACACATTCTCCCACCTCATGGTAAGGCACCTATCTCTTTTTCCTGGCAGCTACTCTCTGGTCTAGTGCACTGACTGAGAGCTCCGATCCACACTTGGTAACACATGTGCGGCAGCTCTGCTTTGTCCCTTAAATGCATGTTGTGGAGGCAGCTCTAGTAATTGTATTATATACTATTGCTATTGACATAATTTGAGCCACTGGCCAAGAGGAGGCCCCAGTGTTTGCCTATGGGTAAGTAGATTGATTAAAACAGGCTACGTGTGGATCAGAGGAGGAGAAAGTGCTGCAGGAGATAAGTGACTGCAGATACTGTATGTGCTACAGGTGAAGGGGAAGAAATACTGTATGAGAAGCATTGAATAATTGCAGCAGTGGTGCTGTTCCTGCTCCGTTAGTGCAGCAACCTCTGCCCCGCCCACCCCTGGGCATCCCCTCTGGAGCTAGGTCGTCCTAGGCAAGTTCCTAGGTTGCCTATGCCCGGGCCGACCCTGGCCTTGCAGATAGGTGGATAAAATGTTTACAGGGTCCTTTTGCAAATGTACAGGTCACATTAAAGACAATCTCATACCAATGTAGAGAAACTCCTTTAATGAAATTAAACTTTAGAATTTTTTTCAAAAATCACTTTTTGGCTCAAATTAGTTAAGAGAGTGAGGATGTGCTTCTCAGCAAAACTGCCAAGGCTATACCTCCCAACATTGCCACTGAGCCATTCAGGACTGGGGCTGAGTCTGCGTCACAGAGGGGGCGTGGCTGTGTATCCATGCCACAGTGAGGCTAGCTCTGAAAAGAGCTATGCTGCCCCTGATCTCTTATACCCCTTTTATACACCCAGCATCTAACACGGGTTATTGCACATGAGCGCACATAACCCGTGTTGCTGTGTGGTGTAAAAAGGCCCACTTGGAATAATCCGGGTTGAGTGACCCGGTATTCCAACTCGGGTAGCTTGCAGGATTGAACACAGGTTCAACCTGGCAAGCTGTGCTTTTTAAACAGGAGCCCGGTCACATCGACCCGGTTCCCATTCACAGTGATTGGACAGGCGGCGCTTGGAGACCATGTGTTCTCCAAGCGCTGCCCCTGCCATGCCACTGGCAACGTCACCATCCCGGCAATTTGCTGGGTTGGAGACAGCAGCGTGAAAGGGGCCTGAGGCGGATCGCAGCGGGTCGCACCCATGTCAGGCTCCCAGCTGAGACCCGCCTCATTTGGTGTAAATAATCCCCATCCTAATACCCATTCTATGCCGCACGCACCACTGGTAGGTGTGCCTGGCAGCCATTCACCACTCCTCTGCTGTGCTTCAAAGGAACCCTGAGCAGAAACTTTAAACTGGGACTGCCCTCTGATATTGTGATGGTTAGGGGTATGCAAATGCTAAGTGGAAAATGTGACCCCTTAAAATATAGAACACAAAGCTAACGCTGCCAGTCATGAGCTGTGGCACATTATGATAGGGTTGGATAAGGTGACCGGGTCCTCTGAATTTGAGGGGGCCTTAGCAGCTACTGTTTTAGTCCCACAGTGGGCCAATGGCAGAAAGTTTGCGATTGGTCCACATAGTTCCTCCTTCTGTGTAGTGCATACAGCACTGGTTATTTCTATGGGGTGGAAATTCCTCCTCAGCTGCGCAAAGAAAACTCAGCATCATAACAATTTTCCAGCAACAACTTTGCTATATAGAAGGGATTCAAACTGAAGCAAACATAAAAAAACTTAATATATACAGTACGTAGGATAGATAGGATACCCTAGAGTTCCAAACATTAATCATCTGAAAAAGTACCAAAGATCTCTAGACAACGAGGCCAGACAGTTGTTATACAGTTTGTCATAGTCACATTAATCCACATATCAAACCACCAACAGTATCTGTGAGGAGTGTTATGTTTAGCTAATATATGCAAGATTATTGCTTTTTCATTCCATTCTCTAAAGTGGAGTTGCAAAAGAGCAGATTACTTTGTAAGTATCAGAATGCCCTCCAGTTACCACATTATGGTTAGTGGGTCGTTATCAGATAGCTAGCTCATTGTGATGTATAAAATATTTGTCGGGGCTGTTTATTATTTAAAATTAAAAAAATTGCCAAGGCGGCCATACTGGCAGTAGCTTACCGCAATGTTGCTAGTCAATGTATCTTCGGGGCTTTGCTGGATCATAGATGAGGACATCATTCAAAAGGTCCCAAGAGGTCCCATTGAAAAGTCCTCGCCTGGAACCTGCCGAAAGGGATGGCCTCGTAGGAAGCCACCATCTTCCCCAGGACCCGCGTGCAATGATGCACTGAAACCTTTTTTGGTTTTAATAGGTTCCTGACCATGGCTATGAGTTCCTGAACCTTTTCGATCGGAAGAAAAACCTTTTTCTGGTCTGTGTCTAGAATCAGCCCCAAAAAGGTCAGACGCGTTGTAGGTACTAGCTGGGACTTCGGTATATTGAGAATCCAGCCGTGTATCTGCAACGTCTTCATGGACAGAGACACGCTGTCCAGCAACCTCTCCCGAGATCTCGCCTTTATGAGGAGATCGTCCAAGTATGGGATAATTGTGACCCCTGCCTGCGCAGGAGCACCATCATTTCCGCCATTACCTTGGTGAAAATTCTCGGGCCGTGGAAAGCCCAAACGGCAACGTCTGAAATTGATAGTGACAGTCCTGCACTGCAAATCTCAGGAACGCCTGATGCGGGGGGAATATCGGAACATGAAGGTAAGTGTCCTTTATGTCCAGGGACACCATCCAATCAACCCCCCCTCCAGGCTGGCGATGACCGCCCTGAGTGATTCCATTTTGAACTTGAACCTCTTCAAGTACAGGTTCAGAGATTTCAGGTTTAAAATGGGTCTGACCGAACCGTCCGGTTTCGGGACCACAAACAGGGTTGAGTAATATCCCTCTCCTTGCTGGAGATGAGGAACTGTGACAATCACCTGTTGAATATACAATTTTTGGATTGCTGCCAACACTAGCTCCCTCTCTGACGGGGAAGCCGGCAGAGCCGATTTAAAAAATCGGCGACGAGGCAAGTCTTCGAATTCCAGCCTGTATCCCTCAGAAACAATCTCTAAATCCCAGGGATCCACCTGCGAGTGAACCCAGACGTGGCTGAAAAATCGAAGACGAGCCCCCACCAGATCTGCCTCCCCTCGGGAAGCCCCAGCGTCATGCGGTGGACTTTGCAGACGCAAGGGAGGACTTCTGCTCTTGGGAACTAGCTGTGTGCAGCTTTTTCCCCCTGCCTTTCCCTCTGGCAACAAAGGATGATCCACGTACCTTTTTTTTTTTTTTGGAACGAAAGGACTGCATTTGATAATGAGGTGCCTTTTTTGTATGCTGCGGGGGGACATAAGGTAAGAAATTTGACTTACCAGCCATAGCCATAGAGACAAGATCCGAGAGGCCGTCTCCAAACAACTCCACTTCTTTGTAAGGCAAGGACTCCATATGCCGCTTTGAATCGGCATCTCCCGTCCACTGTCGGGTCCACAAGAGCCGCCTAGCAGAAATAGACATAGCATTTATTCTGGAGCTTAATAAACAAATGTCTCTCTGAGCATCCCTCATATGCAAGGCAGCATCTCTGATATGCTCTAAGGTCATTTGAATGGCATCCCTATCTAAGGTGTCAATTTCCGTAGATAAGGAATCTGCCCATGCCACAACCGCACTACAAACCCAGGCCGACGCCATAGCCGGTCAAGCAATAGTACCGGAATGATTGTAAATGTGCTTTAAGGTAATTTCCTGCCTGCGATCAGCAGGTTCCTTGAGGGAAGCCGTATCCTGAGAAGGCAGTGCCACCTTTTTGGACAAACGTGTCAGCGCCTTGTCAACTTTTGGCGAAGATTCCCAGTGTATCCTATCAGTTTGTGGAAAAGGATACGCCATGAGAATCCTTTTGGGAACTTGTGGTCTCCTATCCGGAGATTCCCAAGCCTTTTCGCACAAGTCACTTAATTCAAATGAGGATGGAAAAGTGACTTCAGGCTTTTTCCCTTTATACATGTGTACCCTCGTGTCAGGGACAGGGGGTTCCTCATTAATATGCAAAACCTCTTTAATGGCAATAATCATGTACCGTATACCCTTAGCCACCTTTGGCTGTAATTTTGCATCTTCATAGTCGACACTAGAGTCAGTATCTGTGTCGGTATCTGTGTCATCGATCTGGGATATGGTGCGCTTCTGAGACCCTGAAGGGCCTGGCGCCCCAGGGACAGGCATGGACTGGCTACCTGACTGATCCCTAGCTTCTGCCTTGTCTAATCTTTTATGCAATAGATTGACATTTGCATTCAAGACATTCAGCATATCCACCCATTCCGGTGTCGGCGTTGCCGACGGCGACCTGACATTCAAGCACTCCCCCTCCACATTAAGCGAGCCTTCCTCGTCAAACATGTCGACACACGCGTACCGACACACTTCACACACACACAGGGAACCCCTTTCCTGAAGACAGTATCCCTGTCAAGGCCCTTTGGAGAGACAGAGAGAGAGTATGCCAGCACACACCCCAGCGCAATAACCCTGGAGACCAACACAAAATGTTTTTCCCCATCAGCGCTGTATAATATGTAAACCGCCAATTATGTGCCCCCCTCCCTCTCTTTTAAGCACCCTTTCACCGTGTGTAAGCAGGGGAGTGTCCGGGGAGCGTCCTCTCAGCAGTGCCGTGGAGAGAAAATGGGGCTGGTGAGTGCTGAGGGAGAAGCCCCGCCCCCTCAGCGGCGGGCTTCTGTCCCGCTCAAACTTAGTAAAATATGGCGGGGGCTCTTTTATATACATGTACAGAGCCCACCTGTACATGTATATAGTCTTTTTGCCATGCAGAGGTTTATATTGCTGCCCAGGGCGCCCCCCCCCCCTGCGCCCTGCACCCTTACAGTGACCGGAGTATGTGAGGTGTATGAGAGCAATGACGCACAGCTGCAGTGCTGTGCATTACCTCAGTGAAGCTGAAGGCTTCTGCCGCCTGACGACTTCTGTCTTCTGTACTTCTGGCTCTGTGAGGAGAACGGCGGGTGGACGCCCAGTAAGAACCTGCGTTCACCCCCTCTGGAGCTAATGGTGTCCAGTAGCCGAGGAAGCAGAGCCTATCTTTGACAAGAAGGTCTGCTCCTCTCTCCTCAGTCCCTCGATGCAGGGAGCCTGTTGCCAGCAGTGCTCCCTGTGAAAAAGTAGTAAAAGGTAGAAAGAAAAAAAAATCCAAACAAAAATGCTTCTAGGCAGAGAACTCTGGAGAGCTCTTTGCAGTGCACCCATCTTGTTCTGGGCACAGTGTAAAACTGAGGTCTGGAGGAGGGGCATAGAGGGAGGAGCCAGTGCACACCCAGAGTCCAAAGCTTTCTTAAAGTACCCTATCTCCTGCAGAGCCCGTCTATTCTCATGGTCCTTACGGAGTCCCAGCATCCTCAAGGACGTTAGAGAAATTCTGGTAAATAATTATTACAACATTAGATCTGTACTGCTCTAAGATTTGTACAAAAAATACCTAAAGCCTAAAGCAAGAAAACAGTATTCATAATTAGTAAAAAAAGACTAAAATAATAAAATAAAAGACTAAAAGAAAAATAGCTACAAAACACATAAATGCCATAAACTGCATAATTATCACAGATACTGGATAGGCAATCTCTATGATGAAATTATATTTTACACAGCATATTTAAAATCAGATTTTGTTTCCTTAAAAAAAAGTTATTCCTGTATTTTGTTGGTGTACTGTAAGTATTTGCACATTTTAACAGTATGTGTGTGACAGAATAGCATGTTTACATTACTGCATTTCTTTGGATATCATTTCGTTTTAATTGAGCTCTATGCGTTGTCATCCTTTTTAGTTATATCACAGATCGTTTATGTTGATGATATATGGTATTTTAACAGGGGGCATTAATCAGCATTTAGAACATGTTAATTATGTGACTGCCAGATGGCTGGATTCTTAAGATTTAATGTTTAGTTCAGAATAAATTAGAGGTATATTTCTAGTCTAGAATAATCCATATTTGCTTACATATTAACATAAATACATATAGTTATGAAGTGGTTGCCATGAAGTTCTTTGTATCTGTCCTAACATATGAGCATGTTTTTGAAAAGTTAATTATCGCGGAAGGTTATCTGATCTTTCTGTCTGATATTTTTTTTTAAATCTACATATAAATTTAAATACATTAAGAAATCAATGGGGTAAAGAAATCGCAGCTTTAAGGATCAAAATAATTGTCTGGAAAATCAGAGGGATTGAATTTCCTTTATTACATATATATTTCCTTGAAATCTGTTTGTCACAATTATTGCCAATTTCATGTTTCACCATAATTTCCATATATATTTTTAATAATAAAATATTTTAATGCAAGCGTTCTAAAATGATGTTGTAAATTATAGCATATATAATGTGATTACGGAGTAATGAATCTATTTTTGAGGTTGAAACAAAATACTTTTTAATGTTAAAATGATTTAGCTGACTGCACAAATAAAATTAATAAGCATAATAAACCATCTGGGCCCATAGAATCTTGAAAGATTTTATAAATTTAGTTATTAAAGGCCTCACCTATAATTACTTCTGCAATCTTTTATTATGGATGTTCTTTACTCCTTTATCAATTTTGTTAGAGAGATGGTAGTGCCTTGTCTTTCACGCTGGATGCAGCACACAATTCATATTGGGAAGGGAGCTAGGATTCTTTGAGTCCCCAAGGACAAGATGCGTGCTGCCCCCTCTTAACAAAAATGGGACCCTTCCTTAGAAACAAATCATTACAAAGTCAGAAGTGCATGTGATGACAAGATGCAGTCCTCAGGGATATCTGATGGAGCAGGATTTCAGAGTTTCCCTGTTTGTGTGCGACTGGGCTAATTCATCGTTCAGTTCATTAGCAGAGCTGCAGAAAAACAACGAAGCTCTGGAAAAGAGAAGTTTCCAGCACTTTAACAATATTTTATAAAAAAGACAGTTCTGTTATTCTAAATCTTACAGTTTCTTGCTCAATTTTAATGTAAATATTACAAATATTAGAAAATGTACTAATGTTTATATACATATTAATAGCTCAGCAACAATATGGGCTTCTGATTAGACATTGCTGCTGGACTGGAACATTATTACCATGTATTGATATTTTAGTAGAAAACAGGACAATAAGACACCCTTGGGGTATGATCAGAAAACAAAAGCATTCTTTAGAATTTCCCATCTCTCGTACAGTCTAAGTAAAAAAATAAAAAATAAAATAATAATAATAATAATAACAACAACAACAATAATAACAATAATAATAATAATAATAATAAAAACACTTATAAGAACAAAGTAAATCTAGCTTATACCAATAATAGTGGTATAGTATATTTACTGATTATTACAATATTTCCTAATAATCATTATGAACAAAAGTCTAGGAATAAATCACGACAACTAATTATAGGTATTGTATATGGAAGTATGTGTCTGTATATATATATATATATATATATATATATATAAAATAAACGTATGTACTATACATGTGTGCTATACCTTAATATGTTATTTATTTATTTCAGTAACCTTTATTCTGAATACTGTCAGTCTGTGTCATCACAGAAAAAAACTCCCGTTGTTGTGTACTTGTTTGAAGAAGTCTCTCTTGTTTCCGCTGCTAGGGGGATGGGGGCCATTTTATTGTCGGCTCTAGTACATGTTCCAAGAGCCCTCGTTCCCAGCTGCTGGACTCGGGAAAGCTTTTCCTTTTCAACTTCCTGTTCTCATGGGGTGGGGATGAGAAGTAGGGGTACTGTATGTAAAAGGATTTAACTATTTCCTTTCTCTGGCTATTGGGAACTTCCTTATGAAGATACAAGTGGATTACTCATGGAAATTAAACAAGTGAGGTGTAGCTAGTATACATGTATTCATCACAAAGCAGATAAAAGGCTTTGTCTAACTGCCTTTACAAGAAAAAAATAAATCCTTCCCAGACAATGCAAAATCCGCTCCAGATATCGGAAGCATCGTCACGGTATGAAGATTTTTACAAATACTATGTCTGTGACTCATTTGCAGATGTTTAAATTAAGATATCAGGCATTTAAATAATAAGAGACATATGTATCAAAGCTTGCAGAGAGATAAGTACTAACCAATCAGCTCCTGTCAGCTTAGAGGCTGCAGGGTCTATTTACTAAGGGGTCTTTTCATGAAGCAGTGAAAAGAGTGGAGAAGTGAGCCAGTGGAGAAGTCGTCCAAGGCAACCAATCAGCATTGAAGTAACATTTATCATTTGCATACTATCAAATTATACAGAGCAGCTGATTGGTTGACATGGGCAATTTCTCCACTGGCTCACTTCTCCACTCTTTAAACTGCTTCATGAATAGACCCCGAAGTCTTGGATGGAGGTAAAGTGGACGAAGATAAAGTACCAGCTAAACAGCTCCTAACTGTCATTTTTCATACCCAGCCTGTGACAAGGCAATTAGAAGCTGATTGGCTGCTACTTTATCTCCGTCCACTTTATCTCCATTCAAGGTTTAGTAAATAGACCCCTGTGTTTGAAAAATGACAGTTAGGAGCTGATTGGTTGGTAGTTTATCTCTCTACTTTATCTCTCCAAGCTTTGATGCGCCTGATTTGGTTTCAGTGTCATGGAATTTTTAGACTTACAGTAGAACCCCAACTGTTCAGGGGTAAATGAGGGAAAAGGTTACGTGGATAAAATAAATCACGTTTTATCTGAAAATACATGTAAAGTACCTACTGGGAATCTTTCCTGCTATCTGTCCTCCCCTATAAATTAACATAGGTACATATCCAACATGATGCTATGAGTGCCCAATGAGTTTTGTTCTTAAATTTCACTTTTCCCCAAATGGATTCCACTAAGTTTGGGTGGGCGCCTGTGTTTGGATTTACAAGGTTCAGTGAATAATAGGAAGTGCGGGTAGAGGGGCAGATAATGGTGGCAACGGGCACATAACAGGAGATGTGGGCAATGGGCAGATAACCGGAAAGAAGATAAAATGGAAAGATTCAATATTTCTAGCTGCCCGGTTAATCCGCACCACAGTTTATATGATCCCGGATAATCATGGTTCTACTGTATTATCAATTACGATTAGTTGTGCCAACATAAGAAACTTCTTTTATAAATGATTCTAGAATGTAATTATTCTGGAGCAACAGTAATTAACATGAAGAATATTTTCATTTTCATAAGCAGGCATTGTGTTGCTGTTTTGACACATTTAAGCCAAGGTAGTTTAACTGAGAAACAGTTTTTACTGCTTCTTTTTATATAAATCTGCTTTACATAACTGTAATGCACTGCGGCGTGAGATGGCTCTATATAAATTATAATAATAATACTACCAAATGCACTACATAAGTGTATAACATGTAACTATCTGGATTTGACTGTGACTGACATCCTCACAGACACTTAATTATATTAGTTTGGTCTAATCAAAAATTAGGAACATTGGGTGTAAGGGTAGTTCTATGGCTGTGCAGACTGGATATGGCACTAGCGATGCAGGTGCCATGTTTTTGTACGTACAACCCCGCAGGTGATGGCAGATACAC
This sequence comes from Pseudophryne corroboree, assembly GCF_028390025.1. NCBI lineage: Eukaryota > Metazoa > Chordata > Amphibia > Anura > Myobatrachidae > Pseudophryne > Pseudophryne corroboree. The sequence goes on from NC_086455.1 coordinate 38,815,029, forward strand.
GTCCGAAAATGCCCATGACACGCCTGCGTTTTTCCAACCACCCTCTGTTACACACCTCCAAATGCTCACTTCCTGTCAATCACTTTCCCATGGAATCCTCATTGTGATCACAGCACATGCGCAGTCTGGCGATAATCTTTCACTTGCGTAAACATCGCCCATAGCGTACAAACATGAATTAAGCCCATAGCTTCTTCAGTCCACATAGGTGGAGTCTGAGGCTGGGGATTTTTCCACTGTTATGTTATCTAGTCATAAACGTACTTCCCCCAGAGTTACAACAAAATATCTAATGCGGTGCATGCTTTAATGCTGCATAACATCTATTATTGCAGTTATTCACAATGATAACTACAGCAATACAACTCATCTCTATTAGAAGTGGAGTGCGGCACTGCACAGTCCCAACAAAATGGCTCCTCTAGGGAAACCTTATTCCCTAACCAAGATGGCTGCCAAAAATGCATCTGTGCATGTGCAGCTCCATCTTGCCACTGTATATGAACAAGGATGTGCGTCTTCCTCCTAGCTCTTGAGACCTACTGTTTCACCCTGTTATTACTACTGTTCTAGGGGGAGGCATTTGATATGCCGGCTGTTGGGATCCCGGCGCTCACCATACCGAAGCCGGAATCCCGACAGCCGGCATACCGACAACTATTCTCTCCCTTGGAGGTGTCCACGACACCCCTGGAGGGAGAATAAATAGCGTGGCGTGCTTAGCCACCGTGCCCGCAGCGTGGCGAGCGCAGCAAGCTTGCAAGGGGCTCTTTTGTGCTCACCCCTCTGCCTGCATGCCGGCGGTCGGGATCCCGGTGCTGAATGCTGGGCGCCGGGATCCCAAGTGCCGGCATAACATACTACTCCCATTCTAGGACCCTGCACTGCTACATTGTAAGAAGATAGTCACTGACCGGTGAGCTGCCTCCACCCCTGCTCCTCTTCAGGCTCCGCTCCATCACAGAACCCAGCTAGTGTAACAGTGAGTACGGCTGTACAATCAGTTGATCCAATAAACCACAAAGCCTGGTTAATTCGCTGGACTAGTCATTACTTACATGGTAACCGCTCGAGTGTATACTATTCGGCTTATCCACAAAACTGTACGCACATTTACCAACAAGTTCTCCCTTAAGTAGCTAGTGTTCTTTAGTAGCATAACACCTTATGCTGTTCCTGCCCACTAAACCAATTCCACTAAACAAATGATGTCATTATGGGTCCAACAGCTCTGTGAAGAAGAGCACTGCCTAGAGCGTACTAAGGATACTCTGGCAGCTCCACAGGATGCAGGGTGGCTGTCTGGAGCTTCTCTTGTGCTCTCCAGGTGGCTCTGCAGTAGTGCTACTGACTGCAGGGTGAGGTTGAGGTTCCAGGGACCGCCCCCAGGGCCCTGCACCCCGTGCAACGGCACCACTTGCACTTGCCTAGTTAAGGCCCTGATGTCCTGCATGGGTGGGTAATAATAATATTAATAACAACTATGCTACTAAACAATGGTTCTCAAACTGTGTGCCCTGTCACCCTGGGGTGCCGCGAGGCTCTTGCAGGGGTGCCTCGGGTTAGTGGTCAAGGACCAAATCTAATTATTTATGTTCAAAGTGACAAGCAAAACAAAGTGCTAGTGGCTGCCAATCAGAAGCACAACTGTACAGCATTACATAACTGACCCTAAGGATGACAGGTAGGTATATTTACTTCATTTTTTTTTCCAAAACATATCAATAATTAACTTTTATCCTAGGGGGGCCATGAAACAAATACTGATACTAGAGGGTTCCGTGATTCAAGAAAGTTTGGGAACCACTAGGTTAGAGGCCATTGGCCCTCATTCCGAGTTGTTCGCTCTGTATTTTTTTCTCGCAACGGAGCGATTAGTTGCTAATGTGCATGCGCAATGTCCGCAGTGCGACTGCGCCAAGTAAATTTGCTATGCAGTTAGGTATTTTACTCACGGCATTACAAGGTTTTTTCTTCGTTCTGGTGATCGTAATGTGATTGACAGGAAGTGGGTGTTTCTGGGCGGAAACTGGCCGTTTTATGGGTGTGTGTGAAAAAACGCTACCGTTTCTGGGAAAAACGCGGGAGTGGCTGAAGAAACGGAGGAGTGTCTGGGCGAACGCTGGGTGTGTTTGTGACGTCAAACCAGGAACGACAAGCACTGAACTGATCGCAGATGCCGAGTAAGTCTGGAGCTACTCAGAAACTGCTAAGAAGTGTCTATTCGCAATTTTCCTAATCTTTCGTTCTCAATTATGATAAGCTAAGATTCACTCCCAGTAGGCGGCGGCTTAGCGTGTGCAAAGCTGCTAAAAGCAGCTTGCGAGCGAACAACTCGGAATGAGGGCCAATATTTTATTGAGACAATTGTCTGCAATAAAAGCTAGCTCCTAGGTTAGTTATAAATAATGTTTTGCTTTTTAATCTTTTGTCTTTATTCAAAATCTTTGTAATGCTCCGTGTGAGAAATGTTATTATAGCTAATGTGCACACAATAGTCATTATATGTATGAGAAATTACCATCCAAATCTCTTTCCATTTCACACATTAAACGTCCCCACCCTTGCTGGTCTGCTGCATGGCATACGTAACTAAAGCCAGATATTCAGATATCACAGTTGTGCCCTCAGATAAAAGCCATATTCTCCACCAGGAAATACGGTCATCCTAGGGGGGAAATGACTATTCCATGATGCATTTATAAACGTAATGCAAAATTCAGGATTCCATCCATTTCAAATATCAATGTAAACTTTCCTGTTTTTAACAGCAGTATTTTCCCATGGTTTAGACCTATTCATTTACTGATTTCAGCCTTTGCAATTGTGAGATCATTTTAAATAGGACCCGAGGTCCGTTAGTAAAAAAACAAAACAAAGGGTGCCACACTGTTACAAAACAAAGCGTTTAGCCTTATTCTCATCCAGCTGCCGCGCACAACATATTATACAGGAGCAAATATGATTAATTACACCCATATTAGCTCAGTAATTGTATTGTCAAATGCATTGGGAATTTGAGGAAGGACTGGTTCAATTAGTTACATGCCTGTTTGTGAGCCCAAACAATGAATCTTATTACTTGCAATGCAAATAGCAAGTCTTTCCCTGCAGGATATCAAGTGCTTGACTCAGTCGTGCCAGATTCACCGCTGCCCGCGCTGATTTGATTAGCATTCGGTTAATCGCAGGCGCTGCCTGGCAATGATGACTACATTAGCAGTAGGGTGTATTCAATTGAAAGCAACCAGCTGAGAGATATATTAGAGCTGGATTAGAGCACATGCTATAACTGTTTGAACTTGACTGTAGTCTTAATTGCAAAATAATAAAAATATGAATGCTGAAACTTTATTGACCACCACTCATTACAAAGAGTCATTTAAATGTACAAGAACATGTGTCATCTTGGTACAAGGAACTTCGCACAATTAAAATATGCAAAGTTTAATATATTTTAAAATGTTTAATATACTTTGATACAGCACGATTACGTTTCCAGGGGGTTTAAATTAAAGTTGATAATACAAGAGATCCCCTTATTAGAGGCGTGATGTACTAAGCATTACATCTATGATGCGTTATACCTGCCACTTACCGTGGACATACTAATCGCATACAGTATGTAATTACACAGGGGAGTTTTAAGAGAGGAGGAGGCCCGTGTTCAGCCTCCTCCGTTCGGGCCCCCTCCTATTTGCCTAGAGCGTTGTAGAGTCTGAGCACTAGAGGGCTCAGACTCTACTGCGCATGCGCAGATCTCCGGGAAAATGGCACGGCGGCCATTTTCCCTGAGATTTCTTTACTGCGCATGCGCAGAACACCGTGAAAATGGCCGCTGAGCCATTTTCACAGAGTTCTAATAGCGCTGCGGATGCCAGCGCTGGACTTTGGAGAGGTGAGTATTTTAAAAATGGGTGCAGTGTGTGCGGTGGGGGCCCCCTCTGGACTCAGGGGTCCGCCCATTCTAGAAACACCAGTGTACTTATATATGTGATTAGTATTGTAAAGGACAGCTCTCCCGATAAAAGCTGCCATTTGCCATGTCCGAACTTCTGGGTTTAGGACCTGGGAGCCTTTTTACGCATGCAGAGGGACGCGGCAGCCGCAGGGGGTGCTGGGAGGGATCTGACTGAATCCCTTTCAGGGGAAGTCATGAAAAGAAGCCCATAGGCTCCTATTGGGTTACCCATTGGGTCCATGCTCCGGAGCGCATCGCATTCTGGAGCTTGGTACATATGGAAATGTGTTAAAAACCCTGAAAACAGGTTTTTCAGTGTTTTTACTGCATTTTAGACATTAGTACATGCAGTGCTACAGGCTAACAGGTAAGAAGGTGAGTGGGGTGCATGTGGACCCAGGTCCCCTGCCAGGCCCCTCTAACAAGCCTGGGTCCGGGTAATTACGCTCCCCCAACCCGCCCCTCCCACCTCACCTCAGCACCACTGGCCCTAGGTATCATACATAGGGGTCTATTTATAAAGCAGAGAAAAGCCCTGTTTTGCAATAAACAAGGCTTTTCTCTGCCTACCACAATTCACAGAGCAGGTTTTCATGTCCCAGACTTCTCCGGCGGCACCCCCACGCCGTGTCTGAATCTCATCACCATACTTTTGTATGGTGAGTGCAATTCATGTAGGATGGCATAGGGAACCTTTTGTGGAGAAGAGCAGTGAAGACGTCCATCTACCTGCCTTTTCCTTCTGTGACAGCAGCCAATCAGAGGAGCCCAGGGCATATGCATATGCCGGGTCTCCTCCTTCTGATTGGCTGCTGCCACAGTGCACCCACACTCTTTTTCCACCTCCTGAGTGCCTGCTGCCCGCTGGCCCCCAACCACGCCACCACTGAAGTGACCCGACATATGCATATGCCTGGTCACTTTTTTCTTACCGGCCACTGCCCCATGGTACTGCACCTAACCCTGAGTAGACCCAGCGCATGCAAACTCATGATTACATGTGATGGGAGACACCTGTGCATGCGCAAAAGATGGGAGAGCTCAGACGCCGGAGTCAAAGTGCGCGTGTATAGAAGAAACGTCAACAAACAAGCCGCGATACGAGCAGTAAAGAGGTCATTGGGGGTAATTCCAAGTTGATCGCAGCAGGAAATCTTTTAGTAGTTGGGCAAAACCATGTGCACTGCAGGGGAGGCAGATATAACATGTGCAGAGAGAGTTAGATTTGGGTGGGTTATTTTGTTTCTGTGCAGGGTAAATACTGGTTGCTTTATTTTTACACTGCAATTTAGACTGCAGATTGAACACACCACACCCAAATCTAACTCTCTCTGCACATGTTAAATCTGCCTCCCCTGCAGTGCACATGGTTTTGCCCAACTGCTAAAAAATTTCCTGCTGCGATCAACTTGGAATTACCCCCATTGTGAGAAGACGAGTTACTGCATCGCTTCTGGAACCCAGCTAAGGTTCATGAATTGTGGTAAGTATAGGAACAAAACCCCACCTTAAGAATGCGATGTTTGGTGATAAGTAAAACCAAACCATCGCAGTCTTTCATGAATAGACCCCTTAGAACCTGGATAAACTCAACACAGGGTGTTGCACTGGATCAAATCTCCCACAGTATCCTTATGAACAGGGCCGTCTTAACAGCAGTGTAGGCCCCTGGGCACAGCAATGCACTTGGGGCCCTTTCCCATCCTCCAGCGGTAGGGGTGGGGTGTGCTATCAGCGGCAGCTTTGATGTTCCGCGGGCGGTATGGGGTGTTCTATCTTCCACTCTGCATGTAGGACCTGAAGCAGTAATTTCTGCTAATTACTCCTTTACTGCAGAGATGTTGAGAAATAGGGCAGGAGGGAGAACACTAAACTGTAGAAGGGGACATTGGGCTGAATGAAGGGGCCTCGGTACATGACTTTCAGGGTGGTATGGGGTTTTTAATATAGGTAGGGGAGGGGTCTTTAGTGGAGTGGGCCTAATATTCTTCATTTTCTGGTGAGAGAGCTGCTTGCTTGACTGCAGATACAGTATCTCAAGTTCCTGGAAAAAGATTTCTTAGCTTTGAATGGGATAAGAAAAATTAGAGAGTCTCACCTTTCAGGAGGTACTGGGGACCTGGGGATCAGAGCTCAGGAGCCAGAGCAATCTACCAATGAATATATAAAACTGCATATTAGGCGTGTGGAGCTGGAGCAGGGACCGGCTGCTGGAAGGCTGATATCTCTGGTTCTGGGCATAGTAGAGAAAAGCTGCCAATGTCCACCGAAAGTGGAGACTCCCATCTTTTGGCGTATACCCTCAGAAAAACTATAAGTCAGACAGAGCCAGAGAGATCTGGCTGGGAAGAGCAATTAATAGGCTCGGATGGGGACCACTGCTTTAAAGTCAGATATCTCCGGTTCCCTAGGGCCGATTTTCAAAAATCTGGTACCCCTGGAAAGAGGGGACGCTCAGTTATCAGCCTAGGGCCCTTATACTCCTGGGGCCCTTGGGCAAGTGCCCATTGAGCCCATACGAAAAGACGGCCCTGCTTATGAAACAAATAAATTACATGATAATGAATGACTAAATCATTAAAAGTCCACATGCTGATATAGGAACTGAGATGAAATTAAATATTAACTGCGCTTGATAGTTTATGTATGAATTAGCAGCTCTTATATAAAACAACAATTTAAAAGATACAAAAAGTATACAGAGCGCTTGTGTGCTATATAGTAAATGTGTTTGCGCAAACCTGTTAGGAAAAAAGGGGTTAAATAAATGTTTACAGCTCCTCAATGGACGTATTGGTACTTTTGCCGTGCAGTAAAAATAGAAATTGCAGGTGCTGATAAAAACTGCCTTTCCCTATTAACAGTACGTTTAAGCGCTAACTAGCGCTATTTGTTTTCCATATCAGCAGTTCGTGGATAACAGAGCGCTGAGTCTGCCGGCTGGTTCCCTCTTTGCGCTTGCTCCTCCATGCGCTCGCCGGCGCTGGATGATAGTGCAGCTTTCAATTATAATCACGTTGTGGATACTCCCGATGCTCTCTAACGCATTTCAGGCACTCAGCCCTTTATCAAAGAGTAAGATCAGTCACGCTGATCTCCTTTATATAGAATTTTTTTTATTTCAAAACGGGAAGTGAAGTTAAAATGGCGGTTACCATGTGTTCCTGTTTAGGAGCACATCACCATCTTAAAAAAGACTTTTTGTGTAAATTTGGTTATGCGCGATTCTAATATTACAGTAAAAATTAAATAAAAATGATTGAATGATTATTATAATAAATTATGACTGCTAAAAATGTGTAAAAATGGCATTATAAAAAGGCGTTTAATTCTATGTCAATATTTAGTCCATTAGGAGATAGTGTATTCATTAAATAAATCCATTTTGTTTCATTCCTTTTTAATTCTTGTATTATATCTCCTTCTCTCCAGTTTCTCGTTATCTTCTGTATACCTGTAAACTTGAGATTGGATGGATCTTTATTATGACATTCCAGATAATGTTTAGAAACGCTGCATGTTTCCAAACCATTTTTTATGTTTAGAATATGCTCAGATATCCTTGTTTTTAATTTCCTTTTAGTTTATACTGATATCCACATGAACACTCCAAACATATATATTATTCCTTCAGTGTCACATGTTATTTTATCTTTTATCATAAATTTATTTTTTGTTATATTTGATACAAATTCCTTCACTGGCTGAGTAGATGTTTGTGTGGTAGTTTTTACATTTTAGGCAATAGTAATTGCCATTCTTTTCTTTTAATTTTTCCAATACTGGGGAAATGTAACTTTTTACCAAGTTTTGTTTCAAGTTTTGCGCCTTCTTATAAACTATTTGTGGTCTGTCCGTTATAAATGGTTTCAGTTTATTGTCCAGGTGTAAAATGTGCCAATGTTTGTTTATAATGGCCTCGAATGCTAGATGCTGACTGTTAAACTGTGTATTTATTGCTGTGTTATAATTATCCTAAATCTTCTTTTGTTTATAACTAATAAGTTCTTTTCTGTCCAGATGGGAAATGTAGTTTATTTTTTCTTGTAAAATGTCTTCACTATATCCTTTCAATTTAAATTTTTCTTTCATGTTGCCACTCTGTTCAAGATACGTTTCAATTTGGGAGGAAGGCCGTAGCAGGGCTGCGATCGCCTCTGCCTGATTTACAGGCAAAGGCGATCGCTGGCTGGGAGGGGGCGGAACGGCGGCGTTTGTCCCGAACGGGGGGCAGGCCGCAGCGGCTGCGTGACATCACAGGCAACCGCTGCGGGCCGGGGAGCGATGAGTAGCTCCCGGCCAGCACACTAAAGCAGCACTGGCCGGGAGCTACTCTTGAAGTGCAAAGGCATCGCCGCTGTGCAATGCCTTTGCACTTCTGCCGGGGGAGCAGGCACTGACACGCGGGGAGGACAAGCCCTGTGCTGGGTGTCCCCCCGCATGTCAGTGTGAATGATCGTAGCTTTGCTAAATTTAGCACCGCTACGATCAACTCGGAATGACCCCAAATGTGTGAATTTTGCACTATATGAATAAAGTATTGAATATGTCTTTGTGGATTTTCTGTGCGAATGCGTTTGCTACCGTATATACTCTTGCCATGCATTAATACGCAAGGCCTGGGTACGTAGCATGCGTGTATGCGTACGCACGGCGGCAACGCGCACGAACAGAGGCCACTCTGTTTGGAGTTTATACGTGTGTGTGTGCGTGTGTGTGTAATATTTTTGACTTTGACAATGTATCAGTCAGTGAAAAGAGTGGAGAAGTTGCCTATATCAACAAATCAACTTTGTGGTACCTTTTATTAAGGACAGTCTACGTAATGATAGTTGCTATAGGCAAATTCTCCACTGGTCTACTTTATTCCTATCTCTTGGCCCAGATTTATCAAGCCTTGGAGAGTGATAAATATCACGTTGATAAAGGACCAACCAACCAGCTTCTAACTGCCATTTTTTCAAACACAGCCTGTAACATGTCAGTTAGGAGCTGATTGGCTGATACTTTATCACCGTGCTATTTATCACTCTCCAAGGCTTGATAAATGGGTACCCTTATGCCCATGACTTTCATTGTATTGTACGGGATCCTTTGATTCAGCTTAATTCGCTGCTCCTTACCGCTTGTCTGTGCCCGTACCAGGGCCGGATTAAGGAGGGGGGCACTTAAGGCAGGGGGCAATGGGAAAGAGGGGTTGTATATTAGATTGTGCACACCTCCCAACGTGACCCATTCCAGGAGGGACAAAATGATCTCTACCTGGACTTCCCACTTAATATATGATTGGCGTCACCTACAGATTGAGCCGCGATCATCTGAGGCGGCTCCATCGCATACGAGCGCTCCCAGCGTGACTAGGCGATCCATCCGCCTATTCACGCCAGGAGCGCACTGAGATACTCCATTCTAGTGAATGGGGCACGTGCACGTCCCGGATGTGCGTGTGCCCCAGACGTGACGGTAGGCACGCCCCCTGGCATAGACGGAGCCACGATTAGCTTGGCTCCATCTGCATGTTGAACTATTTAATTGATAAGAAAGGTGTTTCAACACAGGTGATAGCAATCATGAAGTAAGAGGGAAGTCCAGGTAGAGAGCAATGTGTCCCTCCTGGAATTGGTCATGTTGGGGGGTATGGATTGTGTATATTAAATTTAAACCAATTGTGTATATTAAATTTAAACTAATACAGGTTGAGTATCACATATCCAAATATTCCGAAATACTGACTTTTTTGAGTGAGATAGTGAAACCTTTGTTTTTTGATGGCTCAATGAACACAAACTTTGTTTAATACACAGAATTATTAAAAATATTGTATTAAATTACCTTCAGGCTGTGTGTATAAGGTGTATATGAAACATAAATGAATTGTGTGAATGTAGACACACTTTGTTTAATGCACAAAGTTATAAAAAATATTGGTTGAAATGACCTTCAGGCTGTGTGTATAAGGTGTATATGAAACATAAATGCATTCTGTGCTTAGATTTAGGTCCCATCACCATGATATCTCATTATGGTATGCAGTTATTCCAAAATACGGAAAAATACCATATCCAAAATACCTCTGGTCCCAAGCATTTTGGATAAGGGATACTCAACCTGTAGTTTAATAATACCTGGGTACTGTTTATAGTTCCACCTAATGAGAGACAACTATTTAATAAAGTTTTCTTGAAGTGGAACAAAGACAACTTAAACAACTTTAAAATACACATAGAAAGATTAAATCTATCATTTATCTTGTCACATACAAGACTAGAAGCAGCCTCTGTACTACTTACACACTGGGACAGGACTCAGGAGGACTCTCTGTGTGTGTCTCCCCAGACCCAAATGCTCTCATTACATAACAGGTTACACATGACCAGGACACCCAGGTGGAAAGGAGAAGAAGCTGGGATCCCTGGGTCACTTACAGCTCTCTCCCTACTCCTACATTATCTCTGCTCCGGTCAGGAAGCTCCGTCGGTAGCTCATGAAACCTGACACTCCTGTGACTCTGCTTGCATTCTGGCCACCTGGTTCTGCCGCACAAGAGGGAGAGCAAGTGATGTCAGTATGCTTGGTCAAGGGGCCCAGTGTACAGTTTCCCTTTCACCCCCCCCCCCACCCCCCATTAATCTGGCTATGGCTCTTATCTTGCTTCTCTGCCTTCTACATGTCTTGTGCCAGCTTTCAGTCCCTGCAGTCATACCTGCAGTTTTAAGTCCTACACTCTGCCTTCCTGTGCAGTCGATCAGAAGATGCTATTCCCAGCCCATTGTCTACAAGGTGTGTCCCTATGGGTGGTACAGATTTCCCCTGTTTTTCCATCTACAGTCACAACTATCATCATTAATACTGTTTCTGGACATGAAACAGGCATTACATCTTCATCCGCACCCTTACATACTTACCACCACAACCGCAGTTTTGTGTCATCAGCTATGACCCACAAACCACTAGAAGCAGAGGTTGGGTTAGTTTTAGGATTAGGGCACTTAATGCCAGAAGAGCTGCATTGTCGATTGTCAACATTCTTAGCATGTCAACTGTTCAGTGTCCACATGTTCAGTGTCGACATGCTGAACATGCCAACATGAGGAATATCTAATGTTCTAGCTATCAACAAAACATAGCAAACTCCTTGGCATTAGTCATTGCCAGTAGTCAGGGGCATAGCCAGAATATTATGGGCCACATAGCAACATTCTGAAGAGGCCCCAGCCCCACTGCTTCTAGGTTACACCTTTCTCTGCAGCCATTGTTAATTTTTTTGCCTCATTATGGTGCCCTAGTTTGTTATGCCCCATAATAGCGCCCTAGTTATTGTTATGCCCCATAGTAATGCCCTAGGTAATGTCAGGGCCAGATTAACAATGGGGCGGTTAGAGCTGCAGATCCAGGCCTCTTCATAAAAATAGGCCCACCATCATGGCAGCATGCTGAGGACCAGCTGCCTAGCTGGTCACACAGTCAGCCATAAATCATATGTATTAAAATTGTATATCTAGTTTGTTTTTTTACAAAATTATGAAATGTAACTAATTTCATGTATTAAGGCAGACAGTGGGGATGATGGTGTAGGGAAGTACACACCCACGTGGCTCTGGCCACACCCACACAGTACTGGTAACAGCTCCTCCCCTTCTCAGTATAGGCCCTTGAACATTTTCAGCTCCAGGCCCACGTGGCCCTTAATTCAGCTCTGGGTAATGTTATGCCCCATAGCAGTGCCCCAGTTAATGTCTGGGTAATGTTATGCCCCATAGCAGTGCCCCAGTTAATGCCCCATTGTAGTAAAATCCCAGTAGTCACAATCCCACCAGTCATGTTGCCGACAGTGGCATACGGACGGTACCTGGTAAGTATTTTAACCATATTCTTATCCCTAACCCACCTCTACCACCTGTGCAGGAGCACAGTCTCATACGCTATCAAAGAGGAGGGAGCCCGTTCGGATCCTACACACAGGCCCTCTGCTCTCTTAAACCACCCCTGTCCTGAATGTAACAAAACTCAGGTCTACAGTGGTATTTTAAAAGATGAAGGGGCCTGTGTGCAGCGGTCACCCTCACCATGCCCCCGCTACCTTTGCCAGGTGGATAAGTATGTCTGTGCCCCATTTTATACTTGCTCCAGATGGTGTAATCATCTCGCTGGTGATAAAAGATGGACATGCCACCACAGTAAGGATCAGAGTATTGCTGCAAGGATAAATCTCTCCTGGGTGCAGGGTTTGCAGAGTGGGTGTAGATACGTGTCAATGATACTCCCTGCTGCACTCTTTATAAATAAGCCACTGGATTTAAAGTAAAAAAGGGCAAACGGAGTGATCCATTTAGCTATACGATAAAACATAGTTGTATTACTTTAGTGTCTGGCATGTGTAATATTATAGTCAGTTGATTGTTATATATATGTTATCACATCCAGGACAGGCTGGCTGCCCTGCATGGCTGCATGCCGGTCAGGAGGGAGGAAGGGAATTCTGTATAACACACAGTAAAACAGACACCTTAAAAATAGATCACGCAGGCTAAAAATTATCAGTAGGATATCCAGGTTTTGGGAAATAAAACTGTGATTCAGGATTTGTCAGGGGCAAAGGTTAAAAAACATTTGTAGGCTAAGTAGCCGTGAGCCAGCTTAGTGAGTATCTGGTCTCAGTGGGATGGGAAGGATATATGATTGCAAAACAATGAAACCAGACTTGTAACTCCTTCTCTGCCACATCAGTGTGTTTACAAATGCGGAGACGTAACACATATATGCACAAGTGTCTTATCGATAAAAAGATGTAGCTCAAGCACATAGTCATGCCTTGATGATGCTAATTGTTTATTAAATGCAAAAATTTATATTTTGAAATGTGTTAGACCACAATCTATGCAAAATCTTTTGCAGGATGTCCCTTTCTGAAGCTGAAGTCCTATATGCAGCTAATTTTATTGCTGCGTCTCTGCTGGTATTCTAATGTAATTTAGTTCACCACTTTTAAATAGTGGTAGAGGGGGACTGTGAGTGGGATGACCAATGAGGGGTGTAATAGGGCAGCAGTGCACCCTGTGCAGGCCCCACCCCCGCCCCATCCCATAATGTCAGGACATCATGGCTAGGGGTTGGGGGCGGGGCCACCTGCTCTGGGAAGTAGAGCACTGCCCATAGGCGTTTCTATAAAGGGTGCAATGTGTGCGGTGCACACGGGCCACTGGGTCCATGAGGGGCCCACACCGCACACACTGCACCCATTTTTAATACTTACCTTTCCGAAGTCCAGCGTTGGGCGCTGCAGTTGCAGAGAAAATCGCTGCCAAAATGGCCACCGTGCATGAGCAGTAGCCAAATTGGTCTCTGGAACATGGTGAGTGCCATGTTTCCGGAGACCTGCGCATGCGCAGTAGACTCCTGCCCAATGACGCAGACTACTGCGACGTACAGAGGAGGGGGCCTACCCGGAGGTGCATATGGACCCCCTCCTCTGTTAAAACACCCACGGCACTGCCTGAAGCATCCTGCGGATGCTCCAGGTATTGCCCGAGTAGCACTACTGGAATGGCACTTTGCAAGGTACATGCAGGTCAAACTTGACGATTTCTGCGTGCCATTGTAAAGCAGGAGATGTGGCTACAATTACTGTACATGATTCTTCTCAAATTGCATCATCTGCCACCTGGTCCGCCCACTTCCACGAGTGAGGGACAAGGGCAGCAGCTGCAGCAAGGAGACTTAAATACTAACGTCTGGGAGCGCAACATGAGATTCTGAAGCTTCCCAGCAATGCCAGGAGACAGGGCTATCTTAACAGCATTGCAGGCCCTGGGCAAAGCAATGCACTGCGGCCCCTATCCACCCATTCACAGGAATTTATTTTTTCAAAAAATCATAACTTACCTCTTCTGCAGTCTTGTGCTGTCTCTCTACATGCTTCCATACAGTGGTTTGCTGTCAGCACTCTGATTGGTAGATAGCTCCAGCCATCCACCAATCAGCATGCTGATAGCCATTCACTCTGGCTGCAGGCTGGAAGGCAGGTAGAAAATGCTGTCTGGTTGTTCTGACTGTGCGTAATTCACAATCACAGTGGCTGGGCAGCATTCTCCACCTGCCTCCTAAGATGCTCAGGAGGCACCACTCCATGGGGCAGATTCCCACAGCCCAACCCGCCACCTGCTTGAAGGGCCCTAAAATTGTGGGGCCCTTAGGCAGCTGCCTTGTAAGCCAATATGTTAAATTGGCCATGCCAGGAGAGTGGGCAAGACTGATGCAGTGATGGTGCTGCTCCCAGGGCTATGCGCAGTTATGGCGCTTTGACCAATGCAAAGCAGCAATCAAAGATTACTTCTTATCATTGGTCTGGCTCCTTACACCAACCGATTTTAGGCCAGGTCAGGAGGGCAAAAGAGGAGCCTCTAGATGGAAGGACCTGTTAGTAGAATCTTTTCCATACGTGGTGCTGTAGGTAGTGCAACTTTAAGCTGTATTGAATTCTCACTTTCAACTGTACTTGAAAATGTATTTATTTAGCAACTATGCTAATAGTAGATAACTGCTCTTTTTAAACATAGATCACAGGTTTTCTTTAATTAGCTGTTTTCCCATTGTTTTGACGTGGGAACAGAGTCCGTGGTCACATGATTTCTAAAAACATATCAGGTCAGAAGGATCACTTTCAGAGTCTTTGAATTTGGCATGCAGGTTCCTTTGGGGCAGGAAACTAGAAGCAAAAGGAGGGGGTTGTGTACATCAGAGAGGAAGGAATTCACTTTGTGAAGGTTGTCAGAGCAGCTGTGCGATACGTTTCAATCCTCACATTTCTTGGTAACCCTGGGATTCTCTCTTAAATAGTTCCATACACAACATTTATATGCAGATTGCTCTGTTCTTGGCAGGGACACCAAATAACCTGGAGACGGTAGCTGGAGAAGCAATTAGAGAATCTTTCCAGGCATCACTCCCTTCGCACCTTGTGTGGGATACTTTAAAAACTCTTTCTATTCAAACGCAAATCATCTTTTTCCTGAAAACAACAGTTGAGTAATTTTGACGTCAATGGTCGAGTTGTTGTCGGAAATGCCGAGAATAGATGGTGTGTGAAGGATGGAGAAGGCAGGAACCTTAATAGGCAGAAGCATTTCCTCAGCCTCTGAGTTTTGTCTTGGATTTTAAGGCACTGTCAGTTGACACACTTTAATTCCCCAAATGACCTTTGTTGTGCACAACCTCCTAATTACCATAACATCCAGCGGCCGATCATCAGGGACAATCAGTTCCACAGAAAAGTACATTATTGCTGCTCCTCAATGATCATGTCAGGAGAGCACCAGCCATGATCACCTACAGTCACTGTCAGGAGAGCACCAGCAATGATCACCGACAGCAGCAATGATCACCTACAGTCACTGTCAGGAGAGCACCAGCAATGATCACCTACAGTCACTGTCAGGAGAGCACCAGCAATGATCACCTACAGTCACTGTCAGGAGAGCACCAGCAATGATCACCTACAGCAGCTATGATCACCTACAGTCACTGTCAGGAGAGCAGCAGCAATGATCACTTACTGTCACTGTCAGGAGAGCAGCAGCAATGATCACCTACAGTCACTGTCAGGAGAGCAGCAGCAATGATCACCTACAGCAGCTATGATCACCTACAGTCACTGTCAGGAGAGCACCAGCAATGATCACCTACAGTCACTGTCAGGACAGCACCAGCAATGATCACCTACACTGTAGGTGATCATTGCTGGTGCTGTCCTGACAGTGACTGTAGGTCCTACAGTCACTGTCAGGAGAGCACCAGCAATGATCACCTACAGTCACTGTCAGGAGAGCAGCAGCAATGATCACCCACAGTCACTGTCAGGAGAGCACCAGCAATGATCACCTACAGTCACCGTCAGGAGAGCAGCAGCAATGATCACTTACAGTCACTGTCAGGAGAGCAGCAGCAAAGATCACTTACAGTCACTGTCAGGAGAGCACCAGCAATGATCACCTACAGCAGCTATGATCACCTACAGTCACTGTCAGGAGAGCAGCAGCAATGATCACCTACAGTCACTGTCAGGAGAGCACCAGCAATGATCACCTACAGTCACTGTCAGGAGAGCAGCAGCAATGATCACCTACAGCAGCTATGATCACCTACAGTCACTGTCAGGAGAGCACTAGCAATGATCACCTACAGTCACTGTCAGGAGAGCACCAGCAATGATCACCTACAGTCACTGTCAGGAGAGCACCAGAAATGATCACCTACAGCAGCTATGATCACCTACAGTCACTGTCAGTAGAGCAGCAGCAATGATCACTTACAGTCACTGTCAGGAGAGCAGCAGCAATGATCACCTACAGTCACCGTCAGGAGAGCAGCAGCAATGATCACTTACAATCACTGTCAGGAGAGGAGCAGCAATGATCACTTACAGTCACTGTCAGGAGAGCACCAGCAATGATCACCTACAGTCACTGTCAGGAGAGCATCAGCAATGATCACCTACAGCAGCTATGATCACCTACAGTCACTGTCAGGAGAGCACCAGCAATGATCACCTACAGTCACTGTCAGGAGAGCACCAGCAATGATCACCTACAGTCACTGTCAGGAGAGCACCAGCAATGATCATCTACAGCAGCAATGATCACCTACAGTCACTGTCAGGAGAGCAGCAGCAATGATCACCTACAGTCACTGTCAGGAGAGCACCAGCAATGATCACCTACAGTCACTGTCAGGAGAGCAGCAGCAATGATCACTTACAGTCACTGTCAGGAGAGCACCAGCAATGATCACCTACAGTCACTGTCAGGAGAGCACCAGCAATGATCACCTACAGCAGCAATGATCACCTACAGTCACTGTCAGGAGAGCAGCAGCAATGATCACCTACAGTCACTGTCAGGAGAGCAGCAGCAATGATCACTTACAGTCACTGTCAGGAGAGCAGCAGCAATGATCACTTACAGTCACTGTCAGGAGAGCACCAGCAATGATCACCTACAGCAGCTATGATCACCTACAGTCACTGTCAGTAGAGCACCAGCAATGATCACCTACATTCACTGTCAGGAGAGCAGCAGCAATGATCACCTACAGCAGCTATGATCACCTACAGTCACTGTCAGGAGAGCACCAGCAATGATCACCTACTGTCACTGTCAGGAGAGCACCAAAAATGATCACCTACAGTCACTGTCAGGAGAGCACCAGCAATGATCACCTACAGCAGCTATGATCACCTACAGTCACTGTCAGGAGAGCAGCAGCAATGATCACTTACAGTCACTGTCAGGAGAGCAGCAGCAATGATCACCTACAGTCACCGTCAGGAGAGCAGCAGCAATGATCACTTACAGTCACTGTCAGGAGAGGAGCAGCAATGATCACTTACAGTCACTGTCAGGAGAGTACCAGCAATGATCACCTACAGCAGCTATGATCACCTACAGTCACCGTCAGGAGAGCAGCAGCAATGATCACTTACAGTCACTGTCAGGAGAGCAGCAGCAATGATCACTTACAGTCACTGTCAGGAGAGCACCAGCAATGATCACCTACAGCAGCTATGATCACCTACAATCACTGTCAGGAGAGCACCAGCAATGATCACCTACAGTCACTGTCAGGAGAGCAGCTACTGTACACACGGTAATGAAGGAAAATCCTAGAGGTAGCACAGGAAATATGGGCCTGATTCAGAGTTTCACGGAATTTTGATGTTCATGCAAATCTTAAATTTTGTTTATATGCTGAAGCCAGTGGTCTCATCTTTGGACGCCGTTTCACTGGTCCCTGGTAGCGTGATTTCTTGGACATCCTGAGTAACCTTAGCATTACTCAGAGGTCCCATGGCCAGCCAATGGTCATGCAGTATATCTGTTGCTCAATCTATGGATGCAACAGTGGATCACAGAAGCCGGCAGTAAGTGTCTTTTAAGACAAGACATCTCCTGCAGCTTTTGCATGCAGTATTTTAGCACTCGCTGCAGTGGCTGTGCCATTATCACCCACCTATGTTTTAGGCACAATGCTCCAAATGAAAACAGAACTAAAGGACTCTTCTGCAAAACTATATCATGTACTTATGAGTGCATACAGTAATAGCACTTAGCCATAGTAACATAGTAACATAGTTAATGAGGTTGAAAAAAGACACAATGTCCATCGAGTTCACCCTGTAGTCAAGGGCGTAGCTACCATAGGTGCAGGCAGTGCAGCTGCTATGGGGCCCAGAGCTGAGAAGGGCCCACCTTCACTGTCAAAGTTACATGTGTTATATACATATTTCGCCAATGGATGGTACGTAGGGCTCCTTTTAAACTTTTTCCTTGGGGCCTGCAATATATCTAGATATGCCCCTGGACCTGCTCATTGCAGTGTGGTATAAAATGAACTGGAGGGCATTATAATGTTATATAATATGAACCGGGGCACTGTAATGAGGCACAATATGAATGGGGAGCACTATATATCATAATGTAAATTGGGGTCACTGTGCGGCATAATGTGTACTGGCAGCTCTGAAATGTGATATAGAGTGAACTTAAGCACTACTGCGATTCATAAAAGAAACTAGGGCACTACTATGGGGCATAACATTAAATAAGGCTCTACTATGGTTCAAATAAACTAGGGCACATAAAATTAATATAGGGCATAAAATGAACAGCTGCTGCAGAGAAGTGTCTCTCTAGAACACAGGTTCTCAAACTCGGTCCTCAGGACCCCACACAGTGCATGTTTTGCAGGTCTCCTCACAGAATCACAAGTGAAATAATTAGCTCCACCTGTGGACCTTTTAAAATGTGTCAGTGAGTAATTAATACACCTGTGCACCTGCTGGGTTACCTGCAAAACATGCACTGTGTGGGGTCCTGAGGACCGAGTTTGAGAACCACTGCTCTAGAAGCATTGGGATGGGGGCCCCTTCAAAATGTTGCTATGGGGCCCACAAAGGTCTGGCTACGCCCCTGCCTGTAGTGTATTATAATTCTAACACTAATCTGTATTTAAAACTAGTTTAAATATAATGACCCCGATGAAATTAAGTTATTAAATTTAACTAACAACTAAAATTTGTGCTTTTTCTTAAATAATCTCTCTTTAAATGCTATATCCTTGGATATTCACTCCCTTCTCAGGCAGTGAATTCCAAATCCTTACTGCCCTTACTGTGAAGAACTCTTTTCTTCTTTGGATATGACATTTTCTCTCCACTAACCTCAGAGGGTGTCCTTGTGTCCTGTGTAGAGATTTTTCAATAAACAAATCTCCTGATAGATACTCCCTTTCTGCTATGTCCATTAGCAATGCAGGCACAATTTTGCTAGTTTCAGGGGATTTTCCATAAATTACCCGAATAAATATGCCCCTAAGCCTCAAATAAAGATTCCTTATTCACATCTGCTGCCTTGGACCTGCTTAGCAGGTAGTTCTGTGTATATCGGCATGCTAATGAGGTTGCTGCATGGCAGAGCATGGGAGAGGAGGTGAGGACATATTCCTGATAAGGTTAAGAGAACCATGGTAAGTGATATACAGTTTATGCTGACAAGATGCCATGGCGTTCTACAGACATAAAATAATGTATTTGAGTGGGTGACGTGCTTTGGGGGTATAGTAATGTATATTGGGGGGTGTTCTATTATTATCATCTCAGATGTGAGGTGTGTTGGGGGTGTAGTAATGTATATTGGGCTGTGTAAACTAATATGATCTGGGGGGTGAGGTGGGATGAGGGAGTGAGATGGTTTGGAGGGTACAGCAATTAATATTGTATACTAAATTACTAATATTATCTTGGTGATAAGATGGGTTGGAGGTGTAATAATGTATATTGAGGGCGTTTTCTAATATTATCTTGGGGTTGAGGTGGGTAATATCTGTGAGGTGGGGATATATACTACTAAGATATTGAGATGGGTTAGGGGTGTAGAAATGTATATGGGAGGGTGTATTCTCAAATTAGCTAGGGGGGTGAGGTGGGTTGGGGGTGTAGTAAGTAATATATATGGGAGGCTATATTGTAATATTATCTTGGGATAAGGAGGGTTGGGGGGTTGCAGTAATATACATTGGGGGCGTGCATACTAATATTATCTGGTGGGTGGGGCAGGTTGGGTGGTGTACTAATGTATATAAGAGGCTGTAATATTATTTTGGGATAAGGAGGGTTGGAGACGCAGTAATATGAATTGGGGGTGTGCATTCTAATATTATCTGGGGGGTGAGGTGGCTTGGGGGGGGTGCAGCAATTAATTTTGGGGATGTATACTAATATTATCTGGGGGGGTGAGGTTGTTTGGGGGTGCAGCAATTAATATTGGGGATGTATACCAATATCTGAGAAGTGAGGTGGTTTGGGGATGTAGTAATCAATTTTGGGTGTTTAGGGCAGATATATCTGAGCCAAGTAGTTCATTTCTGCCATCAAATGCTATGTTTTATGTTTATTTGTATACTAATATTATCTTGTGGTGAGGTGGGGTGGGGGGTATATTAGTGTATATTGGGATGTGTATGCTAATATAATCTGGGGGTGAGGTGGTTTGGGGGTATAGTAATTATTATTGGGAGTTTAGTGCAGACTAGATGGGCCACGGGCTTCTCATCTGCTGTCAAATTCTATGTTTTATGTTTCTATGTATACTAATGTAATCTGGGTGGTGAGTTGAGTTGGGGGGTGCAGTAATATAGATGGGAGAGTGTATTCTAATATTGGGGGTAATTTCGAGTTGATCGCAGCATCAAATTTGTTAGCAGTTGGGTAAAACCATGTGCACTGCAGGGGGGGGGGGCAGATATAACATGTGCAGAGTGAATTAGATTTGGGTGGGATATTTTGTTTCTGTGCAGGGTAAATACTGGCTGCTTTATTTTTACACTGCAATTTAGATTTCAGTTTGAACACACCCCACCCAAATCTACTCTCTCTGCACATGTTATATCTGCCACACCTGCAGTGCAAATGGTTTTGCCCAACTGCTAACAAATTTGATGCTGCGATCAACTTGGAATTACCCCCATTATCTGGGGTTGAGGTGGGTTTAGAGGTGCAGTAATGTATATGGGAGAGTGTATTCTAATATTATCTGGGGTGAGGTAGTTTGGGGATGCAGTATTTAATATTGGGGATGTATACTAATATCTGGGGTAGTGAGGTGGGTTTAGGGGTGCAGTAATGTATATGGGAGAGTGTATTCTAATATTATCTGGGGTGAGGTAGTTTGGGGGATGCAGTATTTAATATTGGGGATGTATACTAATATCTGGGGTAGTGAGGTGGGTTGAGGGTGCAGTAATGTATATGGGAGGGTATATTATAATATTATCTGGGGGTGCAGTAATTTATCTGGGGGAGTATGTATGGGTTGAGGGGTGTTGTAATGAATCTGGGGCCAATTGTGTAGTGATATTTTTTGGGGTGGGAGTATATTAAAGTTATCATTTTGTATATTATGTTCATTTGGGATATATGTAAAAATTATTTGGGGTGTTTGGTAATGTTATCTGTATGGGGTGGGGGGCTGTGCGGGTAGTAATGTAATGTGGGAGTTGATGTAGAGCTGTATTAACATTTTACACACCATCAGTTATCAAATCTGAACAGTGAGGGAACCAGAAGAAGAGATCAGTGGTTTGAAGAGACAAACAGGGGTAAGTAGTTATACAGCTCTGGAGACTGCAGTCTTATCCAGTTACGCAGTTTGCAGATATAGTCAGGCTTGGACTGGCCCACAGGGGTACAGGGGAAACCACCGGTGGGCCCCACTACCTGGGGCCCACCTCCTGCTCTAAGGATCAGGTTCCAGACTGTGCACTTGTATTATACATCATATGTTACCTTATACTGGACTATGGTGTATTTTCTACAGTGCATTGCTGTTATTATTCTGTTATTAATCTGGTACATTATCATGCATGCAGCAGCTGAATTTACTGTGTATATTTATGAAGGGGCCCAGACGTTGCACTCTCTAATGGTTAGTCAAACCAATGAGGTGGCAGGCCACACCCCCTCTGTGGACTGGTCACACCCATAAACATGGCCCCCTACCACTGCATTCCCCCCGGTGGGCCCTTCATGTCCCAGTCTGACACTGGGTACAGTATAGTATCTGACATACTGTAACCACTTGCAAGTGGTGGGATGTGGAAGACAGGGGTGTACTCTAAGTACAGTTATGGTATGTCTGCAGAATTACAAACCCCTGCAGCCTGCAGATGATATCACTCTCCAGCACTGGATAGTTGCTTCTGATTGCGGATTCGCTGCTGGTTTTATTTGTATTGCTAGTGCCTATTTTATATTTATATTTTTGTGAGCATATTTTAAGATTCTTTTAACTATTAACAGAATGCTAAAATAATAATAATTAAAAAAAAAAAAAAAAAGCTTTTGTCCAACACCTTATCAGCTCCTATATGTACAGTAGGTGTTCAGTCTGAAGTCATTGGTAAGTTCATGGAGAGAGGTGTGGACAATAGCTGCACTGTTGCTAGTTTGAAATAAGACGTCATTAAAAGCAGATAATATTATATTGCAGTACTGTTACTGGTGTCAGGGAACATTGGCCACAATATCATAAGCACCCCTCGTGCATCATTGTAATTAGAATGTTGGTATCACCGATTTTTCTTCTTCTTAGTCCTATAATTGTCCTCATGAATTACACCATTGCCTATTTCAAATAAGTGTATTTACTCTTCTTTCACTGTTATCATATTAATCTTTTTGGGCTCAAGCAGGAAATCCTTTGTTTACCGCTGTCCACACCATGGTGCTGAAATTAAACCTGATGTCTTCCATTTTGGGAATGATTTGCAACTCCAGCATTCATACCGTATTATGGACCAGAGTGTAATAGGAGCCTTCAACATATGCAATAGACACTGAAATCTTATTAATTCCGTCTTGGGGCACAAGTGTTCTTAGAATCTGTATATGTCACAGTTCATTTGTTCTTTTAGGCATATTTTGTTTTGCCAAATTCAAGAAGCATGTTTTGCCAAATTCTATTCACACAGGGGGTCATTCCGAGTTGATCGCACGTAGCTGCTTTTTGCAGCCCGTGCGATCAACTACACTCCGCCTATGGGGGTGGGTTTTTCTCTATAGCAAGGCTGCGTTTGCTTGTGCAGCACTGCTATGGGAAAAAAATGTGTGCAGTTTCTAAGTAGGTCTAGACATACTTTCCAGCTGCGACGTTTTCAGCCTGTTTGGTCCTGGCTCTGACGTCAAACACCCGCCCTGGATACGCCTGCGTTTCTTCAAACACGCCTGCGTTTTTCTTACCACTTCCAGAAAACGGGTCCGAACGCTGTGTTGCCGCTCAGGAAATCCTACCTCCTGTCAATCTTTAAGCGATCGCTGCTGCTATCGCTTTCTTCATTCCCTTCATTGCGGGCAACGGCACGCGTGCGCATTACGGCCCACGTGCATGCGCAGTAGTAACCTGGTCGCAGCTGTGTCAGCGAAAGCACGCTGCGATCAGGTTGGAATGAGCCCCATGGACCTAAGCAGCTCACATGACTTATTTCAAAACTATTTTATGATTGAAGTAGAAATACAAAAGTCATGTAAATACTAATATGAGGCTCACCTGTTACCAGTAACTTGATGACCTTTGACACTCAATTATGTCTGCTAAAGATTATGAAATTAGTGGCCAAGGCATGGTTTTGCCTTGTAAGTGATTGTCCCTTTAAAAAACGTCCGAGATCGGCCGGCAGCCCGCAACCCTGGCAATCTCAGACTGCATTACATCCCGCCGATGGCCTCTATAATACACAAATGAATATATTTATTGAAACATTCAGCAACCAATTAATCACATGTATATTTTTATATAGGATAAGAGTTATTGGCATGCTGTAGTTTGTTCTCTTTGTCTTACATTAAAATACAGCTACAATATTTTTTTTTTGCTGGAGACAAAGGTGGTCATTCCGAGTTGTTCACTCGGTAATTTTTTTCGCATCGCAGCGATTTTCCGCTTATTGCACATGCGCAATGTTTGCACTGCGACTGCGCCAAGTAAATTTGCTATGAAGTTTGGTATTTTACTCACAGCATTATGAGGTTTTTTCTTCGTTCTGGTGATCGTAATGTGATTGACAGGAAGTGGGTGTTTCTGCGCGGAAACTGGCCGTTTTATGGGAGTGTGTGAAAAAACGCAACCGTTTCTGGGAAAAACGCGGGAGTGGCTGGAGAAAGGGGGGAGTGTCTGGGCGAACGCTGGGTGTGTTTGTGACGTCAAACCAGGAATGACAAGCACTGAACTGATCGCAGTGGAAGAGTAAGTCTCGAGCTACTCAGAAACTGCAAAGAAATTTCTATTCGCAATTTTGAGAACCTTTCGTTCGCAATTTTGATAAGCTAAGATTCACTCCCAGTAGGCGGCGGCTTAGCATGTGCAATGCTGCTAAAAGCAGCTTGCGAGCGAACAACTCAGAATAAGGGCCAAAGTGAAATGCTTCTAAAATTTTGCGATATCAAAACACACATTCATTTGACGGCATAAATAAAGTCCACTTTAAATAACAACATAATTGTAATAACTTTCTGGCCATTTCTGACCACTATTTAGAATATATGAAAATAGATTAGTATGGATAAAATAAACATAACTGGATAAATTGTCGCTTTGTAAAATATCTTCTTAACGAACCTCTTCCCCGAAACAAAATAACAAATTGCTTGCATGATTTGTTAGGATTTGCATTCATAAGTGTTTAATACATTTGTATAATTCACATTTTGTTTTTAACACAATATAAATGCAAAAAAAAAAAAAAAAATCATCCAAGAAACTAAATTATTTGGTGTCCAGAAGGAAGATAGACAGTAAATAGACAGTTACTAGGTCGGCAGTCAGCAGGTTGAAAGGGTCCAAAGGTCCCAGTTAAATGGGCGAGATGGACTTGGGTCGACAGGGACAAAAGGTCGACATGCTAATGGTCGACATAGAAAGGTCGACACATGGTTTTTCATGAATTTTAGGGTTAGGGTTATAGGTTAGAGTTAGGGTTATGCTGCGGAAAGAGATGGTTAGGGTTAGGCACCAGGGGGAAGGGTTAGGCTTCAGGGGGAGGATTAGGGTTAGGCACCAGTGGGAGGGTTAGTATCCAGGGAGAGGGTTAGGGTTAGGCTCCAGGGGGGGCTGGGGTTAAGCTCCAGGTTAGGGTTAGGCACCAAGGGGAGGGTTAGGGTTAAGCTTCATGGGGAGGGTTAGGGTTAGAACCCAGCGGGAGGATTAGGGCTAGGTTCCAGGGGGAGGATAGGGTTAGGCTCCAATGGGAGGGTTAGGGTTAGAGTCCAGGGGGAGGATAGGGTTAGGCTACAGGGGGATCGTTAGGGTTAAGCTCCAGGGGGTGGGTTTGGCACCAGTAGGAGGGTTATGGTCCAGGGTGTGGGGGGGGGGGGTTAGGGTTAGGCACTAGGGGGACCCTGACAACCTAAGTCCGTGTTGACCATTTAACTGTCGACATTTTAGGACACCAACCTATTGACTGTTGACCATCTGGTGTTGACCTATTGACTGTCGACATACTGTCGATATTTTAATCCACACCCAATTATTTTCCTATTTTTTAGCAATAAATTGGCCAAGTGCTCCCTTGTTTGGCCAATTCCCAAACTAGTAAGATTGGAAGGATGTAATAAAAATGCTATCATTATACATCAGTGGTTCCCAACCGCGGTCCTCAAGTACCCCCAACAGTTCGTATTTTCCTGGTCTCCTCACAGGATTGCAAGTGAAATAATTTGCTCCACCTGTGGGTCTTTTAAAATGTGTCAGTGAGTAATGAATACACCTGTTCAACTGCTAGGTGACCTGGAAAACATGAACTGTTGGGGTATTTGAGGACTGAGGTTGGGAACCACTGGTATACATAATGTACATTAAAAGAAAATATTTGCTAAACTCATCAGTGCTGTCTACTAGACTCCATAACAGGAGCGTCATTTCACACAAGTCAAATATTTCTGCATAACTGGCTGCTGCACAAAAGTGACACTTGCACAATCTTGGAATTCTACTCTTGCTTTGTCATTCAGCAGAATAGACATTTTACACTAGAATTGTATATTTTCATTTTGCAGAATTTATAGTCTATTTGGATGAGAAAGTTATGGTTATTTCTGTCTACTCTGTAGGGTTTGAACTTTGGGCAGAACAAAAATGTTATTGGGAAATCTCTCGTTGGCAGGCGTCTCGTATTGCATCAACGCTAGGCTGCGGGGTGAGTTATCGTACCAGCTCTCTGGAAACTCACTTATTAGTACATCTCAGTGAGTGTTATCCGGTTTCTAGGTCGATCACACTTAAGTCAACAGCCATTAGGTCGACCACTACTGGTCAACATGCATTAGGTCAACAGGGTTTCTAGGTCAACATGGTCACTAGGTCGACATGTACTAGGTCAACATGACAAAAGGTCGACATGAGTTTTTCACAATTATTTTTTTTTTACTTTTTCATACATTTTACGATCCACGTGGACTACAATTGGGGCCATGCGAGGGGACACGGTGAACTAATTGGGGTTCCCGGTTACTCTATGAAGAAAACGACACAAAAAAAACCCTCACGTCGAACTTTTGTCATGTCGACCTAATGCTTGTGTCAACCTATTTTGTGTGTCAACTTAGTCACTGTCGACCAATAGTGGTTGACTTAGACACTGTCGACCTAAGTGTGGTTGACCCTGGGAACCACACCCATCTCAGTGGTAAAACATCTTGCATCTTTGCGCTAAGCGGAGATGTAGGATGTCACTTAGCACTGGGAAAAGGGAAAGGATAATATGTCTGCTGCATGATCACTGTTCTCCATTATGTATACTGATTTCCTATTTTATTCTATTATAGTTTCAGTTAGTGTAGGGATTGGTCAGATAAATCATGTACTTGATGATATTGTCTATATTAGCTCTGCACAGTATCATGATATACTGAATAACCAATGCATGCAACATGTTGTTCCCCAATGTGATCCCTTCCAGCATCAATATGGAGACTGCTGATTTAATAAATGCCTAACATAGTTCGGAAATTGTACCTTAGTTGGTATCATTTACCAAGCTTCAAAATATTTAGTATTTTGGAACTTGGCCCAAATTGCAAATGCTAACTGCAGATGACGTTATCTGTTGTAACCCTGCAGGGTGAACATCACTAGACATACTGGTGGTCATTCCAAGTTGATCACAGCAAGCAACTTTTTGCTGCTGCTGCGATCAACTAGTCCACGTCTATGGGGGAGTGTATTTTAGCTTAGCAGGGTTGCGATCACTTGTGCAGCCTTGCTAAGCTAAACAAATTTCAAGCAAAAGAAGACTAGGCCTATATTATTATTTTATTTATTTATTAACAGTTTCTTATATAGCGCAGCATATTTCGTTGCGCTTTACAATTAGAACAACAGTAATAGAACAAAACTGGGTAAAAACAGACAGACATAGAGGTAGGAAGGCCCTGCTCGCAAGCTTACAATCTATAGGGAAATAGGCATAGATACACAAGGATAGATGCTACCTATTGCATAATGGTCCACCAGATTGCTAGGTTCTTAATGGGTTGTATGATGATACCCCACAAAGTTATCCAAGTGTCAGGAGGGTGTGAGACTAAAGAAATACAAGATATGTGATGTTATGAATACTCTACAGAGGATGTAATTAGATAGGGAAGCACTGAAGGTTATGTGAGTGGGTCTGGAATTTGATAGGCTTGTCTGAAGAGGTGAGTTTTCAGGGAACATTTAAAGGTTTGGAGACTAGA
The DNA here is from genome assembly GCF_028390025.1 of Pseudophryne corroboree. Taxonomy (NCBI): domain Eukaryota; kingdom Metazoa; phylum Chordata; class Amphibia; order Anura; family Myobatrachidae; genus Pseudophryne; species Pseudophryne corroboree. The sequence goes on from NC_086455.1 coordinate 38,842,769, forward strand.
GGCGAGTCTTACTGTGCGTGGGAGGGCATTCCACAGAGTGGGTGAAGCCCGGATAAAGTCCTGTAATTTTGAGTGTGAACAAGTAATGCGTGTGGATGAGAGACGTAGATCTTGTGCAGAGCGGAGAGGTCGGGTAGGGAGATATTTTGAGATGAGTGAAGAGATGTATGTTGGTGCAGTTTGGTTAATAGCCTTGTATGTGAGTAAAAGTATTTTATATTTAATACGGTAGAATACCGGTAACCAATGGAGGGACTGACAGAGTGGATCTGCAGACGATGAACGTCTGGCAAGGAAGATTAGCCTCGCAGCTGCATTCAAAATGGATTGTAGTGGTGAGAGCCTATGTTTGGGAAGACCGGTCAGGAGACTATTACAATAATCAATGCGGGAGATAATTAGAGCATGGATTACAGTTTTTGCTGTGTCTTGTGTAAGATAAGGGCATAAGAGGCTAAGACTGTAGGGCAATTTAAACATGCTTGGGACAGGCATATGAATATCCTTACAAAGAATCAAGGTTAAAAAAGGGTTGAGATTGCCTAAAGGATAAAATAAAAAAGGGGCAGACTAGATGGGCCAAGTGGTTCTTATCTGCCGTCAAATTCTATGTTTCTATGTTTCTATATTTTGGATATGTTTCTTAGATGTATGTAACATGATCTTGAGACAGATTGAATGTGGGTAACAAAGGACAGTTCAGAGTCAAGAATGACACCTAGGCACCTATATACCTACTTACCGTGTACGACGATCCCAGCGACGCTGGAGCTGGCTTTTACGTCAGACATCCGCCCTCCGCTCTCCTGGACACGCCTGCGTTTTACTCACCACTCCCCGAAAACGGCTCCAAACGGTCCGGATCCGCCCTGGAATGCCTTCTTCCTGTCAATCTTCTTTGCGCCGCTTCCTTTGTTAGCCTACTTATCCCGGTGACCCCTGTTGCCAGGCAACGTCGCGCACGCGCACTGCGGCCGCCGCGCATGCGTATTCCGTACCCGTTCGCCCCACATCGATAAACCGCTGCGTGCGAACGGGTCGGAATGACCCCCACTGTACAGTAGGTTTTCTGAATCCTCCCAGCTGCTTCCATGCACCTTCCATCCCAGTTACACCTCATATTCGTTCTACTGCTGTCCTGACAAGATTTGTCTTTTAAATGCCCCACCGTAAAGTATTTCTTATCTCATCATATCACTGGCACTTATTAAAATAGATCCTTATTTTTTTATATATATATATATATATATATATATATATATATACCTTTTTTGCTTGTCCTCAGCTTGTATATTTGCTTGTCCTCAGCTTGTATATTATAACATATTACTCTGTGTTATACTGTATTTTGGAATTTTTCTAACTTTTTTAGATAGGTAAGGTCAGTTTTCCCCCAAGCAAAATATATAGGTATTGGTTTTAACCACTTAATTGACGATGTTTCCCTTCAACACCATTCATAACATTATTATTTTTTCAGTTTTTTTATTTGATATAGTTTAAAAAGTATTTTTTTAAATATTTACATATTATATTATCAGAGGCGTCACTACGGGGAGGGAAAGGGAGACTCAGTGCGTGCTGCAGAGGTGCGTACGACGGTAAAATGAGGCGTGATCTTGTAGGTAGGGGTGTGGCCTCATGTCCCAAACCCCCATTTTGTCACTCTGGGGGTCCCCGAATATGACTTAAGTCTTGCCTAAGGGTTCAGGGGCCATTACAGCTCACTACACTGTAAAAATCATATTCAAACACATTTCTGAAACTATTCGCAGTGAAGACAATTAAAGTCTGAAAATATTCCTGTGTTTACATAACTACATTCCATTTCTTTTATCTAATGTATAAACGGATGACCAAAAGTAGGGCACGCCTAAATAGAAAGGAGTGTAGATATGGTACTACAATGATACGCCTGCTTAATTATAACATCTGGTACGCAGAACATGTATATATATGTTTTTTGTCTGTCTATTCAGAGTGGAAAAACATATTACACTATCAGGCGCTTGTTCCATCTCCATTTTTTTTCTTATTTAAATATAATAAATAGGGTGAAGTGTCCCTCTTTCATCTTTATTTCACCAGTATTAATGATTAGGGAAAGGTGGTGCCCTACTGTAGGTGTCTTTTCTAGTAACATGCTGCAGCAGCACCGAGTACACTGCCCTTACGCCGAGTGCTGATCATCATGCTGGTAGAACAGGGGTTAATCGCTAGCTGCACTTGTTTGTTTAATGACCATGGATAGTGTTGAACCTCCCTTTGGAGTTCAGGCAGAGACTAGGCTAATTGTCTCTTAATCTCCCTAATGAAGTGTCCACTGTAGCCCTGCGCTCCTGGTATTTATCTCTCCCTGGCAGTGGAATATAATATTGTTTCTATAGAAACACCACTTGCATTACCAATCTGGGTCCCCTATGGATATTGGGGGTAATACTGAGTTGATCGCAGCTTCAAGTTTGTTAGCAATTGGGCAAAACCATGTGCACTGCAGGGGAGGCAGATATAACATGTGCAGAGAAAGTTAGATTTGGGTGTGGTGTATTCAATCTGCAATCTAATTTGCAGTGTAAAAATAAAGCAGCCAGTATTTACCCTGCATAGAAACAAAATAACCCACCCAAATCTAACTCTCTCTGCACATGTTATATCTGCCTCCCCTGCAGTGCACATGGTTTTGCCCAACTGCTAAAACATTTCCTGCTTCGATCAACTTGGAATTACCCCATAATTCTTATGGTTTGTGTACACTCATGGAGAGTGCAAAAGACAGTCCAGGGAAGATGTCTAATGGAGGTTTAGGGTGAAATAAAAGACAATTCTGCGATACACCATCAAATTCAACATACAGAATTCTTACAGTAATAGTAGAGAAAACAAAAATAATATAATAAAATAATAATAATATAAAGGGATGCATACTATTATTATTCATTGATTAATATTATTAGATTATCTGCTATTTATTTTACACCACTGAATGAAAGTCTCTGTATTTAAGACAAAGTGGCATTATTATGCTGGTATTGTTATACATTTATATAATGTTTGGGCTTGTATAATGTTTGATGAGCTGGAGCTTTTATTTGCCAGGAGGATCACTGCCCGGCACAGGAAGCACCTGTTATTAAGTGACGAGGGTCTTGAATGACCTTAGACACATCAGGTGGCTTCCTTGTTTACACTAGTGATGTGTCCCCACGGCCCCCTGCAGTCACTTCTGCCTGCTTTCCTCCACTCCTTTTTCCACCACGACTATTGAGAGTCAGAGGAGAATATCACTCATAGATTTTCCAATTATATCAGTGATTGCATCCATTTCCTTTATGCTGTTAGTCAGCCCGCTTTGAAAGTGCCAATGAAATATTGCTACGGAAATAGACATATTGTAATAGACACAATTCTCTCCAAAAAGAGTAGGGACTTCTACTGTAGCTAAAGCAATGCAAAGGTACCCACTAGGTTACAATATATATCTCACTCACGGCGCACTGTATAAACTATTGCATGCGTTAGGAGCTAGTGCCCTAGGACCCCAAACTTCCAGGCTTAGACAGTGTTTTAGAGAGTAACCCGTAGAGAGTGATAAAGTGAAGAGAGATAAATTATCAACCAATCAGCTCCTGTCATTTTTTTGAACACAGCCTGAAACATGGCAGTTAGGAGCTGATTAGTTGGTACTTTATCTCTCTCCAAGACTTAGTACATCTGCCCCTAAATCACCAGTGATGTGGAGTGATGTGTGACGAGATTGCAATCCCCTATATGGCATGCAGTTTAGATTAAGCTGCAGCAGTTTATGGAAAACCGCTGAGATATATTGTGAATAATGGGGGTAATTCCGAGTTGATCGCAGCAGGAAATTTTTTAGCAGTTGGGCAAAACCATGTGTACTGCAGGGGGGGGGGGGGGGGGGGGGGGGCAGATATAACATTTGCAGAGAGAGAGTTAGATTTGGGTGGGTTATATTGTTTCTGTGCAGGGTAAATACTGGCTGCTTTATTTTTACACTGCAATTTAGATTTCAGTTTGAACACACCCCACCCAAATCTAACTCTCTCTGCACATGTTATATCTGCCTCCCCTGCAGTGCACATGGTTTTGCCCAATTGCTAACAGAATTCCTGCTGCGATCAACTTGGAATTACCCCCAATGAACGATCCTTTCTGATTGGCTGCCTGTCTATAAAGAACGTAAAGTTCCAGAAGGCTAAGTTATGTGCATTGGGAGCTTGTACAGCGCAATCAGGTTCCCTCTTACTGGATTTGTATCTAATGGATTACAAACCAAGAAAAATCAGAAAAGATGGGGAAAATATTCTAGTCGAATTATATATTATTATTATTATTATTATTATTATTATTATTATAATAATGGTGCAATTATTTTATAAAACTATACAGGGGCACACAATTGAAATTATTACTATTTTTAACTACAAAATCTGAGAGGGCACCGTGTTTAACTTTCTATCCCTTGCACCAACTTGCCAGGGGTACCAGATGAGCAGGGCTGCATTCAGAAATCGTGGGGCCCGGGACTGACAAAATAAACAGGGCCCCTCGCTCCCAAAAAAGATTCTGCTGCACCGCTCCACCCCTATGTGATGTCATGCATTATGACGTTACATATAGGTGGATCGTTGCGGACCTACAGGAACGGTTTACAGAGAGCTGATGCGCAGATAAGGCTTGTTTTAAGAAGTCCTCCCTGTGCATCAGCCTGCTGTTGATTCACAGACTGGTGTAGCGCTACAGGTATTGGCGGTAGGAGCCAGGGGTGGGCCCCCTCTCTGTAAGGGTCCGGGACACCAGTTCCCACAGTCCCCCCCTGCTGGCTGCCCTGCAGATGCGGTTCAATACTTCTTGACAATGATCTGGGCATACATACTAAAGTATATATTTGGTATAGGTGCTAATAATAATATACTGCAAATATATATCAGGGTAGGTTTCAGACTATAAAAGGTCTAGCTGGGTATGGCTGAGCTACAAGTGGCCACGACTGTGTCTGACCTACAAGTGCCATGTCATCAGTTCCCAGCACTGCTCTCCTTACGTCAGATGCAAGGCTCTCACAATACACTTACTGTATAAATTGTGCTGCACTGTGCAAACTTTCAGAACTATTTGACACTGCAGATTATTCGAGGATGTTGTGTTAACCAATATACTAAAAAACCTGAGGAAAGTTTATAGATCATTAATAGCCGAATGAATTAATAATTGAGTTAGAGCCTTCCAAACATTGCAGTCCCCTGAAAGTTGAATAATAGGAGTGTCTGTAAGACTGATCCCCACAGTTGTATGTCCAGTATTTCAATACATGAATAATTTAGCCAAACAATAATAAACCACAGCTAAACATGCGTGTGATCATTAATATCAGAGGCTGTGACATCCGAGGAGCTGGCTCTCCAATTTCACTGGCTGTTCTGGGGCTGATTCTAGTAAGAGAGGAAAAGCTGCATCAATTTTAAAGTGCTGGGACCTTGTATGAAGACTTGTGTACTCCTGTGCTTGCTGTAATACTCTCACTGCTGCCATGGGTACCACTTTCAGCAGGCGCTTTCTGCTCAACTACGTGATGCAATAGATTCCAGTGGCAGCAGCAGCAGCAATTCCCCAATTGAAAGACATACTGTATTGGGTGGAATTCAATTGTTTGAAAAGTCGGTTAGGTGTCTGTTTTTTCCTGTCTATTAGATAGGGGGAAAAAACAGACTCCCAACTGACTTTTCAAACAATTGAATATCCCCCATTGTGATCACTGTTTAACTTTTTTTTTTTTTTTGGGGGGGAGGGGGGGGGGCATAAGAACACAAGAGTTCCTGTCCCTTTGGAGCTCACAATCTATGTTCCTTGCCACATGTGCACACAGACACATTCATGCTAGGGTTAATTTTTGTTGGGAGCAAATTAACTTACAAGTATATTTTTGGAGTCTGTCTGTCTGTCTGTCTGTCTGTCTGTCTATCTATCTATCTATCTATCTATCTATCTATCTGTCTATCTATCTCATTATTATTACCTCTCCCTGACTTTCCCTTATGCTTCCCTCATCCTCCGTGTGATCTCCATCACCATTGCCCCATCTTGCAGGTACGGAGCACATAGCAGAGCAGAGACGTCCGTGATGACCGAGCGGCAAGGGACAAGGAAGGGAGGGCTGGACTGATTGAGCGCAGCGTCAGTGTCATGACTCCAGCTCCAATGGGATTGGACTAAGTGACCAGTAATTGCGGATGGGTGCTAGTGTGGACAGCTGGTTAATTGTTTTTTTTTTTTTTAAATTTAATTGGCGGGCTGTTTAAAAACTACCAATATGTGCCGCTGCCTCATTTTCAGTCCCTTATCTTTGGGGCCTCTGATTAGTTTATTTATTTATTTATTTATTTAATGAAACTCTTTTTAAACTGCATCCACATGTATACGATGTTTTAAAACTAGTTTTATAATAGTGCTACTATTGTATTATCAGTATAACTGTAAGCAGTGCTTTAAATAACATTACAACCACGTCTGCATTGTCCAGTCCCATATCATTGACAACAGCATTACTGTTGAATCTGTATCTACATATAGACGGGATGCCGCCAGTCATGTGACCATCGCCAGAATCCCGACACCACTAGGGAGACTTGCGCAGGAAGACCGACAGCCAAAATCCCATAGGTAAAGTATCAGGGACACTGTTAGGGTAAGAGGCTGGGGGTGGGTAAGGTTAGGAACTAAGGGGGGTTAGGGTTAGATACAAGGCGGGGGGGGGGGGGGGGGTTAGCTGAAGCTGCCACCCCCGGAGGGTTAGGGTAGGGGAGTTGGGGGGGGGAGGGGGGGTGGGTTATAAAGTGTCCTTACCCCCTCTGACATCAAGATGTTCAATGTCGGGATGCCGGTATTGGTCATGTGACCACCGCCATCCCAACAACTGGGATAACATACTGAACCCCTCCCCAATTTGCCTACTCTTCCAGCATGTGCTGGAGACTCCTGAATTTCGAGAAGTTCTCCCACACTCCTGAAAGATAGATCAGGCTCCAAATTGCCACCCATTTTCCCAATTCAGATAGAGTGGACAAATAAGACACTTATTATACACATATTATATTAAACAGGCAGCCCTTTATACACACTGCACCAGGTAGCCCCTTATACACATTGCACCTAGTGCTGGATTTCCCACTAGGCATGTACCTAGGAGTGGCACTTGCTGGGGACAGCACAGCATGCCCCCCCCCAAACCAGAGGAGCAGCAAAGCAGTCCCCCCCCCCTCCTTATGGCAGGGCTAGGAGGGTGGGCAGTCACCCCACCAGCATCATCATCAGCCGCCTGCTGACCGTAGCTGTCCATCACCCACTGTGGCCAGCTCCCAGTGCCCGCATCCCTCCCCCTATCCGATTGTTTCCTGCATCCCCCCAAAAGCCTTGGCCGCAGTCCTCCCACCCATCTGTCTGCTTCCTGCGGGACGCCGCCCCGCAGCTACTTACATGACACTGGGAGGAAGAGTAGGGAGCCAAGGGACAGGAGCCGGTGCGGATGGGGGTGAGACACAGAGACAGACACACACAGACACACACTCACACACTCACTCACTCACTCACTCACTCACTCACTCACTCACTCTCTCACCTGGTGCAATGCTATAAGGGGCTACTTGGTGCAATGTGTATAATGGGCTGCCTGGTGCAATGTGTACAATGGGCTACCTGGTGTAACATGTATAAGGGGCTACCTGGTGCAACGTGTATAAAGGGCTACCTGGTGCAATGTGTATAAGGGGCTACCTGGTGCAATGTGTATAATGGACTACCTGGTGCAATCAAAGCCGGATTTAGTGGTCAGGCCGCCCCTAGGCATAGTAATATTGGCCTCCCCCCAAGCACAATTATATCGGCTACTGAACATTCAAACACTCTCCCTGTCCATCCATCTATGCCCCCATCCATCCATCTGTCAGTATGTGCCCCCATATGGTGCTCTGTCCCCGTCTGTCTATGTCATGTCCATCTGTCTGTCCGTCTATGAATGCCCCCATCTGTCTTTCCATCTATGCATATGGTGTTCTTTCCGTCCATCTGTCCGTCTTTGTCCCAGCCATCCTTCTGTCTGTCTGTCTGTCTGTCTGTCCGTACTTGTACCCTGTCCACCTATGCCCTCCCCTGTCCACCCTCTGTCCGTCTATCCCCCATTCTGTGCTTTAATGAGGTGGTGTCTCTTGCGCTCACTCCCCCTCCCTCTCTTTCTCTCCCATCTCTCTCCCTGACACTCTCTCTATGACACTGTCTCTCTCTTTCTCTCTCCCTCCCTTTCTCTCCATAACACTGTCTCCCCTGGCGTACCTATAATGGGTGCAGTGTGTGCAGTGCATACGGGCCCCTGAGTCAAGAGGGGGCCCTCCCCACACACGCTGCACCTACTTTTTAAATACTTGTCCCACGCCGACGTCAGCAGCGTTATAGAATCACCATAAAAATAGCATAGTAGCCATTTTCACAGTGTTCTCACATGCACAGTAGAGAAATCACTGGGAAAATGGCCACCACGCCATTTTATTATTGATCTGCGCATTCGCAGTAGAGTCTGAGCCCTCTAGTGCTCAGACTCTCCAGCGCTGCCAACAAAGAGGAGGGGGCCCAAATGGAGTAGAGGAGGAAGCACACAGGCCTCCTCTCTTAAAGTGCCCCTGACTGTCTCTATCTCTTTCTCTCTCTCCCTGATACTATCTCTTCTTGTTAATATCTCTCTCTCTCCCCTGACACAGTATCTCCTTCCTTCCCTCTCATTGACACTCACTCTCCTTGACACTCTCTTCCTCCCTCTTACTGTCCCTGAAACAGTCTCTCTTTCCCTCCCCCTGGCGCTGTCTCTAACACCCTCTCTCATTCCCTGTCTCTCCCCCTTTCTCTCCTTGATATCTCCTCTCTCTCTCTCTCTCTCTCTCTCTCTCTCTCTCTCTCTCTCTCTGACACCCTGTCTCTCCTTGTCTTTCCCTCTTTCTCTCCTTGACACTTTCTCCCCTCTTTCTCCCTGCCTCCCTCCCTGGCACTCTCTCTTTCACTCTCGCTCGCACCCCTCTCTCTCTCTCGCTCCTCTCTTTCTCTCATTCCCTCTTTTTCCATGAAGCCCTCTCTTTCTCCCTGACCATCCCTCTCTCCCTTTCAGTCCTCTCTCTCTCTCTCTTTTCCCCCCAAAACCCTCTTTGTCTCTCACTCCCCTCACTCTTCTCCCCCCCAAAGCTGGGCACACATTAGACAATATCATCCATGAACCATATTGTAACCCACTCTTCATATAACCTGGCTAATGAGTTAAAAATTTAAAGAATGATCTAGCTTTAAAATTGAGTGCCTTCATCCAAGTATTTATATATATGATAGGACCTACTTGGGAAAACCCACCGATAAGTATTGTTTATCTTAGTACCAAGATATTTCGGGGTATATTCAATTAGTGTTGATAGCTGCAGTCTGTCGAAAAGACAGCAGTTTTTGACTTTTTAAGGTCGAATCGTGATTCGACCTATTCAATCCCAAGCATTTTTATTCGACAAGTTGGGGAATTCGACTTGTCGAATAGTATGTGAATCGGTGGTATAGCTGCCGATTCACGTACTTTTGAATGAAACGGGGCCAAATTCGACAGGATTTGGCCCCATTTCCGACCATCTCAGTCTGACATTAAAAAATGTTGGACTGAGATGAGGGACTGTGGAGGAGAGGGGGGAGAGCAGCGCCGGAGGAGACGGCGGGGGCACAGGGGGAGAGCAGCGCCGGAGGAGACGGTAGGGGCACAGGGGGAGAGCAGCACTGGAGGAGATGGGAGAGCCACGGGCACAGGGTGAGAGCAGCGCCGGAAGAGACTGGGGAGAGCCGCGGGCACAGGGTGAGAGCAGCGCCGGAGGAGACGGTAGGGGCACAGGGGGAGAGCAGCACTGGAGGAGATGGGAGAGCCACGGGCACAGGGTGAGAGCAGCGCCGGAAGAGACTGGGGAGAGCCGCGGGCACAGGGTGAGAGCAGCGCCGGAGGAGACTGGGGAGAGCCGTGGGCACAGGGTGAGAGCAGCGCCGGAGGAGACTGGGGAGAGCCAGGAACGCAGCGCTACAGCAGCTGGCAGCGTAGCCGGAGGATGTCACAGCCGCCACTCACTGCAGCGTCCACCCGGCTCCAGCAAGCGAGGTTCCGCTTGCTGGAGCCGGGTGGACGCTGCAGTGAGCGGCGGCTGTGACATCCTCCGGCTACGCTGCCAGCTGCTGTAGCGCTGCGTTCCTGGCTCTCCCCGTCTCTGCTCTCAACCTGTGCCCGCGTCTCTCCAGTCTCCTCCGGCGCTGCTCTCCCCCTGTGCCCGCTGCTCTCCCATCTCCTCCGGCGCTGCTCTCCCCCTGTGCCCCCACCGTCTCCTCCGGCGCTGCTCTCCCCCTGTGCCCCCACCGTCTCCTCCGGCGCTGCTCTCCCCCTCTGCCCGCATCTAAATTCGATTTTTTTTAAAGTCAAATAGAGATTGCTTTGAATAGCCCAGGTCGGATCCATTCCGACAAATAAATGTCGGAATGGGTCCGACTTCAATTGAATATACCCCTATGTATATTACATTCAATATATATTGTTACATATATATCCACTTGCAATCTCTCTTATATTTTCATGAATAGATTTATTAATGTCCTTTGGTTAAGAGTCAGACTCCCCTGTTTCACACCATACCCACATGAAACAATCAGTAAGTGAAATATATATATATATAAAATCTAAGCCTTCAATGCAATGTGGGTACAATGCTTTAAATTTGGGTAGCTCTGAAGCAATGAGGCAATAGAATTATAATACACAACAGCGACCTACAATTATATATCCAGGGGTCACCTCAGTAACTCAGTGCTATCCAATGTGGTTAAACCAGTTTATAGTGTCAGGTAAGTATATATCTACGTACAACTATTGTATGAATTTACTGCTATGTGTAGTTAACAATATGCACCGTTTTTCACTTACACGTTTACAACATTTACAATATTAACACGACACATCTTCAGTTACTATATATTACGTCCCTTGTAGAAGGAATTTCCTAAATTTCTTTCAGTGCTTTGCAGCAGAAAGGTGTATAAACCTGTCACAATGGGGGTCATTCCGAGTTGTTCGCTAGCTGCCATTGTTTGCTGCGTAGCGATCAGTGAAAAAAATGGCTAATCTGCGCATGCGTATGCACCGCAATGCGCACGCGCGTCATACGGGTACAAAGTCCTTTGTGGTTTTGCGCTGGTTCTAGCAACGATTCCAAACGCACAGCCAATCGCAAGGAGATTGAGATGAAGTGGGCGTTTCTGGGTGGCAACTGACCGTTTTCTGGGAGTGTTTGGCAAAACGCAGGCGTGGCTGAAAAAATGCAGGCGTGGCTGGGCGTTCGATGGGTGGGGGTGTGACGTCAAAAGCCATCCCTCCGTAGTTAGAATCAATGCAGACGAAAAGTAACTACAGGGCTGGTCTTGTTTTGCACAAAAAGATTTTGCAGGCGCTATGCTGCGCAAGCGTTCGCACTTCTGCAAAGCGAAAATACACTCCCCAGTGGGCGGCGACAATGCGTTTGCACGGCTGTTAAAAACTGCTAGCGAGCTATCAACTCGGAATGACCCCCAATGTGCTGGCTCAGTCAGAAGTTATTAGCCTACTGAATTCTGCTGGTAAAGAAAGGTAACAGCTGGCCACCTTCTGTCGCCTGATGTGTGAGATGTGCAGTGAGTTCGTACAGACCTCTCCTTTATGCAGCACTGGTCTTTTCCATTAAGCTGCTGTGGTGCTCCCACAACTTACTGTACAGCCTCCTTTAGAAGGAAAATGCAGGAGGCACTTGACCGCTGACTGACGGTGATGCCTCTCCACACCATTGTCCTCTGACCACTGTTCTGGCTGTCACTGATCCCTGTCAGTGCTGCCACCTATACTACTGCTCCTTCTCCCGCTGCCTCAAGCTGCAAGGGTCCTGTCGCTTTACATACAGGGGGTCATTCTGAGTTGATCGCACGCTGCAACTTTTTGCAGCCTGTGAGATCAACTAGACGCCACCTATGGGGGAGTGTATTTTAGCATAGCAGGGATGCGATCGTTTGTGCAGCCCTGCTATGCAAAAAAAAGTTTTGTGCAGAACAAGACCAGGATAAGAGTTACTTACCCAGTGCGACGGATCCAGCGTTGAAGGTCCCGGAATTGATGTCAGACATCCGCCCTCCAAACGCCTGGACAGGCCTGCGTTCGCCGCACCACTCCCAGACTGTCGAAGTCAGAAAAATGTCTCAATGCACACTGCCATATTTGCACCGCACACTGGTCCGTGCTGCGCATGCGTACGCTCTCCCGTGGAAGCGCATACCCGCAATAGCGTGCACTCGCACGCGCAGTATGCGCATTTACGGTAGAGTTTATGTGATCGTAGCGTGCGACTCATTCGTTACAAAAGTTCACAATTAATGTCGTTTATAGATCATGTTCCCCTCAATAGTTTCTGTAAGTTTGGTTTAGATAGAATGTCCCTGAGCGGAGGAATCCCTCTTTGTATTGTACGAAGGGTCTAACAGGAGTCATACAGCAGTATTTGGTACCCATCGGAAGAGTATTTAATTAGCAATATTCCGGTGTTGGTTTGGAGCGTATTAATCGCTCGTGCGAATAGTTATGGACATAAGAAGTTTATGTCCATTTCTATTATTTACCCATACTCAGGTATGCGGCGGGAAACCCAGTTTCCCACCCACCTGAGCTGTTTGAAATCAGCACAGCCCACCTGTATGAATCAACCTATGACCTTTGGTTACAGTACAGGGCCGAATTCCTGTGTCCAATAAACTGTAGGATTGTAGGGACTAGGAGATTGCATTGTGTGTGGGGCATAAATAGGCAGGCCGACCACATCCAGCTCTCACTCTCTCATCAACGGTTATCTGCTGATAATCGGGAGCTGGATATCGAGGCGCAGGCGATCATACCCTTTGTGCGTAAGTTCTCTCCGTAATCATTGTCTTTCTGTGAGCCAATTTCTCTCTCTCCCTCTGTGTCTATTTCTCTCTCTCTATTTTCTCTTCTCTCTCGTAACTCCCCTAGACTAAACTTTATAGTATTGTATTGTATTGTGTTAGGCCAGGATAGTATTGTAGTTTGTCCCTTAGTTAGGTGTTTGGTTAGGAAGTCTTTGTTATATTGTAGTGTATCATTTGTACTGTGTTACTCTTTTACAAGTATACTAGATATAATACAGATAATAGGCTTTGGAACCCTAAAACAGTATCTGTGTATTTACTATAGTGTTAAGTGTTCACTTGAGCGTCGGTGACGCTCAAACAGCTTTGTAGGTAGTCAGGCTACACAAAGTTGCATTTACACCCTGTACTCACATTAAAGGTATTCTGTGTGTTTCGTCGGTATAAGGTTTAATATCAAGGTATAGTGTTGTGAGCGTCTGCATCGCTGGTGACCTCCTCGTGGTCTCGAGTGTATGCTACGCCATAGCGAATCTTTCCCCTAGACATAACCAATAACGTGTCCTGTGATCGCTGGGCCGTGAGCGAACGTGACGCTTGAGCGTCTCGCCTACGGCTGAGCGATCGTTACGCAAATAGCGTACCATTACGGTATTTCTTAAGTAAACAGCGTACAGTGTTCTTAGCTTCATAAGAGTTGTTTATACGACATAGGAATTTAGCATTGTCAGAAAATGGTTAGTTGATGCCCCGGAATGCCTTTTTCGTTAGCGGCGTTGATGCCATTGCTGGGCAACAACACGCCTGCGCAATGCGGCCACTATGCATGCACAGAACCGACCCGTTCGCACCGCTGCAAAAAACAGCAGCATGCAAACGGGTCGGAATGACCCCCACAGAACCTGCATGCTCTCCTGAGAGCACAAACTCTATCTCACATGAGGTAAAATCCTCTCCTCAGCTCCTGAGGTACCGCTCTCCTCAGGTACCTCTACAATCTCCTCAACTGCTGCCTGTTGCAGGCTCCTCCCCCCTGCTCAGGGCTCATGGCGTTTATTTCTAACTGCACAGGGAGTTTCTAGAAATGTCTCTGGATCTTTTCCTGCTCGTGTACATTTCTTATGCATATTTGCACAATAATACATTGAATATACATCTTTTAGTAATAAACAATACTTTATATTATACAGTACATACTGTATATGTACTCTGCCTCTTTCCCATAACCCCCATTATGTGGATGGAGGCAGGGCCGGTGCTAGGGTGTTCGGCGCCCTCCTGCAAACTATCAATTTTGCACCTTCTACAAATACAAATGTGACCGATCTCATCCTCAGATCTGTAACTAGACATTTTGGTGCCCCCCCCCCCCCCCCCCCCTCAAGATCCATAAATATAGGGTCATAAAAAAATGACATAAAATATAGGGGCGTAAAATAATTATGACACACAGTAGTCAACATTATTCAAAATTACGCCACACAGTATTACCACTTATATACATTACGCCAGGTAGTGCCCCTTATATACATTACGCCAGATACAGCCCCCTTTTACATATTGCACCAGGTAGAGCCAGTCACACATTATTCCAGGTAGAGCACCCTTCTACACATGCAGCTTCCCCCAGCAGGGGGAAGCGCCAAAAATATAGGGGCCACAGAATAGTACCAATTCACATTACACTGCACAATAGTGTTCACTAGTCACATTACACCTCATAGTAGTGTCCATTATCACATTACACTGCATAGTAGTGTCCGTTAGTCACATTACACCCCATAGTAGTGTTCGCTAGTCACATTACACTGCTCAGTGTTGTTCTCTCGTCACGTTACACCGCATAGTATGCCCTTTAGTCACATTACACTGCACAGTAGTGTTCGCTAGTCACATTACACAGCATAGTAGTGTCGGTTAGTCACATTACACTGCACAGTAGTGTCCGTTAGTCACATTACACTGCACAGTAGTGTCCGTTTGTCACATTACACTGCACAGTACTGTCCGTTTGTCACATTACACTGCACAGTACTGTCCGTTTGTCACATTACACTGCACAGTACTGTCTGTTTGTCACATTACACCGCACAGTAGTGTCCGTCAGTCACATTACACTGCACAGTAGTGTAGGTTAGTCCCATTACACTGCACAGTACTGTCCGTCAGTCACATTTGTCCGTTAGTCACATTAAACTGCACAGTAGTGTCCGTCAGCCTCCTTACACTGCACAGTAGTGTCCGTTAGTCACATTACACCGCACAGTAGCGTCCGTTATTCACATAATACCGCACAGTAGTGTCCGTCAGTCACATTACACCACACAGTAGTGTCCGTTATTCACATTACACCGCACAGTAGTGTCCGTTATTCACATTACACCGCACAGTAGTGTCCGTTATTCACATAATACCGCACAGTAGCGTCCGTTATTCACATTACACTGCATAGTAGTGTCCGTCAGTCACATTACACCACACAGTAGTGTCCGTCAGTCACATTACACCGCACAGTAGTGTCCGTCAGTCACATTACACCGCACAGTAGTGACCGCCAGTCACATTACACCGCACAGTAGTGTCCGTTAGTCATATTACACCGCACAGTAGTGTCCGTCAGTCACATTACACTGCACAGTAGTGTCCGTTAGTCACATTACACCGCACAGTAGTACCCACACAGGAGAGCACCTTATACACATGCGGCCAGGTAGAGCCTATTATACATATTATGCCAGGTACATCCTTCATTCCCTACACAGCACAGCCCCAGTACCTGCAGGAGGTCCCCGACTCCGGCGCTGCTCCTCCTCTGCTTTCTCGTCATGTCTCTCGGAGGCGCCGTTACCCCCGCAGCAGCGGCTCTGTAGGATGTCGGCAGTTATGCCGAGAGGGAGGGAACGGGTACTAATTTCTCGGGCCACGGACTGATGGAGGGCCCGGTGGGGCCCTGGTCCACCGCACTCCCTACCCCCTCCCTCCTTACTGGACCGCAGCATAAGCACGCATCTTGGCAGCACAGCACATGCTGCAGTGTTCTGTGCTGCTGTGAGGCTGCTGCTACTGCTGAGCCAATGCCTATTTGGGTAGTGGGGGAAAGTGATCACACTCCCCCCTCAAATTGGCTCAGGACTCCTCTCCTCCCTCCTTCTCCGACCTCTTTCCCCCCCCCTCCCCCCCTACACCCTGCTCGGCACGCCAAAGTTATTTAAAAAAAAAAAAAACTTTTTTCCACAAGGGGGCGTGGCCACGCCTCCCGCGATTAGGCCACGTCCCCAAAATGATACCCGTCGGCCTGAGGCCGCTCGGCGCTCTCTAGGGAAGGATGGGGGGAGAGAGCCGCGCTACACGCTGCCAGCATCAGCGGGGTTGCAGAGCAGGACGGCGCCTCCCTTCAGCACGGCGCCTCCCTGCACTGCATCCCCTTGCTGAGCGGGTAGCGCCGGCTCTGGATGGAGGTTACAATATCGTTAACTATTTCCCTTGAACTGCCTGGTAACTCCCTGACAAACGATATAGTGCATACACACTGAACGATATTTCTAACGATATTGTTCAGTGACATCACCCTGTCACCGCTCTGAACATGCAGTCGTTGACGATATAGAAAGGTGACCCTTCTGCTCCATGGAGGGCTTCTGTCCTCCCTGAGCTCGCCTTAGGACCTCATTCACGAACCACGGGAGCGCACATCGTTAACGATATTGAGGGTACACACTGGTCCTCATTCCGAGTTGTTCGCTCGTTAGCTGCTTTTAGCAGCATTGCACACGCTAGGCCGCCGCCCTCTGTGAGTGTATCTTAGCTTAGCAGAATAGCGAACGAAAGATTCTCAGAATAGCGAAAATAAATTTCTTAGCAGTTTCTGAGTTGCTCCAGACCTACTCACAAATAGCGATCAGCTCAGGCCGTTTCGTTCCTGGTTTGACATCACACACACGCCCAGCGTTCGGCCAGCCACTCCCCCGTTTCCCCAGACACTCCCGCGTTTTTCCCTGACACGCCTGCGTTTTTCCGCACACTCCCAGAAAACGGCCAGTTTCCGCCCAGAAACACTCACTTCCTGTCAATCACACTCCGATCACTTCAACGATGAAAAATCTTCGTTCGGACGTGAGTAAATCTACTAAGTTTTGAGCTAAAATACTAACCGCATGCGCACTGCGAACCATGCGCATGTGCATTTTTGCCTTAATCGCTCCGTTGCGAAAATCGGCACTGAGCGAACAACTCGGAATGACCCCCACTGTGCGATATTACAAACGATATCGCTCAGAAGGGCCAAAATTAGTGATATCATTTAAAATATCGCCTAGTGTGTGTAGCCAGCTTTAGGGGCATTGTAGTAACAGCGGTGGGGCCCTTTCAAGATTTTGCTATGGGGCCCACAAAATTCTAGTTACGCCCCTGGTGCTAAGGTGACATTTGGGTAAGTGATAAGGTGATATTCTGGATAGTGCTAAGAGAACATTTGGTATAGTGCTAAGGTGACACTCAGGATACTGCTGAGGTGACATTCAGGATACTGCTGAGGTGACATCAGGATACTGCTGAGGTAACATTCAGGATAGTGATAAGGTAGCATTCGGGAGAGTACTAATTTGACATTCTGCAGTGCTAAGGTGGCATTCAGGATAACTGTAAGTAAATCTAGTGCCCAGAGTAAGCCAAATTGTCTGTAAATAAAATTGAGACTCAAGAATAAAATATAATAAAATAAAAGAAACTAAAGAATAGATTCACTTTGCATCATCGTAGAAAACGCAGCCGATCCGCCCCCATTTTCCCCGTGCTGCCCCGCAATGCTCCGTTGCCGCCCCCCGCCCTGTCAATCAGACAGAGGTGTTCACAGCCAATGTGATACAATCGCATTGGCTGGTCGCGCACGTGCAGGACAATACCTGCGTGTGTGCACTAGCGCCAGGAACGGGGTTAATGAGGTCGCGTCGCTTAGCGATGTGACCTGAGTAACCCCCTATAGACAATTATGGTGAACATCAAAGCTAAGGGTTGGCCTAGGGTTGGCAGAGCAGCAGCGGGTCAGACGCCATGTATTTGAACGTACGATCACGCAGCCATCAGAAGATACAGGCCCTGAAAAACATAACACGCCTGCGTTTTCCTAACCACTTCCCATAAACTCCCCGTTACTCTCCAAACAGTCACTTCCTGTCAATCACTCTGTAACAAAGTTCTCAGTTTGAGCGGGATCGCAGCAGCACCCTCACGCATTGACATCGGAGCACATGCGTCGATAATCGCTCCATTGTGTGATGATCGCCTATTGCATACAAACATAAACTAAGCCCTGTGTGCGGTAGGGCCCACCAGGGATTTTCTGACATCTTAGTTGGCCAGGCTGACACTGCTTAGTTTTACTTTATTTACTGGCCCTTTTTACAACAGGGCTGAGGGAACTTTGAAGTGAGATCAGTAATACAGAGCTGCAGAGGCGTCACTAGGGTTGGTGTCACCCGGTGTGGTAACTCATGGTGTCACCCCCCATGGACCTCCGCGTGCGTGCGTGTGTGTATGTATATATATATATATATATATATATATATATGTGTAAACACACACACATACGGTGATCGAAGAAGGAAGTGGGGATATGGAAAATTGAAAGGGGTAGTGTCCAATCAGAAGGGGGGTATCCTTAAGAGGCACTGGGTGAGAGGGAGGACACATGGTGGAGGAAGGGACTGAGGAGGACGGGGGCATTGGGTGAGAGGGGGATGCAGGGTGGGAGCAGGACATAATGGATAGAGGGACAGAGGAAGGGGGAGATGCTGGGTGGGAGAGGACGCAGAGTGGGAGAGGGACATACTGGGGACTGGGACGCTGGGTGGCAGAGGACGCAGAGTGGGAGGGGGACATGCTGGGTGGGAGAGGACGCAGAGTGGGAGGGAGACATGCTGGGGACTGGGAGGCTGGGTGGGAGAGGACGCAGAGTGGGAGGGGGACATGCTGGGGACTGAGACGCTGGGTGGGAGAGGACGCAGAGTGGGAGGGGGACATGCTGGGGATTGGGACGCTGGGTGGGAGAGGACGCAGAGTGGGAGGGGGACATGCTGGGGACTGGGACGCTGGGTGGGAGAGGACGCAGAGTGGGAGGGGGACATGCTGGGGACTGGGACACTGGGTGGGAGAGGACGCAGAGTGGGAGGGGGACATGCTGGGGACTGGGACGCTGGGTGGGAGAGGACGCAGAGTGGGAGGGGGACATGCTGGGGACTGGGACGCTGGGTGGGAAAGGACGCAGAGTGGGAGGGGGACATGCTGGGGACTGGGACGCTGGGTGGGAGAGGACGCAGAGTGGGAGGGGACATGCTGGGGACTGGGACACTGGGTGGGAGAGGACGCAGAGTGGGAGGGGGACATGCTGGGGACTGGGACGCTGGGTGGGAGAGGACGCAGAGTGGGAGGGGGACATGCTGGGGACTGGGACGCTGGGTGGGAAAGGACGCAGAGTGGGAGGGGGACATGCTGGGGACTGGGACGCTGGGTGGGAGAGGACGCAGAGTGGGAGGGGACATGCTGGGGACTGGGATCTGGGTGGGAGAGGACGTAGAGTGGGAGGGGGACATGCTGGGGGACTGGGACGCTGGGTGGGAGAGGATGCAGAGTGGGAGAGGTTTGGACGCTGGGTGGGAGAGGATGCAGAGTGGGAGAGATTGGGACGCCGGGTGGGAGAGGATGCAGAGTGGGATGGGGACAGACTGGGGACACAGGGTTGGAGAGAAACATACTGGACAGACTGTCATTTCATTTTAAAGCCTACCAGCTCCAGCGGCGGCAGGTACAGGAACCAAGCGCCCGGCGGTGCTCCTTCACCGGCAGTGACGAGATCCAGGCGCATCTCCCGTGCGCGCCCGGCGGTGCTCCGGCGGTGGCAGGCAGGGATGAGAGCCGGCCCGGGTACCCGCTAGCTGCAAAGACAGGAGCCGGGCGCACCCCACGTGGGCACCATACACTGGACTCCCATTCTTCCTCCCAGAATAATACATCTACGGTCTACCCCCCCGAATGGCCTGCCCTGCGGTGCCGGCGTGATGACATTATATATATATATATATATATATATATATATATATATACACAAGAGTCCAAATAAATGGAGGTGCACTCGTCCAATAAATGATTAGCAGCAATTTTTCATAATTCACATAGGTTTTATTGATAGAAATTCGGCTTATTCAGTCGACGTTTCGATCCTCAATTCGGGATCTTTTTCAAGACAAGCTTCGACATATAATTCATGCTTACAAGGCATCAAATATTGATTTCTACAACACAATAAAATAAAATAAACAATACATAAATTCACTAAATCTTACAAAAATTACAAAAACTTAAAACACAAATACAAAAAGCATATTGTTATGAGCCACCGCGTCATTCACGATCACCACGCACCAGTGAGAGACACAAGGGACACCGGAGATGCAATAGGTGAATACCCTCACCATCCATGCACAATATCAATAAATCTGTAGTGCTCTATAGAACACAGGGGCCAAATCAGTGAGAATAATTAAACCAAACTTACTCTGTTTAATCAATATATCCAGTTCGGACAATACCATAGCTGCACGGCTTTGGTGGTCATATGAGAAGTGGTTTCTAAAAATTATGGTAACATCTACATCAGTATCACTGGAAAACATATAACTAATCACCACCACTCTAGTGCTCGTACAAATTAAGATACTCACACGTGTGGTTAACAAACTCCTGTAGACAATTTAGACAACTTCATAGTCACTGTAAAGCAAATGCGGAATATATAATCAAACTTCCAATCAGTGAAACAATCACTGAAGAAGCATAATAGAGAAAATATCATTACCACTTATCTTATGTATCAAGGTACTCACCAAATGTTAATCATCAAGCCAGCCTCTGCAGCCACACTCATATACCCCTAATCACCATTCCTTATATACCTATTCACCGGAAGTGGGTGGTGCATCACTGAACCGACACCCTAAGATCTCCAAATACTGGGTACAGGCGGGCTTACAGCCCAACAAAATCACGCTACCCGCACCAGACGTCTGACCAACTTATGCGTT
This sequence comes from Pseudophryne corroboree, assembly GCF_028390025.1. Classification (NCBI taxonomy): domain Eukaryota; kingdom Metazoa; phylum Chordata; class Amphibia; order Anura; family Myobatrachidae; genus Pseudophryne; species Pseudophryne corroboree. The sequence continues at coordinate 38,863,816 of NC_086455.1, forward strand.
AAAGATACCTCCCTAAAATGTACATAATCTATATGAAATTCAGCTCAGTGCCGTCTGTGGAACGCATTGCGTTCCACGGCCCCGTGACCGGAAGTGCCGGGCGTCCAAGACCCATACTCAGTAGTACAACACTTACAGCGCACTGCGTTCCACGTCCCTGGTAACAAATGTCCTTACAGTCACTAAATGACTTGCGCACCACTCACCATGGTAGCAATGGAACGCAATAACTTTACATAAACATTGGCCAATTGTAAAGTCAGACCCTGGGTTGCCTTTTACACATATGAACCCACCCATGATGGCCTATAAACGTGGACCTAACCTGAGACAGATCCTTATGAGACCGACAGCGGTACCTGTGACTAAAATGAATTTTCTTCAGATCATGAGCAGCAAACCAGGTTGCTTCTCATGTGGTAAATGCACCACATGTAGATCTCTTCTCACTGGTCCCACGTTTCCGCACCCACACTCGGGGAGAAACATTAAAATCAAATATCACCTTCACTGCAGGTTAGACTTTGTGGTTTACACACTAACGTGTCCGTGTGGATTACATTACGTAGGCCTGACCACCCGTTGCTTTAGAGAAAGAATGGCTAATCATCGGTTGTCTATCCGTACGGCTATTCAAACGGGTACTACCGACAAACCTGTTGCTAGACATTATTTACAAAGAGGACACCAGGTGGCCAATATTAAATGTAGACTTATAGATTGGGTCCCACCATTGTCTCAGGGCGGTGACCGCACGCTTGCTTTACGACAACGGGAGAGTTTCTGGATCTCCCACTTGAACACAGTTTCACCAAAAGGCCTTAATGAACATTCTGCCATGAATGTCTTTCTGTGAGCCAGTTTTACTGTTTGAGTGTCAGCAGCTTCTTATCCGTTGAATTCGGATGGTATTTAAATTCATCCATGAGAATACAACAAGGTTGAACCTCCTCCTATCAATAGTCCACCAGTATGTTTGGGTTGGGAATACAATAGGCTAGGGACTCGGTGAATATGGAATGCTCTATCTGTTATGGACATATCAGAACGACACCACCTATATACTGCTAGGCCTTATTTACCTCTGATGATCTTGAGACTCATCTCTGTATTATTTAATTGCTTTATATTCTTCTACAGTTTTTTACATTAGCATCAGAATATACGGGTTAAAAGTTATTATTACTAGGGCCAATCAGAGGTTAGGTTGTGTCAGACTTAATATGTCCTATTTTAATATGTTGTTTATTTTTCTTTTTCTTTTTTGTGTAATATATATGTGTGTGTATGTGACGCCTCGTCAGCAAGATCATCACTATGCACACAGTGGAGTACATTGAGACCTGGTTAAACCAGTGTATCTATATATTCCAGCTCAGCACCACTCTCTATATATATCCCACATACTTACATTTATGTTTTAGTACTCTATTAGCTGGTACATCTATACTGTTATGACCAGGGGATCACCCACTAGTGTTATGCACGAGTGGGCGTTCCGAACGGGAGCGAGTCCGTACTCCCGGCTGTGGAACGCAATTGCGTTCCATTGCTACCATGGTGAGTGGTGCGCAAGTCATTTAGTGACTGTAAGGACATTTGTTACCAGGGACGTGGAACGCAGTGCGCTGTAAGTGTTGTACTACTGAGTATGGGTCTTGGACGCCCGGCACTTCCGGTCACGGGGCCGTGGAACGCAATGCGTTCCACAGACGGCACTGAGCTGAATTTCATATAGATTATGTACATTTTAGGGAGGTATCTTTAACGCATAAGTTGGTCAGACGTCTGGTGCGGGTAGCGTGATTTTGTTGGGCTGTAAGCCCGCCTGTACCCAGTATTTGGAGATCTTAGGGTGTCGGTTCAGTGATGCACCACCCACTTCCGGTGAATAGGTATATAAGGAATGGTGATTAGGGGTATATGAGTGTGGCTGCAGAGGCTGGCTTGATGATTAACATTTGGTGAGTACCTTGATACATAAGATAAGTGGTAATGATATTTTCTCTATTATGCTTCTTCAGTGATTGTTTCACTGATTGGAAGTTTGATTATATATTCCGCATTTGCTTTACAGTGACTATGAAGTTGTCTAAATTGTCTACAGGAGTTTGTTAACCACACGTGTGAGTATCTTAATTTGTACGAGCACTAGAGTGGTGGTGATTAGTTATATGTTTTCCAGTGATACTGATGTAGATGTTACCATAATTTTTAGAAACCACTTCTCATATGACCACCAAAGCCGTGCAGCTATGGTATTGTCCGAACTGGATATATTGATTAAACAGAGTAAGTTTGGTTTAATTATTCTCACTGATTTGGCCCCTGTGTTCTATAGAGCACTACAGATTTATTGATATTGTGCATGGATGGTGAGGGTATTCACCTATTGCATCTCCGGTGTCCCTTGTGTCTCTCACTGGTGCGTGGTGATCGTGAATGACGCGGTGGCTCATAACAATATGCTTTTTGTATTTGTGTTTTAAGTTTTTGTAATTTTTGTAAGATTTAGTGAATTTATGTATTGTTTATTTTATTTTATTGTGTTGTAGAAATCAATATTTGATGCCTTGTAAGCATGAATTATATGTCGAAGCTTGTCTTGAAAAAGATCCCGAATTGAGGATCGAAACGTCGACTGAATAAGCCGAATTTCTATCAATAAAACCTATGTGAATTATGAAAAATTGCTGCTAATCATTTATTGGACGAGTGCACCTCCATTTATTTGGACTCTTGTGTGTATATTGTGGGCCCACCAGGATCTGGAGTACCCCACTAGGAGCACCCCACTGTTGTTAGCTTTCGATGTGAGTGCAGGAGTATACATGTTTTATATATATATATATATATATAATATATATATATATATATATATATATATATATATATATACACATTACACTCACACAATATATATATATATATATATATATATATATATATACAGTCACTGGAAAGGGCACTCTGGGATATCCATTGTAATAGCCGGGGTGCCTTCCCAAATGAATAATAGACAAATGCAGGTGTGTCCCCTTAGAGAAAGGAACAGGCGGCACTCCTCCGGACTTTTTCAAATAAGCTGTTGCTTTTAATAGAACAACGTTTAAGGCCCAATGGCCTTTTCATCAGGTGCAATAAAAGCGATAAAAGATGAACATACCTTATATATAAGAGGACTGTGAGTCCAACAGTGTGTCTCTCCCGCCTCTCCGCGGGTGGCGCCGGTACTGTGACGTAACCGGCGCACTGAACGTGACTCTGGGCAGCTGGACGAGATGCATGCTGGGACCGTAACTAAGGACACCAGCGGGCGGTTGCTGGGAAAGGCGTGTCGCTGCCGGGAGCATGCCGGGTGGGTAGTTAAGGAAGCCAGCGGCTGGTTGCTAAGAGCGGCATGACGTCACGGTGAGTGACATACTGCACCCGGCATCTATTGATTGCGGCAGTACAGACCCGGCGACGCCGCGGCGGTAAAAGTAGTCAGGCCAGGCGGGTGTACAGCTCTTTTTGGTGTCACCCTATTGAAGGGTGACACCTGGGTGCGGGCCGCACCCCCCGCACCCCCCTCATGACGCCACTGCAGAGCTGCAGGGTTTGTTGTGGATGCGAAGAAATGGGTCCTAGATTTATTTTATAAAGAATGAGACTTCACTGCGTCACAGCGCAGGCTAGTTATATACTTGGAAACTATAGGCCCGATTCAGGTTGGATCGCAATAAGCAAAAATTCCTGTCAATCAGACAGAGGCGATCGCAAGGCATGGGGGGGAGGTGGCATTCAACTCTCCGTTTCCTAGGCGGAGATGGAGCATTGCAGGGGCGTGGCATCAAAACGGGGGCCCTGGTGGCTCAAACGGGGGCGTGACGTGGGCGTGATCGCGGCGGCTGCGTGACGTCACACATAGCCGCCGTGATCGGAAAGATGGCTGCAGGCCTCCTGTGGGCACAGCCAAGCTGCTCCGGAAGGAGGCAATCCTAATTTCTACGATCAAGCAGAAATTGCGATGCGATCGCAATTTTTGCTTGATTGAGGGGGGTAGGAGCGGCGGTCAGTACGCTGGGCGGGCTTGCCCTGTGATGACATGCATTCACAAGGATTGCAAATTCTGCTATTTAGCAGAATTTGCAATCCAACCTGAATCTGGCACAATGCCTGAGTTTTTGAAAACAAAAGACCAGAAAATACAAAGCTATTAAAATATTTGGATTAAAAATTGCCGTTGTCATATGAATGCTATGGCTGCAAGATAAGATTGTAGGCCTGGTTCAGAGTTATACACTGCCGCATTTGCTACTGAATGTGTGAAACTATGCAAGTGACACAGGCGCCTGGATTTCTGTTGTGACGCTCAGAGACGGCATCGCAGATCCAAGCAACTGCATCCAAATACGCAGCGGCGGTCGCAGATCCTTAGATGTTTGAGTAACCCTACGGTCACACAGAGTGACGGAAATTGAGATGTTTTGTGCATACACTGTTGCAGTTGTAGGCTGAGCAACGCACTGGAAACTGTCGCAACACATCTGCATTTTTGCCGCCACTCCCCGTTATCTCCCACAAATGGTTTCTGACTTTCAGTCACTTTGAAAAGAAATTGTCACTGCATGCGGCATGGCTAAGGTACCTTGGCGTGTGCGCAGTGAAACCATGACACATGCTCAGTCGGATGATAACGCTCAATGGGGGTAATTCCAAGTTGATCGCAGCAGGAATTTTCTTAGCAGTTGGGCAAAACCATGTGCACTGCAGGGGGGGGGCAGATATAACATGTGCAGAGAGAATTAGATTTGGGTGGGTTTTGTTTCTGTGCAGGGTAAATACTGGCTGCTTTATTTTTACACTGCAAATTAGATTGAACACACCACACCCAAATCTAACTCTCACTGCACATGTTATATCTGCCTCCCCTGCAGTGCGCATGGTTTTGCCCAACTGCTAACAAAAATCCTGCTGCGATCAACTTGAATGTAAATACTGTCATTGCTTAATAGACTGTATTACTGATAGGTTAAAGAAAATAATTCTAGTTATTCACAAGTAAACCTCATGGCTTCAGTAGTAGCAGAAAATATTTAATGGCCACTGGTCAATTTTCATAGGCACACCACACATCCTGTCTGTAAAACTATTAAACATTGCTGTATAAACGGAGCACGTAATATGCCCATTTACCTCCACCTCATCAAACCCAGCAACTCGTTTTCCCATTTCACGCCCACTCACAAACCAATCACCTCCCCTCCCCTGATGTGTGATTGGAGAAGTGCAACTTGAATCTGCAAAAAACAAACTACAAAGAAGTAATAAATAGGTGGTCAGGGACCCCCCATACAAAATATTGGGACATCCAGGTGGGGAAGTGGGTCATTTGTAAATGTTAGGTGGAAGGTAATAAGTGGGGACAACTGGTTGAGATTTACAGTAAGTAAAAGTGCTACTCATCTCTGGATATCGGGGGTCATTCTGACCCGTTCGCACGCAGCGGTTTATTGCTGCGGTGCGAACGGGTACGGAATGCGCATGCACGGCGGCCTCAGTCCACGTGCGCGATGTTGCCCGGTGACAGGGGTCGCCAGGTTATGTCGCGGCTAACGAAGGAAGCGGTCGCAGACCCGACCGCAAAGAAGATTGACATAAAGAAGGCGTTCCAGGGCGGATCCGGACCGTTGGCTAATGTTTTCGGGGAGTGGTAAGGAAAACGCAGGCGTGTCCAGGAGAACGGAGGGTGGCTGTCTGATGTCAAAGCCGGCTCCAGCATTGCAGGGATCGTCGCACAGGGTAAGTAGGTATAGGCGTAGTCTTCTTTTGCTTGAAGTTTTTTTAGCTTAGCAGGGCTGCACAAGCGATCGCAGCCCTGCTAAGCTAAAATACACTCCCCCATAGGCGTGGACTAGTTGATCGCAGCAGCAGCAAAAAGTTGCTGGCTGCGATCAACTCGGAATGACCACCATCATTCCATCAACAAGAGATGGATCTAAAAGCACGTAGTTCATCCTGAAAGCTGCAGGTAGGGCTGGAAGGAAGCCACCAATAGAATGCTACATCTGTAACTTGTCTATATGTCTCTAATACAGCCAGTTGTATCCAGTATCACCACTGCTCCTCTCTTGTCAGCAGGTATTGTCATAATGCTGCTATCTGACATAGCCTTCCTTTCATGAATGTTTAAATTGTCCTTCAAGGGATCTTTTTCTGGCTTGGCACATAGAATACCGAAGACTTCAAGAGACGTTAGATAAGAGGCCTCTATAAAGGAGCTTTTTGTACTGGATGGGATGAAATTCCAATTTCCTTTATAGTGGTCTCAGGTGTGCGGAATTATTAATGTAACAAATACACATTTCATTATCCTCATATGGGGGGTAATTCTGAGTTGATCGCAGCAGGATCTTTGCTAGCAATTGGGCGAAACCATGTGCACTGCAGGGGCGGCAGATATAACATGTGCAGAGAGAGTTAGATTTGGGTGTGGTGAGTTCAATCTGCAATCTAAATTGCAGTGTAAAAATAAAGCAGCCAGTATTTACGCTGCACAGAAACAAAATAACCCACCCAAATCTAACTCTCTCTGCAAATGTTATATCTGCCCCCCCCCCCCCCCCCTGCAGTGCACATGGTTTTGCCCAACTGCCAAAAAATTTCCTGCTGCGATCAACTTGGAATTACCTCCATGGATCAGTAATCTCCCCAAGAAGAGTGTCCAGTGTGTCTAAAGCCCCCAATGTAGAACCATTAATAAAGGAATATCAGCAATATTTTTTGCTTCAATATTTTACAGGTAAAATATCTCTTACAGCATATCCTTGTAACATATTAGTTGAGATCCGCCATTAAATGAGGCTTGGAGGTGGGGCAGTTGTGAAAACCTTGCTAAGGATTGCTGCTCATGTGTGGTCATTAGATTTAGTGCATACAGGCCCTCATTCCGAGTTGTTCGCTCGCTAGCTGCTTTTAGCAGCCGTGCAAACGCTAAGCCGCCGCCCTCTGGGAGTGTATCTTAGCTTAGCAGAAGTGTGACCGAAAGGATCGCAGAGCGGCTACAAAAAAAGATTGTGCAGTTTCCGAGCAGCTCCAGACCTACTCCTAGCTTGCGATCACTTCAGACTGTTTAGTTCCTGTTTTGACGTCATCAACACGCCCTGCGTTCGTCCAGCTACGCCTGCGTTTCCCCAGGCACGCCTGCGTTTGTATCTGACACGCCTGCGTTTTTACATACACTCCCCAAAAACGGTCAGTTACCACCCAGAAACACCCACTTCCTGTCAATCACTCTGCGGCCAGCAGTGCGCTTGAAAAGCGTCGCTAGACCTTGTGTGAAACTGCATCGGCTGTTGTGAAAGTACATCGCGCGTGCGCATTGCGCCTCATACGCATGCGCAGAAGTGCCGCTTTTTTACCTAATCGCTGCGCTGCGACCGAAAACAGCTAGCGAACAACTCGGAATTACCCCCACAGTACATAGGCCCTCATTCCGAGTTGATCGCTCGCTGCCGTTTTTCGCAGCATAGCGATCAGGCTAAAAATCGGCTGTTCTGCGCATGCGTATGGTACGCAGCGCGCTCGCGCAAAGTACTTTCACACAAAACTTTGTAGTTTTACACAAGCTCAAGCGACGCTTTTCAGTCGCTCGAGTGATCGGAGTGTGATTGACAGGAAGTGGGTGTTTCTGGGCGGCAACTCAGCGTTTTCAGGGAGTGTGCTGAAAAACGCAGGCGTGCCTGATAAAAACGCAGGAGTGGCTGGGGAAACAGGGGAGTGGCTGGCCGAACGCAGGGCGTGTTTGTGACGTCAAACCAGGAACTAAACATTCGGCAGTCATCGCAAGGTAGGAGTAAGTACCGAGCCACTCTGAAACTACATGACATTTTTTAGTAGCAGTTCTGCTAACCTTTCGTTCGCACTTCTGCTAAGCTAAGATACACTCCCAGAGGGCGGCGGCCTAGCGTTTGCACTGCTGCTAAAAGCAGCTAGCGAGCGAACAACTCGGAATGAGGGCTATTGGGCCTAATTCAGGGTTGATCGTAAAATCTTTCTCTAATGGGAAAAACCATGTGCACTGCAGGGGGGGCAGATGTAACATGTGCAGAGAGAGTTAGATTTGGGTGGGGTGTGTTCAAACTGAAATCTAAATTGCAGTGTAAAAATAAAGCAGCCACTATTTACCCTGCACAGAAACAAAATAACCCACCCAAATCTAACTCTCAATGCACATGTTACATCTGCAGTGCACATGGTTTTGCTTGGGATACGGTCGTTAGGTCGACACAGCTTAGTTCGACAGTCATTAGGTCAACCACTGAAGGTCGACATGCACTAGGTCGACATGGTCAATATGTCGACATGGTCATTAGGACGACATGTACTAGGTCAACAGGTCAAAAGGTTGACATGAATTTTTCAATTTTTTTTCCATTTTTTGGATTTTTTCATACTTAACGATCCACGTGGACTACAATCTGAACGGTAACCTGCGCTGAGCGAAGCGAGCCATGCGAGGGGACATTGTGCACTAATTGGGGTTCCTTGTCACTTTACGAAGAAAACATTACCAAAAACCATATCGACCTTTTGACCTAGTACACGTCGACCTAATGACCATGTCGACCTATTGTCGCTGTCGACCTAATGCATGTCGAACTTCCATGGTCGATCTAATGACTGTCGACCTAAGTTGTGTCTATCCAACGACCCATACCCGTTTTGCTCATTAGAGAAAGGTTTTGCTGCTGCTATCAGATCTGAATTAGGCCATTATTTGTTGGTATACAGTTGTTTTTCTACTTTTCATTTTTCAAGAAAAGCCATACTAATGCCTGTAGCAATAAAACAAAAGTAAGACTAATGCATAAATATTCAATTTATAGTGAAATAAATTGTGCACGACACAGAGCAATCTGTGCAGTATTTGCAGATGATGGGGAAATCCAGATTTATCCTCAAAAATTTATATTGCGCAGCTGTTCACAAGGTGATTGACAGGGAGAGGACATTTGTGTGTGGTAACTGCCCGTTTTCTGGGAGTGTCTGGAAAAACGCAGGCGTTCCCAAGCATTTTCTGGGAGTGTCTGGAAAAACGCAGGCGTTCCCAAGCATTTTCTGGGAGGGTATGTGACGTCAGCTTTAGCCCCGATCAGCCTGAATTCTTCGCACTGACTACACAGAATGGAAACCCTATTCAATGGTGAGTGTTATGCGAATGGTTTTGCAGCTCTGATGACTGAGGGGAATTTTCGCACGGCGTACACATGCAATTGCATACTTGCATGGAGCAAATTTTCACTCCCCCTGGGACTATCTCTGATCGCAGGACAGTGTAATTTGCAGCACAGAACTAGGCTCAAGATACCACAAGCTATATTAGTAGTCCATAGAGTATATAGAATACTAAATTGTGATACCTATCACGCTAATGTGCCCATCTTGTAGTTGTGCAGTGAGAGCTGGAGGAAGGGTTGTACTGGCACAAACGGGCACGGGGAATTCACCGGTGGGCCAACTGCTTGGGCCCCCCCTCCACCTTTAGGGGTCAGGTTTCAGGCTGTTCATTGGAATTCTACATTGTTACTCTATTAGAGGGTCAGTTGCCTGGTGGAGCAGGACCACGGATGAACATAGATGTTTGGTTCACACCCCTGTCCCCTCCTCTTGTTGGCTATGGGCTTTAACATAATGAGCACAGTTCCTGACAGTAATTGGAACAGGATTGTAGAACCGCATTCATTCGCTATCCTTCAATTAAGTCGCCCCAGTGGTAAATGTTTAAATACAGTAGTTAAAAACTGGCCACACCCCTTAAGCATGCGCCCCTAACATTACATTCCACTGGTGGCCACTCATGCTCCAATCCAATACTGACCCCACCCCCCAACCCCCACTGCTCTCATTGGCTGTCTGACACCCAGACATAACGGGATATTCAATTTGCCCACAACGATTGCGGGTGATAAGTCTAACCACCGGGGGCTATTTAATTGGCCCCGATAAGCCGGCAGGCGAAGCAAAATGCCCGATAACAGCCCCGTTTTCATCCGAAAACGGGGCTATTTCACCCGAAAACACACAGGTTTCACTGAACCTGTGTGTTTACGTTTGTAAAAGGACTTGTTACTGGCCAAGCTAATTAAATAGCCCGACCGCAGCACCTAAACAAACATCGGGGTTTTTTTACTCCCGATGTTTCTTCGGGCCAAACTCTTCTTTCCCCTGTATGAATGTAACATCAAATTGGCTCCCCCTGTCAGCTCCCAAAGCTAGCTCCGCCCCTATGTGGGGACACGGGAGTGGATTAGCGAGAGAGAGGCAAAAGGCATACGAAAGTAGGGAGAGAGAAGGGACAAATAGGGTCATTCTGACCTGATCGCATGCTGCCGTTCATCGCAGCGCAGCGATCAGATCAGAAGTGCGCATGCGTCACAGTGCGCCGGCGCATGGCTGACAGCCGACGGCTGTCGTTGCCTAGCAATCGCCTCTGCCTGATTGACAGGCAGAGGCGGTCGCTGGGCGGGAGGGGGCAGCACAGCGGCGTTTGGCTGCCGTGTTGTGGGCGTGGTCCGGCCAACACAGGCATGGCCGGACTGTGAGGGGGGCAGGCCGCAGCGGCTGTGTGACATCACACGCAGCCGCTGCGACCCGGGAAGCGATGAGTACCTCCCGGCCAGCATGCAAAATCTGGCCGGGAGCTACTCCTGAAGTGCAAAAACATTGCCGCCGTGCGATGCTTTTGTACTTATGCGGGGGAAGGGGGAGCAGACATGCAGGGCGGGCTATCCCTGTGCTGGGCGTCCCCCCGCATGTCAGTGTGCCTGATTGTAGCCCGGCAAAATTTTGCAGGGCTACTATCAGGTATGAATTAGGCCCAAAGAGGGAGAGAGAGATAAGAAGAAGTAGGGAAAACAAGAGAGAGACATCAGTCACAACAGCTAGCGACAGGACGGATGGCGAGCCTATTGTACCAGTATCCCATTCAAGATATGATTCTTTTTCATTAGCTTATCACCCAAGGCCACTCTAAGTTATGACAGCTAGGATAGGTGAATGAGGACACATCTGTAGCCTCACAGAATGGAATGACGCTAGACAAATTATTTTCAGAAACTACTTGCAAAGCCGTATGAAGCAGTGTCGGAGAACGGAAACAGCAAAGCTGGATGCAGCTGTCATTCAGGAGGCACATTGTAATTGTAAACAAAAAGAATTGTGTTCTTCACGACTAAGAGGCACTGCTCCCCCTTCTGCACCTCACCACAAAATGATACTGAAGGAAAGTTTCATCTTTATAGGCTAGCTGCTGCTACTGCAGTTCTCCAATACCTACAGCTTTACAAGAAAATGCCATAATAAGAAAACAACCAACTATAAATGTAAAAGACATACAATTATTCAAATTAATAAGTTAATTGGACATCTAGTGGGGTATTTATCAAAGCTTGGAGAGAGATAAAATTGTGAGCGATAAGGTATCAGCCAGTTAGCTCCTGTCATATTTCAAACAAAGGACTATTCAGCTTTTCTTGCAGTTTTGCTGTCTGCGATCGCAGGCTGGAGCAGTATGCGTTACTGTTGCGTGGGATCCCAGTCCTCAAAATACCAACACCGGCAGTGTTGGACTGGGGCAAGAAGGGCCCACCGGGGTAATGCAGTGGTAGGGGCCCATGCTTAAGGGTGTGGCCAGGCAATAGTGGAGGTGTGGCCAATCACAACAGAGGCCCGGCTAACTGTAAGAGAGTGCATGGGCTGGGCCCATAGTCCTGTGCAGTATAAGGTAACATATGTATAATGTATACTTAAACTGCACTAGGATACAGTTTGGAACCTAATCCCTAGAGGAGGAGGTGGGCCCACAGGCAGTGGGGCCCACCGGTGGTTTCCCCTGTTCCCCTGTGGGCCAGTAACCCTGAACACCGGGATCCCAATGTGTACAAAGCCGATAGGGATGAGTAAGGGGTGTTCTCCCCTCTCCCCAACCCCCTAACCCTCCCTCCCCGTAGCCTAACCCTAACCTTCCCCCTTTCTGACTAACACTAACCTCCCCCTGTAGGTGCCTAAACCTAACCCCCTGTCCCCGCTGCCTAAACCTCCCCTCCCCCGCAGCCTAACCCTAAACCCCCCCACCCCGCAGTCTAATCCTTCCGGAACGTAGCCTAACCCTAATGCCTCTCTCCCCCCATGGTTTACCTGTCTTGCGCCGGGGTCTCTTCTCGTTCGGGATTCCGGCTGTCGGTATTCCGTTGCCGGGATGTTATACCCATTCTGGATGCCGGTATCGGCATTCAGAATAGGGTCAGTATTCTAGCGTCGGTATTGTGACTGCCGGGATACCGACAGCCGGGATCCTGACCGCTGCCCCCAGCATGCTAATGGCGACCAGTGATGCAATTGCTTCTTGTGAGACCACGCCCCCATAGTGACACAAACAGGGGCTTTTGTAAAGACACACCTCCATTTCTGTTACGCTGGCAAAAGGTGCCTGCAGGGTAGTGTTCTCGGCCATACTGGGTGTTGCCAAGTCCAGTGCCACCACTAGCCGTCATTGTGTGATTTCTGAGTGACACTCGTTATAACATTCCCATCAGAAATACTGTATTACAGGTTAGCAGCATCAGATCAGTTGCAGGCTGCTTTCAGAGGTTTATAGCCCACCAAGGATATGTTACTCAAACAGATATTTCACTACAGATCAATGGCATAGTAACTGCTCATTCATAACATTCTTTGTGCGGATCTGCCATGTACAGGAGGAAAGAATGGAGGATGTGAAAATGTTTGCAGGAAACTGTTTTGTTTGTGGCCAGACATTCTTACACAAGCAAGGAAAAGTCTTGCCAGAAATATACGGACGTCTGAATGCCAACATTTACAGCTAAACTCATTGCGCAACTTCTCGGCAGATGGCTGTCTAACATTGTGCTGAGATGATTCTACTCTCTTCTATGCAGCATCAGTGTGTGTGCTACTCAGAGGCAAAGCCCTGCTCCTTTTATTACTCATTTCCAATCTCATCCTATTCCGATACCAGTCCTGAACTGACTTTGTGAGACATAGCAGCACTGTCATCATATCACAGATGCACTCATTTATTGTTTTGTTTTATTCCACTTGATTTTGTAACATTTGTACAGAGGGGATGCATTTGGCATCCCGACTGCGGTCATGTGACCTGTGCTGGAGACCGGCAGCCGACATCACAAAGGTGGGTATCGGGGTGGGGGTTAGGGGAGGGGAGGGGAGAGAGGTAATGTACTTACCCCTATCCTGTGTCGGGATTCTCACTGTTGGGATGCCGCGGTCGGTCATGTAATCGTTTTCATCAGTATGGGGTCATGAACAGCGCACACTGAGCTGCTGGTCATGCCCCTTGTCCCTCTCTGTCGGGGAATAGATGCTGTGCGCATGCGCACAGCATCTATTCAACGCTGCTCTGCTCAGAGCAGCGAGTGACAGGGGGGGATCTCCCAACTGCCCCTCTCACCATGGGACACTGTGACTCGTGGGTGGGACAGACAGTGAAAAATGGGACTGTCCCGCTAAAATTGGGACAGTTGGGAGGTATGTACAGGTTGAGTATCCCATATCCGGGAATGCTCCGGAAATGGGGTTTATCCGGAAAACAGAATACCTGTTATCCAGATGGTTCCCGGGGGTCCGCAGCGGATCCGGAGTGTCAGCAGGGTGGTTTTGGAGGTCCGTGCTGGGTCCAGCGTGTCGGCGGGTGGGGGGTGCTGGGGGTCCGCCGTGGGTCTGTCACGTTAGCTGGATGGTCCACAGTGGGTCCTGATAGCAGTGATGGTGAGGGAATGACTGCAAATCCACTCCCCCACTTGTCTGTGATTGGCCGCCGGCTTCAGTAATGTCATGAAGCTGGCCGCATCATGACGTCACTACTGTGCCGAAATATTGTGGTTTTCAGAATATTTCAGGTTTCGGGTACCCAACCTGTATGTATATATATTTGTCATGCACCTTCCCCATGAGACATGAGCCTTATGTCCCTATTGGAAAATTATGGGGTGGGTGGAGCTCCAATTCTCTTTCTGGCACAGGGCACCAAAAAGTCTAGTCACGGCTCTCTGCCGTACTACTACTACTACTAGTTTACCAGTGGGGCCACCATCTCTTTTGTATTCCTGTCTGAGCCCACCTTGTCTATCTCTGGGCAATAATTCAGGCTCTTAATTCCTTGCAATGTCCTGTGTGCGCCAGTGTTGATCTCCTTGCTTTGTGTAAATATATGACATAACTATTGCTTCAATACCATGGAAAATCCCATCAGGCCCATCCTACATTTATTGACAAATGACACCCATGTACAAGTTAATTTATTTGCTAAGTGATCTGTGCTGTTTGTCTATTAGAATCCACAAAACAGTTGAAGGTATGTTTGTGTCCCAAGATACATAATCTCCTCTGATTGGTTGGATCAGATTTTGACAATTTAGCGTTTTGGTTTACATTGCTTTGGACTTTGCATGGCCAGATTGGCCATCTGGCAAAATACCAAATGGGGCCAATGGCTAGATGGGCCGGTCTGGCCGTGTGAATGCCTGGCTGAGCAGCTCCGCCTCCCGGCACTCTGCTCGGCTGGGATGCTTAGATATGTAGGAGGGATACCAGAAGGCTGCAACCCATGACCACAGACAAAATCATGGCAATCCTCCTGGTCTGATAATCAATGGGACTCCTCACAGAGAGTCACAATGCCAGGCCAGCCTTGCCCCTCCTAGCATTAAAAATGGTGCAGAGGTGCTGCCATCTGTTGGCCCACCTTTCCCTTTCCTTCCACCGGCCTGCATAGCGACAACATGACATTGCTTGGAGAAAGTGACAGGACGGGGGGAGTCAGGACTAGAGCTGAAGCAGCATTCATGGCTGAGATCAGTAAGCTAGTAAAAAAATACTAATGGAGAAAGGAGGCGGTGGATAGTGTGGCATATAATTAAAAAACAGTGTGTCATAGTATGAATTGGGGGAATACACAGTGCGACATATAAACTGAGGCATGTACCGTGTGGCATTCAATGTGAACCTTTTTAAGTGGCCTCACATTCTCTCTCAGTTGGCGGCAGGAGTATTACAAAAACATCTCAAATCTATTTCACAATATCAAAGTCACTAAATCTTATGGGAGCCAGCAGACCCTCAGCCATTCACTTCACATTTCCATGCAGCTTTGGCAATCACATTTATGGGGCTGATTCAACTGGCCGTGAGTTGGACAAAAATTACCTAATGTGGCTAAAAACCCACAGTTGCAACTTTTTACCAATCATTTAGAGAATTTGTGTTGGGTTAACATGGGTCACAATTGGAGTTTATCAGGATTTTAGTTTGCAGTCCCTGTGCATGTGAAAAGAAGGGATTTATTTTAAGGTAATATTGTCAGTACTTAGGGGGTCATTCCGACCCGCTCGCACGCATCGGTTTTTCGTTGTGGTGCGAACGGGTGCGGAATGCACATGCGCGGCGGGCACAATGTGCGTGCGCGACGTTGCCCGGCGACAGGGGTCGCCGGGTTATGACGCGACTTACAAAGGAAGCGGTCGCAGAGCCGACCGCTAAGAAGATTGACAGGAAGGAGGCGTGGCTGGGCGGATCCGGATCGCTTGGAGCCGTTTTCGGGGAGTGGTGAGTATAACGCAGGCGTG
This sequence comes from Pseudophryne corroboree, assembly GCF_028390025.1. Lineage (NCBI taxonomy): Eukaryota > Metazoa > Chordata > Amphibia > Anura > Myobatrachidae > Pseudophryne > Pseudophryne corroboree. The sequence goes on from NC_086455.1 coordinate 38,879,463, forward strand.
TCCATCAGAACGGAGGGCGGAGGAGTGACGTCAAAGCCGAGCCCATCATCGCTGGATCCATTGCACAGGGTAAGTAGCTGCAGGGCTAGTCTTGTTTTGTGTGAATTGTTTTTAGCTTAGCAGAGCTGCACAAGCGATTGCAACCCTGCTAAGCTAAAATACACTCCCTCATAGGTGTGGCTACTTGATCGCAGCAGCAGCAAAAAGTTGCTGGCTGCGATCAACTCGGAATGACCCCCATAGTACAGAACATTTGGTACACCCCTCCAATGAATTATCATGAACTTGGAGGCATTTACTTAACGGGTTTTTTGTTTTTTCTGGAAGGTGCATACGTGGAGGGGGTTCTGGGAGGAGGTAAGTCACTCAATTGGCAAGGGGCAATCAGACTTCTAGTTACAGCGCTGGCCAGCAGTCAATCCTGAGTATCCCAGCAATAGTGTCTTTGTGATGTAAACAGTTTCTGCCAGTGACGTGCGGTGGGGTGAGGCAGGTGAGGCAATGTCTTTACTGTCATACTAATGTTTGCACCAGAGTTTTGACTGTATAAAGTATATCAAAAAAATGCAAAGAATATGTTAAAAATATCTTCTTTGCATTATTCTAATAATTTATAGCCAAAACTCTGGAGTAAAAAGTCTATGGCAGGTGAGGCAGTGCCTCACCTGCCTATCTTTTCTGCACATCTCTGTTCAAAACTCACCAAATTTCCAGGAGTTTATACTGCTGCACCTGTGTATAATGCCCAGATGTACGCTTTGGCTCATAAATTGCATGTAAATATGGCTATGGGGCTAGCCAGTGCCTCCTGAGCTAATTAGCTCACCGCACGTCCCTGGTTTCTGCTGGGTAGTCCTTCAATTCTGCCTTTGTGTTATCAGCAGTTCCCGCTGGGTAGTACAGATATACAGTATGCCCATTGTGATGTATGCCAGCATAGTGCCTTTGTGATGTCACAAGTTACTGCTGGGTGGCCTACAGTGGCAAATTTCCCATTAGGCACGTGCCTTGGGGCGGCACTTGAATGCTTGTGTTGGTACTGTCAGCCCAAAAAGTACCAGTAACTGCTAAATATTTCCACTGTACCATGTGCCTTCTTGAATGGAGTGTAAACTTGTAACTCATACTTGGCTACTTTAAATATCTCCTCTCCGGGAGAATCCCGGTGTGAAGACGCAGCAGGAGACTTTGGGGGGCGGAGCCAGGCTGTGACATCATTAAGGCCAGCCCCCACACCGGGAAAATGCCGTGATTCGTGGGTCTGCTGGAAGGAGGCGGGGCTAAAATGATGCGATCTGCGTCATTTTAACCCCTTCCACCACCCCACGGACGGGAGTGTATCTCTTCATCCTGCCAGCGTCACTAGGGTGGGAGGGTGGCGGATGTCACTGTTGTGCCTAGGGACACCCTCACCCCTAAATCCACCCCTGGTGTCCTAGTAATAGAGACTTCATGATGTCAGCAGTTACTGCTAAGTGTCCCAACAATAGTACCTTTGTGATGTGAGCAGTTTTACTGCAAGGTACTGTAGTGCAACAATACGGCTATTGTGATGTCAGCAGTTCCCGTTGGGTAGTACAGATATATGTCCATTGTGATGTCAGCAGTTACTGCTGGGTTGCCAAGAAATAGGGCAATTGTGATGTCAGAAGTTACTACTAAGTATCCCAACAATAGGGCCTTTGTGATGTCACCAGTTACTGCTGTGTAGTCCAGCATAGGGTCTTTGTGATGTCAGCAATTACTGCTGGGTCGCCCAGCAATACGACCATTATGATGTCAGCCATTACTACTGGGTAGCCCAGCAATAGGGCAATTGTGATGTCACCAGCTACTGCTGGGTGGTCTAGTAATAGGGTCTTTGTGATGTCATTGCTATGTTTTCCAGCAATAGGGCCTATGTGATGTCAGTGCTAGTTACTGCTGTGCTGTAGAGCAATAGGGACTATGTGATGTCAGTGCTAGTTACTGCTGTGCTGTAGAGCAATAGGGCCTATGTGATGTCAGTGCTAGTTACTGCTGTGCTGTAGAGCAATAGGGCCTATGTGATGTCAGTGCTAGTTACTGCTGTGCTGTAGAGCAATAGGGACTATGTGATGTCAGTGCTAGTTACTGCTGTGCTGTAGAGCAATAGGGCCTATGTGATGTCAGTGCTAGTTACTGCTGTGCTGTAGAGCAATAGGGACTATGTGATATCAGTGCTAGTTACTGCTGTGCTGTAGAGCAATAGGGACTATGTGATGTCAGTGCTAGTTACTGCTGTGCTGTAGAGCAATAGGGCCTATGTGATGTCAGTATTAGTTACTGCTGTGCTGTAGAGCAATAGGGCCTATGTGATGTCAGTATTAGTTACTGCTGTGCTGTAGAGCAATAGGGCCTATGTGATGTCAGTGCTAGTTACTGCTGTGCTGTAGAGCTATAGGGCCTATGTGATGTCAGTATTAGTTACTGCTGTGCTGTAGAGCAATAGGGACTATGTGATGTCAGTGCTAGTTACTGCTGTGCTGTAGAGCAATAGGGACTATGTGATGTCAGTGTTAGTTACTGCTGTGCTGTAGAGCAATAGGGACTATGTGATATCAGTGCTAGTTACTGCTGTGCTGTAGAGCAATAGGGACTATGTGATGTCAGTGCTAGTTACTGCTGTGCTGTAGAGCAATAGGGACTATGTGATGTCAGTGTTAGTTACTGCTGTGCTGTAGAGCAATAGGGACTATGTGATGTCAGTGCTAGTTACTGCTGTGCTGTAGAGCAATAGGGACTATGTGATGTCAGTGTTAGTTACTGCTGTGCTGTAGAGCAATAGGGACTATGTGATGTCAGTGCTAGTTACTGCTGTGCTGTAGAGCAATAGGGACTATGTGATGTCAGTGCTAGTTACTGCTGTGCTGTAGAGCAATAGGGACTATGTGATGTCAGTGCTAGTTACTGCTGTGCTGTAGAGCAATAGGGCCTATGTGATGTCAGTGCTAGTTACTGCTGTGCTGTAGAGCTATAAGGACTATGTGATGTCAGTGCTAGTTACTGCTGTGCTGTAGAGCAATAGGGACTATGTGATGTCAGTGCTAGTTACTGCTGTGCGTAGAGCAATAGGGCCCCCGGCCTACGTGATGTCAGTGCTAGTTACTGCTGTGCTGTAGAGCAATAGGGCCTATGTAATGTCAGTATTAGTTACTGCTGTGCTGTAGAGCTATAGGGCCTATGTAATGTCAGTATTAGTTACTGCTGTGCTGTAGAGCAATAGGGCCTATGTGATGTCAGTGCTAGTTACTGCTGTGCTGTAGAGCAATAGGGCCTATGTGATGTCAGTGCTAGTTACTGCTGTGCTGTAGAGCAATAGGGCCTATGTGATGTCAGTATTAGTTACTGCTGTGCTGTAGAGCAATAGGGACTATGTGATATCAGTGCTAGTTACTGCTGTGCTGTAGAGCAATAGGGACTATGTGATATCAGTGCTAGTTACTGCTGTGCTGTAGAGCAATAGGGACTATGTGATGTCAGTGCTAGTTACTGCTGTGCTGTAGAGCAATAGGGCCTATGTGATGTCAGTGCTAGTTACTGCTGTGCTGTAGAGCAATAGGGCCTATGTGATGTCAGTATTAGTTACTGCTGTGCTGTAGAGCAATAGGGACTATGTAATGTCAGTATTAGTTACTGCTGTGCTGTAGAGCTATAGGGCCTATGTAATGTCAGTATTAGTTACTGCTGTGCTGTAGAGCAATAGGGCCTATGTGATGTCAGTACTAGTTACTGCTGTGCTGTAGAGCAATAGGGCCTATGTGATGTCAGTGCTAGTTACTGCTGTGCTGTAGAGCAATAGGGCCTATGTGATGTCAGTATTAGTTACTGCTGTGCTGTAGAGCAATAGGGCCTATGTGATGTCAGTATTAGTTACTGCTGTGCTGTAGAGCAATAGGGACTATGTGATGTCAGTGCTAGTTACTGCTGTGCTGTAGAGCAATAGGGCCTATGTGATGTCAGTATTAGTTACTGCTGTGCTGTAGAGCAATAGGGACTATGTAATGTCAGTATTAGTTACTGCTGTGCTGTAGAGCTATAGGGCCTATGTAATGTCAGTATTAGTTACTGCTGTGCTGTAGAGCAATAGGGCCTATGTGATGTCAGTACTAGTTACTGCTGTGCTGTAGAGCAATAGGGCCTATGTGATGTCAGTGCTAGTTACTGCTGTGCTGTAGAGCAATAGGGCCTATGTGATGTCAGTATTAGTTACTGCTGTGCTGTAGAGCAATAGGGCCTATGTGATGTCAGTATTAGTTACTGCTGTGCTGTAGAGCAATAGGGCCCCCTGCCTACGTGATGTCAGCAGTTACTGCTGGGTAGCCTTGCTCTTTCCCAGCCCCTTATCACAGATGTAAATTCAGTGCAGTGTGTATCCTCTATGTGGCCAGGACAGTAAAAGCGATAGCTTCATACACCTTTAGTAAAGAGATTTGTGTGGACACATGCATAAGCAGACACACAGTTATACCAGTGGAGTCTCTCCTGTAAGTGTGGATCTGATCAATACAGCCAATTACTATCTGCTCCGGGAACATTAATATTATGTGCAAAATCATCTAACTGCTATGAAGAATTGAATAACTGCAGGAAATCAAGGGGTCAGAATTACGTGAAATAATTGTTTGAGATATATGCAATTACAATGTTTTTAGCACATGTATGGTTTTGTGAATAAATGTACTTATATACTTTTAACTTAAGTATTGTGATTGGTTTACAAGTATTGTGATTGGTTTGCTTCCAATTGTGAGGTAGCTCACATCTTTTTATTTTTCTGGAGGGCATGCACAGACCAAATTTTTGTATTTTAGGCTAAGCCGGTGAGCGTACACCCAATTGAGAATCAGCCCACGTATGTCCTCCCTGTGATCACATGGGTTATCCCCAGGTGATCTGATTAGTCTAAAAGCATAGTCCTACTGGAAGGTTATACCTTTGGATGAAAGTGTACAAGTGTGTTGTAGAATACTCAGACTATAAGCTCCTCCGGGGCAGGGAAAGATGAGAATGCCTAAGCATTTCCTATGAGACCTGCATAATATGCTGGCTCTATGAAATAAAGATTAATAAGCGCAAAACGTAAAATATTTTGCCACCATTTGTGATCAAAAACCATATGACAACAACATACTAATCCACAATGGTTAAGAATAGTAACCCAGATGAAAGAATTACAGGCAACAAGAAAAAAATACTTTGGTATCCTCTTACTGATCAGGGAATGACCTGCTATTGCAGCTCACAGCACATCTCAGGGATATGTTACTAAACGACAGACCTGAGATTAGCGGTGATCAGTAGTCTGTTTAATCCCAGTGGGTTTCAGTCGTTAGTGGTGATAAACAGCAAAGAACTGTGATCACTACTGATGCTGGTGATAGAGCATCTCACTGACCTTGTGTTGTGTGCTGTCCAGCTGCTGAAGACACAGTAGATGGAAAGTAAATGGTATAGGTTAAAGGCAGGCTTGGACTGGCCCACAGGGGTAAAGGGAAACCACCGGTGGGCCCTACTGCCCGGGGCCCCACCTTCTGCTCTAAGGATCAGGTTCTAGACTGTGCACTTGAATTACACATTATACATATGTTACCTTATACTGGACTAGGGTGGATTTTCTACAGTGCATTGCTGTTATTAATCTGGTACATTATCATACATGCAGCAGCTGAATTTACTTTATTTATTTATGAAGGGGCCCAGACGTTGCACTCTCTAATGGTTAGTCAAACCAATGAGGTGGCAGGCCACACCCCCTCTGCAGACTGGCCACACCCCTAACATGGGCCCCTACCACTGCATTCCCCCGGTGGGCCCTACATGCCTAGTCCGACACTGGGTAAAGGACATCAAGCTGACCCAAGTACTAATGCGGACACTTTTTAATTTACGTGTAGCCGGGCTGGACTTTTATAGAATAAACCTCCTTATCCTTCTGGGTTATTCCCAGTCCCACCTGGAGAGATATTGTGCATGGATGGTTATAAAACAACTAACTCTGCTTTGGAGGATTATTCCTGACCTCAACTTGGAGTAGTCTGGGGTAATGTAATTATTAATGATCCCCCCGCCTGCAGGACATGGGTGTGATATAGTTCCAGTCTATTCTGATGCACATTAAAATATGCTGGCTTTAAAAGTATTAGGTGTACACAAAATGGAAAGCTGCTCAATCAGATTGTAATGTCACTCAGGTGCTAAAAGGGGAGGGGTAATTCTGTGTAGGAAACAAACTGTGTTCCCTAATGCACACCGAGTGAAAAATATTACTACATAATAATAGTCAGATAATACGGAGATCTTAGTTGCGTATATCTGCAGATATAGGGTTAAGCCCCCAGGCCGATCGACATGGCTTCTCCGTCACTGGGGGTCCCTAATACTAGGTATGGGCCTGGGGTGCATATAGGTGTTAATAGCAATTCAGGTAATCCTGGGTATCCTTCTGCACCAAAGATAAGCAGATATATTCATTCATAGAATTCAATTTAAGGCTCAAGCCCCCACCCCAGTGCCAGATGGAGGTCTGGCCAACAAAATGGAAAAAAAAAAAAGAAAAACTAAATTTCCCCAACAGTAAAATTGAGTTTTTAAAGATATTACAGCTGAGATGGGGAGACATAAAACACTGAAATGTACTAAACTAAAGAGAATGTCGTGTCACTGATGGTGCCTAGAAGGACATTCATTGGAGAACTTGTGGTACTGTGACTGCGATAGCTCATGGTGGTTGGTGGGGTGAAATACTGTGTTTTGGTATTACTTAGGAAAATAATAAAGACAGTTATAACTGAGATGGGTCTATTCCTTGTTACTTGCCTCCATATATGGTGTAACCCTACCTGTCACATTGTAAGTAACGCCCATAGAAAATAAGAATGACCTGCTCCCTTAGGGGTACATGTACTAAGCAGTGATAAAAGTGGAGAAGTGACCAAGTGGAGAAGTTGCCCATGGCAACCAATCAGCATTGATGTAACATTTATAATTTGCATACTATAAACATATACAGAGCACCTGATTGGTTGCCATGGCCAACTTCTCCACTGGCTCACTTCTCCACTTTTATCACTGCTTAGTACATGTCCCTCTTAATGTCTTACCCAAGGTCCCATATGGTTTGAAATCTAGCCAATGAGTTTGTGTTGCTGTAGGATAGATTTTTCATCACCATAACAGTAAGTCCTAAGCCTCCCCTCTGCTAGTGAGGGAGTGGACTAATGCCACCAGTAGCCTTTTGGTGAAGCATCTGAACATGTTTGCACAGCAGGGCATTAAACAGTTACATTCGGTGCAATATTTGGAATTTGGTTACAGAGTCAGTACACATCTACAGGAGTAATACCTTAAACTCCAACTGAAGGAAAACATTGTAAAGAATAAATACAAACAGGCGGTTGGCTGTTGAAAACGATTTTATTTCACATTCTTTTCTTTCTACACACACTTCTCTCTATTTTGTTTTTAACAATACTTTGCATGACATAAGCGTATTGAATTTTGCTTTTTTAGAAATAAAGCAATTAATAAAAGTTATATCTTAAATCAAATTTATGTGCACCTACAGAGTTCATCTTTTGTTAGGTTTTGTATCCATTCTTTTGGATCTATGGTAGCACCCCCAACTCAATATACGGACATATATTCTGATAGGGGAATACAATAAGTCTCACATGAAGGATAGAATAAATTACTGCTTATTAAAGTGTAATCCATCCCGCTGCAACGGATATTCCTCCTCTCTTCTTCTCGTAATACCGATGTGTCCACGCTCATTCATAACACAAACAGGTTGTGGGTGTTACTTTGCCACAATTACCATTATTCCTGCCTATTGGCAGCAAATTCACAAGAGCTTGTGCACCATGCATTTCTATAGATTGCAGGTTTGTGCACACTGCCCATGACTGTTTGCAGGCAAGTTATTTGCGGGAAACGACCATGGAATGCCGCAAATAGCAGGTAAGCTGAGCCTGGGAACATCTGTACAGTTGTTTTCAAATAGCATTACATTTGCATCTGCCCTCTTACAGTGATCCATGGTGGTCATTCCGAGTTGATCGCTAGCTGCATTCGTTCGCTGTGCAGCGATGAGGCAAAAAATGGCACTTCTGTGCATGCGTATGCGGCCCAATGCGCACGCGCGACGTACTATTACAATGAACGATGTAGTATCACACAGGGTTTAGCAAAGCTTTTCAGTCGCACTGCTGGCCGCAGAGTGATTGACATAAAGTGGGCGTTTCTGGGTGTCAACTGACCGTTTTCAGGGAGTGGTCGGAAAAACACAGGCGTGCCAGGAAAAACGCAGGCGTGGCTGGGCGAGCGCAGGGCGTGTTCTTGACGTCAAAACAGGAACTAAACAGTCTGAAGTCATCACAAGCGCTGAGTAGGTAAAACTGCACAAAAACACTTTGCCGCCGCTCTGCGATCCTTTCATTCGCACTTCTGCTAAGCTAAAATACACTCCCAGATGGCGGCGGCATAGCGTTTACACGGCTGCTAAAAACAGCTAGCGAGCGATCAACTCGGAATGACCACCCGTGTTTGAGGCTTGGGACTCTCAGAGATGTTTGCTAATGCCTCCATAGCTGCGAATGTGTGCACAGATACTGTGCGACAATATACAAATGCTGCAGCCGCCTGGATTTGTACTTAGATGCCCCCAGCGACACTGAGAGTCCCAGCGCCTATATACAAAGAGCAGCACCTGTCACAGATCAGTCGATTATAGAAGTTCTGAGTACAGTAGCTCTATGGGTGTGCGGCATGGCTGCTGGAAGATGCCAGAGCCAATGCAGCTGCGTACTGATTGCAGTCGCAGGCTGAGGCACGACCTGAAAATGGTCACAATATGCCTGCGTTTAAGCCACCATTCACCATAACAGCAGCCAAACTTCCCTGTCCATCCCTTTGCAAATAAATCCTTTCTGCAGTCGCCGTCGCAAGACCATTGCATCACTGATGTTTCTATAATGGGTGCAGTGTGACACGGGCCCCTGAGTCCAGAGGGGGCCCCCACCGCACACACTGCACCCATTTGTAAAATACTTACCCCCCCCCGAAGTCCAGCACCAGCATCCGCAGCGCCGCTAGAACACAGTGAAAATGGCCCAGCGGCCATTTCCATGGCATTCTGCGCATGCGCAGTAAGGAGAGATCTCAGGGAAAATGGCCGCTGCACCATTTTCCCGGAGATCTGTGCATGCGCAATAGAGTCTGAGCCCTCTGGTGCTCAGACTCTACGGCGCTCCGGGCAGAGAGGAGGGGGCCCGACGGAGGAGGCTGAACACGGGCCTCTTCCTCTCTTAAAACGCCCCTGCATTGCATGCACAAACTGCCGATAATTGTTCAGCTGCGTAATAATCGAGTTTGCTTACATCTCTGAGTCAGGCCCTCTGTTCCTTTGGTAATGATGATCTGATATATTCCTGAGACTGTCATATTACTGGCAACAGAACATGTGAGTAAATATAGTCTAAACACTGTACAGTATCTTGGTATTGCTACATCATTTTGGAGACTGGAGAATGGGTTCTAGTCACTATCTTGAGTAGATGGTGTATTCTGGCCTGCTTTCATTATTTACATATTCTGGCTCTATACTAGGGGAGAAACACTGGGTTTCCTTGAAGAGGTGCTGACATGAGCAAGTGGTATTCAACAATTTGTTTATTACCACATCATACCTTGCATGTAGGACGGGGGCCAGTCTTGGTTTGTTGGTTGGCTAATATGGGTATTTTTGTTTTGAGGATTCAAAGTAAGATGGGGAGGTTTGCATCAACTAATATTGGTTTCCCTCTGTCCACCCATAGGTTCTCAGAGTTGGACAGTTATGAGTTCTAAGATGTTTTCGAAAACTTCTCATCTATCTGGTGATATATTTTTACCAATTAAGCTTTTTTTGGAGGGGATGTAGTCAGATCCTCGATGTTCACAATGTTGATGAGAATTCGGCATGCAGACATTGTACTAACGTGATGTAAATCAATATAGCCGTTTTAGCTTTACAACTATAAACATGATTCTTTGGGTTTCCAATGGTCAGAATCCCTATGCTCACAATACCAGCCGCGGGCTTCCGAATGAATCAAAGAGCTCACAACTTCAAAGGTACAGTAAGTATGAAAGGTCGAGTAAGGGTTAGGCGACAGGAGGAGGGGAGGGTTAGGGCTAGGCTGTAAGGGTGGTGGTTAAGGTTAGGCTGACTAAGGAGACAGTTAGGGTTTGGCTGTGGAGGGGGGGTGGTTAGGGTTAGGCTGACTAAGGAGACAGGGTTTGGCTGTGGATGGGGGGTGGTTAGGGTTAAGCTGCGGGGGGTTAGGGTTAGGCAGCGGTAGGGGAGGTTAGGGTTAGGCTGTGGGGAGGGTTAGGTTGTGTGGGAGGGTTAGGGTTAGGCTGTGAGGGGGTGGAGGGGGGTTAGGCTGCAGGGGGCATGGTTAGGCTGACTAAGGAGACAGTTAGGGTTAGGCTGTGGAGGGGGGTGGTTAGGGTTAGGCAGCGGTAGGGGAGGTTAGGGTTAGGCTGTGGGTGAGGAGGGTTAGGGTTAGGCTGCGAGGGGGGGTTACGATTAGGCTGCCAAAGGGGACAGTTAGGGTTATCCTTAGAATACTTCCAGAATATTGTCGACATTAGCATCTCGTTGCCGGCATTCTGACCATCTGCATTCTGACTGTGGGGATGCCGTACCAAACCCAATGCTTTACTTCCCATTAGTATCATATCGCCATGCTGGATTGCCATCACGCTGTTGGCATTCTGAATATTGATCACACCCACCCATCCCCTCTGGAGTAACCGCATGCCATTCCAAAACTAAAGAGGTTTTGTACTTTTATTTATATCTGGTAATGCTTTAACTATTGGACTATGTCAGATTAAGATAGGTAATTTATCTAAATTAAGATTCACTTTGTATTTCAAAAAAACAAAAAATGGATCAAAAAAGTATGGGTGGGGTAGTGCTTGGCATTACTGCCTCACATCAGAGGCAGAGCTAGTGGCTGTGCAGCAGGTGCTATGCACTAGGGCCCACCGCAATGAACAGGACCGCAGCAAGTGACTTTATATTTAGTCAGCGTGACTCATTAGACGTTGCTCAGCGCTGTGCCATAGGCAGCAACAAAAGAATAACTCCGGGTGACAGAGGGATGGAGGGGGATGCTAGCATGGAACCCGTAGCTTCTGAATTATCAGATCAATGAAGGGTCATGAGCTCAATCATCACCCTTCAAGCCGGCGCCACTCGGTGGCCTTGACTCTGGCTGGCTATGCTCTGCATGCTGGGAATGGGAGGAAGCAGGAAGGAGGAGGGACCAGACTTGGGGTTGTAATTAAGAGTGTGATGCTGTGTGTAGTATATGGGGGCCACTAATACTGTCTGTATATGGTGGTCATTAATGCTGTCTGTATAATATGACAGTCACTAATGCTGTCTGTAGCATACTGTAGCCACTAATGCTGTCTGTGGTATATGGTGGTCACTCATGCTGTGTGTAGTATATGGCAGTCACTCATGCTGTCTGTAGTATATGGGGGTCACTAATGCTGTCTGTAGTATATGGGGGTCACTAATGCTGTCTGTACTATACGGTGGTCACTAATGCTTTCTGTAGTATATGTATGGGGGTAACTAATGCTGTGTGTAGTTTAATGGCAGTCACTTATGCTGTATGTAGTATATGGCAGTCACTGATGCTATCTGTAGTACATGGCAGTGACTTGTGCTATGTGTAGCATATGGCAGTCACGAATGCTGTCTGTAGTATATGAGGGTCACGAATGCTGTCTGTAGTAAATAGAGGTCAATAATGTTGTCTGTAGGATATGTCGGTCACTAATGCTGTCTGTAGTATATGGGGATCATATAGGTAAAAGGTGATGGCTATCCACAGGGGTCATCATGATGAGACTTGGCTATAAAGGCTATTTTCACCCCTTTTGCTGATGAGGAGCCCCATCCCCTCATTTCTCCAAGTCTCTTGATCTTCCATTCTTTCCAACTCTTTCCCTTTGCCGAGGATCTGATGTCACAATCTTGTGACCGTCCCTGTGCAAAAACAAAGGGAGGGGAGGAGCCGCGCTCCACATGCTACAGTTCTGGTGTGGGTGCTGGTTAGTAAAGCCCCTTTGGAAACTTAGCCCACCCCATTTGTACATCTGCTGGGCCATCTGACCCATTCCCTACATAAGCAGCACTCACTCCACACTCATACAGATTGTGGCCAGAGGACCTATCGGCCACATGGTTAATGGCGGCCACGGCACGTAAGGGGTTATCCCCCTAGTGCCCAGTGCCATTTTGAGGACAATAGGTGCTTGGCGCCACTGTTAAATGTACTTATGGCGCCAGGCGTGGACTGTTTAAAAATATGTTTAATGATGTGTTTTAACATGTCATATGTAGTGCTCTGTGCACAGTTGTAGGATTGCATGTTTAAATGTATTTATATTTAAGATGTGGTCACATGTATTTTAAAGGGAAAAATGCACTTACTATATAGGACAGAATAAGACTCCCCTACCTCCTGTGACTAGGAAATGGGATGCTAATTGACCTCTCCTAGCAGATCGGGTGAATGACAGAACCTTTTTGATGTTGGACAGTGCCCGGCAGGTAAATGCTGGGAGTGTGAATATGTAAAGTGGTATGGATTGGTATGAGTTTGGAACCTGTATTAATTTATGTAGCTGGTTAGATTGATATATGAATCCTGAATGGTATATGCAGGAAGGATGCGGAACATTTGTTTTAGAAATCAAATACAAATCGTATTTTAAAGCTATGTGATAAATGTATCAAAAGTAAAGTGTAAACTCCCAGGTGGAAAAGGATGGAGTTTAAATGACAGCAAACATTGTGTGTGACAGGAAGGAGGAACTTGCTTCATGCACTTATATCCTTTTAAAATGTAATTTATTTATATTTTGTAAGACATCTTGTTTGGATGGAAAGGACTCAGGGGGAAAGTACCCCTGAGATGCATTGTGGTTTTACTGTATAAAAAGAGGAGGCCTGTGAGCCTCCAGGTGTATTATACCATTTTCATTCTGCTGTGAACATCTTGCTGTATGCTGTTTCCCCTAGCAATAGGGAAGAGTTCTCTTTAGAACTATTACAAATAAACATCATTTACCTCAAGAGGACCACTTCATCTTGTGACTTGCAGGGCTAGGCAAAACCTAGCTCCGTTTTCCGGCTGTCCAGGGTACACCCAGCGTCTCCAAGCTCCGCCTTCCACCTGCTACCGTGCTGTGCTTAGGCAAGCGACGATTGGGGGATTCGTCAGCACCACATAGGGGTGGTAAGACAGCGTGTCGACGCATACAGAGCAGAACCATGGTTCCAGACACCACGGCGTATAGGAGCCTGGTGGTGGCAGCGTAGTACCTGCCCACTGCGCAGTGGGTGGAGTCAGTAACAGGCGGTTACTGATGGTAAGTGGGAATCTCCTATGTGGCCAGGTCCTGTGTGACATAAAATTCCATTCTGTGACTGGGAACGGGGCGCGAAGCGGTGAGGGCTTTCGTACGGGACCGTCCGGTCACACAGGTTATCCGTATTATTCATGTACAATGCAAAATAGTCTTATCCTGATTTGATTGAAGACTAGATTGCACTGTACATGAATAATGCTAATACCCTGAAAGTAGTGAGGCCATGCAGCCAACCCCTTTCGGTGCATGCAAAGAGTCTAATTTGGTTGAGTCGGGGTTGAGATTGCGACGGTAGTGGCCCAAAGCAAATAACTGCACCTGGTCCCACCACTCACTAGTTCCGCCACTGTCTCACAGCACGGAGGTCATGTGTTTGATTTCCATCACAGTCCTATCTGTGTGAAATTTGCATGTTGTCCTTGTGTTTGCATCTGTTTCTTCCAGCGTCATCCCACAAACCAAACATACAGGTAGGTTAATTGGTTTCTTACAATAAATTTAACCTTAGTGTATATGGGGTCTATTCAATTGATTCGACAAGTCGGAAAAACTGCATTATCCGACTTTTTTAGGTTGGATCTGGATTCAACCTATTGAAGTCAGTTGCCGTTTTTCCAACTTGTCAGAAAACACGTGGATCGGCGGATTAGCCACGGATCCACTTGTTTTGTCAGATTTGAGGGCATTTCCGAAAGGTTTGTTTGCCCGTTTTCAACAATGCCGATCCAACTTTAAAAAAAGTCGGATTGGCATGTTCAAAAACGGGCTAAACCTGTCAGAAATGCCTGGAAATTGAATAGTGCAGTGTCGGAGAGGATCCGACACCAATTGCATAGACCCCTATATGTATGTTCATGTGGTAGGGAATAGAAGTTGTAAGCTACACCAGGGCAGAGACTGATGTGAATGACTAAGCCAGTGTTTCCCAAGCTCGGTCCTCACTGCACACTAACATTCCAGGTTTTAGTGATATCCAGGCTTGAGCACATGTGGTCAAATCAAAATAAGTGAAGTACTAATTAGGTCACCTGTGCTCGGAATGGCTATCCTTAAAACCTGGACTGTTAGTGTGCCTCGAGGACCGTGGTCGGGAACCCCTGGGGGGGATTCTGAGTCACATGCAATGCCGATACTCGCACAAAAGGTTAATGTTTTTCAACTGCACATGTCGCTAAGTTGATAGAAAGCCGCATCCCACAGTGAGAACGCAGAGTTGCAATATCAATTGAGATTCATGATCTTCAGATATGTATTGGGAATGTATTGAGCATTCCTGGGCAGTGGCTATTTAGATGCACAGAGATGCATGGTCTGATGGGCGTATTATAGAAGTGTTGCTTAACTGATTGTGAACTCAGACGCTGCATTGGAGGTCATATTCTGATGGAGATAGTTACTGCACCTAGCATGCGGCAGATGCAGGGATGTAGCCAGAACTTTGTGGGCCTCATAGCAACATTTTGAGTAGGCCCCCATCCCAATGCTTCTAGAGAGACACTTCTATGTAGCAGTTGTTAATGTTATGCCCTATAATAGTGCCCTAGTTCATTTTCTGAACCATAGTAGAGCCTTATTTAATGTGATGCCCCATAGTAGTGTCCTAGTTTCTTTTATGAATCGTAGTAGTGCTTAAGTTCACCCTATGTTACATTTCAGAGCTGTCAGTACAAATAATGCCTCACAGTACCCCCAATTCACATTATGATATATAGTGCTCCCCGTTCATATTGTACCTCATTACAGTACCCGGGTCCATATTATATAACATTAAAATACCCTCCAGTTAATTTTATACCAAAAACACAAATCACAGCGCTTGTTAAAAAGATATGTACCTTTATTAATACAATATAAAAAATTCAATAGTTATTAATAACAACAATCTCATCCTGCGTTCCGGTCGATCCTGCAGAGCATTAAACACAAGTGTAATTGTAACTCCCAGCCTTATTAATATTGTTAGTATACAGGTTTTACCGACTCAGCTGATTAGTCAGTCTCTTGACTTTAAATGGTTAGGAATCCTTAGCAGTGCAGTAGTTAGTATCACTGATTATGACTGATTTGTTGCAACAATTGTTTAGAATTAGTGTTTAGTGGTTAGGACAGCATGCTGTTCTCTATAGCTTTAAAACAATGACAGTGATCCACACAAGTAGATAGATAATAAACCTGTTTTGACCTCTGGTTCCATGTATTGATATCTCCCGGCTCCTGGTGCTTTATCATCCCATTAGCGGTGCCATATCTGGAGTGTTCAAGTGTTTGGAGAGGTGCCTGCAGGTGATTGCAAAGTATACTTCTCTGAGGAAGCCGCTGAATGCACTAAAGGCGGAGAAACGCGTAAGAGACCCCCAATACTTGTCCGGTACCGGTCAGACTTTGCAATCACCTGCAGGCACCTCTCCAAACACTTGAACACTCCAGATATGGCACCGCTAATGGGATGATAAAGCACCAGGAGCCGGGAGATATCAATACATGGAACCAGAGGTCAAAACAGGTTTATTATCTATTTACTTGTGTGGATCACTGTCATTGTTTTAAAGCTATAGAGAACAGCATGCTGTACTAACCACTAAACACTAATTCTAAACAATTGTTGCAACAAATCAGTCATTATCAGTGATACTAACTACTGCACTGCTAAGGATTCCTAACCATTTAAAGTCAAGAGACTGACTAATCAGCTGAGTCGGAAAAACCTGTATACTAACCATATTAATAAGGCTGGGAGTTACAATTACACTTGTGTTTAATGCTCTGCAGGATCGACCAGAACGCAGGATGAGATTGTTGTTATTAATAACTATTGAATTTTTTATATTGTATTAATAAAGGTACATATCTTTTTAACAAGCACTGTGATTTGTGTTTTTAGTTTTTGTCAATTAAGGGTGGAGTACTCTCCCTTTCAACAGCTGCTATTGATTAGTGTGTTCCTTTATGTAGATTTTAATTTATGTGTACTCATCTACCCAGCAAATAGCGCCGAGACATTTCTTTGTGTAATTTTATACCACTCTACAATAAGTAGGTCCAGGGGCATACCTAGATATATTGCAGGCCCCAAAGAAAAAGTTTGAAAGGACCCCTACGTACCACCCAATGGTGAAAAATTTATATAACACATGTAACTTTGACAGGGAAGGTGGGCCCCTCTCAGCTATGGGCCCCATAGCAGCTGCACTGCCTGCACCTATGGTAGCTACGCCTTTGGGCAGATGCAAGTTTCAATGGTGCGAACGATGTCTGTGTTTTAAGATACACCAAGTGGGATTGTTCCACTAAGCCCCTAGCACTAACAAGAGCAACTGGTGTACAAAAAAAGTTTAAGAGGCCTACTCATTATTACGAGGCGGACCTAAGTACCGAGAGTACATGTGTTGCGGTGGCAGATACCAATGCATCAGAACAATTCAGTATTGCTCTGATGCCAAGACAGCTGCTCTGTAAAGCTGTACCATGAGCCCTATCACTAGTAGTTTTGACACTAACTAGTAGAGGTCTCCTGTGCCCTCCTGTGCAGTGGTGGTTCACACAGGTAAACAGCGAGGGCCTGAGAAGGAGCCCTCTGTGCACTGCGGATCTCCTTCCAACAGAAAGGAATGGAGGAGTGGAATGAGTATACCCTCTTTCAAATGGTGTGGCCCCAAGTTACAATTGTCTAGTGATCATCTGTGCTCACCAGACAATAATACCCTGCAGTTTTCCACAGATGGGTAGGTTTGGGCACCAAATGCATAAACATATGTGTAAACGTTTATGTAAGAAAGGCAGCCCTAAGAAAGGTAGCATATTGTTGGGTCGGGAAGCCAGATCTTAGGGTCCAATTCCAGGTCCCACCTGGGAAGAACCCGTTTCCAATTCCCGGATGGGATCTGGCATTGGAGATGTGAAAGGGGCTTAAGTACAAGATCTCACTCATTTTATGTCACATTAAAAAGGCCTCCTCTCCTTTAATGCTGTGAGTTTTCTACTTAGGGATTGTTGGGCTACCATATTATTACTACACATTGATAGTGTTTACAAAGAGATGGAGAAAATTAGGAAACAACAATCCATTATCATCTCCAAGTGCAGAATTTTGTTTAATGAAAACATCCGTGCAGAATTTTGGAAACGTACATTAATACACAAAGTGTTTCAATGTAACGTATGAAATAGTTTTTAGTTTACTTTCTTGATATTTCAATGTAAAAAAAAAACTTTACTGCCCATTTTGATTACATTTTATTTGATAAGTTAGAATTACGGAATTTTTTTAAACTGCAAAGTCTTCTGGTATAATTTGTATGTGTACTGTACAACAAACGTAAGCCATATTGCTGAAATTCTATGAGCGCAAATGTCAAAAAATGGCCACAGCACACGGGTGAGAAAACTCTTAGCAGTGAAGGGTTAATTAAGGTTTTAGAGGCCGATTTATCACTGATCCCTGGGTAGGTGAGTATGATTTTTTTTTCTCAGCGATCAGCTTGTGTGTTCATTGGGCAGAGAAATCTGTGAAAAAGTACAGGATCTGCAGTGAGCCCTGTGATTAGGCTATCTGCATCCGGCATAATTATCAGAGGGCTCACTGTGGTATTTTTTCAAATTTGATTCAGTAAATTCGGCCAGATCGCATTTCCCATTATAAGTACAGGAAATGTGATCTGGGGGATCAATTCGAGTTGATCGCTCGCTGGCTAGTTTTAGCAGCCGTGCAAACGCTATGCCTCCACCCACTGGGGAGTGTATTTTAGCTTAGCAGAAGTGCGAACGCCTGTGCAGTCGAGCTCTGCAAAAACAGTTTGTGCAGTTTCAGAGAAGCTCTGAACCTACTCAGCGCTTGCGATCACTTCAGCCTATTCGTGTCCGGATTTGACGTCATACACCCGCCCAGCGAAAACCCAGCCACGCCTGCGTTTTTTCAGACACGCCTGCATTTTTGCAAACACTCCCTGAAAATGGTCAGTTGACACCCAGAAACGCCCCCTTCCTGTCAATCTTCTTGCGGTCGTCAGTGCAACTGAAAACTTCGCTAGAACCTGGGCACAACCACTAGGGGCTTTGTGCCCGTACAATGCGCGTGCGCACTGCGGCCCATACGCATGCGCAGAAATGCAGATTTTTCACCTGATCGCTGCGCTGCGAAAATCGTCAGCGAGCGATCAACTCGGAATTACCCCCCAGGTTACTAAAAACTGAGAATTAAAGGGTTTTGAGCAGTATTTCACGAAAACCACTCCAAAATCCCTTTAATACATTCAGGTGAAATTAAAATAATGTGAAAGGATGTGAAAACAACCTTTTTCATATTATTTTAGTATAAATAATGTTAATAAATAGACGCCTTTGTGAGATATTAATAGTAATTACTCTTATTTACAAATATGACATTGCTCTTCATCAGTGGTTTTGTGGTTGAAATCTTTTTTTTATTGTGCCATTTAACACTTGCCCGACATGGTCGCATCAGATGCGACCATGCCTGTAAGTGCTCTATCTGATCTGGTCGCACAGGATGCGACCAGTCAGATAGAGAGTGTTAGCAGCGGCAGGGAAGGAAAACTTCCCTCTGCTGCTGCTGGGCTTTAGGCCCAGATTCATCAAGCCTTGGAGATTGATAAATTGGACAGTGATAAAAACACCAACCAATCAGATCCAACTGTCATTTTTCAATCACAGCCTGTGACATGGCAGTTAGGAGCTGATTGGCTGGTACTTTAACACTGTGCAATTTATCACTCTCCGAGGCTTGATATATCTAGTTTGTACATTACAGGCAGCACCCATATTTTCTACCTTCTGCACCTGCATACAGCGTTGACTCATCCCAAACTTTCATTAAATATTTATCTCATTACACATTTGGGTGAAAAATGTTACAAAACATGTTTCTCTTGTGGGAAGTGTTCTGTGTGGAATTTCCCTCTCGTTGATCCCCCTGAAATTCCCCTATCATTTTAGCTCTAGACATCTTCCTTATTACAGTATATCCCAATCACAACATGGAGAAGATTTAAAATGGTGGAATTAAGAATTTCTTTATGATGAGAGCTACACATTACATGAAGATATAGACATAGGGCCTAATTCAGACCTGATTGCAGCAGCAAATTTGTTAGCAAATGGGCAAAACCATGTGAAGTACAGGTGTGGCAGAAATAACATGTGCAGAGAGAGTTAGATTTGGGTGGGGTGTGTTCAAACTGAGGCCCTCATTCCGAGTTGTTCGCTCGCTAGCTGCTTTTAGCAGCATTGCACACGCTAAGCCGCCGCCTACTGGGAGTGAATCTTAGCATAGCAGAATTGCGAACGCAAGATTAGCAGAATTGCGAATAGAAATTTCTTAGCAGTTTCTGAGTAGCTCGAGACTTACTCCTACACTGTGATCAGTTCAGTCAGTTTCGTTCCTGGTTTGACGTCACAAATATACCCAGCGTTCACCCAGACACTCCCCCGTTTCTTCAGACACTCCCGCGTTTTTTCCAGAAACGGCAGCGTTTTTTCGCACACACCCATAAAACGTCCAGTTTCCGCCCAGAAACACCCACTTCCTGTCAATCACACTCCGATCACCAGAACGAAGAAATTTCTCAGTTAAGCCGTGATTAAAATACCAAACTTTTTAGCAAATTTACTTGCCACAGGCGCACTGCGAACGTTGCGCATGCGCAGTTTGCGACTAATCGCACCGATGCGAGGAAAAATAACGAGCGAACAACTCGGAATGAGGGCCTGAAATCTAAATTGCAGAGTAAAAATAAAGCAGCCAGTATTTACCCTGCACAGAAACAATATAACCCACCCAAATCTAACTCTCTCTGCATGTTATTTCTGCCACACCTGCAGTGCACATGGGGGGTAATTCCAAGTTTATCGCAGCAGGAATTTTTTTTAGCAGTTGGGCAAAACCATGTGCACTGCAGGGGGGGGGGGGGCAGATATAACATGTGCAGAGAGAGTTAGATTTGGGTGGGGTGCATTCAAACTGAAATCTAAATTGCAGTGTAAAAATAAAGCAGCCAGTATTTACCCTGCACAGAAACAAAATAACCCACCCAAATCTAACTCTCTCTGCAAATGTTATATATGTCACACCTGCAGTGCACATGGTTTTGCCCAATTGCTAATAAACTTGCTGCTGCGATCAACTCAGAATTACCCCCATGGTTTTGCCCATTTGCTAACAAATTTGCTGCTGCGATCAGGTCTGAATTAGGCCCATACTGTAATGTAAATTGCACATTTGTGCATGCCGACACTGTGTCAGTTCAGTATTTTGATTCAGTTGTCGGGAGAGTGTCGGAATACATCCGCCGATCCACGTGTATTGTCGGAAGACTCGTTTCCGACAATGTCAATCCAACTTTTAAAAAAGTGACACTGTAGGGACCGGGCCAAACCTGTCGGGCTCTCTCACATAGGC
The DNA here is from genome assembly GCF_028390025.1 of Pseudophryne corroboree. Lineage (NCBI taxonomy): Eukaryota > Metazoa > Chordata > Amphibia > Anura > Myobatrachidae > Pseudophryne > Pseudophryne corroboree. The sequence continues at coordinate 38,900,335 of NC_086455.1, forward strand.
AGACTCCACAGGGACTTGTTGTCTATGCCTGTTTACAGGTGCATCGTTTGCACTAAATATAGGGCTGGTGCAAGTGCACCTTGATGATGATGATGACAGCTGTCAGTCTAAGGGGGCCTATGGCAACCAATCAGCACCAAAGTAACATCTATAATTTGAATACTAGAAAATGATACAGAGCTGCTGATTGGTTGATGGGGACACTCTCCACTGCTCACTTCTCCGCTCTTATCACTGCTTAGTAAAAGTCCCCTTAAGTTTAGAGTACAGATAAGGACGCGCAATGCGGGACAATAAGCACTGACTTACATACAACTTAGCATAAGCCCCCTACGCTGTAGTAATAATAACATACTGTATAACAAGTTATGGAGCTGCCTTACTTAGCTCCATTTATTTTGTGCTGAAGATATTATTATCTCCATGTGGATGCCACTTATACAGTGAGTACCCCCATTCTTATTACAAAGAGAAGCTTTAATAACACTGCTTGTTACATTTCCACTTATCACACTATGCTAAACAATCCATAATTGTATATATATATATATATATATATATATATATACATTAATATAAATCAGTCATTTCAGTAAATATCCTTTCAAGCCAAGTAAGTTTAAGTTTTATACATAAGTTATAAATAAGATCTCCAGCTGTCATATCTTTAGTAGTATAAGCTGAGCTATATAAATGTAATAAAGGCTGTGTCCTTACAGATGAGGTCTCCTAGTTATGTTGCTACATATGCTAATGGATGGGCAGTCATTAGGTCAACCCCACATATGGTCAACATGGACAAAATAACGACACTGGAAAAGGTTGACAGGATTACATGGCAATGGTCAACACATATATGGTCAATACAAGTTTTTTTTTCTTTCATGCTTTTAGACTTTTTCCACCTTTGACTATGCCTGTCACAAATCATAACCTTTAGTAACCTCATGGCGAGCAGAGTGACACCTAAAGAGTGGCGAGGGGAAGCGTTTCTACAAATGGTGGTCCCAGATGGAAAAGCTATCCACACTAACCCCAAAAATGGAGAGAAAAAAGGCGCGGTGACAATTTTTGTGTCGACCATTGTCGCGTCGACCTTTTGTCCATGTCCACCTTGTGCCTAGCAACCATATTGGGTCGACCTAGTGCATGCAGTTCTTGTATACCCCGCCCATGTTAACGTTTACATAACAGTTTTATCCATTGTCTGATGGAAATGAAACTAAAAGAAATTCTTAAACCTATCTATCATTCCTTTACTATCCAAACATTTAGGTCACATGAATCCTGTGCGTACAGCTTTACCATTTCAATATTTGGGGGATTTTTTTGGTCTTTTCTAATATAAACGTTTCTGTGGTTTATACACTGCTGTGTTTACACTTCGGCTTATGCTCATATTGCAGCAACATTCATAGCATATACAAATACTTGTTCATCATAAATGAAGCACTGACTACTCTATCTTGGTCTACAATAGTTGTTTATTATTTAATGCCCACAGCTTTATGTATTGTCATTAGTTGTAAGATTGTAAGCTTGCGAGCAGGGCCTTCCTAGTTCCTACCTCTATGTCTGTCTGTTTTTACCCAGTTTTGTTCTATTACTGTTGTTCTAATTGTAAAGCGCAATGGAATATGCTGCGCTATATAAGAAATTGTTAGTAAATAAATAAATGTTATCATTATTTTATTATATAAAAAAGTGATACTTACTCCATGGCTACCGCTCATCTCCCCTTCATCTTTCCACTGAGAAAGTGTCTGCTGGAAATGTAGTTCTCCCTGCTGCTGCCTCCTGGCGGGTCACACACTCACACATACTACACACTCACACATACTACACACACTTACACACATCGCTGCAGAAGAAGACCGCATCCCAACGTTGGAGGAAGAAGCCGCCGCTTCGGAAGGTGAGTAATAAAGGCCTACTTAAGCTAATTGGAAACTTCAAATTGCGTAATCAGTCATTAGGGGTATGCCACGTGGGTGCCAGAGCAAGTAGAGCTGATTTTTCATAAAAATATAAATTTTCTATACTTTAGGAACAGCAAAAGTGACAGACTAGGTACGGAAAGGATATATAGTGAGGGAAGGACGGGTTTGGCAGTGCAGTGCTCTGTGAGCATGTTCCCAATGTAGCATACAGTATAAGAGTCAGTGAAGGTATTTAGGGGTGTATTTACTAAGCAGAGGCTTGTCATCAGTTTTGGCTGCAGAATTTAAAAGGGCAAAGTTATTAAATGAATAACACTTCTGGTTTTGCCTTTAATATTATTGCTCTTTTAAATCCTGCAGCCAGAACCTCTGATATTTGGCGGTGTAGAAATGTCGCTGCTTCATAAATTTAGCCCTTGTCAACAAAAGACAAGAAGCTCAGATAGCATGGATAGTGCTAAAAGGAGAACTAAAGGTAAGGAGGCCCAGCCCAGGAGAGCTTACATTCTAATGGGGACTGGTGAACAGTTGGAAGGTGAACTGCGAAGAAAGGCAGGTCAAGGGTTAAGCTTAGTGTTTTTTTTATGAACTTGATATAATTTTCCACCGTACAAATATATATATATATACAATTGGTGTGCATATATTTTTAATGGTTCGTCATGAGTTTTGGTGGAGTATGTCTTTTCATTGATGTAAAGTTAGCTTTACAAAGAAAATACCTCATGTGCGGGAAATATAATGACTCAATACTGTGGAAACCCCCTCGGAGATCATCCAATGTTTTATTGACAAACGACATCCATGTAGTCATTCCTTAGTTAAGTGTCCTGTGCTGCTTGTTTATCAGAATCCACAAATAAGTTTATGTGAGTGTGTTCCATAATAGAATGTTGAAATAACCTCCACAACCACTCCAAAACTGCATGGTAACCACTAACCAGCAGAGGCGTAACTAGGGTGCCCCTTGAAATAATGTCATTTATTTAATTCTGGCTGAATAGTTATATTGGTACTCATATCCCTTTAGAATGTAAGCTCTCACGAGCAGGGTCCTCTTCCCTCATGTGCTTTTACGTCTCTTACTTAACTTATCTTCTTTTCAATACTCCCTTTGATGGCACCAAATCCTTCGGTTTTATACCACTCTGATACTTATGTCAGTGCTGTTTACTGATGCAGTGTTTATATACCCTGTACTTGTCCTATATTGTATTGAGCGGTAAATCACTGTCTTCATGATGTTTTGCTTGTTTACTCTGTAATTGGGCGCTGCGGATCCCATGTGGCGCCATATAAATAAAGGATAATAATAATAATAATAATAATAATAATATACGCACTGAAAACACATGATACCACTTGTCCACTGCGACCTGGGAAATTGGCGGGTCTATCAACCCGGCAAATTCCTAGGTCTCAGCCCTACCTTTTTAGGCTGACCATATTATCCCTTTAACCTGGGACTGACATTCATGAATTACACAGGTTCTGTGGCTGGCTGACTACAAGTCTGCATTTCACCAAGCAGCCACAGAACCTGTGTAATTCATGAGTGTCCCAGGCTAAAGGGATAATATGGTCAGACTACCTTAGCAAAGAGAAGAATTTGTCCTGAAAAGTTTCCGATTCCACTGACCAAAATCCCGGGTTGATGTGCAGTCTGGTTTTGTTACTTCCAATTGTTTTACTTGTGCCAACAAAATACAAATCCTAAGCAAATAAAAGACACTCAGACCAGGAGCTGGTGCACCGAGAGGGGCTGTTTGGCGTAATTGAAGCCACAGTGTATAAGAACACAGTTGCATTCCTTTTCTTTTTTTTTAGTTCAACTTTAAGAAACATAAACAATTGTAACAGGGCTGTGACCTCACTATAGTGTGGCAGAATTTTTGAAAGGTAATTGGTCATACCCAAAAATATCTGCAGACTCAACTTGTGGGTTTAGGTATGTATTGGTTAGCCTGTGTCTTGGCAGTATCCAGCTTAATACCCTCTGAAGTTAGGAGATGACCAACATACGGGACCTCAATGACTCCAAATAGTCAGTGTTCAACTGCATGTTGATTTCACAGAACGTTTGGAGGACCTTGCGGAGGCGCTTGTCATGTTCTTCCATGGTGCCACCCCAAATTAGGATATTGTAAGAGTAATATTGATTAAAATGCTTTTGCTGTATTAATGCTTCAATATATTCTAAATACTGTATACTGTATATGACCCTTTACATATATTATAAGGTCATCGTTGCTTGTATTGTATGTGTGTTAGAAGACAACAGGTGTTTTCCTTAAATACTTTACAAGAAAGAATGTGAAACCAGAAGACAGAGAAAGACAGAAATAGTATATCCTCACCAATCGCCTAATACGTTGACAAGTCAGACTCCCGGAATTGTTTGGAAATGTGTCTTTTTGTATACTCCCTTTTATGTAAATGAAACTTGTACTTTGTATCATTACCTAATTTTATACTTCGCCATGATTGGAGGGCATGTAATGAGCCCACTTCTCTTTTGGTATAAATTAAAGGCTCTCCCTGTCACAGAGAGGACAGAGCAGTGTTATACTGACAACTGTGTGTAGTGTGATTTCTTGCTCTCCAGCCGGCTGTGTCCAGTACTATGAATCTCCAAGACAGAAGGGCTACTAAGGTGTTGGTAATAGGTGTAAGCCTTATTACCCCAACAATATTATCCACAATGATTTCACAAAGGTATCCCTCCATTGCTACATACAATGTTGGGATACTTCGCTGCCACTGCCATAGGGCATTAAGAGGAATGTGTACCTGCCCACAAGTGTCATGAACGTGGTGAGCATGAAAGATCCCTTGTCCTCTGTCACCTGCCAGAATCCACATTTGGCAACCAAAGAGGTAAATACCTTTGCATTTGACAGATCAGCTATTACTAAGTTGCACTAGAGTTCTGAGGAAGCAATGAAGTCTCATCGAAACTTTGTTCTAATACGCATGGTCAATGCAGATGTGTACTGAACCATCTGTTTTTTACTGCAGCAACCATAGCCAACACCTACCTGATTGCTTCTACCACTGGAGCAATAACACTCAATGGTGTCATATGATTTAATTCCGCTATCACTTTGTCTTTCAAGGCAGTTAAACAGTCTCATCTAAATGCATGTGATAGGTGACTGGCAATTACCCAATGGTGTTACAAATACATCCTGTTGTATGACATGCACATTAACACTTAGGGGGCAATTAAATTGTGGCGTGCTTCCCCTGCTGGGTGTGTATACATATGGGCGTCTACTGGAGCTATTCAACAGTTGCTTTGATTAGACAGCCATTAGCCGTGGCACACACATTTTTTCTCACAGTCTGCTAGAAAAATGTGTGAAAATTCCATAATTTGGGTGCCCAAAATGCCCAAACCTAGGACTTTAGAAGCCCAAACAATTGACGGATTACCTGTTTCAGGCAGCTAAACTTGGAGCTGTCAGGTGCGTTAAATGCTAATCAGTATCTGATCGGAGCAACAATTGAATAGCTCCAATAGATGTCAATTTGTACAGACGCCCAGCAGGTGACACATACCACCATTGAATTGCCCTCTTAAAGTCATTAACTCCAGTTTTATGCTGTCTGGCAGTTTTATGCTGTCCGGCAGCTGTCCGGCTGGTGTCAATTATTATTTTGTGGCATAAGTTGTCTCCTTATTATTATGGAGTTAAAAATTTCACCCTTTTCATCCCTGAGGTCAGTACTCTTACAGTGGAGACTGGTGTCTGGGGTGTTTTCTGGCGTAGCATCCACAGTGTGAACTCAGGGCCTAAAGGTGGTGTAACAAAGCGACCTTCCACCAGACAAGATGCTGACACAGTTGTATGGGAAAAGCAGTCTGTTTATTTCCACAGCACAGAAAACAGGTCTTAATCACGGCAAGTTTACAGGGTACCTTAACCAGGCACCGGTCCACAAACAGCATCTACACAAACCTCAGTCTCCCTGTCTCTAACCCAATGGCCCGCCATCTATCTCCTGGCCACTTGTTGGCATTAGGAGCCCTGAGCCCTTGCCCTAACGAGCTTTATAAAAGTGTGGCACAGGAGTGCCTGATTGCTGGGAGCACCTGCTCCAAAACCTGAACCGGACCTCCACGGATGGGAGCCCGCCCACTCTCTCTCTCTTCCATCCAAACCCCAGAAGCCCAAAACCATCCGTGCTAAGGCCAAATGACAATCTGCTATGTCCCAACACATCCTTGGGCTTCCTCTTGGTCCAATCCTAATCCCAGGTCGTTTTAGCCCGGGGCACCCGAACTGTTGTGCCCTGTCCTGCAAACACCCAGGGTGGCATCCAGACTGGACTGCCACATATCCTTCCCCTAAGCTTCGAGCCTACTGGTGAAGCTGAGTCCTTGTTTGGCTCACATACCTGCTCGCCAGTCTCAGCAGGCATACCCCTTTTCGGGATGGCCTCTCTCCGAGTCCTCCTTCCCGCTTCAAGCTCCACCCCACAGGGCCCTGCACCTTCTGAGGAAAGGAACTTCCTTGAAAGGGCATCTGCGTTACCTTGTAATCCTCCTGCTCTGTGCTGGACCATGAAGTGGTATGGCTGGAGGACAAGGAACCACCGTGTCACCAGGGCATTAGTCTCCTTATTTAGGCACATCCATGGGAGCGGAGCGTGATCAGTGATTAAGGTGTCCCAGGAGATAGTACCTCAGAGTCTCTACTGCCCACTTGATAGCCAGGCATTTCTGCTCTACCATAGCATATTGCTGTTCCATAGGCAATAGTTTAATGCTACGGTGTAGGACTGGTCTCTCCTCATCACCTACCTCCTGAGACAACACTGTTCCGAGTCCTGTTCCTGAAGCAACCGTCTGTAGGATGAACCTTTTACCGAAGTGCGGGGCTATCAACACTGGTGCTTTACACAGGGCACTTTTTAAGTCCTTCTAGACCTCATGTACCTGGAACGTCTACACAAGCTTGTCTGAACTTTGCTTTTTCAAGCAATCAGTGAGCGGAGCTGCTCTGGTGGCAAACTTGTTGTAATATCCCAACAGGCCTAAGAAGGCCCTGAGTTGAGTCTTCCTCTCAGGCTTTGACCAGGCAGCAACCGCCTCCACCTTATTGACCTGAGGTTTAATTTGGCACTGGCCACTGGCCCACCACGTACCCCAGGTACTTAGCCTCCGTCATACCTAATGCACACTTCTCTGGGTTGGCAGTGAAGCCGTGGAAGCGCAGAGTGTTTAATACGGCTACCACTTTGGCCAGATGAGACTCCCAGTCATCGCTGAAGATAACAATGTCATCTAGGTATGCAGCTGTGTACTTTCAGTGGGGCTGGAGGAGCTTATTCATAGCCCACTGGAATATGGCTGGGGCCCCGTGAGGACCAAATGGCAAGACTCGATACTGAAAAAGGCCATCTGGGGTGGAAAAGGCCATTTTTGCCTTGGCAGCCTCGGTGAGGGGAATCTGCCAATAGCCTTTGGTAAGGTCAAGAGTGGTCAAGTATTGGCTTTAGGCCAGTTGCTCGATCATCTCATCAACGTGTGGCATGGGATAGGCATCAAATTTAGACACATGGTTCAACCTGTGGAAGTCGTTCCAGAACCGCAGTAAATACATCGTACAGCACCAATCCTCTTGCGCATTGTGGTGCATACGCAAGCACAGTTTTGCCAAGATTTAACCCAGAGATACCCAAACTGTGTGCCGTGGCTCCCTGGGGTGCCTCGGGACACTTGCAGGGGTGCCCTGGGTTGGTGGTGCAGGACCAAATCAAACTATTCATGGTCAATATAATAGGCAATACCAGTGCTGGTGGCTGCCAGTCATAAAATATGTGGCCAAACAGAAGCAAATCTTGTCCCTCACCACATAACTGACCCTAAGGATGACATATAAATGTGATCTACTTAATGTAATATTTCTTTCTAAATTTCTCAATAAGAAATTTTTGGCCTAGGGGTGCCGTGAATTTTTTTTTTATATTCTAGGGCGCCGTGATTCAAAAAAGTTTGGAAACCACTGATTTAACCTGATCGCAGCGCTGAAAAAAGTTGCTAGCAAGCGATCAACTCGGAATGACCCCCACAGTACCAGTGTTGTATGAGAAACTAATGTCCAAGATTCTTAAGGGTGCATAGCCCCTCTGAGTTTGGGAGCCTGGTACAAGCATACTCCTTTGTCCCTGCTGTTGCCAGACCTGGCTGCTGTGTTCACCATTGACTGACATCACAATATATGTCCGCCCAGTTGTGACATCATGCATGACACATTGGTACAGTCAGTGGGAGATAGACCATAAGCTTCACCAGGAAGAATCCTGGTAGGCTGATGTGTCTGTCTGTGTGGTCTGTTTTAGGTTTTGCCATGTGGCCCCAGCCCACATATGACAGGAGGCCCACCCACCACGCTCAGTACACTGCATTGTCCCAATACATGGCTTCACGGTATGTTATACTGTGCCTCTTGTGCTGCCCATGCTGGGACACTTCTAGACAATAGTACAGGGCCACTTTTATTTCCCAATCTGCCCCTCAGATACAGAGGCAGCAAAGACGCAAGGAAAGCTGCATTTGCGTACAATCAGGCCCTATAAAGCAATTAACCATTGTCAGAATGGACAAATTATTGTTGTTAGTGTTTTTTGCTAAAATAAAGTATACAGCTCAGTAAATGTACAGTAAAGCTACTGTACATAAGTCCTATCAAGATACTGTACAGTCTTACTGTAAAGGTGTGATACAGCACAGTACTTTACTATACACAGCAACCTCAGGAGAACTTAATGTAATGTACTGTACTTTAGAAATACTGTACTGTATCACTGAGCTTGCAGTACAGTACTGTACAGTAATTACGACATTGTGTTGGTGATAAGGTTGTACTGTGAGCTGAGTGGCCGAGCGGTACAGTATGTTTATGTACAGTACTCTGTGTAATGGTAAAAGGACCATTCATTCATCATCCTGGTTGTCATGAAGAAAATCCAAAACAGAAACTTAGTACAGTAATACTATAGGTAAAGTCTATTCTGAACACCTCACAATATTGTTTTTAGGCCAAAAGGTTGCACCGAGGTGGCTGTATGACTAAGCTAAACGACATAAGTGTGCGGCACAAACACCTGGCCCATCTAGGAGTGACATTGCCGTGTCAGACAGGAGGGCAGATATAAAAAAGGTCTCAAATAGCACACGATGCAAAAAAGAAAAAGAGATGCACCGAGGCTGCTGTATGAATAAGCCAAGCGACACAAGTGTGCAGCACAAACACCTGGCCCATCTCGGAGTGGCATTGCAGTGTCAGACAGGATGGCCCTTTCAAAAACTGCACCTCAAACAGCACCTCATGCAAAGATGTAGAAGAGGTGCAATGAGGTAGCCGTATGACTAAGCCAAGCGACACAAAGAATTGGCCCATCTAGGAGTGGCACTGCAGTGTCAGACAGGAGGGCAGATATAAAAAAAGGCCCCAAACAGCACCTCATGCAAAGATGTAGAAGAGGTGCAATAAGGTAGCTGTATGACTAAGACAAGCGACACAAACAATTGGCCCATCTAGGAGTGACACTGCAGTGGCAGACAGGAGGGCAGATATCCAAAAAAAAGGCCACAAACAGCACATGATGCAAAGAAGAAAAAGAGGTGCACCGAGGTTGCTGTATGACTAAGCTAAGCGACAAAACCACCTGGCCCATCTAGTAGTGTCACGCAGTGGCTGAATGTCGAAAGTGGGCCGCAATTGTTCGGTCCACTGACAGCATCTCCTGCACGCCCCTGTCATTTTTCAAAAATTCTGCAATTGGTGGACTTATAAGGCAGTACCCAAGGACTAATACAGCAGTACCTCTGGATTCATACAGCAGTGTCAGACAGGGTGGCACTTTTCAAAAACTAGGCCCCAAACAGCACCTCATGCAAAGATGTCGAAGAAGTACAATGAGGTAGCTATATGACTAAGCCAAGCGACACAAACAATTCCCACTGGAATTATACATCAAAATCACTGGAATTATACGTCGAAATCACTGGAATTATATGTCCAAATCGCTGGAATTAAATGGCAAAATCAGTGGAATTATACTGCAAAATCACTGGAATTATACATCCAAATCACTGGAATTATACGACCAAATCGCTGGAATTATACGGCAAAATCACTGGAATTAAATGGCAAAATCATTGGAATTATACGTCCAAATCACTGGAATTAAATGGCAAAATCACTGGAATTATACGTCCAAATCACTGGAATTAAATGGCAAAATCACTGGAATTATACGTCAAAATCACTGGAATTATACGTCCAAATCACTGGAATTATACGTCCAAATCACTGGAATTATATGGCCAAATCACTGTAATTAAATGGCAGTACCACTGGAAATATACGGAAGTGTCAGACAGGATGGCACTTTAAAAAAATAGTCCCCAAACCGCACATGATGATAAGAAGAAAAAGAGGTGCAAGATGGAATTGTCCTTGGGCCCTCCCACCCACCCTTATGTTGTATAAACAGGACATGTACACTTTAACAAACCAGTCATTTCAGCGACAGGGTCTGCCACACGACTGTGGCTGAAATGACTGGTTTGTTTGGGCCCCCACCAAAAAAGAAGCAATCAATCTCTTTTTGCACAAACTGGCTCTACAGAGGCAAGATGTCCACCTCCTCCTCATCCTCCGATTCCTCACCCCTTTCAGTGTGTACATCCTCCTCCTCCTCACAGAGTATTAATTCGTCCCCACTGGAATCCACCATCGCAGGTCCCTGTGTACTTTCTGGAGGCAATTGCTGGTCAAGGTCTAACTGGACAAATTTATAATTCATTTTGATGAACATCATCTCCACATTTTGTGGAAGTAACCTCGTACGCCGATCGCTGACAAAGTTACCGGCTGCACTAAACACTCTTTCGGAGTACACACTGGAGGGGGAAGGGGGTGAGTGGGGGGGGCAACTTAGGTAATATAAAGCCAGTTTGTGCAAGAGCATCCAAATTGCCTCTTTTTCCTGCCAGTATACATACGGACTGTCTGACATGCCTACTTGGATGCTGTCACTCATATAATCCTCCACCATTCTTTCAATGGTGACAGAATCATATGCAGTGACAGTAGACATGTCAGTAATCGTTGACAGGTCCTTCAGTCCAGACCAGATGTCAGCACTCGCTCCTGACTGCCCTGCATCACCGCCAGCGGGTGGGATAGGAAGGAACTGTTGACGGGTCACGTTCCGCTTGAGTTGACAATTTACTCACCAGCAGTTCTTTGCACCTCTGCACACTTGTGTCTACCGGAAAGAGAGATACAACATAGGCTTTAAACCTAGGATCGAGCACGGTGGCCAAAATGTAGTGCTCTGATTTCAACAGATTGACCACCCTTGAATCCTGGCAAAGCGAATGAAGGGCTCCATCCACAAGTCCCACATACTTAGCGGAATCGCTCTGTCTTAGCGCCTCCTTTAATTTCTCCAGCTGCTCCTGCAAAAGCCTGATGAGGGGACTGAACTGACTCAAGCTGGCAGTGTCTGAACTGACTTCACGTGTGGCAAGTTCAAAGGGTTGGAGAACCTTGCACGAGATGGAAATCATTCTCCACTGCGCTTGAGTCAGGTGCATTCCCCCTCCTTTGCCTATATCGTCGGTGAATGTATAGGCTTTAATGGCCTTTTGCTGCTCCTCCATCCTCTGAAGGATATAGAGTGTTGAGTTCCACCTCGTTAGCACCTCTTGCTTCAGGTGATGGCAGGGCAGGTTCAGGAGTGTTTGCTGGTGCTCCAGTCTTCTGCATGCAGTGGCAGAATGTCGAAAGTTGCCCGCAATTTTTCGGGCCACCGACAGCCTCTCCTGTACACCCCTGTAATTTTTCAAAAAATTCTGCACCACCAAATTAATTGTATGTGCAAAACATAGGACATGCTGGAATTTACCCAGTTGTAATACACGCACAATATTGGTGGAGTTGTCCGATATCACAAATCCCCAGGAGAGTATAAGTGGGGTAAGCCAAGGCGCAATGATGTCCCTCAGTTTCCGTAAGAGGTTGTCAGCGGTGTGCCTCTAACGGAAGGCGGTGATACACAGCGTAGCCTGCCTAGAAACGAGTTTGGATTTGCGAGATGCTGCTACTGGTGCCACTGCTGCTGTTGTTGCTGCGGGAGGCAATACATCTACCTATTGGGCTGTCACAGTCATATAGTCCTTAGTCTGCCCTGTTCCACTTGTCCACATGTCCGTGGTTAAGTGGACACTGGATATAACCGCATTTTTTAAGACACTGGCGACTCTTTTTCTGACGTCTCTATACATTCTCGGTATCGCCTGCCTAGTTAAGTGGAACCTAGATGGGAATTGGTATCAGGGACAAAATACCTCCATCAATTGTCTAAATCCCACTGCACTAATGGTGGATACTGGATGCACGTCTAACACCAACATAAGTGTCAAGGCCTCAGTTATCCACTTTGCAACAATATGACTGCTGTCATATTTCATCTTCCTCACAAAGGACTGTTGTACAGTCAATTGCTTAGTTGAAGTAGTACAAGTGGTCTTCCGACTTCCCCTCTGGGATGACGATCAACTCCAGCAGCAACAACAGCAGTGGCAGCAACAGCAGGCGTACCACTCAAGGATCCTCCGGAGAAATTCTGGTTAGGAGAGGACTCGTCAGTCTTGCCAGGGACATGGCCTGCAGGACTACTGACGTTCATGGCTGAGGAGGAAGTTGACGTTGAGGGAGTTGGTGGTGTGGCTTGCAGGAGCTTGGGTACAAGGGGAAGAAGGGATTTAGGTGTCAGTGGACTGCTTACGTTCTTACCCAAAGTTTCACAACTTGACACTGACTTCTGATGAATGCGCTGCAGGTGACGTATATGGGAGGATGTTCCTAGGTGGTTAACATCCTTACCCCTACTTATTACAGATTGACAGAGGCAACACATGGCTTGACACCTGTTGTCCGGCTTTGTGGAGAAATAATTCCACACAGAAGAGGTGGCTTTTTTGGTATTTTGCCCAGGCATCATAATGGGTTTCTTCATCCCATGGACAACAGGTGTCTCCCACGGTGCCTCATTTAAACAAACCACATCACCATCAGAATCCTCATCATCAACTTCCTCCTCAGCGCCAGCAACACCCATATCCTCATCCTGGTGTACTTCAACATCTTCAATTTGAATATCAGAAACTGGACTGTGGGTGCTCCTTCCAGCACTTGCAGGGGGCGTGCAAATGGTGGAAGGAGCCACCTCTTCCCGTCCAGTGTTGGGAAGGTCAGGCATCGCAACTGCCGACACACTTGGACTCTCCTTGGGGATTTGTGATTCCGTCTTAGAACGCACAGTTCTTTTCTGTGCTTTTTCCAGCTTAACTCTTTTAATTTTTCTAGTGGGAGGATGAGGACTTCCATCGTCATGTGAAGCTGAACCACTCATTCCTTGCCACTCCGTGTCGTAAATGGCATATTTGCAAGTTTACATTTCTCCTCACACCATTTAAATTTCTTTTTACTGAACTTTGGCTTTTTGAATTGTACATGCCCTCTACTATCACATTGGGCATCGGCCTTGGCAGATGACGTTGATGGCATTTCATCATCTATGTCATGGCTAGTGGCAGCAGCTTCAGCACTAGAAGGAAGTGGTTCTTGATCTTTCCCTATTTAATCCTCCAAATTTTTGTTCTCCATTATTTTTCTGGAGTTTCATAACACAATATGCGGCACAGCAGCACTGGACATATGGCAGCAGAGGATACCACTGTGACTGGTCACTGGAATGACTGATGGCTGATGCACAGGACACTACCACTGGTCTGATGCAGGACAACACAGCAACACTGTAAGGGACTTATTATTATACAGCAGCACTGGACATATGGCAGCAGAGGATACCACTGTGACTGGTCACTGGAATGACTGATGGCTGATGCACAGGACACTACCACTGGTCTGATGCAGGACAACACAGCAACACTGTAAGGGACTTGTTATTATTATTAGAGATGAGCGGATTCGGTTCCTCGAGATCCGAACCCCCCCCCGAACTTCACCTATTTTACACGGTTCCGAGGCAGCCTCGGATCTTCCCGCCTTGCTCGGTTAACCCGAACGCGCCCGAACGTCATCATCCCGCTGTCGGATTCTCACGAGATTCGTATTCTATATAAAGAGCCGCGCGTCGCCGCCATTTTCACTCGTGCATTGGAGATTGAACGGAGAGGACGTGGCTGCGTTCTCTCCCTGAAAAGCTCCATAATCTGTGCTCAGTGTGCTGCAAATATCTGTGCTCAGTGTGCTGCAAATATCTGTGCTCAGTGTGCTGAAAATATCTGTGCTCAGTGTGCTTCATTTTGGTGATCAACAGTATATAGAGTTGTACAGTACATGATTAGGCCATTGCTGTAGTATCTTGCAGCTCAGTGTCACTGCAAGTATCCATTCCATATCTGTGCTGCATTATTGTGAGCAGTATATAGTCGGACAGTGCAGCATTTTGGTGACCAGCAGTATACATATATAGTACAGTACAGTAGGCCATTGCTGTATCTTGCAGCTCTGTGTCACTTCTAGTATCCTGATCAGTGCTCAATATCTGCTGCATTGTTGTGACCAGAATGTATACTGTATTGTGCGACGTGTGTTATACACCTGGTGATTATACATCCTGTAATCTGTACTGAGCGATGTGTGAGATGCACCTGGGGATTATACACCCTATATACTGTACTGTGTGATGTGTGAGATACACCTGGGGATTATACACCCTATATTATTATTATTATTATTATTATTATCCTTTATTTATATGGCGCCACAAGGGTTCTGCAGCGCCCAATTACAGAGTACATAAATAATCAAACAGGAAAACAGCAACTTACAGATGATGACAGTATAGGACAAGTACAGGGTAAGTACACATAGTTACATCAGCAGATGACACTGGAATAAGTATCAGGTGGCAGAAGACTGTTGGATGTGGTACAGTTGAAGATTATTAAAGTAAGACAAAGGATAAGCACATGAGGGAAGAGGGCCCTGCTCGTGAGAGCTTACAATCTAAAGGGGAGGGGTAGACAGACATGTGTGACACAGATGGGGTACATAGAGAACGTGGAACAGTGGGTTAGGATGAGATTTGGCTGGGTTTGGTGAAGAAGTGGACCCCCAGAAGGCACAAGTCAATACTTAACATTGCAACATTTTACTGGGCTATGCAGGAGAAAATTAAAAATAGGGGAAAATAAAAAATAAAAAAAAAGAATCAATAACTTCTACCGCTTTCAAAAAGGTCAGTGGAAGCTGAAATAATGGACAAATACCTCATGGAAGCCAGATACAGTATACCAAACAGTACTTAGCAGAGTTAGGAATGAGTGCTTTTGAAATACAGTAACATTTTGTCATAATATTTCAGAAACTGCATGGCTTGTCTCTTGCACTCTTTTGCTCTAATACACCACCTGCTTTAGGATTTATATTGAAAAACATTGTCTCCATAATCCCAAAAACGTCAGTCTTCTTGGAAAGTGGTTTGTTCCTTTGTAAGGGAAAGAGAACAAACGTTCTCAAACAACGGTTTATCAATTTCTTTTTCCTCTGGGAAGGGATTGTGGATTTGCAGGAATATCTGAGCATTTCTGTAATCAGAAAGCAGCGACTTTCAACAAATGTTTACGAATAATTCCAGTGATTTTGTCATTTTCTTCCAGTGATTTGGACCAATAATACCATTGATTAGAACGAATAATTCCAGTGATTTTGTCATTTTCTTCCAGTGATTTGGACCAATAATACTATTGATTAGAACAAATAATTCCAGTGATTTTGTCATTTTCTTCCAGTGATTTGGACCAATAATACCATTGATTAGAAAAAATAATTCCTGTGATATTGAGGTGTTTGTGTCGCTTAGCTTAGCCGTCCAGCGACCACAGTGCACCTCTTTTTCTCTTTTCTTTGCATCATGTGCTGTTTGGGGCCAATTTTTTGAAGTGCCATCCTGTCTGACACTGCAGTGCCACTCCTAGATTTAGGACTAAAAATAGTATTGTGAGGTGTGAGGTGTTCAGAATAGACTGGAAATGAGTGGAAATTGTGGTTATTGAGGTTAATAATACTATAGGGTCAAAATTACCCCCAAATTCTACGATTTAAGCTGTTTTTGAGGGTTTTTTGAAAAAAAAACACCCGAATCCAAAACACACCCGAAGGTTTTGCCAAAACGCGTCCGAATCCAAAACCAAAACACAAAACCCGAAAAATTTCCGGTGCACATCTCTAATTATTATACAGCATCACTGGACATATGGCAGCAGAGGATACCACTGTGACTGGTCACTGGAATGACTGAAGGCTGATGCACAGGACACTACCACTGGACTGATGCAGGACAACACAGCAACACTGTAAGGGACTTGTTATTATTATACAGCAGCACTGGACATATGGCAGCAGAGGATACCACTGTGACTGGTCACTGGAATGACTGATGGCTGATGCACAGGACACTACCACTGGACTGATGCAGGACAACACAGCACACTGTAAGGGACTTGTTATTATTATACAGCAGCACTGGACATATGGCAGCAGAGTATACCACTGTGACTGGTCACTGGAATGACTGATGGCTGATGCACAGGACACTACCACTGGTCTGATGCAGGACAAGACAGCAACACTGTAAGGGACTTGTTATTATTATAAGGCAGCACTGGACATATGGCAGCAGAGGATATCACTGTGACTGCCTGGTCACTGGAATGACTGATGGCTGATGCACAGGACACTACCACTGGACTGATGCAGCACAATAGACAATACACCACCACTGAACTGATCAGCACAACACAGCACCCTATACAGCAGCACAGGACATATGGCAGCAAGAGGACACATCCACTGACTGGACAGATGCAGCAAAAGACAGACACTGAGAGAACGGAGACACGTCCTCCCTGTACACTCTCCAATGCCGAAGTGAAAATGGCGGGGACGCGCGGCTCCTTATATGGAATCCAAATCCCTTGAGGATCCGACCGCGGGATGATGACGTTTTGCCTCATTCTGGTTTCCGAGTCAGGTGGGAAAACCCGAGCCTGACTCGGATACGGGCTCGGGTAGTGAAGTTCGGGGGGGTTAGGTTCTCTGAGAACCGAACCCGCTCATCTCTACTCATTACCAAGGCGAAGCAGGAAGGGACATTGACAAGATATACTGTACTAAGCAAAAGCTCCCCCCTTAGGCGATGTCCCCTGAGCACTTCAGCACGGAGTGGAAGCAAGGAAGAGGCAAACAACTACAGACCAGTGAGTCTTACTATAGTAGTAGGGAAAAGAAAGAGCTGTACTGTACTGTAGATTATCTCAAATCCAGCAATTTACAGGATCACAAACAGCATGGTGCACTGGGGGAGATCATGTCAAACAAACCTTATTGACTTTTTGGACTGTGTGACTAAAGTGGCGGCTACAGGTGGAGCCGTGGATATACAATAGCTTACAGTACTGTACAGTATATTGACTTTAGTAAGGCTTTTGACCCTGTTCCACATCACAGACTGCTAAATGAACTAAAGAGCTTGGGATTGCATACTAAGATTGTTGAATGGATCTTGGTTGCATGAAACCAGAGTTGTACAGTGGTAAATGGAATGCGTTCACAGGAGGGAAATTTTACCAGTGGAGTTCCCCAGGGATCTGTACTTGAACCAGTGCTATTTAAGATCTTTATTAGTGACATTGCAAATGGCATTAAAGGGAAAGTACTGTACACCTTTTTGCAGATGTAAAAAAAGGTACTGTATGCAACAGGGTAGATGCAGTACACCAGGAGGGGTAGCACAAATGATTGAATATCTACTGTGGATTGAGTAGAGGAATGTCCAAGAGTGTTGCAATTACTGTACAGTTTAATGGCAAAAAATGCAAAATCATGCACTTGGGTCGCAAAAATCCAAAGGCTACTGTACAGTAAATACAGTACTGTAGTATTAATGGCAGTACTGTATACTGGAAACTACTGAGGAAGAAAGGGATCTACAGTGGGAGTCACTATGTCAGGTGACTTAAAGGCAAGTAAGCAATGTACTGTAACAAAGCAATGAGGAAGGCTAGTCAGATGCTTGTATGCATTGGGAGAGGAATCATCATCATAAAGAAAGTACTGTATTAATGCCACTGTACTGTATAGGGCATTGGTACGGCCTCATCTAGAATACAGTGTCCAATTCTTGAGGCCATACTGTATCTTCAGAAGGATATTAATAAGGGCAACTAAAATGGTGCACAGGCTGTCACGATTCGGGTTATTGGACACGATTATTTACCTTCCAAGTGTCTCCTGAGACTGGCCCAGCGTTCCAAAACAGGATTCCATCTGCGCTGTCTGCGTGCAGCGCACTATATATCTTCACCTCAAGTCCCTTCCCTGTGATCCCGCAGCGCTGTCATGGCAGCATTATAGTTTAGTTGCACTGTTTTAAAGAATGGCGTCTCCTGCCCTCCGCGGCCTCCACCGCCATTACTGCTGTTTACCACATGGAATATACAAACAGACTTTCCCTCCAAATACAAACATGGGCGCAGCCATGTTTTTCTTCATCACATGTAATTTCACAACCTATCCGCTGCACTCTGGACTCTGCCTAATTATCCAGCCAATGCCTGCTTCCCAGCTGGTATAAATATCCTGCTCCTGGGCTGGATAATCGTCAGTGCTTTGGTTGTCTAACCTATACACATGTCTCTCCTGCTTGTGGATTCTACTGCTTGTTTCTCCAGGTATTCCAGCTCCTGTGATTCAGCTCCACTAAGAGACCCGCACCTGTTTCCATCCTGCAGTGCAGCCTAACTTCCGCAGTGTTCCAGCATTGCTCCTGATTACTCTCCACGTTCAGACACCGGCTTCCTGCTTCCAGCGTTGGTCCTGCTTCGCTTCCAGCCTCCAGCGGTGTCCTGGTATCGTTTTCAACTCCTCTTTTCTACAGCACTGCTCTCCATACTCCACAGCGTACTTACCACAGCCTACCAGCTTTCCACAGAGCTCCTCAGTTGCTGGTATTCTGCTAGTGGTGCTCCACAGTTTCTTCAGTTTACTTCAAAATCATCAGCGGTATTCCTATTTCTCTGACGTCCTAGTGGATGCTGGGGACTCCGTAAGGACCATGGGGAATAGACGGGCTCCGCAGGAGACTGGGCACTCTATAGAAAGATTTAGGACTATCTGGTGTGCACTGGCTCCTCCCCCTATGACCCTTCTCCAAGCCTCAGTTAGATTTCTGTGCCCGGCTGAGCTGGATGCACACTAGGGGCTCTCCTGAGCTCCTAGCAGAAAGTATAGTTTAGGTTTTTTATTTTCAGTGAGACCTGCTGGCAACAGGCTCACTGCAACGAGGGACTAAGGGGAGAAGAAGCGAACCTACCTAAGTGGTGGTAGCTTGGGCTTCTTAGGCTACTGGACACCATTAGCTCCAGAGGGATTGAACACAGGACCCGACCTCGTCGTCCGTTCCCGAAGCCGCGCCGCCGTCCTCCTTACAGAGCCAGAAACAAGAAGGTGGTCCGGAAAATCGGCGGCTGAAGACTTCTGTCTTCTCCAAGGTAGCGCACAGCACTGCAGCTGTGCGCCATTGCTCCTCATGCACACCACACACTGCGGTCGCTGATGGGTGCAGGGCGCTGGGGGGGGCGCCCTGAGCAGCAATAATAACACCTTGGCTGGCAAAACTAACACCATATATAGCCCCAGAGGCTATATAGGTGTATATTAACCCCTGCCAGAAACGATAAAATAGCGGGAGAAAGCCTGCCGAAAAAGGGGCGGAGCCAACTCCCTTAGCACACTGGCGCCATTATTCCCTCACAGTTACGCTGGAAGGAAGCTCCCTGGCTCTCCCCTGCAGTCCTGCACTACAGAAAGGGTAAAAAAGAGAGCGGGGGCACAATTTAGGCGCAGTATATATATATATATATATATATATATAGGCAGCTATAGGGGAAAACACTCTGTATAGTGATATCCCTGTGTTATATAGCGCCCTGGTGTGTGCTGGCATACTCTCCCTCTGTCTCCCCAAAGGGCTTTGTGGGGTCCTGTCCTCTGTAAGAGCATTCCCTGTGTGTCTGCTGTGTGTCGGTACTGCTGTGTCGACATGTATGATGAGGATAATGATGTGGAGGCGGAGCAAATGCCTGTGAATGTGATGTCACCCCCTGCGGGGTCGACACCAGTGTGGATGGACTTATGGAAGGAATTACGTGACAGTGTCAGCTCCTTACATAAAAGGTTTGACGACATAGGACAGCCGGCTACTCAGCTTGTGCCTGTCCAAGCGTCTCAAATGTCATCAGGGGCTGTAAAACGCCCGCTACCTCAGATGACAGATACAGATGTCGACACGGATACCGACTCCAGTGTCGACGATGATGAGACGAGTGTACCCTCCAATGGATCCACCCGTTATATGATTGAGGCTATGAAAAATGTATTACACATTTCTGATGATACCCCGGGTACCACAAAAAAGGGTATTATGTTTGGTGAGAAAAAACTACCAGTAGTTTTTCCTGCATCTGACGAACTAAATGAGGTGTGTGAGGAAGCGTGGACTTCCCCAGATAAGAAATTGATAATTTCTAAACGGTTAATGGCTGCATACCCTTTCCCGCCAGAGGATAGGTCACGCTGGGAAACACCCCCTAGGGTAGATAAAGCGCTGACACGCTTATCAAAGAAGGTGGCACTACCGTCTCCGGATACGGCCGCCCTAAAAGAACCTGCTGATAGAAAGCAGGAAAGTACCCTAAAAGCTATATACACACACACTGGCATTATATTGAGACCCGCTATTGCATCAGCTTGGATGTGCAGTGCTGCTGCTGCGTGGTCAGACTCCCTGTCGGAAAACATTGATACCATGGATAGGGACAATATTTTGCTAACGATTGACCATATAAAAGACGCGGTCTTATACATGCGTGATGCACAGAGGGATATTTGCCAGCTGGCATAAAAAATAAGCGCTATGTCCATTGCCGCCAGACGGGGGTTATGGACTAGGCAATGGTCAGGTGATGCCGACTCCAAGCGGCACATGGAAGTTTTACCCTATAAAGGGGTGGAACTTTTTGGGGAAGGTCTTTCAGACCTCGTTTCCACAGCTACTGCTGGGAAATCGACCTTTTTGCCACAGGCTACCCCACAGCAAAAGAAGGCACCGTATTATCAAGTACAGTCCTTTCGGCCCCAGAAAAATAAGCGGGCTAGAAGCTCATCCTTTCTGCCGAGGGGCAGAGGAAGGGGGAAAAAGCTGCAGCACACAGCTAGTTCCCAGGAGCAGAAGTCCTCCCCTGCGTCCGGTAAATCCACAGCATGACGCTGGGGCTGCTCAGGTGGAATCGGGAACGGTGGGGGCACGTCTCAGGTTTTTCAGCACACAGTGGGTTCTCTCACAAGTGGATCCCTGGGTCCTTCAAGTAGTATCTCAGGGGTACAGGCTGGAATTCGAGACGTCTCCCCCCGCCGTTTCCTAAAATCTGCCTTGCCGGCAACTCCCTCTGCCAGGGAGGCAGTGTTGGTGGCTATTCAAAAACTGTATTCACAGAAGGTGATTGTCAAGGTACCCCTCCTTCAGCAAGGAAAGGGTTACTACTCCACAATGTTTGTGGTACCGAAACCGGACGGTTCGGTGAGACCCATCTTAAATTTAAAAGCCTTGAACACTTATATCAAAAGGTTCAAGTTCAAGATGGAATCGCTCAGGGCGGTTATTGCGAGCCTGGAGGAGGGGGATTACATGGTATCCCTGGACATCAAGGATGCGTACCTGCATGTCCCCATTTACCCTCCGCACCAGGAGTACCTCAGATTTGTGGTACAGGACTGTCACTATCAGTTCCAGACGCTGCCGTTTGGGTTATCCATGGCACCGAGGGTCTTTACCAAGGTAATGGCCGAAATGATGATACTCCTTCGCAAGAAGGGAGTTTTAATTATCCCATACTTGGACGATCTCCTGATAAAGGCGAGGTCCAAAGAACAGTTGATAGTGGGGGTGGCACTTTCTCAGGAAGTGCTACAACAGCACGGCTGGATTCTAAACATTCCAAAGTCACAGCTGGTCCCGACGACACGTCTTCTGTTCCTGGGAATGATTCTGGACACAGACCAGAAAAGAGTGTTTCTTCCACTTGAAAAAGCTGAGGAATTGTCATCTCTGGTCAGAGACATCCTAAAACCAGGAAAAGTGTCGGTACATCAATGCACACGAGTCCTGGGAAAAATGGTAGCTTCATACAAAGCAATTCCATTCGGAAGGTTCCACGCAAGGACGTTCCAGTGGGACCTGTTGGACAAATGGTCCGGGTCCCATCTCCAGATGCAACAGCGGATAACCCTATTGGCCAGAACCAGGGTGTCACTGCTGTGGTGGCTGCAGAGGGCTCATCTACTAGAGGGCCGCAGATTCGGAATACAGGACCGGGTCCTGGTGACCACGGATGCCAGCCTTCGGGGCTGGGGGGCAGTCACAAAGGGAAGAAATTTCCAAGGACTGTGGTCAAATCAGGAGATTTCTCTTCACATAAATATCCTGGAGCTAAGGGCCATTTACAATGCCCTAAGCCAGGCAAGACCCCTGCTTCAAAACCAGCCGGTACTGATCCAGTCAGACAACATCACGGCGGTCGCCCATGTAAACAGACAGGGCGGCACGAGAAGCAGGATGGCGATGGCAGAAGCCACAAGGATTCTCAGATGGGCAGAGAATCATGTGTTAGCACTGACGTCAGTGTTCATTCCGGGAGTGGACAACTGGGAAGCAGACTTCCTCAGCAGGCACGACCTCCACCCGGGAGAATGGGGACTTCATCCAGAAGTCTTCCAAATGCTGGTCAACCGGTGG
Source organism: Pseudophryne corroboree (assembly GCF_028390025.1). Classification (NCBI taxonomy): domain Eukaryota; kingdom Metazoa; phylum Chordata; class Amphibia; order Anura; family Myobatrachidae; genus Pseudophryne; species Pseudophryne corroboree. The sequence continues at coordinate 38,923,179 of NC_086455.1, forward strand.
GAAAAACCACAGGTAGACATGATGGCGTCCCGCCTCAACAAGAAGTTGAAAAGATATTGCGCCCGGTCAAGAGACCCTCAGGCGATAGCGGTGGACGCTCTAGTGACACCATGGGTGTACCAGTCGGTTTATGTGTTTCCTCCTCTACCTCTCATACCCAAGGTACTGAGAATAATAAGAAGGCGAGGAGTGAAAACCATACTCGTGGTTCCGGATTGGCCAAGAAGAGCTTGGTACCCGGAACTTCAAGAGATGCTTACAGAGGACCCTTGGCCTCTGCCGCTCAGACAAGACCTGCTGCAGCAGGGACCCTGTCTGTTCCAAGACTTACCGCGGCTGCGTTTGACGGCATGGCGGTTGAACACCGGATCCTGAAGGAAAAGGGTATTCCGGAGGAAGTCATCCCTACCCTGATCAAAGCCAGGAAGGATGTCACCGCAAGACATTATCACCGCATTTGGCGAAAATATGTTGCTTGGTGTGAGGCCATGAAGGCCCCGACGGAGGAATTTCAACTGGGTCGATTCCTGCACTTCCTGCAAGTTGGGCCTCAAATTGGGGAGTGGACAACTGGGAAGCAGACTTCCTCAGCAGGCACGACCTCCACCCGGGAGAATGGGGACTTCATCCAGAAGTCTTCCAAATGCTGGTCAACCGGTGGGAAAAACCACAGGTAGACATGATGGCGTCCCGCCTCAACAAGAAGTTGAAAAGATATTGCGCCCGGTCAAGAGACCCTCAGGCGATAGCGGTGGACGCTCTAGTGACACCATGGGTGTACCAGTCGGTTTATGTGTTTCCTCCTCTACCTCTCATACCCAAGGTACTGAGAATAATAAGAAGGCAAGGAGTGAAAACCATACTCGTGGTTCCGGATTGGCCAAGAAGAGCTTGGTACCCGGAACTTCAAGAGATGCTTACAGAGGACCCTTGGCCTCTGCCGCTCAGACAAGACCTGCTGCAGCAGGGACCCTGTCTGTTCCAAGACTTACCGCGGCTGCGTTTGACGGCATGGCGGTTGAACACCGGATCCTGAAGGAAAAGGGTATTCCGGAGGAAGTCATCCCTACCCTGATCAAAGCCAGGAAGGATGTCACCGCAAGACATTATCACCGCATTTGGCGAAAATATGTTGCTTGGTGTGAGGCCATGAAGGCCCCGACGGAGGAATTTCAACTGGGTCGATTCCTGCACTTCCTGCAAGTTGGGCCTCAAATTGGGGTCCATAAAGGTCCAGATTTCAGCTCTGTCGATTTTCTTCCAAAAAGAACTGGCTTCACTGCCCGAAGTTCAGACTTTTGTCAAAGGAGTACTGCATATTCAGCCTCCTTTTGTGCCCCCAGTGGCACCTTGGGATCTCAATGTGGTTTTGGCATTCCTGAAATCACATTGGTTCGAACCACTTAAGACTGTGGATTTAAAATAACTCACGTGGAAAGTGGTCATGCTGTTGGCCCTGGCGTCGGCCAGGCGGGTTTCAGAATTGGCGGCTTTGTCTTGTAAAAGCCCTTATCTGATTTTCCATATGGATAGGGCAGAATTGAGGACTCGTCCTCAGTTTCTCCCAAAGGTGGTCTCAGCTTTTCACTTGAACCAACCTATTGTGGTGCCTGCGGCTACTAGGGACTTGGAGGATTCCAAGTTGCTGGACGTAGTCAGGGCCCTAAAAATTTATATTTCCAAGACTGCTGGAGTCAGAAAGACTGACTCGCTGTTTATCCTGTATGCACCCACCAAGCTGGGTGCTCCTGCTTCTAAGCAGTCTATTGCGCGCTGGATTTGTAGCACTATTCAGCTGGCGCATTCTGCGGTAGGCTTACCGCAGCCTAAATCTGTAAAAGCCCATTCCACACGGAAGGTGGGCTCATCTTGGGCGGCTGCCCGAGGGGTCTCGGCTTTACAACTTTGCCGAGCAGCTACTTGGTCGGGGGCAAACACGTTTGCAAAATTCTACAAATTTTATACCCTGGCTGAGGAGGACCTGGAATTCTCTCATTCGGTGCTGCAGAGTCATCCGCACTCTCCCGCCCGTTTGGGAGCTTTGGTATAATCCCCATGGTCCTTACGGAGTCCCCAGCATCCACTAGGACGTCAGAGAAAATAAGAATTTACTCACCGGTAATTCTATTTCTCGTAGTCCGTAGTGGATGCTGGGCGCCCATCCCAAGTGCGGATTGTCTGCAATACCTGTACATAGTTATTGTTACAAATATCGGGTTTTGTTGTGAGCCATCTCTTCAGAGGCTCCATTTGTTATCATACTGTTAACCGGGGTTCCTATCACGTGTTACATGATGTGATTGGTGTGGCTGGTATGAGTCTTACCCGGGATTCAAAAATCCTTCCTTATTGTGTCAGCTCTTCCGGGCACAGTTCCTAACTGAGGCTTGGAGGAGGGTCATAGGGGGAGGAGCCAGTGCACACCAGATAGTCCTAAATCTTTCTATAGAGTGCCCAGTCTCCTGCGGAGCCCGTCTATTCCCCATGGTCCTTACGGAGTCCCCAGCATCCACTACGGACTACGAGAAATAGAATTACCGGTGAGTAAATTCTTATTATTGCCTGCATCAGTGACCATTCCACCATTGAACCACAGCGTCCATCGATGCTCACCATCGAACTCTAAAATCTACAGTGGTGAGTTCTGCACATCTTTCATTCATACCGGTTCCATCCGGCACTCTCTGCAATTACCAAGTACCATCTATTTCTGTGCATCTGTGTTGCTCCAGCCTCTGTGCACCATCTGCTGGGCAGTACCAGTTCATACCTCTCCTCAGCGGTTAGCTGTAGCATATGGACTTTCCATCTCCAGCTCTGGCAAGGACTCTGTGATATTTTGTTCTGCAAGCCACAGCACTAATTACCCTGGGTTTCTGGGAACTGTACTGTAAATTACCATTGCACATCTCCTATGACGTTTTGCATGTCAAAGGTGTCTTAAGCTGTGTGTTCAATAAAACTGACTTACCTTTTACAACTTTGTTGTCTTGGTCACGACTTCGGGCAACTGGTACTAGAGCTTCTGTATGTCAAGGAACCCAATACTACCTCCCCGGTTCACCTACACGTCAGCCTCTACATCTGAGGCTTCCCCAGGTCAGCCTCAGCCCTCAGTTGTGACACAGGCTACAGTACATTGCAAAACATACTGTACAAAACATACTGTACAGTACTGTACCCAGAAAGACTAAACATTTGAAAACAGTACTGTCAGTACTGTACTGTAGTTTGGAGCAGAGAATGGAGGGAGGGGGAAGGGGCTAGGATCAAATAAGGTTTGAGCTAAAAATATTGTAAAAAAAAGAATCATACTGTACTAGATGGACACAGTGGTTCTTATCTGCTGTCAAATTCTAGTGTATATTACTACAGTACAGTACTGTATAGTGTGTTTCTATGTTTAATACCACTTCTCCCCCATAACGGCACATCATAATATACATACATTTACCCCCATGTACCATACCGTACTGTACAGTGTAACAGAATATTTATTGGAAAAACATCAATATAAATGTAAAAAAGTCTTTATTACAAAATCAGATTTCATATATTGTACTGATCAAAAATGTACAGTGCTCTATTATCCAGGACTTATAAAACTGTAAACAACTGTTCATACACTTCAATAACAGTACTACTGTATAGTATAATGTATAATATTGTACAGTAGCTTATGCAATATTCAGACAAATGCAATTTTATAGACTTTTTAATAATGCAATGATTCAAATTTTATACAGAAAATACAGTACAGAACTACATATTTGTGGCTTGACCACTTCTTTCAACTATAACAAACAATACTTTATACAGGTAATGTATATAATTATTACAATGTTCAGGTGTGAGTACTTCTAGCCAGAATTTTTTAATCCTATCCAACAGCTGCTGTTTTGTTGTTGGCTTTGCAACACTCCTAATGTATCTCTTCAGTTGAGCCCACACTAATTCAATTGGATTCATGTCCGGTAATTTAAAAAAACAGTACAGAAAAAAATGTTTGTTAAGTAATGAAGTTAAAAAGATAAAATAAAATATACAGTATTGTACTGTTCATTAAGCCAAAAAATAAATGTACAGTACTACAGTGCTATCCAAACATTACTTGTACAGTATTAAAACAATACTCACTCTGGTGATGTGCATTCCCAACTGATACCTTTCTCTTCCATGAATTTGGCTGAGGCAGAGTGTTTGGGATAATTGTCTTGGAATATCCTGTGATGAGATGGGTATTACTGACTCACGAATGGCACCATACATCCCTCTACTATTTTTTCTTTAAATAATTGCGTATCCATGATCCCTACATGAATAAGAAAATGTTGTTCATTAATAAGCAACTCATTGTATTTTGAATTTACATGTATTGTACAGTACAGCATGTATTTTTACAGAACACAGGCACAGAATAAAGTGCCTTCGAAAAATAATAGTCGACCAGCTCCTAATCGTGATATGGCTCCCCATACATGGACCTTCAATTGATGTTTTGGGCGTGGCTTTAATGAGATATGGTGATGTTTCTGGAATGACATTCGCAAGAACCTCCCAAGAGCAACAGATGATTGATTCATCTGTGAAAATGACATTGTAAAATGTTTCACCACTCTCAATCCATCACTGTGCCTGTTCAACTCTCTTTTCTTTATTCACATCTCTAATCATGGGAGATATGCTGTGAAGAACCAAAAATAATTAATCATATACAGTAATTAAACAGATTACAGTATGTACAGTAGACTGTATGTACAGTATACTGTACATACTGTTCTGTATATATACTGTATACATTAGTACTGTGTGTATATGTGTATATATATATATATATACACACACACACACACACACACACACACACACACACACACACACAGCAAATGGAGAGAGGGGGCACTCCAGAGGCTTCACAAATAGTAAATATCAAAACAGGTGTTTATTGTAACATATCAGGGCCAGTTGCCCCTTTCTCAAGACATAACACATAGCCAAACAGTGCATATATTTATACTATAAAACATAAGTGAAAGTCTTACCCCCTTTGTGAACACTCCCAGCATTTTCTTCATGGCCACAGCTGGCCAGACTGTGACACAGGGCACTTCCGGTCACGTGACCTCTATGAACCCGGAAGTGATGTCATCTGCCAAGCAGTTGCCCTGAAAACAGCTATTATACATTTTAAAACCAAAATATATAGATATTTTCAAAGTGCACAATGTTACATTCTTGGTGCTCTGAATGGAAGATATGGAGTGGTAAGTCCCGAGCACAAGGACGTGACGCTAAAATGATGACCAGGTATGAATAATAGCCCCTAGCAACCTAACTCCGTTGTTTCACTCGCGTGGTCCATCTACGCCTGCGAGACTATGTGTTCTTGGGCCCACGGCAGCCGCGTTTGAAGGGTGGATTAGGTCTGCCCAACTCCGATGCCCCCCGGTCTTAGTATGAGACAAGGCATAAACTGAGACGGGATGATAACAAGGGGACCTCTAACTAAACACAAAAACTGAGCTAGGGGCTACAACAGAACTACAAACTAATAGTATGTGCGGCTCGGCCGCCAAAGGAAAAGAAAACCAAGGTACGCTATCCTAACCCTACACGGCACCGCCGTATACCAGGTAGGACAGCTATGGCGGAACACCTCCGCAAAAACACCAAAAGGAACAAGAATAAACGGAATACCGCGGCCAAGGCTGCAACTCACAACACCGGGAACAACCGTAAGCGAACCGGAATCTTCGGATCTCAAACGCAGGTAACAACCGACAGGAAGTCAGAAGGAAGTACAAGGATTAGCTTCCAACACCAGGAGTCAGGACCACTGGAAAAGGATGACTGGATACAGAACACCGGACAGGGAATTTTCTCCAGAGCAGGAACAGCTCACAGGAAGCTATCACCGGCGTCTGTGTAGTGCAATGAGACAGAATATAACAGGGAGCCCTCCAATAGCTGCAGAGAACCTAAATTAGTGATGTCGTGCAGCTGCCTTGCTACACGACTCAGAGCTAAACAGGTGTACTTGATTTACATGGCAACGGGGAACGCGGTCCGCCTGTGGCGTCCCCGTTGCCATGGACCCGGCGGCTCGGCGCCCATGGCATCCTAGCATTGCCAGGGACCCGGTGGCTCAGCGCGCCCGGCATCCTGGTGTTGCTAGGCGCCCAGCGGCTCAGCGCGCACGGCGTCCTGACGTTGCTAGGCGCCGTGCGGGGGAGCAGGGAGGCGCGGTGGCCATGACTGTTACTCGGTGAGAGCCGCCGCGCCTACCACACATAGCGCAGGCATACACAAAATACATAAGAGCGCTAGTATCAATAAGTAAAGTGAATAAAGTGACATAGTGCAAGAACACAGCAGTGCTGTATATGTAACACGGCAGTGAACTGCCATAATACTGCATACTATTAAATAACATTGTAGTTCATAAAACTTCTATTTACTGAAAGCTAAAACCAATAACAATAAAATGGCATAATGTGTACTATAAACAGAATAGTATATTCCAGTATCTAACAGTGCATATTTTATATTACTGGCTCCCTCTAGTGGTCAATACTCTGTGAAAAATATAAGAGAAAATAATGAGAATAACGCACAAACAAAATGTATCAGATCCAAGAATCAATAAGTCCCCGGGGGGCTAGTGTATCCAAACGGAAAATCCATTTGGATTCGAGTTGTAACAATTTCCTAGACCTGTTACTCCCCCATAAGTATCCAGGGACATGGTCAATGATTTTATATTTACAAATTAGTTCCTCCACAATTTATTGCACTCTCCTACAGTACAATACAGTATGAAAAATACGAATTAATGAACAGCACAATCCCAGGAAGATAAGTGTTCCTTTTTTTCTTTACTAATACAACAAAATTGACGATGTATACAGTAAGTCAGTTAAACATTACAGTACTGTACAGTACGCACGTACCATGTGCATTTTGTAGGAAATGCTAATCTGGGTGTTGTTCTCTCGAAAGCATGATAGCGCACAGTTTCTAAAGTGACCATAATGCCACTTTCCTTGAGCCATGCATGGATCTCTTTGATACTTTTATTTTCTTTTTTCATGTTGGTGATTATCTTGCTCATAGTTTTGTTGATAGTTACTGGCATGTTGTCCAACCGTAACTCCTGTGTGGAGAAAATACATTTGTGAATACTGATTTCAGGTTTCTAAAATTTACACATTTGAAAATTTGCATTGGTTTTATGATAAAAGCTAATACTGTACATGTTTACTATACAGTACCTGATGTTCAAATTTAAGTACTGTATACTGGGGGTCATTCCGAGTTGTTCGCTCGCAAGCTGCTTTTAGCAGCTTTGCACACGCTAAGCCGCCGCCTACTGGGAGTGAATCTTAGCTTATCAAAATTGCGAACGAAAGATTAGCAGAATTGCGAATAGACACTTCTTAGCAGTTTCTGAGTAGCTTCAGACTTACTCGGCATCTGCGATCAGTTCAGTGCTTGTCGTTCCTGGTTTGACGTCACAAACACACCCAGCGTTCGCCCAGACACTCCTCCGTTTCTCCAGCCACTCCCGCGTTTTTCCCAGAAACGGTAGCGTTTTTTCGCACACACCCATAAAACGGCCAGTTTCCGCCCAGAAACACCCACTTCCTGTCAATCACACTACGATCACCAGAACGAAGAAAAAACCTCGTAATGCCGTGAGTAAAAAACCTAACTGCATAGCAAATTTACTTGGCGCAGTCGCACTGCGGACATTGCGCATGCGCATTAGCGACTAATCGCTCCGTTGCGAGAAAAAAATAACGAGCGAACAACTCGGAATGACCCCCACTGTACTGTGCAGTACTGCACTGAAAATACCACATCAGTGTTATGGACTGCAATTACTGTCCTGTATAAAACAGTTGAATAACTCTCCTTGGAAGTGCATGTACCCTGTAAAACCTACAGTACTGTACAGCAAAAGGGACGACTGACCTACTGTACCAGCATTACATGTCACTACTGTATGTAAATTCTTCAAATATCACCTACCAGCACTGCTGTTTACTGTATATGAAATACTGTAGGATACAGAGGCTATGGAGATGAGCGAGCTCAATGCACCATACGATACACCAGACTCACGGTCGTAGCCAGAACTTTGTGGGACCCATAGCAACATTTTGAAGGGGCCCCCTTCCCAATGCTTGTAGGGAGACTCTTCTCTGCAGCAGTTTTTCATTTTATACCCTATAATAGTGTCCTACAGTACTGTAGTTCATTTTCTGAACCATAGCAGAGCCTTATTTAATGTTATGCCCCATAGTAGTGCCCTAGCTTCTTTTATGAATCATAGTAGTGAATAAGTTCACCCTACAGTACTGTACTGTATGTCACATTTCAGAGCTGCCAGTACACATTATGCCACAAAGTACCCCCAATTCACATTATTATATACAGTATAGTGCTCCCCATTCATAGTGTGCCTCATTACAGAGCTCCGGTCCATATAACATTAAAATGCCCTACAGTTCATTTTATACAACACTACAATGAGCCGGTCCGGGGCATACAGTATCTACAGTAGATACAGTACAGTTTATTGCAGGCCCCATGTAAAAAGTTTGAAAGGACCCCTACATACCACCCAATGGTGAAAAATGTATATACTGTACTGTACAGTAACACATGTAACTTTGACAGGGAAGATGTGACCCTTTCAGCTCTGAGCCCAATAGCAGCTGCACTGCCTGCACCTACAGTATGGTACAGTAGCTACGCCCTTGACTCAACCGCATAGCAAACTGACAAAATGGCTGCTGCATGAGTCCCCCCACCTTGTGGCAGCCCTCAGCCAAAGAGTGAGTAACGGCATAGGTTTTGCAGTCTACAGGGCAATGCTGAAGGAGCGTCTGATTCCCCTAGCTAAAATACACAGGGGCGATAGGTACAAATGAGCTCTATGCACATAATGATACACCGGACTCGACCGCATAGCAAACTGACAAAATGGCTGCTGCTCGAGTCCCGCCACCTCATGGCAGCCCTCAGACATGGAGCGAGCGATGGCATAGGTTTTGCAGACTACAGGGCATTACTGAAGGAGCGTCTCGATACCCTAGCTAAAATACACACGTACAGTAAGGATATTAATTTAAATATATAAATAAATGTAAACAGTAAATTAAAGAATTGCCGATCAAGTACTGTATGAAGAAACTGTAGATATGAGCTGGAACAAGTGAGGCCATGAAAGATTTCTACAACAGGAACATGTACGGCGCATGGCGCTCGCTTATCCCCATAGCCGCTGTGTATTTTAAATAGTGGAATGTGAGGCTCCTGCAGCTTTGTCTTGATTTATGTAAAATCTGTGTGCACACTTCTATTGAATGTGAAAGTATATTACTATAGATTACAAAAAAAAATTATTAAAGTGTCAGGAAAAAATTAACATGTATTCGCACTTTGGGAATCAAACCCGGGACTCTTAAATGGGAAGCGGCACACCTCACCCCTCGGACATGATGGCTCATGATAGATGCACAAGCTCATGTGTAAATGATACTGTAAGCAGTGATCCCTTCCCATTGGTTTTTGTTTAGGGGACTTGGACGCTAATAACGTACAATACAGCATACTGTACTGTATCCCTATCGTTAATGGACCATAGTTTGTAACATGTTCTACAGTACAGTATATCATGATTTGCATCTGTATAAACTATAGTATTGCTTTATTAACACATTTGTTGCGTCTGAGTCTGTATACACTAACACAGCAAAAGACAAGTGTTTTAACACATTCGTTTGCATCTCTATAAACTTTTTTTTCTTTACTCTCTCCATCTGACCATTGGTCTGTGTGTACAGTATGCAGTACGTACATTCGTCACTGACCATTTGCCAGAGCTTGTAGATCAATCCGCCACTATTCACTGTAAAGTACTGGATTAGTGGAGCATTAGCCACCCAGTGGTGGAGATGTGTATTGTATGCTGAGTATGTAGTCGTGCCTCAACGCTCCTGTCCGTGCATAAACTCAGCAACCTAAGCTATCGCCTAGGTGCGACTAAACCTCAGTTTAGGTGGAGAAACAGCAAAGATAACTGAGGCTCCATCTGTAGAATTGGAGATGTTGCCCATAGCAGAGTCGTCACGGTCACAGGTGACACCCGGAGGGGAGGGAGGGTGTAATGCAGTGCGCGCAATGGCAAAAAGTGGGGTGTGACCTCATTGGTAGGGGGCATGGCCTTACGGCCCGAGCCTCCGTTTTGTCGCTCCAGGTGTCCCGGGGGTTGCAGGCTGTACCCGGGGACCACAGTGTGTGCAGTGCTGGCTCCTGCACTGTGACAGGAGCTGGGTGCAGCATATAATGTCACAGTGCAGCACTCGGCTCCTATCACTGAAGAGGAAGCTGGCACTTTGGTGTCACTCCTCGGCGGGTAACACCTGGGTGCGGCCCGCACCCCCATTGTGATGCCACTGGCCCATAGCAAGCAATCAATTTCTAGCTATTTATTATCTTCTAGAAGGTCCTAACCTCCAACATGACCAATTCCATTAGGTACAAAATGCTCTATTCAATGGCGTAAGTTCGTCCCAGTTGCCCGGAGGCAAGATAAATATTGGTGCCCCCCTATTTTCTATATCAAGACAAGTGTGTGTGTGTGTGTGTGTGTGTGTGTGTGTGTGTGTGTGTGTGTGTGTGTGTGTGTGTGTGTGGACTATGGAGTGTTCTGAAAAATATGTATATACTGTATGTAAACATTTAATTGTCTTTTAAATTACACATTTCTTAGCAGTCATACCCAGCATTAGAACCCATTACCTGTTATACTAACAGCAGACACCTTACTGATGGAGCTATTTGCTCCTGTAGAGGAACCATGAGAATTCTAACTATATGAAGTTACGTGTAATTGCCAGAGAAGTATCTTCATATAGTTAAAAGTCTCATATTTCCTATACAGGAGCAAACAGCTTCATCAGTAAGGTGTCTGCTTCCAGTGTAATAGGTCGTGGTTTCTAATCCTGGGTGTAACACTTGTAAAATGTCTATAATAAAGAGGTGTGATTTGTAAGGTGCAGGGACCAGTGAGGAAGTCGGCCACTGAAAAGACAGCGGCAGCTATCAATTAACTTAATTCAATGGTGTCACAAAATAGGAGGAGAGGTGCCCCCCTTCAGAGCAGGAGCCCGGCGGCAGATGACTCCGTTGCCTCCCAGAGTTCTGCCTCTGGCTCTGTTCCTGGACTTTCTTCCAGTGGTGGATCCACAGGTGGGGCTGCAGCACAGTCCAAAATTAAAATAGGGGAGCCACACCAACTGCTGCCCCAAACACTGCCAAACATTGCTGTCTTGGACTCACTGGCAGTTGGTGTGGCTCCCCTATTTGAATTTTGGACTGTGCTGCAGCTCCACCTCTGTAACTGCCACTGGCAAGAAAGTCCAGGAACAGAGCATTTTGTACCTAATGCAGAGGCGGAACTACCGCCAGTGTAACCAGTGCGTTGCACTGGGGCCCGCCACTGTCTAGGGGCCCAAAGCAGCGCGGCATGTAATGAGTCAAACTGACAGCGACCCCCTTTTACACATAACAGCTGTCTGCCGTTATGTGTAAAAAGGGGGTCGTTGTCTGCCGCTATGTGTAAAAAGGGGGACACTGTCTGCCGTAATGTGTAAAAAGGGGATGCTGTCTGCCGTAATGTGCAAAAAGGGGGGAGCTGTCTGCCATACTGTGTAAAAAGGGGACGCTGTCTGCCGTACCTTGTAAAAAGAGGACGCTGTCTGCCGTAATGTGTAAAAAATGGGACGCTGTCTCCCGTAATGTGTAAAAAGAGGACGCTGTCTGCCGTACTGTGTAAAAAGAGGACGCTGTCTGCCGTAATGTGTAAAAAATGGGCCGCTGTCTCCCGTAATGTGTAAAAAGGGGACGCTGTCTGCCGTTATGTGTAAAAAGGGGGACGCTGTCTGCCGTAATGTGTAAAAAATGGGACACTGTCTGCCGTAATGTGTAAAAAGGGGATGCTGTGGTACTATTTTGTGGCCACACCCCTTCCCCACAAAGCCATGCCCCTATATATTTTTGCGCGCCTACGGCGTGCACTGCCCCTATTTTACATGGAGATGGGGGGGCTCCGATGCCGTTTCTTGCACATAGTGACGGCACTGTTGCTAGGTATCCATTTCTCTGGCCCTGAGCAGGTCCCCCTCACCCCAGACCCTCTCCAGGGGTGAGGGGGTGGACTTGGATGGGATGGGGGGCCCAAAGCATTTAGTCGCACCTGGGCCCACCGCTCGCTAGTCCCGCCACTGACCTAATGGAATGGGTCATGTTGGAGGGTATGGAAGGTGCTATATAAATGAGAAGTAGAATCTGATTGGTTGCTATGGGCAACATCTCCACTTCTATAAATCTGCACTTTAGTAAATCTAACCTTTAGTCTTCACCAGTATTACTATGTGCTGTAAGTCATGCACATAATACATGTTTTTCTTAACGATGCCACAAAACTTATTCTGTCACAATTGCTTATTGTCCGGGGGTCTCAATCCCAGTAAGTGGCAAAGCCCACTCTTATCTGTGGCACTTGTAAGTTAAATTGTGCAGTGCACCTGTTTCCATTGTCTATAGCAGCCTTGACATAATAGTGTCCGCATAGCTGGGAGCCGGGATGAAACGCACCAGCTAGCATGATACTGTCCAGCTCCTGTAGAGCTCCTCTGACCAATGAAGCTCTGCTTCACACAAGGGGGTTTATTTACTAAGATTCGTATTTTTCAGAATCATGTTCAAGTTCAATCACGACTGACATCGACAGTGTAAATCTGCAACTTTTTGAATTGATTACGACTCATTTACTAAGCAGTCGTATTCGTATTTTCCGTATCTTCCGATGTCGATGTCATTCGTGCTTTTTTGCTGCTGAATGCGGCCGCGTTTGCTATTTTGCGGCCGCGTTGTTGCGTTTTTTTTTACGACTGCGTCACAAGTCTGTTACGGCAGTGATTTGGAATTTGCGGCCGCGTTTTTACTCCTAAGTTTCGTTTACGTCACGCGGCCGTGATTGGTTGTATTCGTGAAGGAGGAGTGTCTGTGCATGTTACTATAAAAACGCCCCAAACACTCCGCACCTCGTGGGTTTAGCTAGTGGAGAGGAGAGAGGAAGGTGTATTTGGAGTTGGTGAGTTTGGTGGAGTTTTTGGTGGATTTGGAGAGGAGTTTGGTGATTGTTGAGTGCTGTACTGTGTGTGTTAGTAGTCTTGTGATCTTTGTAGTATTGTTTTTTCCCAGTTTGTAAACTTTTTTGTCCTTGTTTTTTTTTTTCAGTCTTTTGTCATTGTTTGTGAGTGAGTGAGCGTGTGTGTTGGCTGTGTGGTGTGTAGTAGGAGTAGTGGAGGAGTGTGTTTTGTGTTTTCATTTTTCTGTGTTTTATGTTGTTTGTCATGTCCGACTCAGAGGTCAGTGTGGTGGCGGAGGTTAGTGAGGTGGAGGCTGGTAGTGAGGTGGAGGCTGGTAGTGAGGTGGAGGCTGGTAGTGAGGTGGAGGGGGGTAGTGAGAGGGAGGAGGTTAGTGAGGAGGAGGAGGAGGGGGTGCCTGTTGCTGGATTTTCCAGTGATAGTGATGGTGTTGTGGCACCGCAGCCACGCACCACTACCAAGACTGGCAGGAATATAAAGTTCAGCTATGCTGAAAACATGGCGTTGGTGCGTGAGCTGATGAAGCACCATCGCCAATTGTTTGGTCAGGATGCTGCCAGGGTGTCCTCCCGCAGGAAGTCTGCCCTGTGGGGGCAAGTCATACTTGCTGTGAATAGTGAGGGTGTGGTGAGGCGGACAGAGGACACGTGCCGCAAGCGTTTCTATGATATTAAGCGGCGTGTCAAGGCCAAGATGGCCAAAGAGTCCAAATCTGCACGGAGAACCGGAGGTGGGCCACCTTTACGTGTAAGCTATCGGGACTGGGAGGAGCCTGTGCGGGCATTGATTCCTGGCGAAGTGGTGTCTGCTACTCATGTCCGGGATTCGGACCGACCCACGCAGGATGGTAAGTTTGTTTTGTAATATTGTTCTTAAAATGTCTGTAAAATTTAGTTAATTTCATTTTTAAAGTTTAAAGGATGATTTTTTTCTCACAAAACAGATTGCATGCCTATGCTCCCTTAAGGTGTGTTTGTGTTTTGAATGTTTTTTTTTCTCCTTGCTGTAGCATTTTTTTTTTTATATTTTTTACAAAACATGTGCAGTGTTTTTAAATGTTTTTTTTTCTTTTTTTGTTGCAATTTTTGGCAATAATGCTTGAACATGTGTGTTTGTTTAAAATCCACAAAAGGTTTTTTTTTTTAAAAAAAACTGAAAAGCGGGGAAATTTTTAAAACATTACATTTTAAAAATATTTGCAAGTACTCAATCTCTGCAATATCTGAGACCAAAAACTTATTTTAAATAAATTTATTGTGTGCCACATCAAGTACATTTTGATATTCAACTCAAAATCATGAATGTAGAAGCTCTTAAGCTTAAAAATTTGTTTTAAACAAAACCAAATAGATGCTTACAGTACATTAATGGTTTTCAGTGGGTCATTTTTCCAAAAACATGGTAATAATGTTGGGGTCACTTTTTCCACAGTCACACAGACCAGCCGCCCAGACAGGCCTCACACAAGTCAGGATGATGCCGGTATTGCAGGTAAGTCTTCACTGTAGTCACATATTCTGAAAACACATAGAAGTACAAAATATTAAGTTTAAATTTTGCACCTAGGTTCTGCTTCTGGAAGCCGACCTCCTGTAAGGCGCCCATCACAGGGCTTGGGCCACTTACCCAGGAGGCCAACTAAGACACGGCGTCTTGGCTCTGATTCCGCACCTCCATCATCCCCACCCAGGCGAAGACTTTCGGCAGTGTCACCCCAGCCACCACTGGCACTATTGTCGAGTTCGCAGAGTGATGAGGCCAGATCACCTCAGTTATCTGGTGAGTAAAAACATAAATTAAACACATAAGCAATAATATACACAGTACACTTAAGATGTTGTTAGTTGGTTTGGAGTTTACATGTTTTCCTCAACAATCAATGTGATGTAACGTCTTCAATTGCTCAAGGTGCTTTAATAAAATTAGATAAGGTCTTAGTGGATGGTCTAGACAACCTATTTGTATGAAAAGAACAGATTTGAGGATACATTAAGCACACACACGTTCACATTTTTAAAAAAATATGAATAAAATTAAATGTTGGACCGAAAAAAAAAAACCATTAGAGTGTTCACACATCGCCCCTGTCCAGTATGTAGATGGCTTACTTGCTCCGCTCCTCTGGACTATACAGGTAAGTAGTCTATATCGTGGTGAGGGGAGGGAATCTAACAGTGTAATGGTGTGGAGGGAAGTTAGTTAAGTGAGGAATATGCAAATTTGGCAATGTTTGCGCCTGTGTTGGTTTTTTAAAATATAAAAATTATAAATTGTTAACGTTGAGAAAAACAAGTGCTAATAATGCAAAAATGTAGTATTAGGAATGTATTAATGTGTTGCATTAGCAAGGCCAAATTAAAAAAAATTACAACATTGCATGTTGCCTACCCCATACAGAGCACAACTTGATGTCCGCCGAGGACCAGCAGGGACCAGAACAACAGCCATCCTTCACACTGCAACTTACAGCTGTTGATCCAAGCATGCCAATACAGTTGCAGGATATACCCCAACCATCCATCAGTCCCCAACTGGCACAAGCTCCGCCCCCAAGCCAAATTCCTGGCGATTTTTGGGCCAGTTGGACAAGCCAACAGGCCCAAAGCAATGCCACCCTGACCCAACATACACAACACCTTGCCAGTCTGCCCCATCATCTACCGCGTATTAGTCGCAACTCGGGCAGACTGATAGTACAAGTAGGGAGAATGGCTACCTCAATGGAGCAAATTAGGGCTGAAAACAGCCAAATGAATGCACATTTATCCCGCATTATAGATGAGCAACAGCGACATCAGCAGGCACTCGTTCAGATCATTCAACACAATCAAGTGGTGAATGAGGCCTTATCCAGGATTGTAGCCAGCCACACTGCTACAAACACTCAGCTGATTGCCAGTTTAAATAATTTGAGCAGCAATATTGCTATGATGGGAGCTCAGCAAGTTACCTCCAGCTCGGGGACCACGACCCCTGTTCAAACGCCAGTAACCTTCCCTGTCCGGCGTTCCTCAAGAGCACGTGCCAGTGAGCCAGCACCCAGCACACACAAGCGAAAAAAATAACACCAATCTTTTTGTGCAAATAAATACAAAAATTTGTTAAAAAAACACATTCCTGTGTCCGTCTCCAAATTTTTTAAAGCTGGTCTGTATGTATGTAGTTATGTTTTTCAAGGGTAATGACTGTAAATGTTTTGTTAGCATCAACTAAGCACAATGGACACACCACTATAAACAACAAACAGTAAGTAACAGAACACACAATAGAAAGTAGAGCAAAGTGTTTAGTGAAGGATAATTACAGCATAATAAAACTTACCTGTAAAATATCGCAGGATCACTTCTTGACGTACCTGCCTCCCTACAATTGTACTCACACTGTCACCAGATGTATCTAACTCCTCTGCTTGCTGACTGCTTTCTCCCTCACCATGTGCCAGATGTTGACTTAAACACAGATTATGGAGAAAACAGCAGCAGAACACAATCCGAGTCACCTTTGAGGTGATACAACAAAAGGCCACCAGATTTATCCAGACACCGAAAACGTGACTTCAGCACCCCAAAACATCTTTCTATCACATTCCGCGTAGCCTTATGTGCATGATTATAACTGTGTTCAGCAGGAGAATCAGGTTGGGACAATGGAGTAAGGAGCCAAGAGTAGCAGCCGTAACCCCCATCACCTGAAAAACATATATAGTCAACATTAGGACATATGTTAGATTATTCTATCACCTCCTCCAAAATCTAGGCTGTGGTTAAAAGACATACACACACAACATTTTCAACATACCCAACAGCCAGCCATCAGGCATTTGTCCCTCCTCAAATTTATCGAAGAGCGATGACTGACTGAGGATGAAGGAGTCATGGCAGGCACCAGGGTAACCTGCAACAACACTCATAATTTTTAAATTTGCATCACAGACCACCTGGACATTAGTTGATTGATCCATATGCCTATTAGTATATATATACTGGCGGCCCTTAGGTGATCTCAGCTGAACGTGTGTGCAATCTATGGCCCCCAGCACATTGGGCATGCCTGCAAGCTCATAGAAAGCTACCCTGACAGCACTCCACTCCGACTCCTCAGTAGGGAAGCAGATTGAGGCTTTAATGTGTGGCTCCAACACATCCAAAACCTGAGTGGACATTAAATAAGCTAAGGTGAGTGTCATGTTAGGTATTCTCTACAATACTGTGGTGTTTCAACTTACACAAGCAACACTTAGCCATAACCGCATATGTATTTTTAGACTCACCTGCATCAAAAATCTTGAAAAGGTGGGCTGTGAGATCCCAATGACGTCGCCTGCTACAGCCTGGAAGCTCCCAGTAGCCATAAAGTGTAACACAGCCAGGAGTTTGTGTAGGCCTGAGACAGAGCGAGAGCGTGCTGTCTCAGGGTCTATGCCCAGTTTGACAAGGTCATACAGGTGGAAAATGTTGTTTCTATTTAGGCGGAACATCTGTATGACCCTATCATCGGACAATGCATTTAAGTTTAAACGCCCTCTAAAAAAACGAGGCTGGCGCAGCCTCCGCGGTACCTGGACAACCTGTTGGCCATGTTCACTTACCTGGTCCTGATTCCTGGAAGCCTCATGGAGCAGTCTAACGTATCCCACAGCCAACAAAAAACCATTGCCACACACTACAGCCGCCATTTCAGAGTGAGAGTAGTTCAGAATGTGCCTGAAACACTTTTATAGGCCCAAAAAAACAGGTGTGAGTAATGGATAATTAAGTTCACATGTAAACGCGGTTTTCAAAGGCTGGCGCGTTTTTTTTTAGGAAAAAAATGCGATTCGTAATTTTTCGCGGCCGCGAAATAATTTTCGCGGCAGCAAATGCAATTACGAATGGTTAGTAAATGACCGAGATTCATATCTAAACAGGCGTAATTTGACCGATGGTGTATTCATTCGTAATTTTGAACTTGGACTAGCAAAAAAATACGAATGACCTCATCACTGCCGTGATTAGTGTTTAGTAAATGACCGAGATGACACTTTGAAGAAAAAACGCCATCTCGGTCAAAATCGGGAGCTTAGTAAATATACCCCAAGGATGGGGAATATATCAAACCTTGGAGAGAGATAAAGTGAAGAACAATAAAGTACCAATCTGCTACCAACTATGATTTGTACAAATACAGCCTGTAACATGGCAGTTAGAAGCTGATTGGTTGGTAACTTATCACTCTCACATTTTATTTATTTGTTTATTACCGGTTATTTATATAGTGCACACATATTCCGCAGCACTTTACAGAGAATATTTGGCCATTCACATCGGTCCCTGCCCCAGTGGAGCTTACAATCTATATTCCCTACCACATGTACACAAGCACACATTTATACTAGGGTTAATTTGTGTTGGGATCCAATTGACCTACCAGTATATTTTTGGATTGTGGGAGGAAACTGGAGTACACATATTCTGTGTCATAAGTATCTTCATTATTTAATTTTAATAATTTTCCTGGCTTAAATGTGTTTGGGAGGCACTGAGAGCAGTGCCTCCGAAACATAATGGAAACGGGACAGAGTGGGGGGCGGGGCCATGCACTGGGTTGTAAATGCCCATTCAAATCAGATGGGGATAGCGGCACGTCTACAAGTGCCTCGCTGACAGGGACACCACCCCCATGTCAGCGAGGCACCTGTGATTGGACAGCGGATCCAGTGCTGAATTCGCTGTCCAATCACCCACACGTGGCGCTGGAGGTGGCGGGTCCCGGCAGTGAGTGGCGTTGGAGGTATCCGGGAGGAGCAGTGTCCCTGCAGTGTGTGCTGCTCTCTCCCGACCTCCTCCGTCCTCCCGCAGACCCAGGCAGCGGTATGTGGCTCTCCCCCTTCTCAGCCGGCTCCGTCCTCCCGCTGACCGGAGTGGCGGTGTGCGGCTCTCCCTCTCCTCCAGCATGGCCCTGCAGTGTGTGCGGCTCTCCCCAGCAGCAGCAGGTGAGTGTGTGTGTGTGTGTGTGTGGCTCTCCCCAGAAGCAGCAGGTGAGTGTGTGTGTGTGTGTGTGTGTGTGTGTGTGTGTGTGTGGCTCTCCCCAGCAGCAGCAGGTGAGTGTGTGTGTGTGTGTGGCTCTCCCCAGAAGCAGCAGGTGAGTGTGTGTGTGTGTGTGTGTGTGTGTGTGTGTGTGTGTGTGGCTCTCCCCAGAAGCAGCAGGTGAGTGTGTGTGTGTGTGTGTGTGTGTGTGTGTGTGTGTGTGTGTGTGTGTGTGTGGCTCTCCCCAGCAGCAGCAGGTGAGTGTGTGTGTGTGTCCCCAGCAGCAGCAGGTTAGTGTGTGTGTCCCCAGCAGCAGCAGGTGAGTGTGTGTGTGTCCCCAGCAGCAGCAGGTGAGTGTGTGTGTGAAACCTGTTACCAGCTCAATATCTTTTCCCCGTATGTAATTAACCCTCAGCCTGCCACGCTGTCAGTTGCTTCCGCATCTCCTGTTACACGTGACTTCTTCTGCACGGTACCTGCTCTCATAGGCAGCCTATTGGTCCACCGCGGGCACCGTATGTACGGTGCCCGCGGTGGAACAATAGGTTACCTATGAGAGCAGGTACCGTGCCGCAGAAGTCACGTGGAACAGGAGATGCGGAAGCAACTGACAGCGCAGTAGGCTGAGGATTAATAGAACATACAGGGAAAGACATCGGGCCGGTAACAGGTTTTACCGCTATATTACTGCTTAGTACATCCCGCCCTCACACTCTCTCTCTCTCTCTCTCTCTCTCAGTTTGTAAGTATAATGTTCATTTTTACAGGTACCCCTACCCTATTGGATTCTACTGGACAAGTGGACGTGATCGGCGTGGGATGTAGGTAAGTAATCTCTCTCTCATTTTTACAGGTACCCCTATTGGATTCTACTGGACAAGTGGACCTGACCGGCGTGGGATGTAGGTAAGTATGTGTGAGTGTGTAAGTGGGTTTTAATAAATTTTTACTTTCACGGTGTGTGAGTTGTGTTTTTATTTGGGTATTTTTTATTGTAGAACTACAGGTACCAGCGGGCCCGTTATTTTCCCGCATGCGGGTACTTGAGGTTCTTCAAGTACCAGCAAGCGGGGGAGGCTTGCTGGGCCTATCAGCCTGGCACCCACTGCCCAGGGGTGCTGGGGACAGCCTCGGGCTTCACCCCTGGCCCTTGGGTGCCTGGAGGGGGGTGACCGCTTGATTTAAGGGGTCTGCATTCCTCCAGGGAACCCCGGCCAGGGGTGACTAGTTGGGGGGTAATGCCACGGACGCAGGGACCTACATAAATGTGTCCCCCGGCTGTGGCATTATGTCCCTGGCTAGTGGAGCCCGGTGCTGGTTTTAAAAATACGGGGGACACCTACATCTTTTGTCCCCCGTATTTTTGGAACCTGGACCGGACTAAGAGCCCGGTGCTGGTTGTCTAAATACAGGAACCCCTGTCCAATTTTTTCCCCAGTATTTAAACAACCAGGACCGGCTCAAAGAGCCCGAGGCTGGTTATACTTAGGAGGGGGGACCTCACGCATTTTTTAAATTTTTTTTTAACCCATTCAGACCCTTCTCCATTAAGTTAATGGAAGCCCTGGACAACAAAATTGCATTCATGTCCTCCTCCCACTCCCTTCCCAGTCCCAAACACTAATTATAATTTTTTTATTCTATAAAAATGTACAATGGCCCTCATTCCGAGTTGATCGGTCGCAAGGCGATTTTAGCAGAGTTGCTCACGCTAAGCCGCCGCCTACTGGGAGTGTATCTTAGCATCTTAAAATTGCGAACGATGTATTCGCAATATTGCGATTACAAACTACTTAGCAGTTTCAGAGTAGCTCCACACTTACTCGGCATCTGCGATCAGTTCAGTGCTTGTCGTTCCTGGTTTGACGTCACAAACACACCCAGCGTTCGCCCAGACACTCCTCCGTTTCCCCGGCCACTCCTGCGTTTTTTCCGGAAACGGTAGCGTTTTTTCCCGCACGCCCATAAAACGGCCTGTTTCCGCCCAGTAACACCCATTTCCTGTCAATCACAATACGATCGCCGGAGCGATGAAAAAGCAGTGAGTAAAAATACTATCTCCATTGTAAAATTACTTGGCGCAGTCGCAGTGCGAATATTGCGCATGCGTACTAAGCGGAATTTCACTGCGATGCGATGAAAAATACCGAGCGAACGACTCGGAATGAGGGCCAATATACAATATACAACAAGTATGATGAGCAGGCAGGAGGGCTGGGTCAGTTGATGGTGGGCGAGTTCGTAAGCCATTGGAGGTGGCAGCGGGCATCGGCTCAGAGGCAGTAGCGGGCATTGGCTCGGCGGCGGTAGGGGTCATCGGCAGGATTCGGCGGACACTATGGCTGTAGTGCCTCACCAGCCACTGACCTCACTGCACGCTACTGGTAGAAAGTGATAAGTGAGTGAGTTTAGATAAGGGATTCCCAATCTTTGTTTTCTGCAGTCAATGTATCATTGACTCCTGGGAATTATAAATAAATTAAATAATGAATGAAAAATAAAAAACATCACAATTCATTTAGTTAATATGAAATATAATAAGAAGTAAAGTAACATTACCTTTTTTAAGGAACTGATTGACATTATTAATGGTGGTGAAGGATGTGGTGAGTATTCATAAGGACATTGGTAAAGGGGGGGTATGGTCGACAGAAACTAGGTTGACAGTCATTAGGTCGAACACTAGTGGTCAACAGTACTAGGTCGACATCTGAAATAGGTCGACACGGTCATTAGGTTGACATGAAAAAGAATGAAATGAGGTTTTTTTACATTTTTTTGGTGTTGTTTCCTCCGTAAAAAGTGACCAGGAACCCCAATTAGTGCACTGTATCCCCTCGCTTCGGGCAAGGTGCCTCGCTCCACTACCAACTGCGCTCGACACAGATAACTATTTCCAATCATAGTCCACGTGGATCGTAAAGTATGAAAAAGTTCAAACATTTTTTTTTTTTTTAACTCATGTCAACCTTGTTCCATGTTGACCTTGTCCATGTTGACCTAGTGACCATGTTGACCTATAGATCATGTCGACCTAATGCATGTCAACCAATAGTGGTCGACCTAATGAGTGTCGACCTACTGTAAGTGCTGTCGACCTAAAGACCGGATCCCATGGAAGGATATTGGGGAGATATTGTATGCTTTGATAAAACTGCTTTTGGGTGGCTAAAGCCAGCTTTAACCACGTAGAAACGATGGGATCTAGAAATAACTGCTGCACAGAGCTTGGGGTACTTTCAGCAGTATTTACAATGCTCCAGTGGTCAATGAGGCTTTTACTTTTGAACAATGATTTAGCTCTGTGATCCTCACAATTAGGAAGGCCAATCCCAGGCCATTTTTTCAATCCCAGGATTTCCGGGATTGGCTCTTTTAGTGTGTGTCCGCCCATCCGCCACGCTCTGCCTCTCCCCATCCACCCCGCCTCACACACATAACTCACCAAACTGCAGGGCCGGGGGTGGCAATCTTCATTAATTGCTTTCCATCTGGCTCGGCGGCGGGTGACGAGCTGGTGACTGTGCAGCATGACCTCAGAGTCAGAGGTCATGCTGATGCTGCACAGGGGGAGCCGCTGCCCGGCATTAAAAGGCCTCCTGATCCCGCAATCCCCGAGATTGGAGCCTCCAATCCAGGGATTGAATCCCGGACGATTTTTGGCCTAAATCCTGGGATCCCGCTGATCCACCCTACTCCCCCATCCTTCCCATCTTAGTAAATTTACCCCATTGTCTCCAGGTCCTCTAAACCTACATGTAGGGGTAAATTTACTAAAGCTTCTAAAACAGAGAATTGGTAATGTTGCCCATAGCAACCAATTAGATGCTGTCTATCATTTCTCTATTGCCTTTTATAAAATGATAGACAGCTTCTGATTGGTTGCTTTGGGCAATATCACCAATTCTCTGTTTTTAAGCTTTAGTAAATTTACCCCGTAGTCTTCAATAAGAATATGAATACTATATGGTATGAACGTTGTGTGATACCATTAGTATGGGTCTATTACGTTTAATCAATGGTCTGAAACAGGTGGTGGGATGTAATGGCGTCCAAGTTTGCCGGGGGTGCGGGATACTGGCTGAACTCTGACTTTTTTTTAAAGCGGCAGTCATTTAGAAAGCATGGTTTCGCTTTTTAAATGATTGCCACTTTTTTAAAAAAAAGGCAAGTTCGGCCTGCATCCGCAACCTCCAGCAGACTCTGACCCCATTACATCCCACTGTCTATAGCCATACAAAAGGAACTTATGGGCCTTTCAGTACTCATCAGGATGAGTGAATCAATCACTTGAATAAATAAATAAATGAATTCACAATTAGTTAACTCACATAGCTATAGCCAAACGCAGACAGAAATATGCACTGATATCATTTGTTTCTGAGTTTGTTGTTAAAGCTTAATGTTTACAATGTCATATGTGATAGTATTATAAGTAATCCTGTTAACAATAGTTATCACTTCATTTACTGCCTAGAATAGACTTAGTTGCTTAAGTAAATGGAAGAAAATCTTATATACTGTATATCTTATCTACAACGTTATATGGTTTTACACTGGAATTTGTAATTGCATGTACATTTTACCTGCTCTCCAATATATTCCACATGATGTCATCATGGTGTGGCACCAGCTCAAAGGTAATTCTAACCCATACTTACCGACTTTTTCATTCTCCTCTCCGGAAGAAGCCGGATAGGAGACGCAACATGTCACTTTGGGGGGCACGGCCAAATTGTATCATCATTAAGCCCTGACCCCAGAACTAGGACACACCCGTGATTTGCGTGTCTACAGTGAGGAAAGGAGCTTAATGCACACCCCCAACTCAGGAAAACACCTGCGATTTGTGGATCTACAATGAGGGGCGAAGCTTAAGGCCCGCCCCCAACTCAAGAAAAAACCTGTGATTCGCAGGTCCGCAGTGAGGGGCAGAGCTAAATGGCTCATTCTAGTTGTTCAGCCCAGCCCCTTCTCGCGGCCACATGATTGCCGGTAATTTTGACACCATCCTGCCCGGTTCAGGATGCGGGAGAGTCGCCTACCCTTCTGGGGCTGCGGGGGACTGCTCCTAATATCGGGTGCCTCCCGCAGCTTCCGGGAGGGTAGGCAAGTATGTTCTAACCAAATATGCCATGTATGAATATCCAGTCTGAGCCTGTCACTTATGTTGTGTCTGACTATGTCATACCGACAGACAATAATCTGACAAGCTGATACCCATCAGATATCCTAGCCATATGCAGTGAGATATTTCACAGTGTATGGTAGGGATATCTGTTTTCTCTGCTGGGGAGGAAACCTTTCCTCGTTCCCCCCCTGTGAAGGCAGCGGTCAGCAGCAGTACATATACTTCCAGAGGCAGCCGACCAATTATTGGATTAGTCAGACATGTTGGAAGACTTTTAATGCTCTATCATCCAATAATCACTGATCGGTCACGGCCATTCATTATACTATTATCGGCCCAGATCAGGATGATAATTGCATAATTTATGCTTGGCTTTACTTACATCTTATATATAAAATTAATTGGTCTGTTTGTTTGTTTGTTTGTTTGTTTGTTTGTCCATCCGGTTATGCATTCGGACACCCCTGCACGAATTGGGATGAAACCAATGCGAGGTGGTCCAGTTGGATCCTGGCCAGGTTTTAGAGTCCTGGTCGGACCTCCCGTTGGTATACGCTGGGCAGAACTTTGACCCAGTGAACCTGTTCTTAGACTTCCACTGGATGGATTTGGACGAAAACTTCAGAGTGATAACATTGAGTCCAAGAAGACATACTAATGGGTTGAGGTCCTGGTCGGACCTCCTGTTGCTATACACCAGACAGAACTTTGACACAGGGAGCCTGTTCTGGGTCCTTCACTGAATGGATTTGGATGAAAACTTTAATAAACTATAATAACTGACAGAAATGAAGGTGGGAAGACAAATAAGTATTGTGTACTCAAAAGCCTTGGAATAGCAACATTGATAACAGAAGGAAAACTTCAAACACATCTCGCAATGTAGAAGTGATTATAAATCTGAACAGAAAGGAAAGCTTGGGATCAGGACTACTGTCAACCACCCCAAAAAAAATAAAAATACACTGGGGAGCCACCTCATGGGTGTGTTGGAAGAGCTGCTAAGCTGCTAATTATTTTTAAAATGTTGACAGTTACATCCAACCAGGCTTGGACTGACCCACAGGGGTACAGGGGAAACCACCGGTGGGGCCTCCTGCCTGGGGCCCACCTCCTGCTCTAAGGATCAGGTTCCAGACTGTGCACTTGAATCATACATTATACATATGTTACCTTATACTGGACTATGGTGTATTTTCTACAGTGCATTGCTGATATTAATCTGGAACATTATCCTACATGCAACAGATGAATTTACTGTATATATTTATTAAGGTACCCAGACGTTGCACTCTCTAATGGTTAGTCAAACCAATGAGATGGCAGGCCACACCCCCTCTGCAGACTGGCCACACCCCTAACATAGGAACCTACCACTGCATTCCCCAGGTGGGCCCTACATGTCCCAGTGCGACACTGCATCCAACTTATTGACAACTTAATAACTTGAAGATTTAAACCCGGGCAACACCGGGTACTTCAGCTAGTACTTAATACATTACTAAACGAATATGGTTGTTCCCCCTTTGCTGCTTTTAAGTAGACTGTGAGGCTCTTCAATATGCTTCTCTCAGTATAAGCTAAACCTGAAATTCCAGCCACATGTTTTTTTATCCACACAAGCATATTACAAGGTAATCTATACCCCATAAAACAATCCTGCTTATCATGTTGCAGATTGCGGGATGCACCACGAGAGACAAAGGGGGTCATTCCGAGTTGATCGCTCGCTAGCAGTTTTTAGCAGCCGTGCAAACGCTATGCCGCCTCCCACTGGGAGTGTATCTTAGCTTAGCAGAAATGCGAACGAAAGGATCGCAGAGTGGCCACAAAAAATATTGTGCCGTTTCTGAGTAGCTTCAGACCTACTCAGCGCTTGCGATCACTAGTTCAGAGTCATTCAGTTCCTGTTCTGACGTCACAAACACGCCCTGGTTTTGGCCAGCTGCGCCTGCGTTTTTCCTGGCACGCCTGCGTTTTTTGGAACACTCCCTGAAAACGGTCAGTTGACACCCAGAAATGCCCACTTCATGTCAATCACTCTGCGGCCAGCAGTGCGACTGAAAAGCTTCGCTAGACCTTGTGTGAAAATACATACACCGTCGTGAAAGTACGTCGCGCGTGTGCACTGCGCCGCATACGCATGCGCAGAAGTGCCGTTTTTTTCCTTAATCGCAGCGCAGCGAACATTTTCAGCTAGCGATCAACTTGGAATGGCCCCCAATGTAGGAACAGTAACATCCTCACATAAGAGTCTGTCTTACTACTCCTGTAGGATCACTCCTTACATTCATTTTATCTTTTTTTTTTCTCTCAAAAACTGCCCAGTGAAGGCTCACTGAGATATGGCATTAATCATTAGTAATGGAACAATGGATCTGTCTTTATTTGTGTGTTTAAAGATTATTATTAGAGGGCTTGTCAGGAGGGCATTGTCGGACAGAACGGCAAAATAATGGTGCGCAGCTGTTCCAGTTTGAAGACAGTTCCTAATTAAGACTTGTGTCTGGAGACTTGTCCTTGAACACGCTCCTGCCTTTTAACTCAGACCAAATGCACTGTCCTGTTTCTTTAGTTGTGCATCATGGATGCAATTCTCAATATTCTGTATTATGTTTTAGATAGATTTTTTTTTTTTTAAAGAAAGTATTCAAATAAAAATGACAGAATCAAGCCAAAAATCCCAGAGTAACTGAGATTAGAAGACAGGGACTCCACAGTCTTAATACATTGCTTGGAATGTAGGAAAATAAAACATGTATGACAAATCAATAAAATAAAATAATGCAATATAAAGAGATGTTAAAAATAGAAAATAAATGAAATAAAAATAAAATGAGATTAGAGTCCCATTTCACATTTCTATGGTATAGCAATGAACTCTCTATGCATCTTTTACTTATGGTTTCTTGGGTGGTCTGCCCATGATGATTACAGGGGGTTGTGGGGTGTGAACCACACCAGGTGTCACCACCAACAAAGGGAGTGGCACCAGTGTCGGACTGAGGCATGAAGGGCCCACCAGGGAATGCCGTTATAGGGGCCTATGTTTGGGGGTGTGGACAGTCTTCAGAGGGGGCGTGGCCAGCTGTCACAAAGGTTTGGCTGATCATTAGAGAGTAAATAGTATAGTAACGTATAGTAAATACTGCTAGTGCATGCATGATAATGTACCAGATTAATAATGGCAATGCACTGTAGAAAATGCACCATAGTCCTGTGCAATACGAGGTAACCTATGTATAGTGTATAATACAAGTGCACAGTATGGAACCTGATCCCTAGAAGAGGCGGTGGGGCCCCAGGCAGTGGGGCCTACCGGGGGGTTCCCCTGTACCCCTGTGGGCCAGTCCAACCCTGGGTGGCACTGAAATGGTGGATCCTCCTCATTGACGGAAGTGTGAGGATAGTCTCTGGGGAAGGCCAGCAGCTCTGGGGGTGTGCACGGGGCCTATTTGGTACACTGGGTGACATTCACCCCAGTGATGCTACTGAGCTAAATTGCATAGCTCTGATTGAATGATTTTTGGTTTATACAGTAAGTAGACAACCACCATTATGGTTGAGCTAGCAGGTGAAAGCAAAGGTAAAAAATACACCCAGTGATCAGAGCAGGTGGGGGAGGGCAGAGGCACACTCACACACTCCCAACCACCCAGCACAGTCCCCCTGCGATTGGCACACTTCCTTTCCGCCGACATGTGGGCTGGACATCATTGGAAATTTACTTACACCAGGAGGCACCCCTAGAAGTCCGCAACTATCTAAAAAGGGGAACCTGCTAATATCCACAAGTTTGCACAAGACCGGAGCTTTCAGTAGGACTATTCTTTGTCCGGAATCAAGCATACAAAGGTCTGTTTTCAATTCTCACCGTGGATATTCACTAGATAGTTTTCTAAGTGTATCCCCAGGACTGTGGCCCATCTCCATGGACAATAACCATATGAAAATTTCCAGTCTGCACATGTGGTGATATCTTTGCCTACTATGCTGTGCTCACCCTATAATTCTACTTGTTTATTATGTTGCAACATTTTTTAAGATTTTAGAGTGTGTATTAATAAATACCAATTTATACCATATCCAGTTACTAGCGCTGTTTATATTACTGTATATAGCTTATTGCATCCAAGGGACTAACTATCCCTATAGTCAGCAGCTTAAGGCAAAGCATCTCATTTCATTGGCGCCGGACTTATTACTTTGGTAGTTTTTTTTCTCTGCAACTATACTGCACCGTGGTTTTGACCATACACCTGCCATCAATCTAGGGGGGAAATCCCATTGCTAACAAATCCCCTGAAAAACTACAGCTTAGTAAATGGGATACGGTCGTTAGATCGACACAGCTTAGGTCGACAGTCATTAGGTCGACCACTGAAGGTTGACATGCATTAGGTCAACATGGTCGACATGGCCATTAGGATGACATGTACTAGGTCGACAGGTCAAAAGATCAACGTGAGTTTAAAAAATATTTTTGCATTTTTTTGCTTTTTTCCATACTAGACGATCCAAGTGGACTACGATTGGAACGGTAACCTGTGTCGAGTGAAGCGGTAGCGGAGCGAGGCACCTTGCACGAAGCATGGTGAGTGAAGTGAGCCATGCGAGGGGACACGGCGCACTAATTGGGGTTCCCCGTCACTTTATGAAGAAAACAACACCAAAAACAGTCCAAAAACTCATGTTTACCTTTTCACCTGTCGACCTAGTACATGTTGACCTAATTCCCATGTCGACCTAGTGCATGTCGACCTAATGCCCATGACGACCTTCAGTGGTCGTCCTAATAACTGTCGACCTAAGTTGGGTCGACCCAATGACCCATACCAGAAACACATGAACCACATCAATATTAAATGGGCTTGGTTCTTTCCTGATCTGTCCTAACTGAATATTTGATGACTTAAGCTCCACAAGAGACATGAGGGGTTCACTACCGACAGAGCGACCAGGCTGTGTTTCCACGGGATGCAGATGCAGTCGGAATGCCGGCGGTCATGTGACCTATGCTGGAATCCCGACACCACTCGGAATCCCGCCGTCAGAACACCAACTGCCGACACCCTGAAGAGATAGGGGGTTTAGGGTTAGGCACTATGGGGGGGGGGTTTAGCTCTAGCTGCCACCCCCCCGAGTCTTAGCCCTAACCACCACCCCCGGCGGGCTAAAGTTAGGATAAAAATACTTACCCTGTCCCTAGTCGGCATTGTCAGGATGTCGGTGTCAGTCATGTGACCACCGGGATATTGTATCACACCTGTTTCCACTATGTCCACTCTTATAGATCTGGGTCTCTTTTGTCCCTGTATAATAACTATTCCCTTGTTGATAAAAATGTCCTGTATTGAAGCCAATTTCCTCTTTCATTTGTTCAGAGGGTGAGCCGGGGTTTCTTTGCAATACCTGTGTCATTATCTAATAGCAGACTGGGAAATCCCTTCCACAACAGCTACTGTGTTCATGACTAAACAGAAATAATAGGCCAGTAGTTCGGTCAGTGGTTGTGTTGCTGTCTTTAGCTCAGAGTTTCCAGGGTGGCATGAGGTGGTAGCCTGTGAACTGACATATTACCTCATTGTTTGGCTTAGGTGTGGCGGTACTTTCTTCCTCCCTGTATATTTGCCCTATGTATGAAGGGCCTTCTCTTCTGCCTCTGCTCCTGAAGCATTTGAAGAATGTAAAGGGGGGTACACACGGAGAGATCCGTGCTTAAATTCTAAGCAATCTGACCAGATTGCTTAGAAATTAAGCACGGATCTCTCCGTGTGTATGCCCTACAGCGACGGCGATGCGCGGCCCCACGAGTCGCTATCGCTGACTCTAGATTTGGCATGCATGCCAAGTCTGGTTAGATCGCTCATTTCACCGCTGGGTGAAATGAGTGCCCCCCCCCCCTCGCTCAGCACACATCTCCCCCGTGTGTATGGGGCTTAAGACATAATATATCTTTATATTTTAAATACAGAGACACTTATCATGAAGAGCTTTACAGACAGTAAATAAATAACAAGGGGATTGCCATCTGTTATCAAAGCAGCAGTAATGCATTTTCCTCAGAGAAAATGCTAATGCTATATTGCATTTCCGGTCTATCGGGCATATTTATCAATATGATTTTGACTAAAATAAAGGGGAAACGGGTGTTTTCACACCCTTTCACATTATTTTAGTATCATCTACATACTGAAGGGTACTTGGAAGAGAAGTCACTAAATTCTCCTCCAAGGCCTTAATATGTATTTTTTAGTAACCAGATCACATTTCCCATACTTGCAACGGTAAATGTGATGTGCCTGAAAAAAACAGACATGTTAGAAAATACTGGAAAGAGCCCTGTGATAATAACGCTATCTTGAGATAGCAATATCTGGACTACCCTCCTGTTCCCCTGCTCCTGCACAGCCTTCTCTGCTGCTGGCAGTGAAGGCTGTGCTCAGATCTGGTCCCTGTGATCAGCCATGTGTGTCTGATGGACACAAGACTGATTACTGTGTAAAAGAAAAAAAAAAAAGTAATACTTACCTGCACCCACGGACTGGTGATCAGTGAGCACCAGTCATTTGTTCCTGTGCTGCTACTGTGACCCCGTCGAGTGTCGACCTTAACAATGTCGACCATCTGACCGGATACCATCATCGTGCCTTAAAACCAAAGCAGGGAAATGGCACATTGAATGTGTATATTTCATGTTTCTGCTTTTTGTTATGTATATAACAGCTACATAATGGGGGTAAGGTGCAATCAGGGAGATTGCCAAACTCTTCAGGCAGTAAGGGAGATTGCCACCATTTCTGGGAGTCTCCCTGACCTACAGAGAGAGTTGGCAAGTATAAATATACTTAAAACCAGTGGCTCCGAGAGGGGGCGGGTACTAATTACGGGGCCTCCCACTCCCCCGCGCGCTTTCTTATCTGTCAGCCAGCAGATGCCTCTCTTCCCAGCAAATGATGCTGTGTGTGTTGAGCTGGGGGGTTTCTAGGCTGAGCAGCAGCAATCTCCTCTGTATGTGGCAGGGAGCAATCTCTAGAGTGATTTTAGCTACTGCACAGGCATCTAAGTTGCACGGCACATGTGCCCTAGTTGAGTCCATACAGAGTCGCAGTTGGGATTTCAGATACATTGAAACTGTATTGGGTGTTCCTGGGCGGCGACAGGGAGGTGTCTTAGCGCGTGCACAGAGATGGATCATTTTATAGGCAGATTATGGAAGTGTTGCAGACACGTCGGTGACAGTGGTTTGCATAAAGTTGCAGATTGGTGGCCAGTGGTGCACCCAGGGGGGGGGGGGAGTTTCCGGTCACCCAGAAACCCCCCTCCACCAAAAAAAATAAAATATATATATATATTTTTTAGCTGCATGAGTATTATTAATGGCTGTCTAGCGTCCTCTGCAGCCTGCTGTCTTCCTGGTGGCACATGTAAGTGCTTAATAAAAGTTTACTTTATTTTAATTATAGTACATATATATCCATGTGCATACATATATACACACATGTATATACATACATATAAACACACACACACATATGATATATATATATACATGCGTATATACGTGTACTGTATGTATATATATATATATATATATATATATGTATGCATGTTTAATATGCTATGTGTATATGTATATATGTATGTATGTATATATATGTGTGTGTGTGTGTGTGTGTGTGTGTGTGTGTGTGTGTGTGTGTATATACGGTATATATATATATATATATATATGTAGATAGATAGATAGATAGATAGATATACATACACAGACACACTAATTTTACGGACCCGGCATATACTGGGTCACCTCAGTCCCCACCCCCGTGCTTGGCTCCACCCAGTTCTGGAAACCCCCCCATGCAAATCCTGCGTTTGCCACTGGCGGCCACTACATCCACTGCGGGTACTTCTACATCCACCTCTGAATGGCGTCCGTAATCTCATCCTCAATGCACTAGGGGGTCATTTGCCTAAGCAGCATAGCCTCAAAATACAGATACAGAGTACAGGGTGCATAAAAGAATATAGCATGCGTTACCATTGTATATTCACTTGCCTTTATGTAAGAATCTCCTCACCTAATGCTTATCGGTGATAAAGGGTTGGGATCAGGTGACCGACGGTCGGGATCCTAGTGGCCATCATACCGATGCCGGGATCCCGGCCGACAGAATGCCGGCAGAGGGGTGAGCGCAATTAAGCCCCTTGCGGGCTTGCTGCGCTCGCCATGCTGCGGGCTTGGTGGCTTGCTGCGCTCGCCTCAGGATCTATTCCCATTCTCTGGGTGTCATGGACACCCATGAGTGGGAATAGTCCAGGGCCCCTTGCCGGTATTCTAGCTGCAGGAATCTTGGCGTCAGTATGCTGACCACCGGGATCATAACTACGTCCCGTGATAAATGCCTCTATTTAGAGATGCTTCCAGAGTTGTAAGTACTGTATCTATAGATGCGCTTTCTAGGAGACAGGCTTGGACTGGCCTACAGGGGTACAGGAGAAACCACCGGTGGGCCCTACTGCCCGGGTCCCCACCTTCTGCTCTAAGGATCAGGTTCCAGACTGTGCACTTGAATTATACATCATATGTTACTTTCTACTGGACAATAGTGTATTTTCTACAGTGCATTGCTGTTATGAATCTGTTATTAATCTGGTACATTATCATGCATGCACAGCTGAATTTACTGTATATATTTATGAAGGGGCTCAGACATTGCACTCTCTAATGGTTAGTCAAACCAATAAGGTGGTAGGCCACACCCCCTCTGTGAACTGGCCACACCCCTAACAAGTGCCCCTACCACTGCATTCCCCCGGTGGGCCCTACATGCCCCAGTCCGACACTGCTAGGAGGTGAATCTTTGGCACAACCATTCTCTATCATTGATTCTTATTGCAGCCATCTGTTCAAAGTCTTTTTCTAACTTCCCATCTGCTTAGTGCCCATACATTCCCCTTATCTTACATTAACTTTAGCTTAATCTAATGCAGATTTAGTAGAATCCATCTGCTGCATAACTTCGGTGTCTGTGTACTCACCTGATTTATCATTGTTACTATGTCCATCTGTCCATATGTGTATACAGTCACTCTGTCAGTCCATATGGGACCTAACCTGTCCCTTCCAGTTACCATACCACATGTACTGTAGTAGTTATTTACAATGAGCGATAAAGACTGGCACCATCAATTTAATGTTAATCCTTATGTCAATGGGGGTCATTCTGACCCGATCTCACGCTGCAGTTTATCGCAGCGATGCGATCGGGTCAGAACTGCGCATGCGCCAGTGCCGCAGTGCGTCGGTGCATGCCAGTCAGCTGTAGGCCGTCGGGCCGCTACTATCGCCTCTGCCTGATTGACAGGCAGAGGCGGTCGCTGGGGGGGGGGGGGCGGAACGGCAGCGTTTGGCCGCCGTTTCGTGGGAGCGGTCCAGACAACACAGGCATGGCCGGACCGAACAGGGGCGGGCCCCAGCACCTGCGTGACATCACACGCAGCCGATGCGGGCCGGGGAGCGACGAGTAGCTCCCGACCAGCACGCTAAAGCTGCGCTGGTCGGGAGCTACTCTTGAAGTGCAAAGGCATCGCCGCTGTGCGATGCCTTTGCACTTCTGCTGGGGGGCCGGCACTGACATGCGGGGCAGGATAGCCCTGTGCTGGGCGTCCCCCCGCATGTCAGTGTGAATGACCATAGCTGTGCTAAAATTAGCACAGCTACGATTATCTCGGAATGACCCCCAATGTCCATGAAAAATGGGACTTCCATGAAACATGTTGTTCGCTTATACAATTGATAGGCATGCCTGCTCCAGCTGACATCTGTGTTCATGCATTCTGTCTTGTAGTCCTTATGTATTTACATCTTTTTTAGTTTTGTGGGTATTATTTTATATAACCCATATGGGCAACATGGAGCAGAGTGGAAGTTACAGTAGAGTTGCGTTTGCTGATTGGCCCGTTTCATGTTGACCTTTTGTATCCGTCGGCCTTAAGCACCGCCGACCTTTCATCTGTTAACTTTTTGTACCTGTCGTCGACCTATTGCATGTTGACCAAATGGTGTCAACTTAATGTCTGTCGACCTATACACTGTCGATCTATTTTTTTGTTCCTTTTTCTAAATTTAATTTTTATTTGATTCGTGCTAATGGAGCCCAAGACTTAAAACAAAATCCAACTGAAAATAATTCTGATAAATGTTTATATATTGTTTTGATTTTCTTAATAGATAATTCAATTTCCAGCCTGTACTGTAGATCAGAGAGCGGGTAGATAAATCTTAGGAAAGAAAGTTTCTTTTCTTAGCACAGTTCACAACACTTGAGCAGTATAAGTT
This sequence comes from Pseudophryne corroboree, assembly GCF_028390025.1. Taxonomy (NCBI): domain Eukaryota; kingdom Metazoa; phylum Chordata; class Amphibia; order Anura; family Myobatrachidae; genus Pseudophryne; species Pseudophryne corroboree. The sequence goes on from NC_086455.1 coordinate 38,957,838, forward strand.
TCATAATAAAATTCACAGTGCTATGTAAGCATGTCTTGTATATTCACAGTGCACAGAATAAACATCTGTTGTCAAAAGTGGAATTACTGGAAATTACACAAATCCAAAAGATTAGTTTAATAAATGCCAAATTCCATTTCTTTATCAGTTTTGTTACAGTAATACTGTATTTCGGAAGCCAACCTCTATTCAGCAGACCCGTAACTACACATTTTGGTGCCCTGTGCTTACTCCCCCATTCTAAAATAAGGACAGTGCTCGCGTCCAAAATTTAGGGGCATGGCTTCATGGGGAAGGGGCATGGCCACATAATAGTACCAATTCACATTACGCCACACAGTAGTGCCGCTTGTACACATTGAGCCAGATATAGCACTTATACACATTGTTCCAGGTAGAGCCCCTTAGACACACTGCACCAGGTAGAGAGCTTTAGACACACTGTGACAGTTAGTGCTCCTTAGACACACTGTGCCATGTAGAGAACCTTAGACACACTGCCCCAGGAAGAGAGCCTTAGACACACTGTGCCAGTTAGAGCCCCTTAGACACACTGCACCAAGTAGAGAGCCTTAGACACACTGCACCAGGTAAAGCCCCTTAGACACCAGACAGTAGCCCGGCGCCGGAGTGCCACAGCGTGGGAGACCAGCAGACATTGAGCTTGCAGCCTACAAGCTGCAGTGCCTGGCTACCTATCTATAGCCCTCATTCCAAGTTGTTCGCTCGCCAGCTGCTTTTAGCAGCCGTGCAAACACTAAGCCGCTGCCCTCTGGGAGTGTATCTTAGCTTAGCAGAAGTGCGAACGAAAGGATCGCAGAGCGGCCACAAAATAATTTTGTGCAGCTTCAGAGTAGCTCCAGACCTACTCCTAGCTTGCGATCACTACAGACTATTTTGTTCCTGTTTTGACGTCACGAACACGCCCTGCGTTCGGCCAGCCACGCCTGCGTTACACCAGGCACGCTTGCGTTTGTATCTGACACGCCTGCGTTTTTCCACACACTCCCCGAAAACGGTCAGTTACCTCCCAGAAACACCCACTTCCTGTCAATCACTCTGCGGCCAGCAGTGCGACTGAAAAGCGTCGCTAGACCTTGTGTGAAACTGCATCAGCTGTTGTTAAAGTACGTTGCGCGTGCGCATTGCGCCCCATATGCATGCGCAGAAGTGCCTTTTTTTGCCTGATCGGTGCGCTGCGAACGAAAGCAGCTAGCGATCAACTCGGAGTGACCCCCTATGTGACACACTAACAAGGTTGCTGGGTTATGCAATACTTGTACAGTGCAGCCCTATGTCCTATGTGGGTGCAATGCACCACTGGCACACACCTAGTTATAGCCCCGATACATACAGTATTACCTACATGTGTGTGTATAGCCCCACACTGCTGGCTGCCACTATTGGTCACTACTCCACTACTTTGTGTTGTCTGTCAGGACTTGCACCTAGCAACTTAATAGAAGCAGCCAGGCACACCGCAAGTGACATACATCACAGAAGGCGCCCGGCAAATAGAAAACTACTATGTGATTCCACCCCCTAGCCACAGGTGGCACAGCCGGCAGGGCCCCCTCTCTCTTGGCTGGCACCCCTGGCAACTGCCATCTGGGCCAAGTGGTAGATATGCCCCTGACCCTCATATTTGCTGCAATAAATGTTCTGTGAATCTACATGGATAGCTGAATAAAAAAAGGATATTCAATGGCTTTTAGTATCCCAGTGATTTGGAGGGAGCCTTCAAGTCCTACAGATAACTGTTATTTCTGCATGGTACCTCCACTTCAGCATGGCATGTCAAGAAAAAATAAGAGGAATGTGGAATAACATAACAGCTACTGGATCTGACCAGTGACATGTGGACATGATCTGCCAGTACCTTGTCCTCCAGAAGAGTACAGTCTGCAGGCAGATGAAGATAGAGTCAGAATGAGGGAGGAAACACCTTAACCTTCAAAACCATATGACAAACAAAAGAAAAAGCGCTGCCATGAATAGGTTACTATTTGAGATAGAGATGTGCACTGACCCCCATGTTTTGGTTTTGGTTATGGATCTGTATTAGCTTCGTGTTTTGGTTATGTCTTTTTTTCAAAAACTGATGAAAATTGCTAAAATCACGTATGTTGTATGGTTTTAACCTCAATAACATTAATTTCCAGTCATTTCTGCTCAATTTTGACCCCCTCAGAGCTCACAATATTGTTTTCATCCAGTTTAGGACCAAAAGGTTGCACCGAACTAACTAGCTGAGTAAGCTAAATGCCAGCGAGGTGAGGCCTAGCGGCAAAAAGACAATAGAAGAAGAATAAAAAAAGATTGAAAGGAGTACACAACTGTATGGTCCATTTTCTCTGTGAGGTGAGGCCTAGTTGCAAAAACACAAAAAAAATAATAATAAAAAATACTTGATTCAATGAACCAGGGGTGGGGAACTTTTGGCCCTCCAGCTGTTGTTAAACTACACATACCTGCCTGCTTTGCTACAGTTTTGCTATTTGGCCATGCTAAAACTGTTGCAGGGCATGCTGGGATGTGTAGTTCAACAACAGCTGGAGAGCCGAAGGTTCCCCATCCCTGCACTAAACTTTCCCTTTATAAGAGGTGTTTTTTCTTTACCACAGTAAAATATTGTTTTTTTATTTCAGATGCCCTGACTTAAACCCTGTATGCCATTAAAAATCGACTTTAGTAGATGATGTTGATGGACTAGTATCATCATGAGTGTTGGCACTGGCAGCAGCTTCAGGACTAGTATTTGGTTGCTGCTCCTGCTCTTCTCTAATCTGATCTTTACCGACGAACACACAGTCGTAGTACAAACAATAGAACAATATATATTTTTTACTACTATTATTTCACAAATGACAGATCATACTGCAGGGTATCACAGTGCTCATATGTATGTGAACAAATGCAGTGGAGTACAATACACAGAAGAAGTACTGCAAACATTAAAACAATGTTTTTTACTACTTTTTCATTTTTAATGACAGCTCACACTGCGAGGTATCACAGCGCAAATATGTATGTGAACAAACACCATGGGGTACATTACACAGGATAAGTAGTGCAAACAGCAGAACAATATTTTTTTTTACTACTTTTTTTTTTGCAAATGACAGCTCACACTGCAGGGTATCACAGTGCTTATAATTATGCTAACAAACACAGTGGGGTACAGCACACACAACAATTTGTACAAAAATATTTTTTATTTACTTTTTTACACTTTTTATTAACTTCTTATTAACTTTTTAAAAAACTTTTTTCACAAATTACATTGCGGAGTCACACCACTTATATTTGGACGGGATGGACACAGCACAGCAGCAGCCACTGACTGGAGTAGATGGACAGTGAACACAGCACAACATAGCAGCAGCCACTGACTGGAGTGGATGGACAATGGACACAGCACAATGGAGACAGCACAGCTCAGTAGCCACTGGCTAGAGTGGATGGACAGTGGACACAGCACAACACAACAGCAGTCACTGACTGGAGTGGATGGACACAGTACAATGGAGACAGCACAGCCCAGCAGCCACTGACTGGAGTGTATGGACAATGGACACAGCACAGCAGCCACTGACTGAAGTGGATGGACAGTGGACACAGCACAATGGAGACAGCACAGCCCATCAGTCACTGACTGGAGTAGATGGACAGTGAACACAGCACAATGGAGACTGCACAGCTCAGCAGCCACTGGCTAGAGTGGATGGACAGTGGACACAGCACAACACAGCAGCAGCCACTGACTAGAGTGTGTGGACAAGGCACAGCAGCCACTGACTGGAGTGGATGGACAGTGGACACAGCACAATGGAGACAGCACAGCCCAGCAGTCACTGACTGGAGTGGATGGACAGTGGACACAGCACAATACAGCAGCAGTCACTGACTGGAGTGGATGGACACAGTACAATGGAGACAGTACAGCAGTGCGAACAGTAAGAAATGGCACAGAATCACCGCTGCGGGGTCTTATATAGAATTCAAAACCCGCGAGAATCCTAGGCCAGGATGATGCCGTTTTGCCTTGTTTTGGAATCTGAGCAAGGCGGGAAAACCCAATTCGCCACTCGGATTCACTCACATCGGGGAAGTTCTGGTGAGCTCAGATCTCTGAGATCTGAGCCCGCACATCCCTAATTTGAGATAGTTCTTTTGGTTGCTATATGTTATTTTGTCTTGTGTTCTTATTTGCAATTGAATTGAAACAACTGTTACTTATGTTGTATCAAGAAAATATTACATTATTTTAAAATTGCTTTTTACTATGACTACATTACTAAAGTACATAAATTATAACGCAAGTAGTTTAGTTAAAAAACTAGAGCTAATTAAAACATTCTGAAGACATATTTGTTTTTTCTTGACCTCAAATTAGTTAAGTATAACTATTTTTAGAAAGGAGACATATAAATGTATTCCTTTGTTGTACAGAGCTAGAATTGGTCATTAGTTTTTGCCACAACACTTCAAGTTGATTATTAATAAAAATAAATCTTTAATCGCTATTAAAAAAATAAAACAGGTCTGCGACATTTTTTCTGTTCATAGGAACACAATGTTGCCCTCTTGACACGCTAAGCTATTAGTACCATACAAAAAAAGACACTTCACGTAACAAATTAGTTTTAACCCATTCGTAAAAAACTTACATGTGTTCTCTTTAGACTCAAACAACTGCCTGCATGGACAAACCCAGGATTTTCGGGGTTGTTGATGGAGAGACAGGGTAGGCTCCATTCACTAGGCCCAGTTCAGGTCTTCAGGCCTTGAGCCTTAGATCAGGCTAATTAGTGCTTGCACCTGCAGAGGCCAATAATGGTGTGTCAGGGCTTTTCTCAGGGTCTCACAACCTGGTGGAATAGGTAGCAGGCTTGTTCAGAGGCACTGGCCGTGAGTACTGTGAGTGTGCATATGCCTGTGTTTGTGGTGTGGGCATTAGTTCCTATCACTCTGAGAGAGGGACTCATTCTGTTTAGTTAGTGCCCAGATGGACTATGATTTATTTTATGTTTTGTGTTTCTGTACTGCACAATGGGGCTGATTCAGACCTGATCGGAGCTGTGCGTTTTTCGCACAGCAGTGACCAGGTCTGCACTGCGTAGCCCTGCGATCACCTCTCCCTGATTGACAGGCAGTGGCGGTCGCCATGCGGGAGGGGGCGGCCGGCAGCGTTTAGCCGCAGTTTAGGGGTGAGGTCCGGGCAATGCAGGCGTGCCCGGACTGGTGGGGGGGCGGGCTGCAGCGGCTGTGTGACGTCACACGCAGCCGCTGTGAGCCGGGCAGCGACAAGTAGCTCCCTGCCAGCGCGCAGGAGATGCGCTGGCAGGGAGCTACTCCTGCAGTACAAAAGCATCGCCGCTGTGCAATGCTTTTGTACTTGTGAGACGGGGCAGGGACTGACATGCGGGGCAGACTAGCCCTGTGCTGGGCGTCCCCCCACATGTCAGTGTGACTGATCATAGATGTGCTAAATTTAGCATATCTAGGATCAGGTCTGAATCACCCCTAATAAACCTAGCTAAGGCTGGCTAGATTGAATAAAAACCCTGGACTGGTGTGCTGTTTCCTGGCTGCTGTATGTTTGGAAGTGCCAACTACTCTGCGAGAGGGCCCCACTACTTTGATCTCACAAATGGAGGAAGCGAATGAGAGCACCACACTGAGATTGCAACCATAGGAAAAAACTATTTTCAAAATTGAACGTAACAGACACCAATTTGTGTTGTTGAAATCAACTCATAAACTGTGAAATCCATGGTGCTAGCATCTGCAGATGCTTTGGGAAGCCAGATTCTGCTTCAATCCTACACCCAAAGATAACATGGAGGACACTGTTAAGGTCTTACTGCCGGATACAGTAGCTCACCTCAGCAAGAAGCTACCCGAGTGCAGCAAGCCACTCTTGAGGAATTCTGCAGAGAACAGCACTAAGACCACCAGGCCTTAAAAGTGGTGATGTAGCATTTAGCAGCCCTGTCCATGAACACTTCCACCAACGTTCCAACTACCTCTTGTCACGCTGCCGCCCTGGGCTCCATATTTACCTCTCCGGGCGCGCTGGTCCTCTCTGCGGCCGTCCTCGCTGGCGGCTCCCGGCTCCCGTCGCTCGGCCCGGCGTCTGAGCGGGTGACGTCATCAGGTACTTCCCACCAACCAGCTGGTGATGGGAAGTATAAATTCAGGCATCAGGCGCTGTGTCAGTGCCTGAGTATCATCAGTTCCCCAGGAGTGGTGATCGCCAGACCTCTGTGCCTCCAGCACCTCCGTGCCTCCAAGCACCTCCGTGCCTCCAGCACCTCCGTGCCTCCAGCACCTCCGTGCCTCCAAGCACCTCCGTGCCTCCAGCACCTCCGTGCCTCCAGCACCTTCGTGCCTCCAAGCGCCATAGCGCCTACAAACACTTCAGTGTCTCCAAACCCCAGTGCACGTTAACGCAGTTGTGCCTCCAGCACCTAGTATTCTTCTCTGATTCACCAGCACCTTTTGAGTTCTGTCTTTCAGGAGACCTTCAGCGTCCACACGACCTGATCCTGCATGAGGAAAACTTACATCCGGCCATCTCTGCTGCGGCCCAGTTGCGGTTCCTCTTCCCGGTCACCGGAAGAAACCCCGAGTCCACAACACTCCCAAACCAGGTCAGTGATAGTATACTCAGGCCTCATGGACCCGGGGGATCAGAACACGGACTCAAGTGCCATCCAGAACCTGGCTTCCCGAGTACAAAGTCAGGAAGCGGCACAAGGTCAGGTGATGCAGTACCTCCAGGAGTTGTCCGGGCGTCTGGATCAGATTCAGGCGTCTCTAGCCTCGGTAATTCCGGCACCAGTTCCAGTAGCCGCACCAGTTGCCGCTTCCAGCAATGTCCAACCACCGGCCGGTGCCACTCCGCGCCTTCAGCTGCCTACTCCGTCCCGTTACAATGGGAATCCTAAAAATTGTCGTGGTTTCTTAAACCAATGCGAGGTACATTTCGAGCTACTTGCACACAACTTTCCTACAGACCGGTCCAAGGTGGCATATATTATTTCTCTGCTGGAAGGATCTGCCTTGGATTGGGTGTCTCCATTATGGGAACGTTCTGATTCACTGGTTTCCAATTACTCCGAATTCATCACGTCTTTTCGACAAATTTTTGACGAGCCCGGCAGGATGACCTCGGCCTCTTCTGACTTGCTCCGCATCCGTCAAGGCTCCCGAAACGTGGGTCTATATGTGGTTCATTTCCAAACCATTGCCTCTGAACTTCGCTGGAATAATGAGGCTCTGAGAGCTGCTTTCTGGAACGGTCTTTCTGATCGCCTGAAGGATGAGTTGGTCACTCGAGAGCTTCCGGATTCTTTAGAGGAATTGATCTCTCTCTGTGTCAAGGTAGATCTCCGGATGCAGGAACGTGGAGGTGAACGTAGTCGATCGGATCGTTCTAGGTTCCAGCTTCCCCCTGCAAGGCAAGCGGTGGTCCCAAGTCCGGACGAACCCATGCAGATTAACCGATCCCGATTGTCCCCGGAGGAGCGACAGCATCGTCAGGAGGGTAAGCTCTGTCTGTACTGCGGAGCTGCGGGTCATTTCATCAAGTCCTGCAAATCTCGTCCGGGAAACGGGCAGGCTTAGCTTGTTCCGGAGGAGTCAAGTTGGGGGTTACGACCAAATCTTCTCCGACTTCGGACTGTTTGCTTCCTGTAACGTTAATCACCAAGGCTACTTCCAAGTCTTTTGAAGCCCTGTTGGACTCCGGGGCTGCGGGGAATTTCGTTTCTTCCCTCTGTGCCCAAAGCCTGAATTTGGAAGTACGGTCCATCGAACGGCCTATTTCCTTGACAGCTATCAATGGTACTAGGATATCCAAGGGTTTCATAACAGAACGCACGGTTCCAGTTAAATTACAGGTCGGGGCTCTACATCAAGAATATTTGGAGTTCCTGGTGATTCCGGAAATGCATCACGATCTGGTTCTCGGAATACCTTGGCTCAAAATTCACAATCCCCATATCGATTGGAAGACCTCCCAGATTCGGTCTTGGGGTTCTTTTTGTCACGCTAGCTGTCTCACCCCTGTCTGTCCGCTTCGTGTTTCTTCTAAAGCGGAGGAAGAACTCATTCCGGAGGCGTACCAAGAGTTCAGGGATGTGTTCTCGGAACAGGCAGCTGACCAGTTACCACCCCATAGGTCTTGGGATTGCCCCATTGACCTTATTCCAGGGAAAATGCCGCCTCGGGGTCGCATTTATCCTCTGTCCCTTCCAGAGACACAAGCTATGTCAGACTATATCAAGTCCAATCTTCACAAGGGATTCATCCGCCCCTCTATCTCCCCGGCTGGAGCGGGCTTCTTCTTCGTAAAAAAGAAGGACGGAGGCTTAAGACCATGTATCGACTACCGCGGCCTAAATGATATTACCATCAAAAATAAACACCCCTTGCCTCTAATCACAGAGCTATTTGATAGAGTTCGTGGTGCCCACGTTTTTTCCAAGCTCAATTCGAGGGGGGCCTATAACCTTATACGCATCAGAGAGGGAGATGAATGGAAGACCGCCTTCAATACCCGGGATGGGCATTATGAGTATCTGGTGATGCCGTTCGGTCTTAGCAATGCTCCTGCTGTCTTCCAGGGATTCGTCAATGAAATCTTCCGAGACATGTTATACCTAAGTGTCGTGGTGTATTTGGATGACATACTGATTTTTTCAAAAGACCTTGCTGAACACAGGATACAGGTCAAAGAGGTACTCCGCCGTCTACGTAAGAATCATCTCTATGCCAAGATATCCAAGTGTACCTTCGAAGTAAAATCAATACCGTTCCTCGGTTATATCATCTCGGGGATAGAGCTTCGCATGGACCCAGAAAAACGCTCCGCCATTCGAGACTGGGCACAGCCACTCTCCTTGAAAGCAATACAAAGATTCCTGGGTTTTGCGAATTATTATAGAAAGTTCATTAGAAGTTTCTCCACCATTGTTGCACCCATTACTGCATTGACGAGAAAGGGTTCCAACCCGGGTTTGTGGTCTCCTGAAGCCATAGAGGCCTTTTCCCACTTGAAATCGGCTTTTATGTCCGCTCCAGTACTCCAACAACCTAATTTCGAGGAACCTTTCTTCCTAGAAGTCGACGCATCCTCGGTCGGAGTTGGGGCCGTTCTCTCTCAGTACGCCTCAGATAAGAAATGACATCCGTGCGGCTTTCACTCTCATAAATTCTCTCCGGCTGAACGAAATTACACTATTGGAGACCAGGAACTCTTGGCGATTAAATCTGCCTTGGAAGAGTGGAGATATCTTTTAGAAGGGGCCAAACATGTGATTACCATTTACACTGATCACAAAAATTTGTTGTATATCAAAACCGCACAGTGCTTGAATCCTCGCCAAGCTAGATGGGCACTCTTCTTCACTCGATTTTCTTTTGTTATCAAGTACCGAGCCGGGACTTTCAATACTAAAGCGGATGCACTGTCCCGTTTACAAACTCCCACAGATGAAGAGGATTCTTTTGAACGGAGTTTAATCCTGAATCCAATTTCTGTCTCTGCTGCCTCAACTACTCCAGGTCCTTCCCCTGGAAGAATGTCCGTACCAGCTAAATTCCGGTCGAGGATACTACAGTGGGCTCATATCTCCAAGTTTTCGGGTCATCCCGGCGCCCAGAATATGTACAAGTTTCTGCAAAGATCTTACTGGTGGGACTCCATGAGGAAGGATGTACAGGATTACGTTAATTCCTGTCCCCAGTGTACACAGCATAAATCTCCCTGCCTACCTCCTGCTGGGTTTCTTCGTCCTCTGTCCATTCCTATGAAACCCTGGACTCACATTTCCATGGACTTCGTCACAGACTTGCCCTGTTCCAAAGGTTTCAACACTGTCTGGGTGATCGTCGACCGTTTTTCTAAGATGGCGCATTTCATTCCTTTGACTGGTCTGCCGACAGCTCCTAAATTAGCTCTAGTATTTGTCCGAGAACATTTTCGGTTGCATGGGTTGCCTCAAGAAATAGTCTCTGATCGAGGGGTACAGTTCACTGCAAGGTTTTGGAAAGCTCTCTGCTCGGCCTTACGAATTAAACTTAAGTTTTCATCCGCTTATCACCCCCAAACTAATGGGCAAATGGAACGGGTCAATCAAGACTTGGAGACTTTCCTCCGCCTGTATCTATCCCCTTCACAGGACAACTGGGTAGAGTTATTGCCTTGGGCAGAGTTTGCACATAATCATTCATTTCATTCCTCTACTGGCGAATCTCCGTTCTTCATCAACTATGGTTTCCACCCACAGGTTCCGGAATTACCAATTCTGCCAACAGGGGAGGTTCCAGCTGTGACTTCCACTCTACTACACTTCAGACAAATTTGGAGTAAGGTTCATGCTAGTCTTAAAAAGGTTTCTGCCCGATACAAGTTCTTCGCGGACAAGAAACGGCGAGCCGCTCCTCAATACAAGGTTGGTGACAGGGTATGGCTCTCCACACGTAACCTTCGGCTAAAGGTACCCACCATGAAGTTCGCCCCAAGGTTCATTGGTCCATACCCTGTGCTACAAATCCTGAATCCTGTGGTCTGCAAGTTGGGATTGCCTTCCCATCTACGCATACCGAATGCCTTTCATGTTTCTCTCCTTCGTCCTCTCATCCTTAATCGTTTTCATTCTAAGCCCTCAAACCCTACTCCGGTAGAAACTGAAACTGGGACAGACTTCGAGATCAAAACTATTCTGGACTCTCGTTATCTTCATAAGAACCTGCAATATCTGGTAGAATGGAAAGGTTATGGTCCTGAGGAGAGAAGTTGGATAGGAGCTTCTGAGGTCTCAGCTCCTCGACTAATCCGGATCTTCCACGCCAAGCACCCTACGAAACCCGGTAAGTGTCCAGGGGCCACCCCTAGAGGAGGGGGTACTGTCACGCTGCCGCCCCGGGCTCCATACTTACCTCTCCGGGTGCGCTGGTCCTCTCTGCGGCCGTCCTCGCTGGTGGCTCCCGGCTCCCGTCGCTCGGCCCGGCGTCTGAGCGGGTGACGTCATCAGGTACTTCCCACCAACCAGCTGGTGATGGGAAGTATAAATTCAGGCATTAGGCGCTGTGTCAGTGCCTGAGTATCATCAGTTCCCCAGGAGTGGTGATCGCCAGACCTCTGTGCCTCCAGCACCTCCGTGCCTCCAAGCACCTCCGTGCCTCCAAGCACCTCCGTGCCTCCAGCACCTCTGTGCCCCTCCGTGCCTCCAAGCACCCCCGTGCCTCCAAGCGCCTTAGCGCCTACAAACACTTCAGTGTCTCCAAACCCCAGTGCACGTTAACGCAGTTGTGCCTCCAGCACCTAGTATTCTTCTCTGATTCACCAGCACCTTTTGAGTTCTGTCTTTCAGGAGACCTTCAGCGTCCACACGTACCCCCTGTCTGCCGACCTGATCCTGCATGAGGAAAACTTACATCCGGCCATCTCTGCTGCGGCCCAGTTGCGGTTCCTCTTCCCGGTCACCGGAAGAAACCCCGAGTCCACAACACTCCCAAACCAGGTCAGTGATACCTCTTGCTCTATAGAGGCAAGTAATTTTCTGTAAAAATATGACTGTAAAAATATAACTGTAAAAATTTGACACAGTACCGCACATGAGACTTATCTATAAGTTACAAGAAATAGGGCTAGGAAGCACAATATTCACTTGGGTCAGAAATTGGATCGATAATAGGGAGCAGCGCGTTGTGGTAAATGGAACTTTTTCAAATTGGACTGAAGTACTAAGGGGTGTGCCACAAGGGTCTGTACTTGGACCATTATTGTTCAACATTTTCATTAACGATCTAGCAGTAGATCAAGAGAGCATGGTGTAAATTTTTGCAGACGATACCAAATTGTGTAAGGTTATAAATACGGAGGGAGATGCTGAGTCTCTCCAGAACGACTTAGTAAAACTGGAAGCTTGGGCAGCAAAATGGAGAATGAGTTTCAATACAGACAAGTGTAAGGTAATGCACTTTGGTAACAAGAAGAAAAATAATACATACATACAAAATGGGGTAAAATTATGGGATTCTGTACTGAAAAAAGACTTAGGTGTTCACATAGATAGCAAACTAAAGTAGCAGTACCCAAAGTAGGATTGCAGCAAAGTAGGCTTACAAGATATTAGCATGTATAAAGTGTGGAATTAACGCAAGGGATGAGAGTGTTATATTCCCATTATATAAATCCCTAGTGAGGCCACATCTTGAATACTGTGCACAATTTTGGGCACCATACTACAAAAAGGATATCCTGGAACTAGAAAAGGTACAGAGGCGGGCAACCAAATTAATTAAGGGGATGGAGATGCTGGAATACGAGGAAAGGCTTGCAAGACTATGCATGTTTATACTGGAAAAGAGAAGACTAAGAGGGACATGATCAACATCTACAAATATATAAGGGGATAATACACAGAGCTTGTGGGGGATCTGTTTTTGGTAAGATCAACGCAGAGGACATGTGGTCACCCGCTTAGGTTCAAGGAGAGGAGATTTCGCACACAGAGATGTAAAGGTTTCTTCACAGTAAGGACAATACGTGTTTGGAATTCCCTGCCTGAGAGAGTAGTAATGGCGCACTCGGTCAACACCTTTAAGAATGGGCTAGATTAGTATTTAATGGATAAGGATATACAGGGTTATGGTGCATAGTCACGCACTGTGGTTATTTTTTTTTTTTTAAAGAAGAAGAAACACAACGGCAGATATTAGAAACATCAAAATTAGTCCTAAAAATAATACGGCATAGGAGACCACAAATAGGTTGAACTGGATGGACAAATTGTCTTTTTTCAACATCAGAAACTATGTTACTATGACGCTGAGTGATGATGTTGGAGCTTATCTAACCACTTTTGATAGAACAGCAGGAGAGAGCTGGCCTAAAGATAAGTGGGCAAGTCTTGTGGCACCCTTCCTGTCTGGAGAACCCTAGTCCTGCAATGCTGATCTCCAGTGACCACTGGTAAGACTGTTCCAGGGGAGAAGAGTGCTGGGTGGTGGAATGAACCTAATACTGTGGGTTTGGAACCTGGAAGTAGGCCAGAAGTGCCAGGAAGGTTCCTACCCTGTTAAAGACTTGAGAATAGTATGATCCAATGTCTTTTATATGACGGTTTGGCCATATTGCTGCAAATTGTTCACTTACCTCTAACCCTATGCAATGTGATACTGCTTATGTAAATGGCAGAGTGTCTTTCTTTGCTGAGCTAGCCTGCACTGCAGACTGACAGGCAGATTCAGAAAAGCAAATGTGTATAGTCACACTATAGACATACTTACCGATATTTTAAATCTCCTCTCCGGGAGATGACCGGAGAGGAGAAGCAGGTGGGCGGGGAGGAGCCAAGCTGATTACATCAGTAGGCTCCGCCCACTCCCCGGTAAACGACTGTAATTGGATGAAATATGGCTAGGGGCGGGGCTAAAATGACGCGATTAGCATATGATCGCGTCATTAGGCTCCACCCCCCGCCGGGTCCGTGATTTTACTGTGTTATTCTCCCTATTCTGCCCACTTCACTAGGGAGTGGGCAGAATGCGGGAGGGGTGCCCACTCTTCCGGGGGCTGCGGGGGACTACCCGAAAACCGGGTGTCTCCCGCAGAATCCCGGAGAGTGGGTAAGTATGACTATAGAATGGAAATGGTTAGAGGCTGTGTTAGATTCTGGTAGCCTGGTTACACTTATGAAAGCCAGATTGGTGAACCATCGTAAGGGGAAAACTGTTGGTGTGACTTGCATACATGGGGATACTCTGTATTATGTTACTGCAAAGTGAACATAGAAACTCAGTGTGGTTTTGCTGTAGTCTCTGTGGGTTTGATACCTGGCTTGATGTATGATGTGTTATTGAGGAGAGACTAAGGGGTTCATTCCGAGTTGATTGCTAGCTGCATTTGTTCGCAGCGCAGCGATCAGGCTGAAAAACGGCAGTTCTGCGCATGCGTATGCGGCGCAATGCGCACACGCGATGTACGGGCACAACGAACTATGTCGTTTTGCACAGGGTCTAGCGATGCATTTCAGTCGCACTGCTTGCCGCAGAGTGATTGACGTGAAGTGGGCGTTTCTTGGTGGCAACTGACCGTTTTCAGGGAGTGTGTGGAAAAACGCAGGCGTGCCAGGAAAAAACGCAGGCGTGGCTGGGCGAACGTTGGGCGGGTTTGTGACGTCAAATCTGGAACTGAATAGTCTGAAGTGATCGCAAGCGCTGAGTAGGTTTTGAGCTACTCTGAAACTACACAAAAAAAATTTGTAGCCGCTCTGCGATACAACCGTTCGCACTTATGCTAAGCTAAAATACACTCCCAGTGGGCGGCGGCATAGCGTTTGCACGGCTGCTAAAAACTGCTAGCGAGCGATCAACTCGGAATGACCCCCTAAGGGCCCAATTCAGACCTGATCGTAGATGTGCTAAATTTAGCACATCTACAATCAGTCACACAGACATTTGGGGGGACGCCCAGCACAGGGCTAGTCCGCCCCGCATGTCAGGCCCGACCCCCCCGCACAAGTACAAAAGCATCGCACAGCACCGATCAGGTCTGACGTAGGCCCTGTATCCACTTCTGGAAGTTGTTAGAAAGCCAGTGAGTTACTGAAGTAAATAACCCAGACTGGTTTCAGAATGTTACTGATACAGTGGCAGTGGAAGTCACTGGCTCCCCTATCATATGCAGAGCCGGCCTTAGGCATAGGCAAACTAGGCAAATGCCTAGGGCATTTGGTGTGCTTAGGGGCACCAGCAGCTTCTGCTGATTAAAATTATATGCAGCATGCCTATATTCTGTGTGTGACTCCGGCTGTATCTGCATATGAAATGCTATGTTGCAGTGTATTCCTGGAAATCACTGTAAAGTAGCATTTCGTATGCAGATACAGCCGCAGTCGAACACAGAATATAGGCATGCTGAATATCATTTTAATCAGCAGAAGCTGCTTGTGCACCCTAGGCATATAGTAATGCAAATAAGTAGCATTTTCATAAACAAAGGCGCCCGACATTAGCAGAGCTGCCAGCTGACTCATGCCAGGCGTCTCCTGCAGAACTAGTGGAGGTGCTAGGGGGCACCAGCCAAAATCTTGCCTAGGGCATCATATTGGTTAGGGCCGACTCTGATCATATGTCAAGTATGATTGGGGAGCCAGAGGATGATATGAACAGTAGTGGGCCACAGAATGATATAACTCCTAATTAAGTAGAAAATTATGTTGAACCAGTTGATTATCTGCCTGATCTTGAAATCAAAAAAGAGATCTTTACCTTAGAACAGTTAAATGACCCTACTCTGGTAAAAGCTAAAGAGAATGTAAAAGAGATTAACAGAAACCCCATAGACCCTGATGCTGTCATATCCTCACATGGCAGTATGCAAGGAATTTTTGTATCAGGTGACAAAGAAAGGGGAAGATATTGTGGAACAGTTGGTAATCCCCAAGGCATATAGAAGAACATTGTTAAACCTGCCTCATGGTCACATACTGTAACTGCAGGCCTTACATCCATTTGGTAGGAGTCCGATTTATACACCACTATGGGGGTAATTCCAAGTTGATCGCAGCAGGAACTTTGGGGGTAATTCCAAGTTGATCGCAGCAGGAAATTTTTTAGCAGTTGGGCAAAACCATGTGCACTGCAGGGGGGCTAGATATAACCTGTGCAGAGAGAGATAGATTTGGGTGTGGTGAGTTCAATCTGCAATCTAAATTGCAGTGTAAAAATAAAGCAGCCAGTATTTACCCTGCACAGAAACAATATTACCCACCCAAATCTATCTCTCTCTGCACATGTTATCATACCTCCCAACTGTCCCGATTTTCGCGGGACAGTCCCGTTTTTTGGGGACTGTCCCGCTGTCCCACCCGCGGGCCGCAGTGTCCCGCGGTGGAGGGGGGGGGCAGTTGGGAGTCTCTGTGTCTCGCTGCCCTGCTTAGCAGAGCAGTGGTGAATAGACGCTGTGCGCATGCGCACAGCATCTATTCACTGGATTCAGAGGGAGAGGGGGCATGCCAGCGGCTCACAGAGCACTGGGCATGCCCCATCAGTGATGAAAACGGGGGCGTGGCTCGCGACCGCGGGTCCTCCTGCGAAGCCACGCCCCTTTTCTTAGGACACTCTCCTTTTTCGCCGCGCGTGTGTCCCTCTTTAGGGAACTGTAAAGTTGGGAGGCATGTGTTATATCTGCCCCCCCTGCAGTGCACATGGTTTTGCCCAACTGCTAAATAATTTCCTGCTGCGATCAACTTGGAATTACCCCCTATGTCACTTTATGTTTTTATTTGCACTTTTATTTATTAAACATTAAGCTATATTTCTGTTTCTCTTTTTGTTCCATGGGGGTCATTCCGAGTTGATCGCTATCTGCAGTTGTTCGCAGCGCAGCGATCAGGCTAAAAATCTGCATTTCTGCGTATGTGTATGCCCCGCAATGCGCACGCGTGACGTACGGGTACAAAGCCCGTTGTGGTTGTGCACAGGTTCTAGCGAAGTTTTCAGTTGCACTGACGGCCGCAAGAAGATTGACAGGAAGGGGGTGTTTCTGGTAGAGATGAGCGCCTGAAATTTTTCGGGTTTTGTGTTTTGGTTTTGGGTTCGGTTCCGCGGCCGTGTTTTGGGTTCGACCGCGTTTTGGCAAAACCTCACCGAATTTTTTTTGTCGGATTCGGGTGTGTTTTGGATTCGGGTGTTTTTTTCAAAAAACCATAAAAAACAGCTTAAATCATAGAATTTGGGGGTCATTTTGATCCCATATTATTATTAACCTCAAAAACCATAATTTCCACTCATTTTCAGTCTATTCTGAATACCTCACACCTCACAATATTATTTTTAGTCCTAAAATTTGCACCGAGGTCGCTGGATGACTAAGCTAAGCGACCCTAGTGGCCGACACAAACACCTGGCCCATCTAGGAGTGGCACTGCAGTGTCACGCAGGATGTCCCTTCCAAAAAACCCTCCCCAAACAGCACATGACGCAAAGAAAAAAAGAGGCGCACCAAGGTAGCTGTGTGAGTAAGATTAGCGACCCTAGTGGCCGACACAAACACCGGGCCCATTTAGGAGTGGCACTGCAGTGTCACGCAGGATGTCCCTTCCAAAAAACCCTCCCCAAACAGCACATGACGCAAAGAAAAATAAAAGAAAAAAGAGGTGCAAGATGGAATTGTCCTTGGGCCCTCCCACCCACCCTTATGTTGTATAAACAAAACAGGACATGCACACTTTAACCAAACCCATCATTTCAGTGACAGGGTCTGCCACACGACTGTGACTGATATGACGGGTTGGTTTGGACCCCCCCCAAAAAAGAAGCAATTAATCTCTCCTTGCACAAACTGGCTCTACAGAGGCAAGATGTCCACCTCATCATCATCCTCCGATATATCACCGTGTACATCCCCCTCCTCACAGATTATCAATTCGTCCCCACTGGAATCCACCATCTCAGCTCCCTGTGTACTTTGTGGAGGCAATTGCTGCTGGTCAATGTCTCCGCGGAGGAATTGATTATAATTCATTTTAATGAACATCATCTTCTCCACATTTTCTGGATGTAACCTCGTACGCCGATTGCTGACAAGGTGAGCGGCGGCACTAAACACTCTTTCGGAGTACACACTTGTGGGAGGGCAACTTAGGTAGAATAAAGCCAGTTTGTGCAAGGGCCTCCAAATTGCCTCTTTTTCCTGCCAGTATAAGTACGGACTGTGTGACGTGCCTACTTGGATGCGGTCACTCATATAATCCTCCACCATTCTTTCAATGTTGAGAGAATCATATGCAGTGACAGTAGACGACATGTCCGTAATCGTTGTCAGGTCCTTCAGTCCGGACCAGATGTCAGCATCAGCAGTCGCTCCAGACTGCCCTGCATCACCGCCAGCGGGTGGGCTCGGAATTCTGAGCCTTTTCCTCGCACCCCCAGTTGCGGGAGAATGTGAAGGAGGAGATGTTGACAGGTCGCGTTCCGCTTGACTTGACAATTTTCTCACCAGCAGGTCTTTCAACCCCAGCAGACTTGTGTCTGCCGGAAAGAGAGATCCAAGGTAGGTTTTAAATCTAGGATCGAGCACGGTGGCCAAAATGTAGTGCTCTGATTTCAACAGATTGACCACCCGTGAATCCTTGTTAAGCGAATTAAGGGCTCCATCCACAAGTCCCACATGCCTAGCGGAATCGCTCCGTGTTAGCTCCTCCTTCAATGTCTCCAGCTTCTTCTGCAAAAGCCTGATGAGGGGAATGACCTGACTCAGGCTGGCAGTGTCTGAACTGACTTCACGTGTGGCAAGTTCAAAGGGCATCAGAACCTTGCACAACGTTGAAATCATTCTCCACTGCACTTGAGACAGGTGCATTCCACCTCCTATATCGTGCTCAATTGTATAGGCTTGAATGGCCTTTTGCTGCTCCTCCAACCTCTGAAGCATATAGAGGGTTGAATTCCACCTCGTTACCACTTCTTGCTTCAGATGATGGCAGGGCAGGTTCAGTAGTTTTTGGTGGTGCTCCAGTCTTCTGTACGTGGTGCCTGTACGCCGAAAGTGTCCCGCAATTCTTCTGGCCACCGACAGCATCTCTTGCACGCCCCTGTCGTTTTTTAAAAAATTCTGCACCACCAAATTCAAGGTATGTGCAAAACATGGGACGTGCTGGAATTTGCCCATATTTAATGCACACACAATATTGCTGGCGTTGTCCGATGCCACAAATCCACAGGAGAGTCCAATTGGGGTAAGCCATTCTGCGATGATCTTCCTCAGTTGCCGTAAGAGGTTTTCAGCTGTGTGCGTATTCTGGAAAGCGGTGATACAAAGCGTAGCCTGCCTAGGAAAGAGTTGGCGTTTGCGAGATGCTGCTACTGGTGCCGCCGCTGCTGTTCTTGCGGCGGGAGTCCATACATCTACCCAGTGGGCTGTCACAGTCATATAGTCCTGACCCTGCCCTGCTCCACTTGTCCACATGTCCGTGGTTAAGTGGACATTGGGTACAACTGCATTTTTTAGGACACTGGTGAGTCTTTTTCTGACGTCCGTGTACATTCTCGGTATCGCCTGCCTACAGAAGTGGAACCTAGATGGTATTTGGTAACGGGGGCACACTGCCTCAATAAATTGTCTAGTTCCCTGTGAACTAACGGCGGATACCGGACGCACGTCTAACACCAACATAGTTGTCAAGGACTCAGTTATCCGCTTTGCAACAGGATGACTGCTGTGATATTTCATCTTCCTCGCAAAGGACTGTTGGACAGTCAATTGCTTACTGGAAGTAGTACAAGTGGGCTTACGACTTCCCCTCTGGGATGACCATCGACTCCCAGCAGCAACAACAGCAGCGCCAGCAGCAGTAGGCGTTACACGCAAGGATGCATTGGAGGAATCCCAGGCAGGAGAGGACTCGTCAGAATTGCCAGTGACATGGCCTGCAGGACTATTGGCATTCCTGGGGAATGAGGAAATTGACACTGAGGGAGTTGGTGGGGTGGTTTGCGTGAGCTTGGTTACAAGAGGAAGGGATTTACTGGTCAGTGGACTGCTTCCGCTGTCGGCCCAAGTTTTTGAACTTGTCACTGACTTATTATGAATGCGCTGCAGGTGACGTATAAGGGAGGATGTTCCGAGGTGGTTAACGTCCTTACCCCTACTTATTACAGCTTGACAAAGGGAACACACGGCTTGACACCTGTTGTCCGCATTTCTGGTGAAATACTTCCACACCGAAGAGCTGATTTTTTTGGTATTTTCACCAGGCATGTCAACGGCCCTATTCCTCCCACGGACAACAGGTGTCTCCCCGGGTGCCTAACTTAAACAAACCACCTCACCATCAGAATCCTCCTGGTCAATTTCCTCCCCAGCGCCAGCAACACCCATATCCTCCTCATCCTGGTGTACTTCAACACTGACATCTTCAATCTGACTATCAGGAACTGGACTGCGGGTGCTCCTTCCAGCACTTGCAGGGGGCGTGCAAATGGTGGAAGGCGCATGCTCTTCACGTCCAGTGTTGGGAAGGTCAGGCATCGCAACCGACACAATTGGACTCTCCTTGTGGATTTGGGATTTCGAAGAACGCACAGTTCTTTGCGGTGCTACTGCTTTTGCTAGCTTGAGTCTTTTCATTTTTCTAGCGAGAGGCTGAGTGCCTCCATCCTCATGTGAAGCTGAACCACTAGCCATGAACATAGGCCAGGGCCTCAGCCGTTCCTTGCCACTCCGTGTGGTAAATGGCATATTGGCAAGTTTACGCTTCTCCTCCGACAATTTTATTTTAGGTTTTGGAGTCCTTTTTTTACTGATATTTGGTGTTTTGGATTTGACATGCTCTGTACTATGACATTGGGCATCGGCCTTGGCAGACGACGTTGCTGGCATTTCATCGTCTCGGCCATGACTAGTGGCAGCAGCTTCAGCACGAGGTGGAAGTGGATCTTGATCTTTCCCTAATTTTGGAACCTCAACATTTTTGTTCTCCATATTTTAATAGGCACAACTAAAAGGCACCTCAGGTAAACAATGGAGATGGATGGATACTAGTATACAATTATGGATGGACTGCTGAGTGCCGACACAGAGGTAGCTACAGCCGTGGACTACCGTACTGTACTGTGTCTGCTGCTAATATAGACTGGTTGATAAAGAGATGTAGTAGTAGTAGTATGTATGTATAAAGAAGAAAGAAAAAAAAACCACGGGTAGGTGGTATACAATTATGGACGGACTGCCCAGTGCCGACACAGAGGTAGCTACAGCCGTGGACTACCGTACTGTACTGTGTCTGCTGCTAATATAGACTGGTTGATAAAGAGATGTAGTAGTAGTAGTATGTATGTATAAAGAAGAAAGAAAAAAAAACCACGGGTAGGTGGTATACAATTATGGACGGACTGCCCAGTGCCGACACAGAGGTAGCTACAGCCGTGGACTACCGTACTGTACTGTGTCTGCTGCTAATATAGACTGGTTGATAAAGAGATGTAGTAGTAGTAGTATGTATGTATAAAGAAGAAAGAAAAAAAAACCACGGGTAGGTGGTATACAATTATGGACGGACTGCCCAGTGCCGACACAGAGGTAGCTACAGCCGTGGACTACCGTACTGTACTGTGTCTGCTGCTAATATAGACTGGTTGATAAAGAGATGTAGTAGTAGTAGTTTGTATGTATAAAGAAGAAAGAAAAAAAAACCACGGGTAGGTGGTATACAATTATGGACGGACTGCCCAGTGCCGACACAGAGGTAGCTACAGCCGTGGACTACCGTACTGTACTGTGTCTGCTGCTAATATAGACTGGTTGATAAAGAGATGTAGTAGTAGTAGTATGTATGTATAAAGAAGAAAGAAAAAAAAACCACGGGTAGGTGGTATACAATTATGGACGGACTGCCGAGTGCCGACACAGAGGTAGCTACAGCCGTGAACTACCGTACTGTGTCTGCTGCGACTGGATGATAAATAATGATATAAAAAATATATATATATCACTACTGCAGCCGGACAGGTATATATTATATAATGACGGACCTGCTGGACACTGTCTGTCAGCAGAATGAGTTTTTTATAGAATAAAAAAAAAAACACCACACAAGTGAAGTCACACGACGAGTGTTTAACTTTTTCAGGCAATCACAATATAGTATACTATACTACTAACTATACTGGTGGTCAGTGTGGTCAGGTCACTGGTCAGTCACACTGGCAGTGGCACTCCTGCAGCAAAAGTGTGCACTGTTTAATTTTAATAATAATATGTACTCCTGGCTCCTGCTATAACCTATAACTGGCACTGCAGTGCTCCCCAGTCTCCCCCACAATTATAAGATGTGTGAGCTGAGCACAGTCAGATACGAGTGTTTAACTTTTTCAGGCAATCACAATATAGTATACTATACTACTAACTATACTGGTGGTCAGTGTGGTCAGGTCACTGGTCAGTCACACTGGCAGTGGCACTCCTGCAGCAAAAGTGTGCACTGTTTAATTTTAATAATAATATGTACTCCTGGCTCCTGCTATAACCTATAACTGGCACTGCAGTGCTCCCCAGTCTCCCCCACAATTATAAGATGTGTGAGCTGAGCACAGTCAGATATATACATAGATGATGCAGCACACTGGGCTGAGCAGTGCACACAGATATGGTATGTGACTGAGTCACTGTGTATCGTTTTTTTCAGGCAGAGAACGGATATATTAAATAAAACTGCACTGTCTGGTGGTCACTGTGGTCAGTCACTAGTAAACTCTGCACTCTCTACACAGTTCTACAGTACTCCTAATCTCCAGTAAATCAGGTCAATCTCTCTCTCTCTCTCTTCTAATCTAAATGGAGAGGACGCCAGCCACGTCCTCTCCCTATCAATCTCAATGCACGTGTGAAAATGGCGGCGACGCGCGGCTCCTTATATAGAATCCGAGTCTCGCGATAGAATCCGAGCCTCGCGAGAATCCGACAGCGTCATGATGACGTTCGGGCGCGCTCGGGTTAACCGAGCAAGGCGGGAAGATCCGAGTCGCTCGGACCCGTGAAAAAAAACATGAAGTTCGGGCGGGTTCGGATTCAGAGAAACCGAACCCGCTCATCTCTAGTTTCTGGGTGTCAACTGACCATTTTCAGGGAGTGTTTGCAAAAATGCAGGCGTGTCTGAAAAAATGCAGGCGTGGCTGGGCGTTCGCTGGGCGGGTGTATGTAGGTTCAGAGCTACTCAGAAACTGCACAAGCTGTTTTTGCAGAGCTCGGCTGCACATGCGTTCGCACTTCTGCTAAGCTAAAATACACTCCCAGTGGGCGGCGGCATAGCGTTTGCACGGCTGCTAAAACTAGCCAGCGAGCGATCAACTCGGAATGAGGGCCCATATATGTTGGGAGTGGTGCTCTCTAAAGACAAAGAGACATGAGAGATTGAAAAACATAATGGTGGACACAAATAAGTGGAGAGAGCACAACGGAGATATAACGAGCACAAAGAACATTAATTATTTCTTTGCATTTTTAGGACTCACTTGGTACAAGTACTTGCTCCTGGCGCAAAGAGCGCTCCCCCTCGGGTGCCTGCCCCAGTCCCGGATACACTCTACGTTGTTTGCAGCTGCTGTGATGGTGGCAGCGCTAGTTTCCCACAGAATTTCACATGGCATCTGTGTCTGGGCGCCACCATTTTTTTTAGTCACATGACTTCTGCACCACCAATGGGAGACTGGGGACTATCCTGTGGGATGCTGCAGTCAATCTCTGCCCAGCCAGGGTTATAAATGGAAATTCCTGGACACTCCCAAGCTGCCAGTGCTTTGTTGTCTTGTTACTTGCTGTGAGCTATACCTGTGATTCTCCACAGTTACCAATACAGCTTGAGATTATCAGCGCAGTATCCATCTCCGACACTCCCTGTCTCATGACCTTAACTGGTTTAATCCCAGTATCAGCTCCATTGCCGGTTCCTGGTGTTAACTGGTTCAATCCCAGTATCAGCATTATTGCTGGCTCCAGAAGTTATTTCTGGTTCAATTCCAGTATCAGTACTATCACTGGTTTAATCGCAGTAGTTCACCGGTTCTGCCAGCTCCGTTATCCTGAAAAATCTGGATCTCTCCCAGTGCTTTGCAAGTTCAGAAACACCAGAGTCTGCAAGTATAGAACTGTCCCGTCTGTGCATCACCAGATGGCTTTTCATATAGTCCTCCATTGTCCAACTGTCTTCTTCCTATTCTCTCGACTGCATGAAGAAAAGTTACATTAGACCTACCAGTTTCTGCCCAGGCCTCACTGATCCCATTCCAGCTACAACATCTGCGGCGGGATGTAATGGAGTCTAAGATTGCCGGAGGTTGCAGGATACCAGCCAATCGCAGATGTTTTTTTTTTTAAAGAGGCAATCATTTGCAAGGCATGGTTTTGCCTTGTGTTTGCCCTTTAAAAAAATGTCTGAGATTGGCCGGTATCCCGCACCTCTGGCGATCTTGGAGTCCATTACATCCTGCCGCTAGTCTGGATCTACAGTCAAACACATCCGTGACAGTTCCCATTATTGAGGTTCCATTTGAGAGAATAGCTATGAATTTGGTTGGACCTCTAATAAAATGTACCGGGGGCCATCACAGGGAGAGGCAGTAGGTGACAGGTAGAGGCAGAGAGTGATAGGAGAGAGTGACAGTGAGATGCAGTGGGTTCACCATGGAATGGGTGATGGGGAGGCAGTGGGTGACACCAGGAAATGGGTGACGGGGAGGCAGTGGGTGATGCCAGGGAATGGGTGACGGGGAGGCATTGGGTGACGCCAGGGAATGGGTGATGGGTGGGGAGTTGGTGATGCCAGGGTGAGGCAGTGGCTGTTGTAGAGGTTAAAGTGGAGAGGCAGTAGGTGACAGGGAAAGAGTAACAAAAGAGAGAGGAGATGAGGAGATATAGTGGGAGAGGGAGAGGCAGTGGGTGACAGGAAATGGTGACGGGGAAAGGCAGTAACCAGGAAGCAGACAATACACTTACCAGTGTGCAGATCTCAACGCAGCCTTACTCCCTGAGCATGGGTACAGACTGAGTAACACAAGCCCAGCTGCTCTCCTCCGACATTTGGTGCCAGGGGTAGTCACTAGATTGGGATGTCAGATCTCCAGCATTGGCTGCAAGTACTGCCGGAAGAACCGGAGTCATGGAGAAAAAAGAAAGAAAGAAAGAAAGAAAGAAAGAAAGAAAGAAAGAAAGAAAGAAAGAAAGAAAGAAAGAAAGAAAGAAAGAAAATATTCTCTAGTACTCTAGTTAAGAAAATGTAACGGTGTTTGGCAGTGAATGCAAAATATGTTCTGATGTCAGTTTCCTAGACTGATAAGAATCTATTTACAAGAAAACGATACAGGGAAGTAGTTACTAGGGAAATATTGTGACTCAGATGAGCAGCAATTCTGTACAGGTTCACTATGAAAGCCCCTTTAAAATACCCCTAATATCAACTGACTATTTTATTGTAACTTGTAAAAAAAAAAAAAAGTTCTGATTTGTATACAGAGTCAGACTGGTTAAAGAGTACTATAGAAAAGTTAGGTAATGCTGGGATAACTGTGTCCACATAGTGTTATAGGTGTTCCTGGAAGATTACCATTACATACTTTACATACTCTTTTGTCAAACTCACTTTCTTATGCTGTGTTCAGGGCCAAATTTGGAAACGCAGAGACTTAGGCCACACTGGGACTGCTTTACTTAGGAAACTAATTAGGTGTAATATTCACTTATGAGGGTTATTGTTATAAGGTCATATTTCATTTTTTTTGCAGCCAGTCCATTGAAATAAAAATTCCTTATTACTGCAATGTACAGCAATAAGAAATTGTTATTCGCCCAGATCAGGGCCGGATTATGGCTTTGGGGGCCCAGGGCACTTAAGACTAGTGATGTGCACCGGACATTTTTCGGGTTTTGTGTTTTGGTTTTGGATTCGGTTCCGCGGCCGTGTTTTGGATTCAGACACGTTTTGGCAAAACCTCACCGAAATTTTTTTGTCGGATTCGGGTGTGTTTTGGATTCGGGTATTTTTTTCAAAAACCCTAAAAAACAGCTTAAATCATAGAATTTGGGGGTAATTTTGATCCCATAGTATTATTAACCTCAATTACCATAATTTCCACTCATTTCCAGTCTATTCTGAACACCTCACACCTCACAATATTATTTTTAGTCCTACAATTTGCACCGAGGTCGCTGGATGGCTAAGCTAAGCGACACAAGTGGCCGACACAAACACCTGGCCCATCTAGGAGTGGCACTGCAGTGTCAGGCAGGATGGCACTTCAAAAAAATTGTCCCCAAACAGCACATGATGCAAAGAAAAAAAGAGGCGCACCAAGGTCGCTGTGTGACTAAGCTAAGCGACACAAGTGGCCGACACAAACACCTGGCCCATCTAGGAGTGGCACTGCAGTGTCAAGACAGGATGGCACTTCAAAAAAATTGTCCCCAAACAGCACATGATGCAAAGAAAAAAAGAGGCGCACCAAGGTCGCTGTGTGACTAAGCTAAGCGACACAAGTGGCCGACACAAACACCTGGCCCATCCAGGAGTGGCACTGCAGTGTCAAGACAGGATGGCACTTCAAAAAAATTGTCCCCAAACAGCACATGATGCAAAGAAAAAAAGAAGCGCACCAAGGTCGCTGTGTGACTAAGCTAAGCGACACAAGTGGCTGACACAAACACCTGGCCCATCTAGGAGTGGCACTGCAGTGTCAAGACAGGATGGCACTTCAAAAAAATTGTCCCCAAACAGCACATGATGCAAAGAAAAAAAGAGGCGCACCAAGGTCGCTGTGTGACTAAGCTAAGCGACACAAGTGGCCGACACAAACACCTGGCCCATCTAGGAGTGGCACTGCAGTGTCAAGACAGGATGGC
This sequence comes from Pseudophryne corroboree, assembly GCF_028390025.1. NCBI lineage: Eukaryota > Metazoa > Chordata > Amphibia > Anura > Myobatrachidae > Pseudophryne > Pseudophryne corroboree. The sequence continues at coordinate 38,984,248 of NC_086455.1, forward strand.
ACTTCAAAAAAATTGTCCCCAAACAGCACATGATGCAAAGAAAAAAAGAGGCGTACCACAGGTATAGAATGTAGATGGATAGTATACTTAATGACGACACAGAGGTAGGCACAGCAGTGGCCTTCCGTATCGTACTGCTATATATAGTATACTGGTGGTCACTGTGTCAGCAAACTGCAAAACTAAAATGCACCACAGGTATAGAATGTAGATGGATAGTATACTTAATGACGACACAGAGGTAGGCACAGCAGTGGCCTTCCGTATCGTACTGCTATATATAGTATACTGGTGGTCACTGTGTCAGCAAACTGCAAAACTAAAATGCACCACAGGTATAGAATGTAGATGGATAGTATACTTAATGACGACACAGAGGTAGGCACAGCAGTGGCCTTCCGTATCGTACTGCTATATATAGTATACTGGTGGTCACTGTGTCAGCAAACTGCAAAACTAAAATGCACCACAGGTATAGAATGTAGATGGATAGTATACTTAATGACGACACAGAGGTAGGCACAGCAGTGGCCTTCCATATCATACTGCTATATATAGTATACTGGTGGTCACTGTGTCAGCAAACTGCAAAACTAAAATGCACCACAGGTATAGAATGTAGATGGATAGTATACTTAATGACGACACAGAGGTAGGCACAGCAGTGGCCTTTCGTATCGTACTGCTATATATAGTATACTGGTGGTCACTGTGTCAGCAAACTGCAAAACTAAAATGCACCACAGGTATAGAATGTAGATGGATAGTATACTTAATGACGACACAGAGGTAGGCACAGCAGTGGCCTTCCGTATCGTACTGCTATATATAGTATACTGGTGGTCACTGTGTCAGCAAACTGCAAAATGAAAATGCACCACAGGTATAGAATGTAGATGGATAGTATACTTAATGACGACACAGAGGTAGGCACAGCAGTGGCCTTCCGTATCGTACTGCTATATATAGTATACTGGTGGTCACTGTGTCAGCAAACTGCAAAACTAAAATGCATCACAGGTATAGAATGTAGATGGATAGTATACTTAATGACGACACAGAGGTAGGCACAGCAGTGGCCTTCCGTATCGTACTGCTATATATAGTATACTGGTGGTCACTGTGTCAGCAAACTGCAAAACTAAAATGCACCACAGGTATAGAATGTAGATGGATAGTATACTTAATGACGACACAGAGGTAGGCACAGCAGTGGCCTTCCGTATCGTACTGCTATATATAGTATACTAGTGGTCACTGTGTCAGCAAACTGCAAAACTAAAATGCACTACAGGTATAGAATGTAGATGGATAGTATACTTAATGACGACACAGAGGTAGGCACAGCAGTGGCCTTCCGTATCGTACTGCTATATATAGTATACTGGTGGTCACTGTGTCAGCAAACTGCAAAACTAAAATGCACCACAGGTATAGAATGTAGATGGATAGTATACTTAATGACGACACAGAGGTAGGCACAGCAGTGGCCTTCCGTACCGTACTGCTATATATAGTATACTGGTGGTCACTGTGTCAGCAAACTGCAAAACTAAAATGCACCACAGGTATAGAATGTAGATGGAGAGTATACTTAATGACGACACAGAGGTAGGCACAGCAGTGGCCTTCCGTACCGTACTGCTATATATAGTATACTGGTGGTCACTGTGTCAGCAAACTGCAAAACTAAAATGCACCACAGGTATAGAATGTAGATGGATAGTATACTTAATGACGACACAGAGGTAGGCACAGCAGTGGCCTTCCGTATCGTACTGCTATACAGTGGCGGACGTCTGGGAGGCAATGGAGTCGGATGCCGCCGGGCTCCAGCAATGAAGGGGGCACCTTCTCCATTGCCTCCGACAGTGTGGTTGTCCGACTGTGGCTCCCGTCTCCCGAATGACACCCCGGCTCCCGCCCCCTGAGAAGTGCGGCTGCCCGGCTCCAGGATGATGATACCGCGACGCTTCAGCTCCCACCCCCCATAGCGCAGCTACCCAGCTCTGGCTTCAGCCTGATAACATCACGGCTGTCCGGCTCCCGACCCACAGTGCCGCTACCCGGCTCGGCTCCTGCATCACCACAGCACAGCTTCCCGGCTTCAGCTCCTGCCGCACAACGCCGCTGCCCAGCTCCTGCATGCTTACACTGAGGCAGTCGAGAAGAGGTATCTTATGGAGGAAAGTGTCAGGGTGGGGGACAGTGTGTGTGTGTGTGTCAATGTGTGTGTGTATTTGTATAGATGTGTATGTGACTGTGAGTATGTATATATGTGGCTATGTGTGTTTAAGTGGTATAATGTGTGTGTGTGTGTGTGTGTGTGTGTGTGTGTGTGTGTGTGTGTGTGTGTGTGTGTGTGTGTGTGTATATATGCTGTGTGTATATGTGGTTGGGTGTGTATTTGTATATATGTGAGTGCGTGTGCGTGTATATGTGGCTGTGAGTGTATACCTGGACTGGGCCGCGGGGGAACAATATAAACTTTTTCGCCTCCGGGCGTCTTATAATAACTTACGCCCCTGCTGCTATATATAGTATACTGGTGGTCACTGGTCAGCAAAACTCTGCACTGTACTCCTCCTATATAATATTATACTGGTGGTCCCCAGTCCCCACAATAAAGCAGCACACTGAGCACAGATATGGAGTGTTTTTCAGGCAGACAACGTATACTGGTGGTCACTGTCAGCAAAACTCTGCACTGTACTCCTGCTATATAATACAGCTGCTCCCCAGTCCCCACAATTAAGCAGTGTGAGCACAGATATATTATGCAGCACACTGAGCACAGATATGGAGCGTTTTTTTCAGGCAGAGAACGGATAAAACTGGTGGTCACTGATCAGCAAAACTCTGCACTGTACTCCTCCTAACAGCTGCTCCCCAGTCCTCCCCACAATTAAGCAATAAAGCAATCAAGTTCAACAATAAACAGAGAGGACGCCAGCCACGTCCTCTCCCTATCATCTCCAATGCACGAGTGAAAATGGCGGCGACGCGCGGCTGCTTATATAGAATCCGAATCTCGCGAGAATCCTACAGCGGGATGATGACGTTCGGGCGCGCTCGGGTTAGCCGAGCAAGGCGGGAAGGTTCGAACCTGCCTCGGACCCGTGTAAAATGGGTGAAGTTCGGGTGGGTTTGGTTTCCGAGAAACCGAACCCGCTCATCACTACTTAAGACAGGGGGCCCTCCCACCCCTTTGCCAGTGACTAGCACACATAGCTGAACATTTTAGGGGTGTGGCCTAATCGCGGCCACCATGGCCCCACCCCTTATGCAAATTACACGAAACTACTTTTTTTTTATAGATTTGGCCCCCCAGCCAGGGTCATATCCACAGAGGGGGGTGATCGCTTCCCCCTGCATAGGCAGAAGAGGCTGCTGCTGGTAAGCACCAGCAGCCTCCCTGCACCATCACAGAGCAGCCAACACACAGCAGCGTGTGCTGGCTGGAAGACAATACTGCTGCTGGCAGGACGAGGAGGAGGGGGGGCAGGGGTTGGCGGCAGTGGACCCGGGTAATTAGTACACGCTCAATCCCGTCTCGGCTGCAGTGTGTGTGGCATTTCCCTCCTCCTCCTCTCCTCTCAGGCAGCGCGGAGATTCACTGTAATCTCCAGCTTCCGTTGCCGCTGGAGATTACAGAATCAGTGAGTCCCCATGCTGTGGTATAGCTGCTCCGTCGGGGGCCCCCTAAACAGGAGGGCCCGGGGTACTTACCCCCTGGGCCCCCCTTTAATCTGGCTCTGGCCCAGATGCACAGTACCTAGGAGCTGCTTATGGTGAGGGGGTGGGTCCTGTAAGCTGGAAGGGAAAGTGGAGGCTTCCTGGCTACATAGCTCATGGCTGTGCTTCTGTGATCCCTGACTCACTGCAGCCACTGGAGCTGTTCTGTGTTGGCCCCGAGCAGCTGGGGATGCCTCCCAGCAAGCCTCGCGCCCGCCCCCGTCACCCTGCGCATGCGCAGACTGACTCCCGGGGCTGAGTCCCAAAAGTCAGGCAGCCGCTGTGCATCGCAGAGGACAGCTCTTATTTGAAGAGCTGTCCTCCGCAATGCTGATCGCATAAGTAAGTAAGTACATATGAGAACAGCATCGTGGCGCTGGGCGGCGATGTGCATTAGTACATCCTGCCCTTAGGCTGCTGTCAGGTGACGGTGTAAGCTGCATTTGCACCCCCTACCTTCTCCATCTTCCCTGGGCCCCCAGCCTAGTGTTGGGATCCCCAACCTGACTCCTAAAGCGACTCACTGTAAGGGGAGCAATCTGTAATCACATTCTGTTACCTTAGGGCCGGGTCCACATTGGAACAATTGGCAATTAGGCCGATTTCCTTTGAGCCTGATTGCCCTTACACACCAGAACGATTTAATGAAGGATGGAATGATCACTGTTCGGTCCGTCATTAGCATACACCAAGTCACGTGTGTTATCATTTGGTTGGCCATGCAGCAGGGACAACCAGACGATGTTGCGTGCGGCCACAGGAGCATATATCAGCCGTAAACACTAAGCGATGTAGATGATTTGTCGTTATGAAATAGCAAATCGTCCCAACATCGCTCCAGTATGTACCCGGCTTTACCTTGTACAGTGTATGCCATCCATCTATGTGATAGTTACATTGTGCCAGGTATGGGTATGGAACATAATAAGTACATGTACACTTTGGCAATGCTTTATATGCCGTATAGATAATAATAATAATAATAATAATAATAATAATTTTATTTATATAGCGCACTTTCTCCAACAGGACTCAAGGCGCTTTACAGACATCAAAACAATGCACATATACAGAAGATTTAAGTAAAGCAGCAATAGACAAGCTACACAGACATAAAAGAAAAACCTTAAGCCCACAGAAAGCATAACGCAGGATTGGTGCAGGCATTTTGGGTAATAACTTCCAAGGGTTGTGTATTCCACCCTCACAGGTACCAAGTGCAGCAGCCATCTTGGGCGCTCAGCGTAGGATTACCCAGGGTGGAATAGTCTACCCCTAGAAGAGATGAAACAAAATGGGGGTGATTTCAGAGTCCTACAGTTTAGAGTAGGGTTCCAACAAAACCACAAGGTCCATGTATTTTTCATCCCATCCACAAGTGTACCATATGGGGCAGCCATGTTGGGCGCACTTTGAAGGTTACACTGTGGGAGGTGAGCCATACAAGGGCCAAGTTCATATATGGGAAAACTGATGCTTATGTAGTAGTATGATGTACCCTGCATGTAGGGCACAATGGAAAGGTGTGCAATCAGTGGAGGTAAACATTACAGGAAAAACACATGGTGGGTTGGAAGCGAGCAATGAAGAGAGAAAAAAAAAAACCACAATAGCAGGTAACTAGTGGCAGAAGTAGGAGTGGGATAACATTTTGATCAGATCTTAGTACGGGTGGGTAGGAGAATGTGGGGGGCATACTCAGACGCAATGGGGATGTCCCTGCTGATCCTGGTCCTGGTGCTCTTCCCCCACAGTTCCCTGTTCATCTTGATGGTTAGGCCCAGGGGCAGACTTGATGTTCTCAGCCAGAGAGGTGGTAAACCTGGTCTTGGTGTTCTCATGTTTGAGGCGAGGAGAGGCCACATAAAGTTCCAGAGTTTTTAGGTTGTAATGCAGTCCTTCTGTTATCTTATTAGTTTGTTTACCCTCTGTTTTCCTTCGGTTTAACACAGGTATAACACTGCTATTGATATTAGCTGCCACTTCATACACTAGCCACTGCAGCGTCCTAATAGGCCTGGCGTCCAATGCTATACTGGTTAAGTAAGTCTACAAACACATGCTCTTTGTGATTACAACCCCCTCCCCCACACAGCAACCCTCCACCAAAAGGTGTTAATCAACTACCAAATGTGAGATCACTAAACCCCAGTCAATCACAAAGTTTTTGCTGACTACAGATATTAATCCACTTAACAATTTACCAAATATATCTTTTAGCAAGAAACAAACAGTGGTCAGCTCTCTGCTGTAGTTACCAAATATATCTTTTAGCAAAAAACAAACAGTGGTCAGCTCTCTGCTGTAGTTACCTGTTGGTGAAAAGGAGAGATAGGAGTCAATTCCAAATATCAGTTGAAGATGCAACCAATGAAACACAGGTATAACACTGCTATTGATATTAGCTGCCACTTAATAACTAGCCACTTCATACACTAGCCACTGCAGCGTCCTAATAGGCCTGGCGTCCAATGCTATACTGGTTAAGTAAGTCTACAAACACATGCTCTTTGTGATTACAACCCCCTCCCCCACACAGCAACCCTCCACCAAAAGGTGTTAATCAACTACCAAATGTGAGATCACTAAACCCCAGTCAATCACAAAGTTTTTGCTGACTACAGATATTAATCCACTTAACAATTTACCAAATATATCTTTTATCAAGAAACAAACAGTGGTCAGCTCTCTGCTGTAGTTACCAAATATATCTTTTAGCAAGAAACAAACAGTGGTCAGCTCTCTGCTGTAGTTACCAAATATATCTTTTAGCAAGAAACAAACAGTGGTCAGCTCTCTGCTGTAGTTACCTGTTGGTAAAAAGGAGAGACAGGAGTCAATTCCAAATATCAGTTGAAGATGCAACCAATGAAACACAGGTATAACACTGCTATTGATATTAGCTGCCACTTAATAACTAGCCACTTCATACACTAGCCACTGCAGCGTCCTAATAGGCCTGGCGTCCAATGCTATACTGGTTAAGTAAGTCTACAAACACATGCTCTTTGTGATTACAACCCCCTCCCCCACACAGCAACCCTCCACCAAAAGGTGTTAATCAACTACCAAATGTGAGATCACTAAACCCCAGTCAATCACAAAGTTTTTGCTGACTACAGATATTAATCCACTTAACAATTTACCAAATATATCTTTTAGCAAGAAACAAACAGTGGTCAGCTCTCTGCTGTAGTTACCAAATATATCTTTTAGCAAGAAACAAACAGTGGTCAGCTCTCTGCTGTAGTTACCAAATATATCTTTTAGCAAGAAACAAACAGTGGTCAGCTCTCTGCTGTAGTTACCTGTTGGTGAAAAGGAGAGACAGGAGTCAATTCCAAATATCAGTTGAAGATGCAACCAATGAAACACAGGTATAACACTGCTATTGATATTAGCTGCCACTTAATAACTAGCCACTTCATACACTAGCCACTGCAGCGTCCTAATAGGCCTGGCGTCCAATGCTATACTGGTTAAGTAAGTCTACAAACACATGCTCTTTGTGATTACAACCCCCTCCCCCACACAGCAACCCTCCACCAAAAAGTGTTAATCAACTACCAAATGTGAGATCACTAAACCCCAGTCAATCACAAAGTTTTTGCTGACTACAGATATTAATCCACTTAACAATTTACCAAATATATCTTTTAGCAAGAAACAAACAGTGGTCAGCTCTCTGCTGTAGTTACCAAATATATCTTTTAGCAAGAAACAAACAGTGGTCAGCTCTCTGCTGAAGTTACCTGTTGGTGAAAAGGAGAGACAGGAGTCAATTCCAAATATCAGTTGAAGATGCAACCAATGAAACACAGGTATAACACTGCTATTGATATTAGCTGCCACTTAATAACTAGCCACTTCATACACTAGCCACTGCAGCGTCCTAATAGGCCTGGTGTCCAATGCTATACTGGTTAAGTAAGTCTACAAACACATGCTCTTTGTGATTACAACCCCCTCCCCCACACAGCAACCCTCCACCAAAAAGTGTTAATCAACTACCAAATGTGAGATCACTAAACCCCAGTCAATCACAAAGTTTTTGCTGACTACAGATATTAATCCACTTAACAATTTACCAAATATATCTTTTAGCAAGAAACAAACAGTGGTCAGCTCTCTGCTGTAGTTACCAAATATATCTTTTAGCAAGAAACAAACAGTGGTCAGCTCTCTGCTGTAGTTACCTGTTGGTGAAAAGGAGAGACAGGAGTCAATTCCAAATATCAGTTGAAGATGCAACCAATGAAACACAGGTATAACACTGCTATTGATATTAGCTGCCACTTAATAACTAGCCACTTCATACACTAGCCACTGCAGCGTCCTAATAGGCCTGGCGTCCAATGCTATAGATCTCTCATGTCATTATACATGTGGGTAAACGCCATATAAAAAAATTATAAGATTAATTGTTTGTTATTAACTACTCTATGGTGAAAATAAGCATGTATGCAACTTGTCTCTTCTGTCAGCTGACATGTATCAATCAGAGGCGGAACTAGCAATACTACTTTGTGGGCATAATGTGTATAAGGCAGGGGCGTTTCCAGAGAGGAGGAGGCCTGTGTGAAGGTTCCGTCTGGGCTCCCTCCACTCTAGCTGGCAGCGCTTAGCTCTGGGCACTAGCGCTGTTCCAGAGTCTACAGCACATGTGCAGATTTTCCCAGTGATTTTTCTACTGAGCATGCGCAAAACACTGCGCCATTGTCCCAGTGATTTCTGCCGCACTGCTGCTGTGCTGCACCCATTATAAAAACGCCCCTGGTATAAGGGGCTCTACTGTGTGCTGTCAGTTAATAAGGGGCTCTACTGTGTTGTGTAAGGTGGATAAGTTGCTCTACTGTGTGGTGTAGGGTGAATATGGGGCTTTACTGTGTGGTTTAAGATGTATAAGGAGATCTACTGTGTGGTGTAAGGTAAATAAGGGGATCTGCTGTGTGGTGTAAGGTGAATATGGGGCTTTACTGTGTGGTTTATCATGTATAAGGAGATCTACTGTGTGGTGTAAGGTAAATAAGGGGATCTACTGTGTGGTGTAAGGTAAATAAGGGGATCTACTGTGTGGTGTAAGGTGAATATGGGGCTTTACTGTGTGGTTTAACATGTATAAGGAGATCTACAGTGTGGTGTAAGGTAAATAAGGGGATCTACTGTGTAGTGTAAGGTAAATAAGGGGATCTGCTGTGTGGTGTAACATGTACAGTATAATTAAAGCTACTGTGTGGTGTAAGGTGTATAAGGAGATCTGTTGTGTCGTGTAAGAAGTATATGGAGATCTACTGTGTGGTGTAACATGTATAATGAGAGCTACTGTGTAGTGTAAGGTCTATAAGAAGATATATTGTGTGGTGTAAGGTGTAAATGGATATCTACTGGTGTAAGGTGTATAGGAGAGCTATTGTGTGGTGTAAGGTGTATATGGATATTTGCTGTGTGGTGTAAGGTGAATAAAGGGCTATACTGTGTGGTTTAAGGTGTATATGGAGATCTACTGTGTGGTGTAAGGTGCATAAGGGGCTAAACTGTGTGGTGTAAGGTGTATATGGAGATCTACTGTGTGGTGTAACATGTATAATGAGAGCTACTGTGTGGTGTAACATGTATAATGACAGCTACTGTGTGGTGTAAGGTGTATAAGGAGATCTATTGCGTGTGGTAACATGTATAATGAGAGCTACTGTGTGGTGTAACATGTATAATGAGAGCTACTGTGTGGTGTAACATGTATATTGAGAGCTACTGTGTGGTGTAACATGTATAATGAGAGCTACTGTGTGGTGTAAGGTGTATAAGGAGATCTATTGCGTGGTGTAAGGTGTACAGTATATGGATATCTAATGTGTGGTTTAAGGTGTATAAGAGGCTAAACTGTGTGGTGTAAGGTGTATAATGGGCTCTACTGTGTGGTATAAGGAGTTCTATTGTGTAGCATAATGTGTATAAGTATCTCTACTGTGTGGCATAATGTGTATAAGAGGTAGTACTGTGTGGAATAAGGAGTACTACTGTGTGGCTTAATGTGAATAAGTGACACTAATATGTGGGGATAGGGTATTTGGCATAGAGTATTAGGGTTGCTGTAGCAGTTTGGGTTAGGAGTTAGGGTGAATTAAGGGGTTGGATATTAGGAATAGGGTTTTAGGGTTGGAATAGCATTTTGGGTTAAGCCATTAGGGTTAGTTTAGGGGTTTGGGGTAGGGTATTATGTATAGGGTATTAGGGTTAGTGTAGCTGTTTGGGTTAGGGTATTAAGCTTGGTGTAGTGATGTGGGTTAGGGTATATGGAATAGGGTATTAGGGTTAGTTTATGGGTTTGGAATAGGGTAGTAGGAAATATATAATGCTATGGATTGTTTGAGGGAGGGGGGCCCCAAACTGGTATCTTGCCTAGGGCCTGATGAGGTCTGGCTCTGGCTTTGGGAAGCTCCAAGAAGGGTCCTTCGGAAACCTCTACTGAAATGACAAGCGAAAGGTAGCCCACAGTCTACTATAGGCTAATGCCTTCTGAGGATGGCATTAGCTGCTGGGTCAAAGCTCCATAATGCTTTGCACATACTGTAGAAACCTACGGGTGCTGCTGCTGATGGAGGGACCACAGTAGCTATTGGAAATATCTGCTGCAGTCCTTCCTTCTTACATTCTGGGAATCCTTAATATTTGTGGGTTCCCCTGCCTGGATGATTTTGGGGGATATCCCACAAATATACTTTACATAATATGCCCCTTAGTGTTTTTAGAGCTAGCACAATGTATAAACATGGGTATGACAATGAGAACAATTGTTTCCAATAATCCAATACCCGCTACACGCCAGTATCCGGACTCCAGGTCGACACCAAAAAGGTCGACACACCTTGGGTTGACACCAAATGGTCGACACACCTTAGGTCGACATGGGCAAAAGGTCGACAAGGAAAAAGGTCGACATGATTTTTTCACTTTTTTTTCCATTTTTTTAAACTTTTTCATAATTTACGATCCACGTGGACTATGATTGGGAACGGTGACCTGTGCCGAGCTCTGCGGTAACGGAGCGAGGCACCTTGACCGCAGCTCGCGAGCCATGCGAGGGGACGCAGTGCACTAATTGGGGTTCCCGGTCACTCCACAAAGAAAACAACACCATAAAAAACATAAAAAGTAATGAACGATAAGTCGTTCATATCGCACAGTGTGTATGCACCAACGATGAACGATGCGCTTCCCCGCAGTCGTTCATCGTTGGTTTACCCTCATTTTGCATACTGTAGCAAGCCAATGTGGACGATGGTCGTTAATCGTTGAAAATGAACATCGTCCAAATCGGAAACATCGGCAAGTGTGTAGGGCCCATTAGAATATACCTCCCTCCTACAAGCATTTTGTAACGATACTGCATGCTTGTTACTTCCAATTCAAATGTTTCTATCTGTAGAAAATCTGTGAATTGTTTTGTACATTTTGCAGAGATAATTATTCAAAATAAATTTGCTTGAAGGGATAATGAGGCCAGTACAATAAATAAAGGCACAGTTTCGCTAAAAGAAAAATTGCAGAGGAACATGTCATCTGCAAACACATGCGGCTTGTCACACTGGGAGCAATGTTCATTATTTGTCACTTCTCAGGAATGTTAATTGTTCTGTCAAACAGCTGTTTCACATTTCTGTAACTTTAATACAACGTTTATTGCCCTCAATTGCCCTGTTTGTGTCGGGCTGCCGCACAGAAGTGTGTTTTTCCTTGCTGCTGGTAATAAGGTAGTTTCTCTTTCTTAATTATTGATTTACCTTACCATGATACTTTCATTTCAAGTTAAAGTGTTTTACCTGCCAGAACAGGTAGTTTTGGATGTAAATACATAAGATTCTATTTAAAGCACTTGTTTTTTTTTATAAATGTTCATGTTTTTCCACATTTAAAATTATAATAAACGCAATAAAAAACAGTACTATGATTCATCAGATAACTTTAGGACACACACATGTTTTTTTTTCATGATTTTGCCAACAAACCTAGGGGGGGAAATTATCAAAAAATGATTTGTACAACTTTTGTTTTTGGGTTAGAAACTACCAGCCGGATCAAAGACAAAACTGCTGGAAATTACCCTCAAACTTGCCATTTCCAAAACTGGCACTGTGTAAATTGCCGTGACCATAGTTTTATATGTTCTGGATACAAATCAGTATATACATATGAAGCTGCAGTTTCACAAACTACCATAAAGAAAGTATGTGTCTACCGCAGGTGAGATGGTGCATTGCTGTAATGATATAGGGGGTCATTCCGACCTGACCGCACGCTGACGTTTTTCGCTGCGCAGTGATCAGGACACTACTGGACATGCATATGCACCGCAATGTGCAGGCGCGCCGTACGGGTACAAAGCGGATCGTTGCTGAGCGATGTAAAGAATCCATTCGCACAGCCGATCGCAAGGAGATTGACAGGAAGAAGGCGTTCATGCGTTTTCTGGGAGTGGTAGGGAAAACGCAGGCGTGTCCAGGCGTTTGCAGGGCGAGTGTCTGATTCCGGGACCAGACAGGCTGAAGTGGTCGCAAGGGCTGAGTAAGTTCAGACCTACTTAGAATCTGCACAAAATGTTTTTGCAAAGCTCGGCTGCACAGGCGTTCGAACACTTGCAAAGCAAAAATACACTCCCCTGTGGGTGGCAACTGTGCGTTTGCATGGCTGCTAAAAACAGCTAGCGAGCGATCAACTCGGAATGACCCCATAATGTTGGGTGTGAGACTTAAGGCCCGTACACACTAGGCCACAGGTTCTCAAACTCGGTCCTCAGGACCCCACACAGTGCATGTTTTGCAGGTCTCCTCACAGAATCACAAGTGAAATAATTATCTTCACCAGTGGACCTTTTAAAATGTCAGTGAGTAATTAATACACCTGTGCACTTGCTGGGTTATCTGCAAAACATGCACTGTGTGGGTCCTGAGGACCGAGTTTGAGAACCACTGCACTAGGCGATTCACTCCAGGAGCTTAATTGCCTAGTGTTTCCCCTCCCAGACCGGGCCGCTGACAGTGTGCATGTACAGACAACAGAGGCGGTTGTTAACGAGCCCTGGGAGTATGCATCGGCCTTCGTCAGCAGCATACACACTGGGCAATATTGTAAATGATATTGCTCAGGAGGGTAAAAATGAGCGATTTTGCTTTCAAAATTGCCTAGCGTGTATGGGCCTTTAACGGTTTGTGTCCTGTACACTGATAACCTCCAAAATCTCAACAGTAAGGAGTTGTTTAAGATCTTCCTCATATAAGGCATATAAGAGCCCATTTACAGTATCAAAGACATTTGTGAATGATAAAACTCATTGCGTATGTTAAATGTTGCTCCAGCCAATCAGCTCCTGTCATTTTTCAAACACGACAGTTAGGAGCTGAACACATGACAGGAGCTGATTGGCTGGAGCACATACGCAACAAGTTTTATCATACACAACAAGTTTTATCACTCATTGATAAATGACCCCAATAGTAGTTAATTTGGAGAAGGGGACCACCTCCTGTGTTGGGTGTTGCGTTCATCTCCTCTATCATTTCCTTCACTGGCCTTTCAATGTTGGAGAACAGATTTTTTTTTTACTGTGCCAGGAGTGGGCAAAGCATTGATTGCTTTGCCCACTCTTGCACACAGCTGCCTCAATATAGCCATAGACATTTTGTTAGTTTGGCTGCAGAGAACTGGTCATAATATGGGATTATGAGTACACAATTTTCATTAAATGTCAACCTTACATTGCAGCCCAATTTATCCAGAAGGGGCTGGGGTATTGTCCTCTAATTCCTCGCCTTTCCTCTCTAGCCTCCTCTTCTACCTGCTACCCTAATGGTATATCTACCCCATAAAGGGGGTAATTCAGACCTGATCATAGCAGCAAGTTTGTTAGCAGTTGGGCAAAACCATGTGCACTGCAGGGAGGGCAGATATAACATGTGCAGAGAGAGTTAGATTTGGGTGGGTTATTTTGTTTCTGTGCAGGGTAAATACTGGCTGCTTTATTTTTACACTGCAATTTAGATTTCAGTTTGAACACACCCCACCCAAATCTAATAGGCCCTACACACTGGCCGACATCAGTCAAAGATATGAACGATCTCGTTCATAAATGAACGAGATACCGTTCATATCTTTGAGTGTGGAGGCTCCAGCGATGAACGATGCGCGGCCCCGCGCTCGTTCATCGCTGGTCCCCCGTCGGCTGTACATGCAGGCCAATATGGACGATCTCGTCCATATTTGCCTGCACTTCAATGCAGTCGGGTGATGGGGGGAGTGAAGAAACTTCACTGCTCCCGTCACTGCCCCTCCGCCGCCGGGTTGCCTGACGGCCGTATCCGCCGCCGGGCAGCTCGGCGGCGGATCGGACAATGTGTAGGGCCTTTAACTCTCTCTGCACATGTTATATCTGCTCACTGCAGTGCACATGGATTTGCCCAACTGCTAACAAATTTGCTGCTACGATCAGGTCTGAATTACCCCCCCATGTGCACTGCAGGGGGGACAGATATAACATGTGCAGAGAGAGTTAGATTTGGGTGGGGTGTGTTAAAACTAAAATCTAAATTGCAGTGTAAAAATAAAGCAGCCAGTATTTACCCTGCACAAAAACAATATAACCCACCCAAATCTAACTCTCTCTGCACATGTTATATCTGCCCCACCTGCAGTGCACATGGGGGGTAATTCCAAGTTGATCGCAGCAGGAATTCTGTTAGCAATTGGGCAAAACCATGTGCACTGCAGGGGAGGCAGATATAACATGTGCAGAGAGAGTTAGATTTGGGTGTGGTGTGTTCAATCTGCTATCTAATTTGCAGTGTAAAAATAAAGCAGCCAGTATCTACCCTGCACAGAAATAAAATAACTCACCCAAATCTAACTCTCTCTGCAAATGTTATATCTGCCACGCCTGCAGTGCACATGGTTTTGCCCAACTGCTAAAAAATTTCCTGCTGCGATCAACTTGGAATTACCCCCATGGTTTTGCCCAACTGCTAACAAATTTGCTGCTACGATCAGGTCTGCATTACCCCCAATGACTTTCTCATCCTCCTCATCCCCTCTTCTCCCACTCACCACTATGACAGATTTACACAATTATGAAGGACAAAACACTAAGGAGGAAAAGCAGCACAAATACAATAACAAACAAATAAGACATAAGACAATTCAAATAAAAAAGACAAGGACCAAATTTACAGCAGACAACAATATACATAACAAGATGCAACAACAAAGAATCAAAATTCAAATCCCAGCAGTACACCAACCACAAATCTCATGTCTGCTCTCTTTTACCAACAGCCTGCAGCCACTAGTATTAACTAATATCAGACAGAAGAACATCTTATACAATGCTGCTGATGTAGAAATACTGTCAATCAGAATAAAACCTTATTTGAAAGCTGCAGTATTTAAATATGTTAGTGATTTGGAAGGTTTTTTTTATCTCATCGCCACACATCTCCAGGTATCATTACCAGTGATTTGTGTGTTATTTCTCCAAATTGCCAGATAATAAAACACTATTAATATGGTGCACACTATTGGTGGCAATATGCAGCGGTATGCAGTAATTATAAACACTCCAGAATTGTAGTTTTTATTTTTTATAAATTTACCCTTATATACTCCTAGAGGTAAATTGTTGTCCATAGCAACCAATCCGATTCCAGGTATTATCTCCTAGAAGGTCCTAGATAAATGAGAAGTTGAATCTGATTGGTTGCTATGGGCAACATCCCATCTTAAATAGAACTCCCATCTTAGTAAATTTGCCCCCTAGTGTTGGAACATCACTGTTATTTTTATAGCTTTTCTAACTCTCAATGACTTTTTACTGAATTGCAGTTCATACGTTCCTGCCTTGCTGTATTTTATCTTCTGAGTAATTGTTGCCTGGATTGCTTGATTCAGATTAATTGGGATTTATTAATTTACAGCTACGGGTAATACCATAAACAAAGAAACCCTTTTGTTAAATTAGATAGAAGCCTTGTGTAAAACCAAAGGTTAATAAATGAGGCCAGTGGCGGAACTTGTGAGTGGTGGCCCCAGGTGCAAAAGTATAATTTGGGTCACACTTGCCTACTTTGCTGCCTCCTCTTCTGGGAGGAAGCAGTGTTGTAGGTGCATGGGGGCGTGGCCGGCAGCAAGATGGGCGGTCCGTGGGCGTGACAAGAGGCAATGTCTGCTGTCCGGAGGCGTGACTGACAGGGAAGTGGGCAGTCCAGGGGCGTGGCATCAGGATTGCATCATTGTGGCTCCGCCCCCGCTATGCAGTGCCGAGAAAATAGGCACTGTATAACGGGGAGCAGAGCTACAATGACGCAATTCGGCGTGTATCGCGTCATCGGATCCCCTCGGATCACCCACTTGTTCTCTGCTGCGGGCGGCTCAGGAGGGGTGTGGAGGGGCTGCAGGGAAAGCGGGAGGCTTGACCACCTTTCCTGGGGGCCATGAGGGCCACCTGATTTTCGTGAGCCTCCCGGCCATTCCAGGAGGGTAGGCAAGTATGATTTGGGTCCTTCTCCTCCCCCTTAACCCAAGTTAACATTCACAATATCATGCCATATGGCAGTGGATGACAGGGAAAGGCAGTGAGTGACATCATAAGGCAGGGGGAGGCAGAAGTTGACATAGACAGGCAGACAGTGGTCACGGACAGACAAGGGGAGTCAGAAGGTGACAGGGAGGCAGTGGGTGACAGGGAGAAACAGTGCGTGATAGGGGCACAAGCACAATGTCTTGCGTGGTGCAGAGCACAGGGGGCATGTACCTGACATGGGTCCCGGTGCAAAGCACCTAGCGCAGCAATGGTAGTTCCGCCTCTGAATAAGAGTATCTTCTCATGATTATTATAGGTGAACTGTGCTATCAATCGAATATTGGTCCAGTCATCTGCACCGGAAATTTTTCGGGTTTTGTGTTTTGGTTTTGGGTTCGGTTCCGCGGCCGTGTTTTGGGTTCGAACGCGTTTTGGCAAAACCTCACCGAATTTTTTTTGTCGGATTCGGGTGTGTTTTGGATTCGGGTGTTTTTTTCAAAAAACACTAAAAAACAGCTTAAATCATAGAATTTGGGGGTTATTTTGATCCCAAAGTATAATTAACCTCAATAACCATAATTTCTAGAGATGAGCGCCTGAAATTTTTCGGGTTTTGTGTTTTGGTTTTGGGTTCGGTTCCGCGGCCGTGTTTTGGGTTCGAACGCGTTTTGGCAAAACCTCACCGAATTATTTTTGTCGGATTCGGGTGTGTTTTGGATTCGGGTGTTTTTTTCCAAAAACACTAAAAAACAGCTTAAATCATAGAATTTGGGGGTCATTTTGATCCCAAAGTATTATTAACCTCAAAAACCATAATTTACACTCATTTTCAGTCTATTCTGAATACCTCACACCTCACAATATTATTTTTAGTCCTAAAATTTGCACCGAGGTCGCTGTGTGAGTAAGATAAGCGACCCTAGTGGCCGACACAAACACCGGGCCCATCTAGGAGTGGCACTGCAGTGTCACGCAGGATGTCCCTTCCAAAAAACCCTCCCCAAACAGCACATGACGCAAAGAAAAAAAGAGGCGCAATGAGGTAGCTGTGTGAGTAAGATTAGCGACCCTAGTGGCCGACACAAACACCGGGCCCATCTAGGAGTGGCACTGCAGTGTCACGCAGGATGGCCCTTCCAAAAAACCCTCCCCAAACAGCACATGACGCAAAGAAAAAAAGAGGCGCAATGAGGTAGCTGACTGTGTGAGTAAGATTAGCGACCCTAGTGGCCGACACAAACACCGGGCCCATCTAGGAGTGGCACTGCAGTGTCACGCAGGATGGCCCTTCCAAAAAACCCTCCCCAAACAGCACATGACGCAAAGAAAAAAAGAGGCGCAATGAGGTAGCTGACTGTGTGAGTAAGATTAGCGACCCTAGTGGCCGACACAAACACCGGGCCCATCTAGGAGTGGCACTGCAGTGTCACGCAGGATGTCCCTTCCAAAAAACCCTCCCCAAACAGCACATGACGCAAAGAAAAAAAGAGGCGCAATGAGGTAGCTGTGTGAGTAAGATTAGCGACCCTAGTGGCCGACACAAACACCGGGCCCATCTAGGAGTGGCACTGCAGTGTCACGCAGGATGGCCCTTCCAAAAAACCCTCCCCAAACAGCACATGACGCAAAGAAAAAAAGAGGCGCAATGAGGTAGCTGACTGTGTGAGTAAGATTAGCGACCCTAGTGGCCGACACAAACACCGGGCCCATCTAGGAGTGGCACTGCAGTGTCACGCAGGATGTCCCTTCCAAAAAACCCTCCCCAAACAGCACATGACGCAAAGAAAAAAAGAGGCGCAATGAGGTAGCTGACTGTGTGAGTAAGATTAGCGACCCTAGTGGCCGACACAAACACCGGGCCCATTTAGGAGTGGCACTGCAGTGTCACGCAGGATGTCCCTTCCAAAAAACCCTCCCCAATCAGCACATGATGCAAAGAAAAAGAAAAGAAAAAAGAGGTGCAAGATGGAATTATCCTTGGGCCCTCCCACCCACCCTTATGTTGTATAAACAAAACAGGACATGCACACTTTAACCAACCCATCATTTCAGTGACAGGGTCTGCCACACGACTGTGACTGATATGACGGGTTGGTTTGGACCCCCCCCAAAAAAGAAGCAATTAATCTCTCCTTGCACAAACTGGCTCTACAGAGGCAAGATGTCCACCTCATCTTCACCCTCCGATATATCACCGTGTACATCCCCCTCCTCACAGATTATCAATTCGTCCCCACTGGAATCCACCATCTCAGCTCCCTGTGTACTTTGTGGAGGCAATTGCTGCTGGTCAATGTCTCCGCGGAGGAATTGATTATAATTCATTTTAATGAACATCATCTTCTCCACATTTTCTGGATGTAACCTCGTACGCCGATTGCTGACAAGGTGAGCGGCGGCACTAAACACTCTTTCGGAGTACACACTTGTGGGAGGGCAACTTAGGTAGAATAAAGCCAGTTTCTGCAAGGGCCTCCAAATTGCCTCTTTTTCCTGCCAGTATAAGTACGGACTGTGTGACGTGCCTACTTGGATGCGGTCACTCATATAATCCTCCACCATTCTATCAATGTTGAGAGAATCATATGCAGTGACAGTAGACGACATGTCCGTAATCGTTGTCAGGTCCTTCAGTCCGGACCAGATGTCAGCATCAGCAGTCGCTCCAGACTGCCCTGCATCACCGCCAGCGGGTGGGCTCGGAATTCTGAGCCTTTTCCTCGCACCCCCAGTTGCGGGAGAATGTGAAGGAGGAGATGTTGACAGGTCGCGTTCCGCTTGACTTGACAATTTTGTCACCAGCAGGTCTTTCAACCCCAGCAGACCTGTGTCTGCCGGAAAGAGAGATCCAAGGTAGGCTTTAAATCTAGGATCGAGCACGGTGGCCAAAATGTAGTGCTCTGATTTCAACAGATTGACCACCCGTGAATCCTTGTTAAGCGAATTAAGGGCTGCATCCACAAGTCCCACATGCCTAGCGGAATCGCTCCCTTTTAGCTCCTTCTTCAATGCCTCCAGCTTCTTCTGCAAAAGCCTGATGAGGGGAATGACCTGACTCAGGCTGGCAGTGTCTGAACTGACTTCACGTGTGGCAAGTTCAAAGGGCATCAGAACCTTGCACAACGTTGAAATCATTCTCCACTGCACTTGAGACAGGTGCATTCCATCTCCTATATCGTGCTCAATTGTATAGGCTTGAATGGCCTTTTGCTGCTCCTCCAACCTCTGAAGCATATAGAGGGTTGAATTCCACCTCGTTACCACTTCTTGCTTCAGATGATGGCAGGGCAGGTTCAGTAGTTTTTGGTGGTGCTCCAGTCTTCTGTACGTGGTGCCTGTACGCCGAAAGTGTCCCGCAATTTTTCTGGCCACCGACAGCATCTCTTGCACGCCCCTGTCGTTTTTTAAAAAATTCTGCACCACCAAATTCAAGGTATGTGCAAAACATGGGACGTGCTGGAATTTGCCCATATTTAATGCACACACAATATTGCTGGCGTTGTCCGATGCCACAAATCCACAGGAGAGTCCAATTGGGGTAAGCCATTCCGCGATGATCTTCCTCAGTTGCCGTAAGAGGTTTTCAGCTGTGTGCGTATTCTGGAAAGCGGTGATACAAAGCGTAGCCTGCCTAGGAAAGAGTTGGCGTTTGCGAGATGCTGCTACTGGTGCCGCCGCTGCTGTTCTTGCGGCGGGAGTCCATACATCTACCCAGTGGGCTGTCACAGTCATATAGTCCTGACCCTGCCCTGCTCCACTTGTCCACATGTCCGTGGTTAAGTGGACATTGGGTACAACTGCATTTTTTAGGAGACTGGTGAGTCTTTTTCTGACGTCCGTGTACATTCTCGGTATCGCCTGCCTAGAGAAGTGGAACCTAGATGGTATTTGGTAACGGGGGCACACTGCCTCAATAAATTGTCTAGTTCCCTGTGAACTAACGGCGGATACCGGACGCACGTCTAACACCAACATAGTTGTCAAGGACTCAGTTATCCGCTTTGCAGTAGGATGACTGCTGTGATATTTCATCTTCCTCGCAAAGGACTGTTGAACAGTCAATTGCTTACTGGAAGTAGTACAAGTGGGCTTACGACTTCCCCTCTGGGATGACCATCGACTCCCAGCGGCAACAACAGCAGCGCCAGCAGCAGTAGGCGTTACACGCAAGGATGCATCGGAGGAATCCCAGGCAGGAGAGGACTCGTCAGACTTGCCAGTGACATGGCCTGCAGGACTATTGGCATTCCTGGGGAAGGAGGAAATTGACACTGAGGGAGTTGGTGGGGTGGTTTGCGTGAGCTTGGTTACAAGAGGAAGGGATTTACTGGTCAGTGGACTGCTTCCGCTGTCACCCAAAGTTTTTGAACTTGTCACTGACTTATTATGAATGCGCTGCAGGTGACGTATAAGGGAGGATGTTCCGAGGTGGTTAACGTCCTTACCCCTACTTATTACAGCTTGACAAAGGGAACACACGGCTTGACACCTGTTGTCCGCATTTCTGGTGAAATACCTCCACACCGAAGAGCTGATTTTTTTGGTATTTTCACCTGGCATGTCAACGGCCATATTCCTCCCACGGACAACAGGTGTCTCCCCGGGTGCCTGACTTAAACAAACCACCTCACCATCAGAATCCTCCTGGTCAATTTCCTCCCCAGCGCCAGCAACACCCATATCCTCCTCATCCTGGTGTACTTCAACACTGACATCTTCAATCTGACTATCAGGAACTGGACTGCGGGTGCTCCTTCCAGCACTTGCAGGGGGCGTGCAAATGGTGGAAGGCGCATGCTCTTCACGTCCAGTGTTGGGAAGGTCAGGCATCGCAACCGACACAATTGGACTCTCCTTGTGGATTTGGGATTTCAAAGAACGCACAGTTCTTTGCGGTGCTTTTGCCAGCTTGAGTCTTTTCAGTTTTCTAGCGAGAGGCTGAGTGCTTCCATCCTCATGTGAAGCTGAACCACTAGCCATGAACATAGGCCAGGGCCTCAGCCGTTCCTTGCCACTCCGTGTGGTAAATGGCATATTGGCAAGTTTACGCTTCTCCTCCGACAATTTTATTTTAGGTTTTGGAGTCCTTTTTTTACTGATATTTGGTGTTTTGGTTTTGACATGCTCTGTACTATGCCATTGGGCATCGGCCTTGGCAGACGACGTTGCTGGCATTTCATCGTCTCGGCCATGACTAGTGGCAGCAGCTTCAGCACGAGGTGGAAGTGGATCTTGATCTTTCCCTAATTTTGGAACCTCAACATTTTTGTTCTCCATATTTTAATAGGCACAACTAAAAGGCACCTCAGGTAAACAATGCAGATGGATGGATTGGATACTAGTATACAATTATGGACGGGCTGCCGAGTGCCGACACAGAGGTAGCCACAGCCGTGAACTACCGCACTGTACTGTGTCTGCTGCTAATATATAGACTGGTTGATAAAGAGATAGTATACTCGTAACTAGTATGTATGTATAAAGAAAGAAAAAAAAACCACGGTTAGGTCACTGGTATATACAATTATGGACGGGCTGCGGAGTGCCGACACAGAGGTAGCCACAGCCGTGAACTACCGCACTGTACTGTGTCTGCTGCTAATATATAGACTGGTTGATAAAGAGATAGTATACTCGTAACTAGTATGTATGTATAAAGAAAGAAAAAAAAACCACGGTTAGGTCACTGGTATATACAATTATGGACGGGCTGCGGAGTGCCGACACAGAGGTAGCCACAGCCGTGAACTACCGCACTGTACTGTGTCTGCTGCTAATATATAGACTGGTTGATAAAGAGATAGTATACTCGTAACTAGTATGTATGTATAAAGAAAGAAAAAAAAACCACGGTTAGGTGGTATATACAATTATGGACGGGCTGCCGAGTGCCGACACAGAGGTAGCCACAGCCGTGAACTACCGCACTGTACTGTGTCTGCTGCTAATATATAGACTGGTTGATAAAGAGATAGTATACTCGTAACTAGTATGTATGTATAAAGAAAGAAAAAAAAACCACGGTTAGGTCACTGGTATATACAATTATGGACGGGCTGCCGAGTGCCGACACAGAGGTAGCCACAGCCGTGAACTACCGCACTGTACACTGGTTGATAAAGAGATAGTAGTATACTCGTAACAACTAGTATGACGACGGTATAAAGAATGAAAAAAAAACCACGGTTAGGTGGTATATAATACAATTATGGTTGGACGGACTGCCTGCCGAGTGCCGACACAGAGGTAGCCACAGCCGTGAACTACCGCACTGTACACTGGTTGATAAAGAGATAGTAGTATACTCGTAACAACTAGTATGACGACGGTATAAAGAATGAAAAAAAAACCACGGTTAGGTGGTATATAATACAATTATGGTTGGACGGACTGCCTGCCGAGTGCCGACACAGAGGTAGCCACAGCCGTGAACTACCGCACTGTACACTGGTTGATAAAGAGATAGTAGTATACTCGTAACAACTAGTATGACGACGGTATAAAGAACGAAAAAAAAACCACGGTTAGGTGGTATATATTATAATACAATTATGGATGGACGGACTGCCTGCCGAGTTCCGACACAGAGGTAGCCACAGCCGTGAACTACCGCACTGTACACTGGTTGATAAAGAGATAGTAGTATACTCGTAACAACTAGTATGACGACGGTATAAAGAACGAAAAAAAAACCACGGTTAGGTGGTATATATTATAATACAATTATGGATGGACGGACTGCCTGCCGAGTTCCGACACAGAGGTAGCCACAGCCGTGAACTACCGCACTGTACACTGGTTGATAAAGAGATAGTAGTATACTCGTAACAACTAGTATGACGACGGTATAAAGAACGAAAAAAAAACCACGGTTAGGTGGTATATATTATAATACAATTATGGATGGACGGACTGCCTGCCGAGTGCCGACACAGAGGTAGCCACAGCCGTGAACTACCGCACTGTACTGTGTCTGCTGCTAATATAGACTGGTTGATAAAGAGATAGTATACAATACTACTAATATACTGGTGGTCAGGCACTGGTCACCACTAGTCACACTGGCAGTGGCACTCCTGCAGCAAAAGTGTGCACTGTTTAATTTTAATATAATATTATTTATCATGTACTCCTGGCTCCTGCTATAACAACCTGCAGTGCTCCCCAGTCTCCCCCACAATTATAAGCTTTATATACAATACATTGATGTGCAGCACACTGGGCTGAGCAGTGCACACAGACTGAGTCACTGTGTGACTGTGTATCGTTTTTTTCAGGCAGAGAACGGATATATTAAATAAAACAAACAACTGCACTGTCTCTGGTGGTCACTGGTCACTGTGGTCGTCAGTCACTAAACTCTGTCTGCACTCTGCACTCTCTTCTAATCTACAGTATCACAGCAATCTCTCTCTCTCTCTCTCTTCTAAATCTAATCTAAATGGAGAGGACGCCAGCCACGTCCTCTCCCTATCAATCTCAATGCACGTGTGAAAATGGCGGCGACGCGCGGCTCCTTATATAGAATCCGAGTCTCGCGAGAATCCGACAGCGTCATGATGACGTTCGGGCGCGCTCGGGTTAACCGAGCAAGGCGGGAAGATCCGAGTCGCTCGGACCCGTGAAAAAAAAAGTGAAGTTCGTGCGGGTTCGGATTCAAAGAAACCGAACCCGCTCATCTCTAATAATTTCCACTCATTTTCAGTCTATTCTGAACACCTCACACCTCACAATATTATTTTTAGTCCTAAAATTTGCACCGAGGTCGCTGGATGACTAAGCTCAGCGACCCAAGTGGCCGACACAAACACCTGGCCCATCTAGGAGTGGCACTGCAGTGTCACGCAGGATGGC
Organism: Pseudophryne corroboree; assembly: GCF_028390025.1. Classification (NCBI taxonomy): domain Eukaryota; kingdom Metazoa; phylum Chordata; class Amphibia; order Anura; family Myobatrachidae; genus Pseudophryne; species Pseudophryne corroboree. The sequence goes on from NC_086455.1 coordinate 39,008,402, forward strand.
CCTTCCAAAAAACACTCCCCAAACAGCACATGATGCAAAGAAAAAAAGAGGCGCAATGAGGTAGCTGTGTGACTAAGCTCAGCGACCCAAGTGGCCGACACAAACACCTGGCCCATCTAGGAGTGTCACTGCAGTGTCACGCAGGATGGCCCTTCCAAAAAACACTCCCCAAACAGCACATGATGCAAAGAAAAAAAGAGGCGCAATGAGGTAGCTGTGTGAGTAAGCTAAGCGACCCTAGTGGCCGACACAAACACCTGGCCCATCTAGGAGTGGCACTGCAGTGTCACGCAGGATGGCCCTTCCAAAAAACACTCCCCAAACAGCACATGACGCAAAGAAAAAAAGAGGCGCAATGAGGTAGCTGTGTGACTAAGCTCAGCGACCCAAGTGGCCGACACAAACACCTGGCCCATCTAGGAGTGGCACTGCAGTGTCACGCAGGATGGCCCTTCCAAAAAACACTCCCCAAACAGCACGTGACGCAAAGAAAAAAAGAGGCGCAATGAGGTAGCTGTGTGACTAAGCTCAGCGACCCAAGTGGCCGACACAAACACCTGGCCCATCTAGGAGTGGCACTGCAGTGTCAGGCAGGATGGCCCTTCCAAAAAACACTCCCCAAACAGCACATGACGCAAAGAAAAAAAGAGGCGCAATGAGGTAGCTGTGTGACTAAGCTCAGCGACCCAAGTGGCCGACACAAACACCTGGCCCATCTAGGAGTGGCACTGCAGTGTCACGCAGGATGGCCCTTCCAAAAAACACTCCCCAAACAGCACATGACGCAAAGAAAAATGAAAGAAAAAAGAGGTGCAAGATGGAATTGTCCTTGGGCCCTCCCACCCACCCTTATGTTGTATAAACAGGACATGCACACTTTAACCAACCCATCATTTCAGTGATAGGGTCTGCCACACGACTGTGACTGAAATGACGGGTTGGTTTGGACCCCCACCAAAAAAGAAGCAATTAATCTCTCCTTGCACAAACTGGCTCTACAGAGGCAAGATGTCCACCTCATCATCATCCTCCGATTCATCACCGTGTACATCCCCCTCCTCACAGATTATCAATTCGTCCCCACTGGAATCCACCATCACAGCTCCCTGTGTACTTTGTGGAGGCAATTGCTGCTGGTGAATGTCTCCATGGAGGAATTGATTATAATTCATTTTAATGAACATCATCTTCTCCACATTTTCTGGAAGTAACCTCGTACGCCGATTGCTGACAAGGTGAGCGGCGGCACTAAACACTCTTTCGGAGTACACACTTGTGGGAGGGCAACTTAGGTAGAATAAAGCCAGTTTGTGCAAGGGCCTCCAAATTGCCTCTTTTTCCTGCCTGTATACGTACGGACTGTCTGACGTGCCTACTTGGATGCGGTCACTCATATAATCCTCCACCATTCTTTCAATGGTGAGAGAATCATATGCAGTGACAGTAGACGACATGTCCGTAATCGTTGGCAGGTCCTTCAGTCCGGACCAGATGTCAGCATCAGCAGTCGCTCCAGACTGCCCTGCATCACCGCCAGCGGGTGGGCTCGGAATTCTGAGCCTTTTCCTCGCACCCCCAGTTGCGGGAGAATGTGAAGGAGGAGATGTTGACAGGTCGCATTCCGCTTGACTTGACAATTTTCTCACCAGCAGTTCTTTGAACCCCTGCAGACTTGTGTCTGCCGGAAAGAGAGATACAACGTAGGTTTTAAATCTAGGATTGAGCACGGTGGCCAAAATGTAGTGCTCTGATTTCAACAGATTGACCACCCGTGAATCCTTGTTAAGCGAATTAAGGGCTCCATCCACAAGTCCCACATGCCTAGCGGAATCGCTCTGTGTTAGCTCCTCCTTCAATATCTCCAGCTTCTTCTGCAAAAGCCTGATGAGGGGAATGACCTGACTCAGGCTGGCAGTGTCTGAACTGACTTCACGTGTGGCAAGTTCAAAAGGTTGCAGAACCTTGCACAACGTTGAAATAATTTTCCACTGCGCTTGAGACAGGTGCATTCCACCTCTTATATCGTGCTCAGTTGTATAGGCTTGAATGGCCTTTTGCTGCTCCTCCAACCTCTGAAGCATATAGAGGGTTGAATTCCACCTCGTTACCACTTCTTGCTTCAGATGATGGCAGGGCAGGTTCAGGCGTTTTTGGTGTTGCTCCAGTCTTCTGTATGTGGTGCCTGTACGCCGAAAGTGTCCCGCAATTCTTCTGGCCACCGACAGCATCTCTTGCACGCCCCCCTCGTTTTTTAAATAATTCTGCACCACCAAATTCAAGGTATGTGCAAAACATGGGACGTGATGGAATTTGCCCATATTTAATGCACACACAATATTGCTGGCGTTGTCCGATGCCACAAATCCACAGGAGAGTCCAATTGGGGTAAGCCATTCTGCGATGATCTTCCTCAGTTGCCGTAAGAGGTTTTTAGCTGTGTGCGTATTCTGGAAAGTGGTGATACAAAGCGTAGCCTGCCTAGGAAATAGTTGGCGTTTGCGAGATGCTGCTACTGGTGCCGCCGCTGCTGTTCTTGCGGCGGGAGTCCATACATCTACCCAGTGGGCTGTCACAGTCATATAGTCCTGAGTCTGCCCTGCTCCACTTGTCCACATGTCCGTGGTTAAGTGGACATTGGGTACAACTGCATTTTTTAGGACACTGGTGAGTCTTTTTCTGAGGTCTGTGTACATTTTCGGTATCGCCTGCCTAGAGAAATGGAACCTAGATGGTATTTGGTACCGGGGACACAGTACCTCAATCAAGCCTATAGTTGGCTCTGCAGTAATGATGGATACCGGAACCACGTTTCTCACCGCCCAGGATGCCAAGGCCTCAGTTATCCGCTTTGCAGCAGGATGACTGCTGTGATATTTCATCTTCCTCGCAAAGGACTGTTGGACAGTCAATTGCTTGGTGGAAGTAGTAAAAGTGGTCTTACGACTTCCCCTCTGGGATGACCATCGACTCCCAGCAGCAACAACAGCAGCGCCAGCAGCAGTAGGCGTTACACGCAAGGATGCATCGGAGGAATCCCAGGCAGGAGAGGACTCGTCAGAATTGCCAGTGACATGGCCTGCAGGATTATTGGCATTCCTGGGGAAGGAGGAAATTGACACTGAGGGAGTTGGTGGGGTGGTTTGCGTGAGCTTGGTTACAAGAGGAAGGGATTTACTGGTCAGTGGACTGCTTCCGCTGTCGCCCAAAGTTTTTGAACTTGTCACTGACTTATGATGAATGCGCTGCAGGTGACGTATAAGGGAGGATGTTCCGAGGTGGTTAACGTCCTTACCCCTACTTATTACAGCTTGACAAAGGCAACACACGGCTTGACAAATGTTGTCCGCATTTCTGTACTTCCACACTGAAGAGCTGATTTTTTTGGTATTTTCACCAGGCATGTCAATGGCCATATTCCTCCCACGGACAACAGGTGTCTCCCCGGGTGCCTGACTTAAACAAACCACCTCACCATCAGAATCCTCCTGGTCAATTTCCTCCCCAGCGCCAGCAACACCCATATCCTCCTCATCCTGGTGTACTTCAACACTGACATCTTCAATCTGACTATCAGGAACCGGACTGCGGGTGCTCCTTCCAGCACTTGCAGGGGGCGTGCAAACGGTGGAAGGCGCATGCTCTTCACGTCCAGTGTTGGGAAGGTCAGGCATCGCAACCGACACAATTGGACTCTCCTTGTGGATTTGTGATTTCGAAGAACGCACAGTTCTTTGCTGTGCTTTTGCCAGCTTAAGTCTTTTCATTTTTCTAGCGAGAGGCTGAGTGCTTCCATCCTCATGTGAAGCTGAACCACTAGCCATGAACATAGGCCAGGGCCTCAGCCGTTCCCTGCCACTCCGTGTGGTAAATGGCATATTGGCAAGTTTACGCTTCTCCTCCGACGATTTTATTCTAGATTTCTGAGTCCTTTTTTTACTGATATTTGGTGTTTTGGATTTTACATGCTCTGTACTATGACATTGGGCATCGGCCTTGGCAGACGACGTTGATGGCATTTCATCGTCTCGGCCATGACTAGTGGCAGCAGCTTCAGCACGAGGTGGAAGTGGATCTTGATCTTTCCCTATTTTTGGAACCTCAACATTTTTGTTCTCCATATTTTAATAGGCACAACTAAAAGGCACCTCAGGTAAACAATGGAGATGGATGGATACTAGTATACTTATGGATGACGAGCGACTGCCGACACAGAGGTAGCTACAGCCGTGGACTACCGTACTGCGTCTGCTAGTATAGACTGGATGATAATGATATAAAAAATATATATATATATCACTACTGCAGGACAGGTATATATTGTATAATGACGGACCTGCTGGACACTGTCAGCACTGCAGACTCCTAAACTACTAGTATGAAGAAGATAGAAAAAAAAAAACACCACAGGTAGGTATACAATTATGGACGAGCGACTGCCAGTGCCGACACAGAGGTAGTTACAGCCGTGGACTACGTACTGCGTCTGCTAGTATAGACTGGATGATAATGATATAAAAAATATATATATATCACTACTGCAGGACAGGTATATATTGTATAATGACGGACCTGCTGGACACTGTCAGCACTGCAGACTCCTAAACTACTAGTATGAAGAAGATAGAAAAAAAAAAACCCACCACATGTAGGTATACAATTATGGACGAGCGACTGCCGACACAGAGGTAGCTACAGCCGTGGACTACCGTACTGCGTCTGCTAGTATAGACTGGATGATAATGATATAAAAAATATATATATATCACTACTGCAGGACAGGTATATATTGTATAATGATGGACCTGCTGGACACTGTCAGCACTGCAGACTCCTAAACTACTAGTATAGTATGAAGAAGATAGAAAAAAAAAAAAACACCACAGGTAGGTATACAATTATGGACGAGCGACTGCCGACACAGAGGTAGCTACAGCCGTGGACTACCATACTGCGTCTGCTAGTATAGACTGGATGATAATGATATAAAAAAATATATATATATATCACTACTGCAGGACAGGTATATATTGTATAATGACGGACCTACTGGACACTGTCAGCACTGCAGACTCCTAAACTACTAGTATGAAGAAGATAGAAAAAAAAAAACCACCACAGGTAGGTATACAATTATGGACGAGCGACTGCCAGTGCCAACACAGAGGTAGCTACAGCCGTGGACTACCGTACTGCGTCTGCTAGTATAGACTGGATGATAATGATATAAAAAATATATATATATCACTACTGCAGGACAGGTATATATTGTATAATGACGGACCTGCTGGACACTGTCAGCACTGCAGACTCCTAAACTACTAGTATGAAGAAGATAGAAAAAAAAAACCCACCACAGGTAGGTATACAATTATAGACGAGTGACTGCCGACACAGAGGTAGCTACAGCCGTGGACTACCGTACTGCGTCTGCTAGTATAGACTGGATGATAATGATATAAAAAATATATATATCACTACTGCAGGACAGGTATATATTGTATAATGACGGACCTGCTGGACACTGTCAGCACTGCAGACTCCTAAACTACTAGTATAGTATGAAGAAGATAGAAAGAAAAAAACCCACCACAGGTAGGTATACAATTATGGACGAGCGACTGCCGACACAGAGGTAGCTACAGCCGTGGACTACCGTACTGCGTCTGCTAGTATAGACTGGATGATAATGATATAAAAAATATATATATATCACTACTGCAGGACAGGTATATATTGTATAATGACGGACCTGCTGGACACTGTCAGCACTGCAGACTCCTAAACTACTAGTATGAAGAAGATAGAAATATAATGAATGACGGACCTGCTGGACACTGTCAGCAGAATGCGTTTATAGAATAAAAAAAAAAAACACCACACGAGTGTTTAACTTTTTCAGGCAGACAATATACTGGTGGTCACTGCTGGTCAGTCACACTGGCACTCTGGCAGCAAAAGTGTGCACTGTTAAATATGTACTCCTGCTATAACTGCTCCCCAGTCTCCCCCACAATTAAGCTGTGTGAGCAGTGAGCACTACTCAGCACAGTCAGATATACATAGATGATATTATCATGCAGCACACTGAGGCTGAGCACAGATATGGTATGTGACTGTGTATCGGTTTTTTTCAGGCAGAGAACGGATTATATTAAATAATAAATAAAACTGGTGGTCACTAGTATAACTATCAGCAAAACTCTGCACTCTCTGAGTACTCCTAATGCTCCAGTAAATCAAGTGTCTCACTCTCTATCTAAACGGAGAGGACGCCAGCCACGTCCTCTCCCTATCAATCTCAATGCACGTGTGAAAATGGCGGCGACGCGCGGCTCCTTATATAGAATCCGAGTCTCGCGATAGAATACGAGCCTCGCGAGAATCCGACAGCGGGATGATGACGTTCGGGCGCGCTCGGGTTAGCCGAGCAAGGCGGGAAGATCCGAGTCTGCCTCGGACCCGTGTAAAAAGCGTGAAGTTCGGGGGGGTTCGGATTCCGAGGAACCGAACCCGCTCATCTCTACCAAGGACCAATACCACAAAATACAACAGAAACTTGCAATGTATATCAGAAGCAGTGAGCAGGCACCCACCCCTGCGAGGTATCGCTCCTCCCTGACGGCTGATCTGTTACTAGGGTGGATGTTTATCAAACGTTCTAAAAATTAAAAGTTTAGGTATTGACCAAAGCACACAATCAGATTCTAGATTTCTTTTAATGAAATTCCTTCCATAAAATGATAGCAAGAATCTGATTGGTTGCTATGGGCACACCTTTATATGTCCTCTTTAGAAGGTTTGATAAATCTTCTCCAACATTTGCTGCACAGAAGCTACAGAACTTTGTACAAACTGTATTACTGTAGAATAACATACAAACTGTGTTACTGTATATTCCTCTGTGGCCACACAGGCTTCATGGAAGAAGCTAGGATTGTTTCTCATAGCTTCAATAAAAGGGAACCATTGTCGTGTAAAACAATTCCTGCCAAACACTGAATGACAATGGCCTACAGGCCACAGACACTAGATGAGATTGAGCAACATGACTCACGAGCTACTGATAAGAACATATTTTGCCTTTACTGTGGGAATTTACGTTGCTTCCTTTAGTTTCCTGGCCAATATGTATATTGCCTTCCTATGTTCTGTAAATCAGAATGATTCCTTCTGTATTAGATCACTTTACTCACCTTGGGAAAGATTGCAAGATTATTTTGTTTTATGCGTTGTCCTGCTGTAAATAGCCCAGAATGACACATTGTAAAGGATCCTGTGTTCTCACATCATCAACTTGCTGCAGTCAGACCACTGGTGGGAGATTGTAGAACAATTGTAGATTCAAGAAATCAAAGGGAATACTTAAAAGTGTTGAGGTCCTTGATGCCAGAAGATTTATAGGAAAAGGAATTAGAAGTAATGTATTTCATTTTACATGTGCCAGAATAATATATCGATGCTTGATGTCTGGGTGCTGCCATGAAAATAAGTTTAAATTAGTCGTTTACCTGTGTTATGTAATGCTAGTGATGAAATCTATATTAAAAACCCTAGGATTGTCTTGTTTCTAAGTATGAAAACAAGCAAAGGACTAAAAAAAAAGCAATTCTAGCATACACAGCACACTGTACATCAGCACAATTTGTCTATTGCTCTAAGTCAGTGACTAAAGACACCAGCTATTGTGGTCTCCAATATCCTTTCTATGCTTATGATACTCAAATCTACCTCTCCTACTCCCTCTCTCTCCTTCTCTCATTTTTACAGTTGTCTAATACTCAATTGATTGTCTTCCTATACTTCTGAGTCCCCTAATCTTCTTGGATTTCACTATCCATCGACAGCCCCCTCTTCTATGGCCTCCCAGACTCCCACCTTACTCCACTCCAATCTGTCCTCAATGCTGCTGCTTGGCTTATCTTCCTCATCTCCAAGCAAACTGCTTCTGCCCTCTCTATTAACCAGGCGCTACCCTGGCTCCCCTTTCTTTTCAGAAACCAATTCAAGCTCCTCACACTCACCTATAAAGCCACTCACCCAGTTCTCTCCCCCATACATCTCCAAAATCATGTCTCTCCACACTCCTGACCACTTTGCTGTCCTCCTAGCTGATTACCTGCTTCCATTCTCTCCTCCTTAATTTTGCCTTTGATGCTCCCCACCTCTGGAACTCTCTCCCTCTACCTATTATGCTCTCTACCTCTCTCTAAAGCAGAGGTTCTCAAACTCGGTCCTCGGGGGCACACACAGTGCATGTTTTGCAGGTAACCCAGCAGGTGCACAGGTGTATTAATTACTCACTGACACATTTTAAAAGGTCCACAGGTGGAGCTAATTATTTGACTTGCGATTCTGTGAGGAGACCTGCAAAACATGCACTGTGTGTGCCCCCGAGGACCGAGTTTGAGAACCTCTGCTCTAAAGCTTCAAACAGGCCCTCAAACACCACATCATGTGTAGTCATTACTGACTGACACATTTTACAAGATCCACAGTTGGGGGTAATTACTTGTGATTTGGGAGATTTATCAAACCTTCTAAAATGGACACATGCAGTAGTTCCCCACAGAAACCAATAAGGTTCTAACTTGTCTTCTAGCTATCGTTTATCTCAGTGATAAGTTACTTGATACACTTTGGTTGGCATGGTGTTGTTGATGATGAGCTATAGCCATACACTACATAAAAACTAGAGGTGAAAATGGGCCCCTCAGGGATTAGGGGCTGTGAAGTTTAAGCTTCTTTAGTCTTATGTTAGATCCGTCCTTGACCAGTACAGCTCACGTGTGGGAAGCAGAACTTATGCCATCATTTACACTTTTACTATTCACATGGACACTGTTTATAAGTCTGCTGACCTTTTGTCTCACAGTGCCATTGTTCTTCCTTTTCTTTTCTCTTTTGAAATAGTGCTTGTGCGCTATTGGTCCACTGTCTCTTCCCCCCCCCCCATTGTCTCAAAACAAACCTCAGCTGACTACTCAGAAACTACAGTGCAGAGTGCAAAGTGCCTTTAACCATAGCAGCCCTAAGGCCATACTTGCAGAGCGCCGTGCACCGCCGAGGGGGCGTGTCATACTATGCCCAAAGCACGTGTCTAGTTCCACTAATGGACGTGTCTGTGCTTAAATACTTGTTGTTGCCAGATATTTCTATATAACATTAGTAACAATATATTTTGGGAAGTTTTGCAAGTATTGATACTAACATGGCTGTCTGCAATACAGGGTTTTTTGTTTGCAACTATGTATTCGCTGTGATATTTCTTTTCTTCTCACTCAGCACAATATACATGATAATTGTGATGCCAATGCAATAAATTCCAAATGCAAGTTGACCTTGTGTGAACTCATCCCTAAATATATAAATAAATTATGATTTTGGTGTATTACATGTTATTTTATTGTGGACACTGCACTGTCTGCATCTTGTAGGCACTACGTATTTTTATTGTATGCGCTGTTTTCCATACCATTACAGCAATAACCAAATCATTACAGACACCATATATTCTAATGCGTTTAACTACAGAAAGAGTACAACAATTCTTACCCTAACAGAAGCAGACGCTATGGATGAGTGCACAGAAGCAAAGATAAGACCGTGTGTGTGTGTGTGTGTGTGTGTGTGTGTGTGTGTGTGTGTGTGTGTGTGTGTGTGTGTGATCATGTGTTGCTGAATTTCTCAGTCTTTTTTGTCAAGGGTTCCCACAAGGGGGGATAATGAGAGTCTTCAGCAGTGTCTCCTGAGCATCTACAACAAATCACTGTTCTTGCAAAGAAACTTCTCAGTGTCACCCCTGGCAGAATCTGAAGAATTCGGGAGATGTGAGAGACAAAGCAGGGCACCAGGAGATTTATGGATGAAACGGGAGGCTCCCGCAGGATGCAAAAGGGTAGGCAACTATGCCTAGGGCACAGGCAACTGTGCCTCAGTAGTGCCCTGTAGGGCCCCTAGGCTTTAGCCTAGTCAGCATTATGGGTAAATAATTCGGCCCTGGCTGCAAGTAAGTATTTGGATGGCCTCATGTGCCTCAGGCCTCCTGTTATCCAGCATTGACTTATCTAGTACAGTCTATACGATAATAGAGAGAATCTATGGTATGGGACAACTTCTCCATTCGTTCCCTGTAGACGGTTTGATACATCTCCCCTTTGAGACCATCTGCTTAACACGCTCTGTAAGGGAACACTGAGAACTGGAGTTGGGAAACACTGATTTATTTATTTTTAACGTATAATACAACTTGAGCTTGCGAGCTTAGAAATGAAAGTATGGTTAGTTTCCCAATGTGTTCCCAGTGATAACGCACTGCTCTTTTTCAGGTGATGTCACATGTTTTTATGTTTTCTTATTACATAGGTACAGTTTCAGTTTTCACCCTTTGGTAAATAAATAACATCATAATCAGCTGTTCATATCCAAAAGCTGATAAAGTGCATTTACATTATGGTCTGACCTTTGCTTCATATGTGACTGTACAACAATAAACAAGAAATAATACAAAGGTCATTTGATTTTAATCAGCGGTGTAAGTAAGAAAGGAAATTACATGATTAATCACGTTAAAAGGGTTCCATGATGCATCTTGTATTAAATTGTACACTGCATTGTATGTAACATGCTGTAAATTACATTTAAAGACATGATGTATGTAGACATTGCTTTTTACACTTGCTTGTGTGACTGAAAAATGTTTAAACTCACTTTTGGTAGAGTCCATTAAACCTTTAATTCTATGATCAATATCCTAGTGTCATTTGTAAATAGGGGCAACTTGGAAGACTGCTAGAACTCAAATCGAAGGACAGATGTTTTACTCAGCACTGATGAGCTCTACAGCACTGTATATGTACAGAATGTCCAGTGTAGGGTATGTTGCGCTGGCCCAGGGCGCACCTCATAGCGCCGTACACCAAGTGGCCCAGGGCGCACCTCATAGCGCCGTACACCAAGTGCCGCTGAGCCTTCCGGAGGGCGCAGCCTGTCAGAGCTGCGCTCCCACCCTTGTGCTGCCATTCCCGCCGGCGACCCGTTCCCGGGTCGCCGGCGTCATACTCACCACTCTTCTATCTTCTGGCTCTGTTAGGGGGTGGTGGCCGTGCTGCGGATGTGAGCGGTCGCCTCGTGGGCATGTGATCAGCACCCTCAGGAGCTCAGTGTCCTGTCAGCGGAGATAGAGAACCATTAACTTCTAGAATTGGTTCCTCCTCCCCCCTAAGTCCCACGAAGCAGGGGGGCTGTTGCCAGCAGCCTGTCTAACACTCTTAAAAAAACAACAAAACCAGGAAAACTCCTAGGAGCTCCCCTAGCTGTGACCGGTTCCACCGGGCACATTTTCTAAACTGAGTCTGGTAGGAGGGGCATAGAGGGAGGAGCCAGTGCACACTATTAAACTCTTAAAGTGCCCATGGCTCCCAAGGGACCCGTCTATACAACATGATACTAATGTGGACCCCAGCATACTCTAGGACATAAGAGAAATGTATTTATTCAGCGGCTACATTCATCCCCATGTCTGTGAACGCTGCTGAAGTTGGAAAATCAGAAAAATCATCAAGTATGCCTATACGATACTAATAGGCGGGGGCCGGGCTGACACAAAGTTGGCTCACTGTTATTACTTATTACTTTGTGCATCCAATTAGGATCTTTCATGAAGAAAGAATGCAAGGCACAAAACAAAAGGACACATAATTAAAACAAATTAAGATTTTGGAAACTAATCAGAACTCTCTTTCTGGAGAACGTCCTATGAGTAGATGGAGGTGACATGCACCACTTTAACTACTGAATGATTATCTAGACTAAAAAAGGGCAACACTCACAGAAACTACAGTTAACTCATACTGTATGAAGATGGTATTATTGACCGAGCTTCTTCAGTAGAACATATGTGAAAGTCACTGAAAAAGGAACAACTCCATTCATGTTTGGTTGCAATGTCTGACATTTTTAGAAGGGGGTTTCTAAACCCTATTGTTAAATTATAAAAATATGGGACATACTCAGTAGAGATGAGCGGGTTCGGTTCCTCTGAATCCGAACCCGCCCGAACTTCAGTTTTTTTTACACGGGTCCGAGCGACTCGGATCTTCCCGCCTTGCTCGGTTAACCCGAGCGCGCCCGAACGTCATCATCCCGCTGTCGGATTCTCGCGAGGCTCGGATTCTATTGCGAGACTCGGATTCTATATAAGGAGCCGCGCGTCGCCGCCATTTTCACACGTGCATTGAGATTCATAGGGAGAGGACGTGGCTGGCGTCCTCTCCGTTTAGAGAAGAGAGTGAGACAGTAGAGAGAGACACAGTAGTAGTAATTTTGGGGAGCATTATTAGGAGGAGTACTACTATACTACTACTACTTGCTGAAGTGATATAGATTAGATAGTGTGACTGTATTAATTATCTGACTTGTGGGGGAGACACTGACAGTGGGGAGCAGTTAGAGTCTGAGAGCAGGACTCAGGAGTACATATAACGTATAGTGCACACTTTTGCTGCCAGAGTCAGTGCCACACTGACCACCAGACCAGTATAATATATTTTGTGATTGTCTGCTTAGGAGTACTACTTGCAAGTTGCTGATAGTGTGACCAGTGACCTGACCACCAGTTTAATATTCAATCACCACCAGTTTAATATATATATATATATATATAATTGTATATAATATATATATATATATATATATATATATATAATATTGTATACCACCTACCCGTGGTTTTTTTTTTTTTTTCATTCTTCTTTATACATACTACTATAGTAGCTTACTGTAGCAGTCTGCGGTGCTGCTGAGCTGACAGTGTCCAGCAGGTCCGTCATCAGTCATTACATAATAAATATATATACCTGTCCGGCTGCAGTACTAGTGATATTATATATACATATATATTGATTTCATCTCATTATCATCCAGTCTATATTAGCAGCAGACACAGTACGTTAGTCCACGGCTGTAGCTACCTCTGTGTCGGCACTCGGCAGTCCATCCATAATTGTATACCACCTCCCCGTGGTTTTTTTTTTTTCTTTCTTCTTTGTACATACTACTATAGTATAGTAGCTTACTGTAGCAGTCTGCGGTGCTGCTGAGCTGACAGTGTCCAGCAGGTCCGTCATCAGTCATTACATAATAAATATACATACCTGTCCGGCTGCAGTACTAGTGATATTATATTGATTTCATCTCATTATCATCCAGTCTATATTAGCAGCAGACACAGTACGTTAGTCCACGGCTGTAGCTACCTCTGTGTCGGCACTCGGCAGTCCATCCATAATTGTATACCACCTCCCCGTGGTTTTTTTTTTTTTTTCTTCTTTGTACATACTACTATAGTATAGTAGCTTACTGTAGCAGTCTGCGGTGCTGCTGAGCTGACAGTGTCCAGCAGGTCCGTCATCAGTCATTACATAATAAATATACATACCTGTCCGGCTGCAGTACTAGTGATATTATATTGATTTCATCTCATTATCATCCAGTCTATATTAGCAGCAGACACAGTACGTTAGTCCACGGCTGTAGCTACCTCTGTGTCGGCACTCGGCAGTCCATCCATAATTGTATACCACCTCCCCGTGGTTTTTTTTTTCTTTCTTCTTTGTACATACTACTATAGTATAGTAGCTTACTGTAGCAGTCTGCGGTGCTGCTGAGCTGACAGTGTCCAGCAGGTCCGTCATCAGTCATTACATAATAAATATACATACCTGTCCGGCTGCAGTACTAGTGATATTATATTGATTTCATCTCATTATCATCCAGTCTATATTAGCAGCAGACACAGTACGTTAGTCCACGGCTGTAGCTACCTCTGTGTCGGCACTCGGCAGTCCATCCATAATTGTATACCACCTCCCCGTGGTTTTTTTTTTTCTTTCTTCTTTGTACATACTACTATAGTATAGTAGCTTACTGTAGCAGTCTGCGGTGCTGCTGAGCTGACAGTGTCCAGCAGGTCCGTCATCAGTCATTACATAATAAATATACATACCTGTCCGGCTGCAGTACTAGTGATATTATATTGATTTCATCTCATTATCATCCAGTCTATATTAGCAGCAGACACAGTACGGTAGTCCACGGCTGTAGCTACCTCTGTGTCGGCACTCGGCAGTCCATCCATAATTGTATACCACCTCCCCGTGGTTTTTTTTCTTTTCTTTCTTCTTTGTACATACTACTATAGTATAGTAGCTTACTGTAGCAGTCTGCGGTGCTGCTGAGCTGACAGTGTCCAGCAGGTCCGTCATCAGTCATTACATAATAAATATACATACCTGTCCGGCTGCAGTACTAGTGATATTATATTGATTTCATCTCATTATCATCCAGTCTATATTAGCAGCAGACATAGTACGGTAGTCCACGGCTGTAGCTACCTCTGTGTCGGCACTCGGCAGTCCATCCATAATTGTATACCACCTCCCCGTGGTTTTTTTTTTTTTCTTTCTTCTTTGTACATACTACTATAGTATAGTAGCTTACTGTAGCAGTCTGCGGTGCTGCTGAGCTGACAGTGTCCAGCAGGTCCGTCATCAGTCATTACATAATAAATATACATACCTGTCCGGCTGCAGTACTAGTGATATTATATTGATTTCATCTCATTATCATCCAGTCTATATTAGCAGCAGACACAGTACGGTAGTCCACGGCTGTAGCTACCTCTGTGTCGGCACTCGGCAGTCCATCCATAATTGTATACCACCTCCCCGTGGTTTTTTTTTTCTTTCTTCTTTGTACATACTACTATAGTATAGTAGCTTACTGTAGCAGTCTGCGGTGCTGCTGAGCTGACAGTGTCCAGCAGGTCCGTCATCAGTCATTACATAATAAATATACATACCTGTCCGGCTGCAGTACTAGTGATATTATATTGATTTCATCTCATTATCATCCAGTCTATATTAGCAGCAGACACAGTACGTTAGTCCACGGCTGTAGCTACCTCTGTGTCGGCACTCGGCAGTCCATCCATAAGTATACTAGTATCCATCCATCTCCATTGTTTACCTGAGGTGCCTTTTAGTTGTGCCTATTAAAATATGGAGAACAAAAATGTTGAGGTTCCAAAATTAGGGAAAGATCAAGATCCACTTCCACCTCGTGCTGAAGCTGCTGCCACTAGTCATGGCCGAGACGATGAAATGCCAGCAACGTCGTCTGCCAAGGCCGATGCCCAATGTCATAGTACAGAGCATGTAAAATCCAAAACACCAAATATCAGTAAAAAAAGGACTCCAAAACCTAAAATAAAATTGTCGGAGGAGAAGCGTAAACTTGCCAATATGCCATTTACCACACGGAGTGGCAAGGAACGGCTGAGGCCCTGGCCTATGTTCATGGCTAGTGGTTCAGCTTCACATGAGGATGGAAGCACTCAGCCTCTCGCTAGAAAAATGAAAAGACTCAAGCTGGCAAAAGCAGTAGCACCGCAAAGAACTGTGCGTTCTTCGAAATCCCAAATCCACAAGGAGAGTCCGACTCCAATTGTGTCGGTTGCGATGCCTGACCTTCCCAACACTGGACGTGAAGAGCATGCGCCTTCCACTATTTGCACGCCCCCTGCAAGTGCTGGAAGGAGCACCCGCAGTCCAGTTCCTGATAGTCAGATTGAAGATGTCAGTGTTGAAGTACACCAGGATGAGGAGGATATGGGTGTTGCTGGCGCTGGGGAGGAAATTGACCAGGAGGATTCTGATGGTGAGGTGGTTTGTTTAAGTCAGGCACACGGGGAGACACCTGTTGTCCGTGGGAGGAATAGGGCCATTGACATGCCTGGTCAAAATACAAAAAAAATCAGCTCTTCGGTGTGGAAGTATTTCACCAGAAATGCGGACAACATTTGTCAAGCCGTGTGTTGCCTTTGTCAAGCTGTAATAAGTAGGGGTAAGGACGTTAACCACCTCGGAACATCCTCCCTTATACGTCACCTGCAGCGCATTTATAATAAGTCAGTGACAAGTTCAAAAACTTTGGGTGACAGCGGAAGCAGTCCACTGACCAGTAAATCCCTTCCTCTTGTAACCAAGCTCACGCAAACCACCCCATTAACTCCCTCAGTGTCAATTTCCTCCTTCCCCAGGAATGCCAATAGTCCTGCAGGCCATGTCACTGGCAATTCTGACGATTCCTCTCCTGCCTGGGATTCCTCCGATGCATCCTTGCGTGTAACGCCTACTGCTGCTGGCGCTGCTGTTGTTGCTGCTGGGAGTCGATGGTCATCCCAGAGGGGAAGTCGTAAGCCCACTTGTACTACTTCCAGTAAGCAATTGACTGTCCAACAGTCCTTTGCGAGGAAGATGAAATATCACAGCAGTCATCCTGCTGCAAAGCGGATAACTGAGGCCTTGACAACTATGTTGGTGTTAGACGTGCGTCCGGTATCCGCCGTTAGTTCACAGGGAACTAGACAATTTCTTGAGGTAGTGTGCCCCCGTTACCAAATACCATCTAGGTTCCACTTCTCTAGGCAGGCGATACCGAGAATGTACACGGACGTCAGAAAAAGACTCACCAGTGTCCTAAAAAATGCAGTTGTACCCAATGTCCACTTAACCACGGACATGTGGACAAGTGGAGCAGGGCAGGGTCAGGACTATATGACTGTGACAGCCCACTGGGTAGATGTATGGACTCCCGCCACAAGAACAGCAGCGTCGGCACCAGTAGCAGCATCTCGCAAACGCCAACTCTTTCCTAGGCAGGCTACGCTTTGTATCACCGCTTTCCAGAATACGCACACAGCTGAAAACCTCTTACGGCAACTGAGGAAGATCATCGCAGAATGGCTTACCCCAATTGGACTCTCCTGTGGATTTGTGGCATCGGACAACGCCAGCAATATTGTGTGTGCATTAAATATGGGCAAATTCCAGCACGTCCCATGTTTTGCACATACCTTGAATTTGGTGGTGCAGAATTTTTTTAAAAACGACAGGGGCGTGCAAGAGATGCTGTCGGTGGCCAGAAGAATTGCGGGACACTTTCGGCGTACAGGCACCACGTACAGAAGACTGGAGCACCACCAAAAACAACTGAACCTGCCCTGCCATCATCTGAAGCAAGAAGTGGTAACGAGGTGGAATTCAACCCTCTATATGCTTCAGAGGTTGGAGGAGCAGCAAAAGGCCATTCAAGCCTATACAATTGAGCACGATATAGGAGGTGGAATGCACCTGTCTCAAGCGCAGTGGAGAATGATTTCAACATTGTGCAAGGTTCTGATGCCCTTTGAACTTGCCACACGTGAAGTCAGTTCAGACACTGCCAGCCTGAGTCAGGTCATTCCCCTCATCAGGCTTTTGCAGAAGAAGCTGGAGACATTGAAGGAGGAGCTAACACGGAGCGATTCCGCTAGGTATGTGGGACTTGTGGATGGAGCCCTTAATTCGCTTAACAAGGATTCACGGGTGGTCAATCTGTTGAAATCAGAGCACTACATTTTGGCCACCGTGCTCGATCCTAGATTTAAAGCCTACCTTGGATCTCTCTTTCCGGCAGACACAAGTCTGCTGGGGTTCAAAGACCTGCTGGTGAGAAAATTGTCAAGTCAAGCGGAACGCGACCTGTCAACATCTCCTCCTTCACATTCTCCCGCAACTGGGGGTGCGAGGAAAAGGCTCAGAATTTCGAGCCCACCCGCTGGCGGTGATGCAGGGCAGTCTGGAGCGACTGCTGATGCTGACATCTGGTCCGGACTGAAGGACCTGACAACGATTACGGACATGTCGTCTACTGTCACTGCATATGATTCTCTCACCATTGAAAGAATGGTGGAGGATTATATGAGTGACCGCATCCAAGTAGGCACGTCACACAGTCCGTACTTATACTGGCAGGAAAAAGAGGCAATTTGGAGGCCCTTGCACAAACTGGCTTTATTCTACCTAAGTTGCCCTTACACAAGTGTGTACTCCGAAAGAGTGTTTAGTGCCGCCGCTCACCTTGTCAGCAATCGGCGTACGAGGTTACATCCAGAAAATGTGGAGAAGATGATGTTCATTAAAATGAATTATAATCAATTCCTCCGTGGAGACATTCACCAGCAGCAATTGCCTCCACAAAGTACACAGGGAGCTGAGATGGTGGATTCCAGTGGGGACGAATTGATAATCTGTGAGGAGGGGGATGTACACGGTGATATATCGGAGGATGATGATGAGGTGGAGATCGTGCCTCTGTAGAGCCAGTTTGTGCAAGGAGCGATTAATTTCTTCTTTTTTGGTGGGGGTCCAAACCAACCCGTCATTTCAGTCACAGTCGTGTGGCAGACCATGTCACTGAAATGATGGGTTGGTTAAAGTGTGCATGTCCTGTTTATACAACATAAGGGTGGGTGGGAGGGCCCAAGGACAATTCCATCTTGCACCGCTTTTTTCTTTAATTTTTCTTAATTTAATTAATTAATTAATTTTTCTTAATTTAATTTTTTGCGTCATGTGCTGTTTGGGGATGGTTTTTTGGAAGGGACATCCTGCGTGACACTGCAGTGCCACTCCTAGATGGGCCCGGTGTTTGTGTCGGCCACTAGGGTCGCTTATCTTACTCACACAGCTACCTCATTGCGCCTTTTTTTCTTTGCGTCATGTGCTGTTTGGGGAGGGTTTTTTGGAAGGGCCATCCTGCGTGCCACTGCAGTGCCACTCCTAGATGGGCCCGGTGTTTGTGTCGGCCACTAGGGTCGCTTATCTTACTCACACAGC
Source organism: Pseudophryne corroboree (assembly GCF_028390025.1). Taxonomy (NCBI): domain Eukaryota; kingdom Metazoa; phylum Chordata; class Amphibia; order Anura; family Myobatrachidae; genus Pseudophryne; species Pseudophryne corroboree. The sequence goes on from NC_086455.1 coordinate 39,027,118, forward strand.
TACCTCATTGCGCCTCTTTTTTTCTTTGCGTCATGTGCTGTTTGGGGAGGGTTTTTTGGAAGGGCCATCCTGCGTGCCACTGCAGTGCCACTCCTAGATGGGCCAGGTGTTTGTGTCGGCCACTAGGGTCGCTTATCTTACTCACACAGCTACCTCATTGCGCCTCTTTTTTTCTTTGCGTCATGTGCTGTTTGGGGAGGGTTTTTTGGAAGGGACATCCTGCGTGACACTGCAGTGCCACTCCTAGATGGGCCAGGTGTTTGTGTCGGCCACTAGGGTCGCTTAGCTTACTCACACAGCTACCTCATTGCGCCTCTTTTTTTCTTTGCGTCATGTGCTGTTTGGGGAGGGTTTTTTGGAAGGGACATCCTGCGTGACACTGCAGTGCCACTCCTAGATGGGCCAGGTGTTTGTGTCGGCCACTAGGGTCGCTTAGCTTACTCACACAGCTACCTCATTGCGCCTCTTTTTTTCTTTGCGTCATGTGCTGTTTGGGGAGGGTTTTTTGGAAGGGACATCCTGCGTGACACTGCAGTGCCACTCCTAGATGGGCCCGGTGTTTGTGTCGGCCACTAGGGTCGCTTAGCTTACTCACACAGCTACCTCATTGCGCCTCTTTTTTTCTTTGCGTCATGTGCTGTTTGGGGAGGGTTTTTTGGAAGGGACATCCTGCGTGACACTGCAGTGCCACTCCTAGATGGGCCCGGTGTTTGTGTCGGCCACTAGGGTCGCTTATCTTACTCACACAGCTACCTCATTGCGCCTCTTTTTTTCTTTGCGTCATGTGCTGTTTGGGGAGGGTTTTTTGGAAGGGCCATCCTGCGTGCCACTGCAGTGCCACTCCTAGATGGGCCCGGTGTTTGTGTCGGCCACTAGGGTCGCTTATCTTACTCACACAGCTACCTCATTGCGCCTCTTTTTTTCTTTGCGTCATGTGCTGTTTGGGGAGGGTTTTTTGGAAGGGACATCCTGCGTGACACTGCAGTGCCACTCCTAGATGGGCCAGGTGTTTGTGTCGGCCACTAGGGTCGCTTAGCTTACTCACACAGCTACCTCATTGCGCCTCTTTTTTTCTTTGCGTCATGTGCTGTTTGGGGAGGGTTTTTTGGAAGGGACATCCTGCGTGACACTGCAGTGCCACTCCTAGATGGGCCAGGTGTTTGTGTCGGCCACTAGGGTCGCTTAGCTTAGTCATCCAGCGACCTCGGTGCAAATTTTAGGACTAAAAATAATATTGTGAGGTGTGAGGTATTCAGAATAGACTGAAAATGAGTGTAAATTATGGTTTTTGAGGTTAATAATACTTTGGGATCAAAATGACCCCCAAATTCTATGATTTAAGCTGTTTTTTAGTGTTTTTTGAAAAAAACACCCGAATCCAAAACACACCCGAATCCGACAAAAAAAAATCGGTGAGGTTTTGCCAAAACGCGGTCGAACCCAAAACACGGCCGCGGAACCGAACCCAAAACCAAAACACAAAACCCGAAAAATTTCAAGTGCACATCTCTAACTCAGTCATACACAGTTATACTAGTGTGGCATATCAAATTAATCAGTGCAGTCTAGAGAAATGGTTTTGTCACATAGCGACTTAAGGGCCTAATTCAGTAAGGATTGCAAATTCTGCTAATTAGCAGAAGTTGCAATCCTTTGGATCGCAAAGCGATTGTTAGCAGTTGGGCAAAATCATGTGCACTGCAGGGGGGGGGGGGCAGATATAACATGTGTAGAGAGAGTTAGATTTGGGTGTGGTGTGTTCAAACTGAAATCTAAATTGCAGTGTAAAAATAAAGCAGACAGTATTTACCCTGCACAGAAACAAAATAACCCACCCAAATCTAACTCTCTCTGCACATGTCATATCTGCCACACCTGCAGTGCACATGGTTTTGCCCAACTGCTAACAAATTTGCTGCTGCGATCAACTCTGAATTACCCCCAATATCTTTGGATTTCAAAGTGAAAACGAAAGATATTGTACATCGTTAACAACCTGTGTGAGCGCACATCGTTAAAGATATAGGAAATACACGCCAGACGATATGAACTATATATCGTACGATCCACAGGATCGGACGATATCGGGTGCACATCAGCAAGAGTGTATGGAGCCTAAGAGGTACATGTAATAATAGCCTGCAAACTGCATGCATCGGCGGATTCCCAGGAAATTGGTCTGATGTTTTAATGTAGCAATCATTTAAAAGGCCTTCCCGTGTGCCAATATTGGGCTTACTGTTTTGCCCATTTCTTCCACACAAATGGGGAAAAAATGGGACTTGCAATGTTTGTTCACATTTGTCACAGTTTTATATTAGTTTTAGTGTGTCCATATGTCAGGTTGCATGCAAAATAATATACTTATAACGTATGAGTTATAAGTTTAGCAAATTGAATTAATAGACAGAATGTTCTGAATGAGTTTCTGTCATGCTTACAGCATGGCACATTACGAGATGGCAGAATTGGTTGATTGCTGTAGAAAGATGTGAGAGGAGGCCATTTATGCGTAAACAGGGACGAGTGCGCCAGCCTAACTGCAGTAGCACTGATGTGGTCAGATGAGCTGGCTAAACCGCCATTATGTAAATGGCCCTGTTGGCTCCGGCTACACTTGCATTGGACATGTTTTACATATTCATTTCCTAAATCAGTTTAACAGATTTGGCTACATGTTGAGAAGACAGCTATCTCTCCATGTTACATCCACCGGCAGATGGCTTTACCCCACTAAGAGAAGAATCGGGCATTCTTGGCATTGTGCAGACTAAAGTACAACTACGTAGGTGCTTGAAGAGTACGATAAAACCCCATGTCTGTGCCAGCGCTATGTGTGGCTGAGAGATATTAGTGTTTGCAGACTGTTGGGCTGAGAATAAATGACCTGGAAAGGCAATCGCTTACCAGGTTGTTATACATGTGCAAATTGCCCAGGAAAAAATGGAAATGTTCCCTGACAGTGATTTTATATCTTCTGAGTTCTGATTTGGCAGCGCACCCAGACATATTTCCTGTTCTGTGACAGCGCTTCCATCAGTCTAGCATTTGCCACTGGGATTGTGGTCTTAACTCCATAACTACCAACTGCTTTACAATTCATAATAGGAGTAGCAGAAAACTAGATTCATTGCTCTCAAAAGAATAAGCAACACTGATCATGCAAGACTGGTTAGTCATTTAAAAATAAAATTGCTTTTTAAAATACAATAGCAAAAATAGCTGGGAATTGGCAATGGGCTACTCATTATCAGAGATGTGTGGTTTGGGTCTCAAGAAATCCGAATCCACCCAAATTTTGTGGATCCGAGCCGAACAAAAAAACTCAGTCCAGATCTACCGAGGAGATCCAATCTGAACAGAGTCCTGGTTCAGATCTTCCTTCGGTTCGGAATTTGGATTGCATAAATTTACATGATTTTAGCTGGTTTTATCGATCAGTGATCATCAATTTTTAGATTGATTTTTAACCAAACCAATGCACTTGAGGGTGGTTTTTCCAAAACCAAAACATGATGATGAATTTGAACCCAAACATGGGTATCCGTACACATCTGAAGAAGTGCCGCGGCGGGCGCCCCGTGCGGTTGCATGGCTCGCCCGCCGCAAGAAACGTCACTATACTCATTATGTGCAGTGGCGGGCTGGGCTAGGGGGCAGGTTGTCATGTGCTCCCAGGGCCACTCTGACATTGCGTATCATGGGCTGGGTCCTTAAATAGTGCAATAAGGGCTCTGATAGTGTTTCATGCAGCCATGGCTGCTATCGGAGTGTGACTGATTGGCGGCAGCTGTGATCACATGATCTATCCACTGCTCTTCGCTTACTGTGTCCTACAGGGCTATACTTAGCAACAAAATGTTTTACCTCCTATTAAGAAGGTATAAAAAGGCTTCCAGTATTACTGGGTATCACTTCTGATGAAGCTGAGTGAGCTGCCTCAGGGAAACGCGTTAAGCTGCACTGCTACAAGGACATGGAACTCTATACCACTTTAAAAACGTATCCAGATAAAGACTTTTTACGAAAAAATTCCAGGACAAATCTCCTATGCTACACCTGGCACCGTCAGCGATCTGCGGATACCCAATAAATCTAACACAGACGAGTTATCAGCATCTACTTTGTGGAACTGTGTGAGAATAACATCAATGGGGTAATACCAGGGGATATATGTGTATATATCTTTGCCTAATGGAGAGAATGTCCACCTTTGCTTAAAGTCTGGGATCTTGAATGTGGATTTCATCCTTAATTAGCAAACCTAATATAGGGCCTAATTCAGAGTTGAACGCAGCAGCAAATTTGATAGCAGTTGGGCAAAACCATGTGCACTGCAGGGGGGGGGGGGGATATAACATGTGCAGAGAGAGTTAGATTTGGGTGGGGTGTGTTCAAACTGAAAACTAAATTGCAGTGTAAAAATAAAGTAGCCAGTATTTACCCTGCACAGAAACAAAAAAAAAACCATCCACCCAAATCAAACTCTCTCTGCATATGTTACATCAGCCCCCCCCCCCCCCCCCCTCAGTGCACATGGTTTGCCCAACTGCTAACAAATTTGCTGCTGTGATCAACTCTGAATTACCCCCATAGATGCTTGGACGCAGGTCAGATCACTACTGCAGCAGGAGGCGCCGCCTGCTGCATCCCCATATAGCGCTGTCACTACTGCCGCCAAGAAAGTGATAGCACCTCCAACCACATCTAAATCAGGCCCAATATTCATTTTATAGCAAAGGGTAAAAATAACATGCAAATGACAATCGAGAAAATACCTTGTATAAGTAGCCATCCCCACACGGCCATGTTTCTCTTTGAGCTTTGTATTGATACTGTATGTGTGGTTGGCTGATTTGATTCTTAGGGATCTACTTATCAAAATATTCATTTTAATTGCGGATATGTAGTGATATTAACGTGCAAACTCGTAATGCAACTATTGCGTGAATGTATCAAAATTGTGATGCTAGTAGGTACAGCGTGTATTAGCGAATTCCTCTCCCTGTTGTCTTCACATTTGCGATTGACAGTCTGCTACTGTACATGCGCCGCTTCAAAGAACATCCAAGAAGAGAGCCGTGGCACTTGGGGGTCTATTCATGAAGCAGTGAAAAGAGTGGTGAAGTTCCCCATGGCAACCAATCAGCATTGAAGTAACAGTTACAATTTGCATACTATACAATTGTACGTAGCAGCTGATTGGTTGCCATGGACAACTTCTCTGCTGGCTCGCTTCTGCACTCTTTTCACTGCTTCATGAATAGACCTTTTGAACTGACACAGAGATATGCCTGCTGCTGGAAACTGTGCGAGACAGCCAGGAGCTCTAAGCAGAGCATGCACAAGGCAGTGGGGATTATGCTGGATGGGAGGCTCAGGCTGGCCCTGCTGCTGTCTCTATCCGAGGCTACAGACAGACGGCCTGGGGAATCCGCTCACATGACCTGCCCTTGCACTTCCTACCTTCCAGATCCGTGCAGCCAGTGTCTACCTGAAACTGTGTGCTGCTGCACTAGGGCAGTCGACAGGGAATGGGAGCAGACTGCAAGACTGATTAGACATAAAACAACCAGCTGCAATTAAAAGAATAAAAAAATAAAGAAGAGGATCATTAACCTTTTCTTCGATGCTGCAAGTCCTTGTTGAGGAGGACTTGCTGCCGCTGCTGAGTGCACACATATGGAAGGGGGGGCTGCATAGTTATCTCCCTTTAGTAAAAAAACAGCCATATCGCAAATGCACACAGAAGGGAGCCTGGATAATGCTGTTCTGAAGTGGTGTTATTATCACTAGGCTCCCTTCCGATATTTTTTTAGAACTGGAGTTTAATAAATTTGAGCTGATCACATTTCCTCCAAATCCCCTTTAATACATTTAGGTGAAACAAAGCTTTTGTGAAAAGGGTGTGAAAATACACATTTTCACAATATATTAGTAAAAAAATGTTAATAAATCTGCCCTTTAGTACAGTATATCAGTGGCAATTTGTTCCTTAAAGTGGGATAGAGCTTAATTCACGTTTGTTCGTAATGCTGATGTTCACTCAAATGAGCGTTTATCGGCACACTGTGTATGTGTCGTGATCGCACTGCGCACGCACCATGGGAACTTTGCGATGCCACTTGCAGTAATATTTTGAAATGTGAGATTTAAGGAGGTCTGGTTCTGCCCTGGACTGATGTCTTCAGAGATTCCACATTTTAGGGTCTCTGGAAAAACCAACGATTTGTGGGTGTATGGGTGATCCCTATGTCAGGTATCAATAAATATCTCCTGTTGGTGGTGCTCCCAGAGTCAATGGTATGTTTGGCAAAAGAAGGAGAAGAGAGACTCTGTGTCGGGGCACACATAGTACGAATGAAATAATAATTAAAACTTAACTTTTAATGAATATTAGTTTAAGATAAGTTATACACAGATAAACACAACATTTAAAATTTCACCTAATGGGAAATGGTTTATGGTGTCACAGATACAGTGGGGTTTATTTACTAATATTCATGTTTTTGCTGTTTTTAAGGGTGTTTGAACTCGAATGGTATCGGGTGCATTTTACTGCAACTTTTTGAATCCTGATACGATCATTCACTAAGCTGCCGAGTTTTGCACATTCGTATTTTCCGATGGCGATAGGATTCGTAATGTCAGGCAGTGTTTTACGGGAGTGATGAGTAAAACACTGCCTGACAAAAAACAAGGAATCCCGGCCGGATCTGTGAGATCCGTGCAGGGCTTCATTGTTTACCTTTAAAATGTGTTTTAATTGTTTTTAAAGCTGAAAAAAAATGTGTGGGGTCCCCCTCTTAAGCATAACCAGCCTCAGGCTCTTTGAGCCGGTCCTGGTTGAAAAAATATGGGGGAAAAATTGACAGGGGTTCCCCCATATTTGATCAACCAGCACCGGGCTCTGCGCCTGGTCCTGGTGCAAAAAATACGGGGGACATAAAGAGTAGGGGTCCCCCGTATTTTTTGTACCAGCACTGGGCTCCACTAGCTGGACAGATAATGCCACAGCCGGGGGTCACTTTTATACAGCGCCCTGCGGCGTGGCATTACATACCCAACTAGTCACCCCTGGCCGGGGTACCCTGGAGGAGTGGGGACCCCTTCAATCAAGGGCCAGGGGTGAAGCCCGAGGCTGTCGCCTTCATCCAAGGGCTGCGGATGGGGGGCTGATAGCCTTGTTGAAAATTTAAGAATATTGTTTTTTTTTTGCACAAGAACTACAAGTCCCAGCAAGCCTCCCCCGCAAGCCGGTACTTGGAGAACCACAAGTACCAGCATGCGGGGGGAAACAGGCCCGCTGGTACCTGTAGTTCTACTGCAAAAAAAATACCCAAAGTAAAAACAGGACACAGACACCGTGAAAGTACAACTTTATTACATTCATTCCGACACACACATATACTTACCTATGTTTTTTTTTTTGCCAAGTACGTGGATTACAAAAAAAAGAACAGGACACACTGGATTTAGGTGAGTATAATTTTATTTTCAGGTACCCCGGATTCGACTTGGAGACGGCGTGTCAACATAGGTAAGTATGTGTGTGTCGGAATGAATGTAATAAAGTTGTACTTTCACGGTGTCTGTGTCCTGTTTTTATTTGGGTATTTTTTTGGCAGTAGAACTACAGGTACCAGCGGGCCCGTGTTCCCCCCGCATGCTGGTACTTGTGGTTCTCCAAGTACCGGCTTGCGGGGACTTGTAGTTCTTGTGCAAAAAACAATATTCTTACATTTTCAACAAGGCTAACAGCCCCCCATCCGCAGCCCTTGGATGGGGGGGACAGCCTCGGGCTTCACCCCTGGCCCTTGGGTGGCTGGGGACCCCTTGATTGAAGGGGTCCCCACTCCTCCAGGGTACCCCGGCCAGGGGTGACTAGTTGGGTATTTAATGCCGTGGCCGCAGGGCGCTGTATAAAAGTGACCCCTAGCTGTGGCATTATCTGTCCAGCTAGTGGAGCCCGGTGCTGGTACAAAAAATATGGGGGACCCCTACTCTTTTTGTCCCCCGTATTTTTTGCACCAGGACCAGGCGCAGAGCCCGATGCTGGTTAATCAAATATGGGGGAACCCCTGTCAATTTTTTCCCCATATTTTTTCAACCAGGACTGGCTCAAAGAGCCCGAGGCTGGTTATGCTTAGGATGGGGGACCCCACACAATTTTTTCCCCGCGTTTTTAGAATAAACAGACCCTTTTCCATAGATAACCATGCACAGATCTCACTGATCCGTGCATGATTATCCAAACTCGCCTGGAAAAAGCAGGTCTATTTTTTTGCTGCTTTTTTTAACGAATCGCAAAAAAACAGACCCGCACTTGAGCACTCAGAGACTAACACCCAAATACGAATGAATAGTGAATGCCCGTATTGTATGAAATAACAGCCGTGTTTCTGAACTTTGCTAATCAAACCATCACGAATAGTCCAAACACTGCCGAGATTGGTGCTTAGTGAATTCCCGGATTGGGACTTTGAAAAAAAAACACAAATCGGACAAACTCGAATTCTTAGTAAATATTGGCCAGTGTCTGGGTTCAAATTACCTTCTAACTGTCACTAATGATCTTCCTTTGTTGTATCACATATATTGAATGCACCTAAGGGGAAAATATTAAAACAAGGAAAAAGGTAGATATCAAAATTAAGGGGGTTATTCAGACCCGTTCGCACGCTGCATTTTTTTGCAGCCATGCAAACGGGTCTGAACTGCGCATGCGTGTGACCCGCAATGTGCAGTTGCGTAGTTGCCCAGCGATGGCGGTCACCGGAGGGCGACGGTTTCTACAAAGAATTCGATCGCAGGGGTGATCGCAAGAAGATTGACAGGCAGAAGGTGTTCCTGGGTGGCAACTCACCGTTTTCTGGGAGTGTCGGGAGAAACGCAGGTGTGCCCATCCGTTGCAGAGGAGGGTCCCTGACGTCAGCTGCTTCCTGGATCATCGCAGCGGGTGAGTAAGTCCTGGGCTGTGCAGAAACTGCACAAACTTTCATTTGTGCAGCTCACTGCACAGCCTATCGCACCCTTGCAAAGCCCTTACCCCCTCCCCCTGTAGATGGCGATTACCTGGCCGCAGCAGAGATTTGTCACACCAGTGCTGGTTGTCCTGTGTGCAAGGCTGATAGAGAGAGACAAGATTGTAAGATAGTGGTATTGGTCAAAGGTTGCTCCACAACATCTGCTTTTTCTTTGTATTTGAGATCTATTTACTGCACCTGATATTCCTAGGTGGTCTCCCATCCAAGTACTGATCAGGCCTGTCACTGCTTTACTTCCAAGATCAGATGACATTGGGCGTAGCCAATGAAGTGTGGCAGTATTAGTCATATTAACAAATGAGAGAGTATGGTTGTTGACAATGATACCAAAAAGTGAGTACTTCTGCTGTCCAATGAAATGTGCACAGGGTCTCTGTTACTGATGCACAGTGCACAGGGTCTCTGTTACTGATGCACATTGCACAGGGTCTCTGTTACTGATGCACAGTGCACAGGGTCTCTGTTACTGATGCACAGTGCACAGGGTCTCTGTTACTGATGCACAGTGCACAGGGTCTCTGTTACTGATGCACAGTGCACAGGGTCTCTGTTACTGATGCACAGGGTCTCTGTTACTGATGCACAGTGCACAGGGTCTCTGTTACTGATGCACAGTGCACAGGGTCTCTGTTACTGATGCACAGTGCACAGGGTCTCTGTTACTGATGCACAGTGCACAGGGTCTCTGTTACTGATGCACAGTGCACAGGGTCTCTGTGACTGATGCACACTGCACAGGGTCTCTGTTACTGATGCACAGTGCACAGGGTCTCTGTTACTGATGCACAGTGCACAGGGTCTCTGTGACTGATGCACACTGCACAGGGTCTCTGTTACTGATGCACAGTGCACAGGGTCTCTGTTACTGATGCACAGTGCACAGGGTCTCTGTTACTGATGCACACTGCACAGGGTCTCTGTCACTGATGCACAGTGCACAGGGTCTCTGTTACTGAAACACACTGCACAGGGTCTCTGTTACTGAAGCACAGTGCACAGGTTCTCTGTTACTGATACACAGTGCACAGGGTCTCTGTTACTGATGCACAGTGCACAGGGTCTCTGTTACTGATGCACAGTGCACAGGGTCTCTGTTACTGATGCACAGTGCACAGGGTCTCTGTTACTGATGCACAGTGCACAGGGTCTCTGTGACTGATGCACACTGCACAGGGTCTCTGTTACTGATGCACAGTGCACAGGGTCTCTGTTACTGATGCACAGTGCACAGGGTCTCTGTTACTGATGCACAGTGCACAGGGTCTCTGTTACTGATGCACAGTGCACAGGGTCTCTGTTACTGAAACACACTGCACAGGGTCTCTGTTACTGAAGCACAGTGCACAGGTTCTCTGTTACTGACACACAGTGCACAGGGTCTCTGTTACTGATGCACAGTGCACAGGGTCTCTGTTACTGATGCACAGTGCACAGGGTCTCTGTTACTGATGCACAGTGCACAGGGTCTCTGTGACTGATGCACACTGCACAGGGTCTCTGTTACTGATGCACAGTGCACAGGGTCTCTGTTACTGATGCACAGTGCACAGGGTCTCTGTTACTGATGCACACTGCACAGGGTCTCTGTTACTGATGCACGGTGCACAGGGTCTCTGTTACTGATGCACAGTGCACAGGGTCTCTGTTACTGATGCACAGTGCACAGGGTCTCTGTGACTGATGCACACTGCACAGGGTCTCTGTTACTGATGCACAGTGCACAGGGTCTCTGTTACTGAAGCACAGTGCACAGGTTCTCTGTTACTGATGCACAGTGCACAGGGTCTCTGTTACTGGTGCACAGGGTCTCTGTTACTGATGCACAGTGCACAGGGTCTCTGTGACTGATGCACACTGCACAGGGTCTCTGTTACTGATGCACAGTGCACAGGGTCTCTGTTACTGATGCACAGTGCACAGGGTCTCTGTTACTGATGCACAGTGCACAGGGTCTCTGTTACTGATGCACAGTGCACAGGGTCTCTGTGACTGATGCACACTGCACAGGGTCTCTGTTACTGATGCACAGTGCACAGGGTCTCTGTTACTGATGCACAGTGCACAGGGTCTCTGTTACTGATGCACAGTGCACAGGGTCTCTGTTACTGAAGCACAATGCACAGGTTCTCTGTTACTGATGCACAGTGCACAGGGTCTCTGTTACTGGTGCACAGGGTCTCTGTTACTGATGCACAGTGCACAGGGTCTCTGTTACTGATGCACAGTGCACAGGGTCTCTGTGACTGATGCACACTGCACAGGGTCTCTGTTACTGATGCACAGTGCACAGGGTCTCTGTTACTGATGCACAGTGCACAGGGTCTCTGTTACTGATGCACAGTGCACAGGGTCTCTGTGACTGATGCACACTGCACAGGGTCTCTGTTACTGATGCACAGTGCACAGGGTCTCTGTTACTGAAGCACAGTGCACAGGTTCTCTGTTACTGATGCACAGTGCACAGGGTCTCTGTTACTGGTGCACAGGGTCTCTGTTACTGATGCACAGTGCATAGGGTCTCTGTTACTGATGCACAGTGCACAGGGTCTCTGTTACTGATGCACAGTGCACAGGGTCTCTGTTACTGATGCACAGTGCACAGGGTCTCTGTTACTGATGCACAGTGCACAGGGTCTCTGTTACTGATGCACAGTGCACAGGGTCTCTGTTACTGATGCACAGTGCACAGGGTCTCTGTTACTGATGCACAGTGCACAGGGTCTCTGTTACTGATGCACAGTGCACAGGGTCTCTGTTACTGAATCACACTGCACAGGGTCTCTGTTACTGATCCATAGTGCACAGGGTCTCTGTTACTAAGTCACACTGCACAGGGTCTCTGTTACTGATGCACAGTGCACAGGGTCTCTGTTACTGAAACACAGTGCACAGGGTCTCTGTTACTGATGCACAGTGCACAGGGTCTCTGTTACTGAAACACAGTGCACAGGGTCTCTGTTACTGATGCACAGTGCACAGGGTCTCTGTTACTGAAACACAGTGCACAGGGTCTCTGTTACTGATGCACAGTGCACAGGGTCTCTGTTACTGAAACACAGTGCACAGGGTCTCTGTTACTGATGCACAGTGCACAGGGTCTCTGTTACTGATGCACAGTGCACAGGGTCTCTGTTACTGGTGCACAGGGTCTCTGTTACTGATGCACAGTGCACAGGGTCTCTGTTACTGATGCACAGTGCATAGGGTCTCTGTTACTGATGCACAGTGCATAGGGTCTCTGTTACTGATGCACAGTGCACAGGGTCTCTGTTACTGATACACAGTGCACAGGGTCTCTGTTACTGATGCACAGTGCACGGGGTCTCTGTTACTGATGCACACTGCACAGGGTCTCTGTTACTGAATCACACTGCACAGGGTCTCTGTTACTGATGCACAGTGCACAGGGTCTCTGTTACTGATGCACAGTGCATAGGGTCTCTGTTACTGATGCACAGTGCATAGGGTCTCTGTTACTGATGCACAGTGCATAGGGTCTCTGTTACTGATGCACAGTGCACAGGGTCTCTGTTACTGATGCACAGTGCACAGGGTCTCTGTTACTGATGCACAGTGCACAGGGTCTCTGTTACTGATGCACAGTGCACAGGGTCTCTGTTACTGAATCACACTGCACAGGGTCTCTGTTACTGATGCACAGTGCACAGGGTCTCTGTTACTGATGCACACTGCACAGGGTCTCTGTTACTGATGCACAGTGCACAGGGTCTCTGTTACTGATTGCACAGTGCACAGGGTCTCTGTTAGGTCTATCACAAACAGCCATTTCCCCAGTGGGTGACTTGTTCACTGTTTTATTTCATTTGTACTAAGCGTGCCCTAACAAAGAGTCTCTCTTCTCCTTCTTTTGCCGGTGATATATGTTTTTTTAATATAATTTTCATTAAAGCAGTAATTATACATTGTAACAGAGATACAGACACAGGTTTAGCAAGAACAGTCCATTCTAGTATCCCCCACTTGACCGTTATACATTCCCCGCACCCTCCCCCAAGATCCATCAAGAAGACTCGAAATGTTGTTTCCCACACTTCCAAAGTTCCAAATCAAAGTAATGTATAGATGAAAATTCAGACTTAACAAGTGACACATAACATTATAGATTATGCAAGGTCTCATTATCCCATTAAACTATAGGTGCATCTCAAAATGGGGCTATATTATCAATAACCTCTAAGTTATACCACGTAGTAAGTAAATTGGAAACATTTACATTAATCACAGGTGAAAATTTGTGAATACACAGCAACCAGACCCCCCAAAAAATTCTGACAGCTTTTCCTTATGAGTTGAAGTTTCCACCCAATCCATCATAAAGAGATGATGGATCCTAGTGTGCACTAGTGTTAGTGATGGGGATGTCTGAGTGATCCACTATTATAGAATCGCTTTTTTAGTACCTGCGGCATATTTGGCAAGTAGCCTTTTGACAGAATCGATTTCTCTTGGACCAAGAGGATACTCCAGAGGGCACAATTTTTGATATCTGAAAAGGGATATTTAGAGTCATAGTAATATAATCCTGCACATCATCCTATAACGTGACCACTTTTGGGCACAACCAGAAGCAGTGTAATAAATTTGCATCCGGTGCATTACATTTATAACAGCATTATTAGCTTCTCATATCAAAAATTTCAATCTAGGTGTAAAATAGGCTCTGTGTAAGATTTTTAAGTTCATTTCAGCATATAGGGGGTCATTCCGAGTTGATCGCTCGTTTTTTTTTTTCGCAACGGAGCGATCATTCGCTAACGCGCATGCCAATGTCCGCACTGCGACTGCGCCAAGGAAATTTGCTATGCAGTTAGGATTTTTACTCACGGCTTTTTCATCGTTCTGGTGATCGTAATGTGATTGACAGGAAGTGGGTGTTACTGGGCGGAAACTGGCCGTTTTATGGGTGTGTGTGAAAAAACGCTACCATTTCTGGGAAAAACGCGGGAGTGGCTGGAGAAACGGGGGAGTGTCTGGGCGAACGCTGGGTGTGTTTGTGACGTCAAACCAGGAACGACAAGCACTGAACTGATCGCAGATGCCGAGTAAGTCTGGAGCTACTCAGAAACTGCTAAGAGGTGTGTAATCGCAATGTTGAGAAACTTTCGTTCGCAATTTTAAGATGCTAAGATTCACTCCCAGTAGGTGGCGGCTTAGCGTGTGCAATGCTGCTAAAAGCAGCTTGCGAGCGATCAACTCGGAATGACCCCCATGATACAGACACCAAAGACTTGTTTAATTTCTGATAAGTCACCATGGGGGGATCTCAGGGAAGTCATGTTGCCATTTGACTAGGCCTGTAGTGACCATAGTTAAATCTAGCATAGGGCGAGTAAACAAATAAATTAGGGAAGTTTTAAAATGAAATATCGCACCCCTCCACTCTTAGCTATCCAAGCTGCAGTCAAAACTCAACGGTGGCATGCTTTTGAGGACTCGTTAGACATAACTAATAACCTGTAAAAATGGAAATAGTTGAATATCTAACCCAATAAATTTTGCTCTCAAGTCTGAATAGATAAGGGGTTGGTGAGTTTGGGGGTTCAGAAATTGGTAGATGTATATTCCGACAGACACTTCTGTTTGCTGCATGTTACAACGCACCCCAGCCGCTGCCTATTCGGCTTAGTGCAGCCAAGTCGAAACACCCATTTGTACCAACGAGGGAACCCTGACAGAGTCTGCCGGTAGCTGCACGTCACTACGCACTGTAGCCGCTGCCCTCCCGACTTTGTGCAGCCGAGTCCCATCAGCCTTCTAGTCCGTGGATGCAAGGCTGGACAAACATCTTCTGACCATACGGAATCTCTACTTCAAATCACCACTCCCGGTTCATTCACGGAGTGTCCGCTATCCAGCGGGGGGACCCCTACCCACTGTGGGTAAGATACCTGCAAGATTCACCACACAAGTGGTTTTACCTATTACAGATGCCTCCAATTTGTGATTTCAAATCCGCTTAAACAGGTCAAGAAGACTATACGTAATTTTATATCTGCTATTAAGCTTATGTCTCTGCTACAACATTACAGATAAGTGTTGTATACCAATTGCTACATTGGGGTAAATTTACTAAGCTCCCGATTTTGACCGAGATGCCGTTTTTTCATCAAAGTGTCATCTCGGTAATTTACTAAGCAATAATCACGGCAGTGATGAGGGCATTCGTAATATTTTGAAGTCCAAGAAAAAAATCACGAATGAATACACCATCGGTCAAAACGCGGCTGTTTAAGTATGAATCTCGGTCATTTACTAAGAAGTGCACAGCAAAAAAAAAAAAAACACTGCCGTGAAAAATTACAACTCGTAAAAAAGTGCTAAAAAAAAACAGACCTACTTTTTTTTTTCGTGATTGGATAGGCATGCAGGGATCCATGAGATCCGTGCATGTATATCAGTGGGAAGGGGTGGGAAAGTTGTTATTTTATTAAAAAAAATTGCGTGGGGTCCCCCCTCCTAAGCATAACCAGCCTCGGGCTCTTTGAGCCGATCCTGGTTGCAGAAATATGGGGAAAAAATGGACAGGGGTTCCCCCATATTTAAGCAACCAGCATCGGGCTCTGCGCCTGGTCCTGGTTCCAAAAATACGGGGGACAAAAAGAGTAGGGGTCCCCCGTATTTTTAAAACCAGCACCGGGCTCCACTAGCTGGACAGATAATGCCACAGCCGGGGGTCACTTTTATATAGTGCCCTGCGGCCGTGGCATCAAAAATCCAACTAGTCACCCCTGGCCGGGGTACCCTGGGGGAGTGGGGACCCCTTCAATCAAGGGGTCCCCCCCCCAGCCACCCAAGGGCCAGGGGTGAAGCCCGAGGCTGTCCCCCCCCATCCAATGGGCTGCGGATGGGGAGGCTGATAGCCTTTTGTGATAATGAAAAGATATTGTTTTTAGTAGCAGTACTACAAGTCCCAGCAAGCCTCCCCCGCATGCTGGTACTTGGAGAACCACAAGTACCAGCATGCGGCGGAAAAACGGGCCCGCTGGTACCTGTAGTACTACTACTAAAAAAATACCCAAAAAAACACAAGACACACACACCGTGAAAGTATAATTTTATTACATACATACACACATACATACATACTTACCTTATGTTCCCACGCAGGTCGGTCCTCTTCTCCAGTAGAATCCAAGGGGTACCTGTTGAAGAAATTATACTCACGAGATCCAGGGGCCCAGGGTCCTCGGAGAAATCCTTTGTAATCCACGTACTTGAAAAAAAAAAAAAACGCTTACCCGAGCCACGCACTAAAAGGGGACCCATGTTTGCACATGGATCCCCTTTTCCCGACTGCCAGAAAACCCACTCTGACTGATGTCTAAGTGGGTTTCCTCAGCCAATCAGGGAGCGCCACGTTGTAGCACTCTCCTGATCGGCTGTGTGCTCCTGTCCTGACTGACAGGCAGCACACGGCAGTGTTACAATGTAGCGCCTATGCGCTCCATTGTAACCAATGGTGGGAACTTTCTGCCCTGCGGTTGACCTAAAGTGACGTCACCGCTGAGCAGAAAGTTCCCACCATTGGTTACAATGGAGCGCATAGGCGCTACATTGTAACACTGCCGTGTGCCGCCTGTCAGTTAGGACAGAAGCACACAGCCGATCAGGAGAGTGCTACAACGTGGCGCTCCCTGATTGGCTGAGGAAACCCACTTAGACATCAGTCAGAGTGGGTTTTCTGGCAGTCGGGAAAAGGGGATCCATGTGCAAACATGGGTCCCCTTTTAGTGCGTGGCTCGGGTAAGCGTTTTTTTTTTTTTTTTTTCAAGTACGTGGATTACAAAGGATTTCTCTGAGGACCCTGGGCCCCTGGATCTCGTGAGTATAATTTCTTCAACAGGTACCCCTTGGATTCTACTGGAGAAGAGGACCGACCTGCGTGGGAACATAAGGTAAGTATGTATGTATGTGTGTATGTATGTAATAAAATTATACTTTCACGGTGTGTGTGTCTTGTGTTTTTTTGGGTATTTTTTTAGTAGTAGTACTACAGGTACCAGCGGGCCCGTTTTTCCGCCGCATGCTGGTACTTGTGGTTCTCCAAGTACCAGCATGCGGGGGAGGCTTGCTGGGACTTGTAGTACTGCTACTAAAAACAATATCTTTTCATTATCACAAAAGGCTATCAGCCTCCCCATCCGCAGCCCATTGGATGGGGGGGGACAGCCTCGGGCTTCACCCCTGGCCCTTGGGTGGCTGGGGGGGGGGGACCCCTTGATTGAAGGGGTCCACACTCCCCCAGGGTACCCCGGCCAGGGGTGACTAGTTGGATTTTTGATGCCACGGCCGCAGGGCACTATATAAAAGTGACCCCCGGCTGTGGCATTATCTGTCCAGCTAGTGGAGCCCGGTGCTGGTTTTAAAAATACGGGGGACCCCTACTCTTTTTGACCCCCGTATTTTTGGAACCAGGACCAGGCGCAGAGCCCGATGCTGGTTGCTTAAATATGGGGGAACCCCTGTCAATTTTTTTCCCATATTTCGGCAACCAGGATCGGCTCAAAGAGCCCGAGGCTGGTTATGCTTAGGAGGGGGGACCCCACGCAATTTTTTAAAAAAAATTTACAGTGTTTAATAAAAAAAAAAAAAAAAAAAATAGAACCCCAGCACGGATCACACAGATCCGGCCGAGATTAATTGTAAAAAAGTCGGCAGTGTTTTGCTAATCACTGCCGTAAAAAACACAAAAAAAACACGAATGACATCGACATCGGAAGAAAAGAAAAACCCGAATACGACAGCTTAGTAAATCCATCGTAACAAATTCAAAAAGTTGCAGTTTTACACTTTCGATGTCATTCGTGATTGAACTTTGACCTGAAATGGGAAAATACGAATCTTAGTAAATGTACCCCATTGTTGGGAGTATTACGTTACCATCTAATTACAGCCTGAGATAACCTATTTTCTGTTTAATGGTAATTTTGTTATTTTATCTATAATATGCTATTTAATGCTGTATTGTTTTAATAAATACATTTAACATAATATTCTCTCTCAGCGCTCCCACCTTTCTTCTTCCATAACTGTTTTACAGGGGCTAGCTCACCCCAATTTGGTGAGCAGCTTTTAGAGTCTTTTAGGTTGGCTTGACTTTTTTGAGCACCAGTTCATATTTATTCTTTTGTCTAAACACTACTTTGAAACCTGCTACTAGTTCAAATTTACCTAACAGACGTATTAAGTCAGGAATAGCCTGAATAGGATTAGACCAGCGGTGGCCAACCTATGGCTCTTGAGCCACATGTGGCTCTTTCTTTCTTCAAATGTGGCTCCTAACACACAAAGTCACATGACCACAACAGATCCGGTAACCACTGCTCTCCAGAAAAACACGCAGCAGCATTACGGGGACTTAGAACTGAGGGAGTCAGATACTAGAGATGAGACACCCACCAGCAAACAGAGGACACATAAGGGGCTGCTGCAGTAGCATGAATTGGGGGAAGTTGAAATAACGCAGGAGGGTGCTGGCTGAAGTGACACAGGAGGGTGCTGGCTGGAGTGACAGGAGAGTGCTGGCTGGAGTGACAGGAGGGTGCTGGCTGGAGTGACAGGAGGGTGCTGGCTGGAGTGACAGGAGGGTGCTGGATGGAGTGACAGGAGGGTGCTGGCTGGAGTGACAGGAGGGTGCTGGATGGAGTGACAGGAGGGTGCTGGCTGGAGTGACAGGAGGGTGCTGGATGGAGTGACAGGAGGGTGCTGGCTGGAGTGACACATGGGTGAGCTGAAGTGTATTATGTGAATCTGGATTTTTCAATATATTTTATGTGGATCTGGCTTTTTCAATGTATTTTATACCAGGGGCGTAACCTAGAAGGCACAAGGCCACACCCCATTTTTGCATGTGCGCCTTTGGCTCGATGTCGGCTCTTTGACGTACCTAACACATTTTTTGGGGCTCTTTGTCTCTGACTGGTTGGCCACCCCTGAATTAGACATATACAGCAATAGGTTGTTGGCAAATGCCCAAGATTTCACTGTAATGTTACATATTTTAATGCCTTTCCACACTGTGGAGTTTTCTATATGTCTCAAAAAGGATCTACGGCCAAGTCGAATAATATAGGAGAAAGTGAGCATCCCTGTCGTGTGCATCTGGTTAAATGAAAAGGTTTTAGTATTCATAGAATTGATAGTCAAGAAAGCAGCAGGGAAATTATATTAAATGTGTATTAAAGACATGAATAAAGTCCTTGCCAAATTGTTGAAAGTGAAACAGCCTGGTACAGGTGCGCACAGGAAACCCTGTTGAAAGCCTTATCGGCATCACAACGAATTACTATATTATCCCTTTCTTTAAATAAATGTGTATGAATCATCGTCGCTGGGAGGGTGCGTACATTGGGCCTAATTCAGACCTGATCGCAGCAGCAAATTTGTTAGCAGTTGGGCAAAACCATGTGCACTGCAGAGGGGGCAGATGTAACATGTGCAGAGAGAGTTAGATTTGGGTGGGGTGTGTTCATACTGAAATCTAAATTGCAGTGTAAAGATAAAGCAGCCAGTATTTACCCTGCACAGAAACAAAATAACCCACCCAAATCTAACTCTCTCTGCAAATGTTATATCTGCCCCACCTGCAGTGCAAATGGTTTGCTCATCTGCTAACAAATTTGCTGCTGCGATCAGAACTGAATTACGCCCTAAATCTGTCTTGATTTAATGGGACTATGTTACTGACCTGTATTTAGGACATTCATATTGATTTGCTGGAGGTTGAGAGGTAATCACATGCAATTTTCGTTTACAAACACAGGTCACAGTACTTGGAATTCTGTTTTAGGAATAGTCAGGGAAGTGAGATGTTCCTTCATTTGGTAAGAGCCTAGGGGCCTAATTCAGACCTGATCGCAGCGGCAAATCTTGTATCAAACTCCCATTTTCCTATAGAGTGTAAGCTTATCATCCGCACAGTTTTACCTCCTTGTCTGTTTGTTATTGTCCAGTCTATTTTCGCCTTTAGCCTTATTTCTCTTGTGTTTGTTCTCAATTGTAAGGTGAGATTACATATGTTTTACCGGCGGACAGGATGCCGGCTGTCAATATCCCAACAGCGGCATCCCACCCGCCAGAATGGCAGCAGCGGAGCAAGCGCTAAGTGTCCCCTTGCAGGCTGGGTGGCTCCCTGTGCTCGCCCCAGGATCTATTCCCAGTCTGTGGGCGTCATGGACACCCACGAGTGGGAAAAGCCCTGGTGCGCCGGGATTCCGGCTGTCGGTAATGCCGGCTGTCAGGGTTTTAGCGTCGGGCTGTGGTGTCGCAAATTGAATCATTGTGTCTGTGACCCCAGCTATAAAATGCCTTGATGTGCAGCACTGTGCAGTGGAAATTGGGGCAAAAATGATTTGAATCACTGCCAATAGGTTAATTGAGACCATGGACCACACACTGCACTCGCCAAGAGAACTAGAACCCAGAGGCTGGTCTACTCTCCTCGCCAAGAGAACTGGAACCCAGAGGCTGGTCTACTCTCCCAGGCAATCGACAGCTCTCCAAAATTCTGGAGCTTATTAGAAAGGAGACAAATATAAATCACCCAGAGTCTAAGCCAATGAGCTTCATCCTGCTTATTACCACAACAGGCTTACATAGGTGGAAATGAGTGAAACGCGTGAGCCACTTGTGCTGGTATCTCAGTAATTATTACAGTATACAGACCAGAGAGTAAAAGTAAATGACCAATCATACATGTTTATTTTCATATATGTATATATATAGCTCAGCAGTTTTGTTTGCTCATTACTTCTGTTGTTCTAACTCTGCACAGGGCCGGTTTCTTTCATGTCCCCAGCAGGTGGCAGCAGCAGTCAGATCAGCAGCCTGCATTCTGCGATCTCTCCAGGAGGAGAATCTGAGTACACTGGGTACTTCTTCAGGTCAGATTTATTCCCTGTTTTAAAAAACAAAATTGCATAACCTTTGAAAGAACAAAACATTGTTTTATTGGAAATAGCGCTTGTAATGTAATATTAAATATATCTGTAATCAATGAACTAGGACATGAAGCAGTATAATAATATATTTATTAAAGCCTTATACTGTGTATATAAAAAATGATTTATTATTAGAAACAAATAGGAGAGATATCAGAGCTTTAGCAGTGCAGTAAAAACCGTGGCTAATTGAATCTGCCCCACTGTATCACTTCTATGGATCAATTCCAGTAGTCATAATGCCCGGCCAGTAAAGGAATCTAGCAGCTAGCAATGTCAGCTGCTAATTTGTAATAGATTTTGATATAAACATTTTAATACAAGTAAGATGTATCTTGTTATGATTGGTTTCCTACAGCATCTAGTTACCTTTTTCTTGTCGTTTTACAGTCCCAGCCGTAGCTGTAGCTTGGTGGGTCAGCTGTGCTGTATTCTGTTTTGTCTCTTATGTGGTTTAGGCGTAACATATGTAGCATGCACATGAAGGCTTAGTATGGTGGAGCACAACCATTGTGAGAGCTGATGTCAGAATATCCATTTGAGCAAGACTCCATTTTGATACAAAATGGCGGATTTATTCTTATCCTTTAGTTTCCAGTAAAAAGTATTTCTTGGTTTATTGAGCTTGCTATAACAGATTTGACACCATGTAACGTAGGACAAGTCCAAAATCTTCTTTCTTATGTGAAGGTCTATTGTACAGAGCCCAGGTCTGATCATCACTCTGTGGCTGCTGTCTGATAGCTGATATATGATCTTTATATGCATTCATTTGTAGCCATGTATAGTGCTGGTTGTGGGCCTTTGTGTCATAGATAGACAGATAGATGCATAGATAGCTATCTAACTAGATAGATAGATAGATAGATAGATAGATAGATAGATAGATAGATAGATAGAATCTATCTATTTATTTATTATTTAATTAATTCATTAATCAATCAATCAATCTATATTTAATTATCTAAATCAATCTTAGAACCTATCTATTTATTTATTTATTAATTATTTAAGTAATTCATTAATCAATCAATATTTAATTATCTAAATCAGTCTTATGAACTATCTTAATCCCTATCTTGACTTCTAACTTAGTATCTATAGTAATGTGTTTTCACTTAAATGCCTCTTCCTCTTTCTCTCTCCTTTCTCCACCTGCCATATACCTCCGCCTCCACCTCTCACTCTGGGATATACCCCTTTCCAGAAACATAGGGGTTATCCGGGGTGTTAATGTATTTAGGATTTGGCTTACGGATCCTCCTCTTCCTCTGGGGACATTTGGTCTGACTCTTAATCTCCGCCAAACGTTCTACTGGAACAAGGCCCAATGCTGCCATGAATGCAATTTTCTGCGGGTCTTCCGTCTTTAGCTTTTTGGCGGCTGGGGGTCCCTCGGGAGGTTCTTGTGCAGCCTGCATGCTTTCTGGACTAGTTAATGGTGACCTTATATCAAGAGCAAATCCAAAACACCTTCTCCAACTGTCGCTACCACCAAGCAATGGCAGTTACTGTCAGTACTGGTCACTATGCAGTGGAATGCCGTGACATCACTGTAGCATTACACTAGGCAGCAGCCTGCTCTGTTTAATGGCCACCTAGCCCTATTGCAGAAGTACCTATATATATATATATATATATATATATATATATAGCTATACACAATATACACAAACCCTGATTAGTGAGAGAGCTTTAAGTAAGAAAATCATAATTTTCTGTCAGTAGCATTTTATTCACCTTTGTGTACAGAATACATTTCAATATTATTGGTAAAAAAAACCCAAATTGTACTTTATTGCAATATTCATGTTTGTAAAGATCTTACAAAATGTTGATTTACATGGATCCCAAAACGTGCGCAAAGCAGCCCATATTAGTATCTTTACCCAATGGATATCACCACAGCGAGAAATAAACTTCAAACATTTTCACAGAATGGGAAATGACACATACAGTATAAGGGCGCTAGTGGTTTAAGGGGGTCATTTACTAAGCAGTGATAAGAGTGGAGAAGTGAGCCATTGGAGAAGTTGCCCATGGCAACCAATCAACACTGAAGTAACATCTATAAATTGCATACTATAAAATTATACAGAGCTGCTGATTGGTTGATGGGGCAATTTCTCCACTGGCTCACTTCTCCGCTCTTATCACTGCTTAGTAAATGTCGCCCTAAGTGTCTAAAAATGCCAAGATAGGGAATACCAACATATGATTAAATGAATAAATGAAACATTATATTCTCTTTCGAAAGGTTCATATCCTTGTATTATCCCTCCTAGTAATCCGCTTCTCCGTTTAGTTCATGTAACATATAAAATGAAACATACAATCTCAATAGATCACAATAAAACAGTTTTATATAAGAGATAGATTATCTAAATAGAGGACTCCATCCAGGACCAAGATTCCAACCCAGATAGAGAAAGGTGGTGTGCCCCATTCACAATCTGACACCATTTGTTGTGTTTATAAAGGTTCCTCTATTTCTTCTATTTGTGTACTGCACCCCAAACAGGTGAGAAAAGGATATTAGCGTACCCCACTCACTCTCTTAAATAGGTGTGGATAGACTTACTGTATAAAGTAGTCACATACTCCCAATAGTTCCAGTATTTAATAATATATGCGGTTAAAGGAAGTTTTATTCAGAACAAATATTCTATAGTTGGAATAATGGAAACAAATCCGAAAACTAAAAACACGCCTAAAACTTTAGAACAAGAAGTAAAAATCCACCCACGCTCAGAAGATAGAACCCGGACAATCCAATCAGGGCTGGTTCAGGGGCTTTTTGCGTCCCCGGGCGGCAATAGGGGGCGTGGCTTCATACAGGGGGTGTGGTCATTTGCGCCCCCTGTACAGTAGTAGCGCTCTGAAATGATGTGCGGTGCACGATGACGTCATCACGCACCTCACAGCAAAGGTCTAGTTTCCCCTTCACAGTGGGCAGCGGGGGGGGGGGCACAGCAGCAGAGGATCTTGCCCTGGTGCGGCGCCCTCCGGATGGCGCCGGCGCCCTCCGGAAGGTGGCGCCCCGGGCAAAAGTCCTGCTTGCCCGTGGCAAGATCCGCTACTGAATCCAATGAGTGCAGATTTAGCATACCTTTTGTATGTCAAAATGCAAGTCAAAGCTCACAGTCCCCTGTTCTGTCGGGATACCACTGAAGGTCGACATTGCCATTAGGTCGACATGCATTATGTCGACATGGCCGTTTGGTCGACAGGTCAAAAGGTCACATGAGTTCTTCATATATTTTTTCTTTCCTTTTGGGGATTTTTTCATTCTTAACGATCCACGTGGACTACGATTGGAATGTTAATCTGTGCCTAGCGAAGAGGTAGTGGGGCGAGGCACCTTCGCTTGCCATGAAAGGGGACATGGTGCACTAATTTGTGTTCCCCGTCACTTTACGGAGAAAACAACACCAAAAACAGTAATAAAAACCGCATGTCGACCTTTTGACCTGTCGACATAGTACACGTCGACCTAATGCATGTCGACCTTCAGTGGCCGACCTAATGAGTGTCAACCTAAGTTGGGTCGACCCAACGAACCATACCTGTTCTGTCAACCCTGTGAGCTTTGACCTACACTTTGAGGTACAAGAGGTATACCAAATCTGGATTGCTGCTGCAGTGCCACCGGAGGGTCCATTAGATGCTCCAGACAGGCCTGCAGCCTGTACAGCCAACACTTACAGGATGCTGCTGTCAGTGCTGTACTTACTGGTGCTGCCAGTACCGACCCCTCTGTGCGACATAAAGACGTCATGCACGCAACACCATGACGCCGGGGAGTTTACAATCTATGGGGGTCATTCCGAGTTGATCGCACGCTGCCAATTTTCGCTGCACTGCGATCAGGTCTCTACTGCGCATGCATATGCACCGCAATGCGCACGCGTGTCGTACGGGTACAATGCGGATTGTTGCTGAGCTATGGATTTAACGAAGAATCCATTCGCACAGCCGATCGTAAGGAGATTGACAGAAAGAGGGCGTTTATGGGTGGCAACTGACCGTTTTCTGGGAGTGGTAGGGAAAACGCAGGCGTGTCCGGGCGTTTGGAGGGCGTGTGTCTGACGTCAATTCCGGCACCAAAAAGACTGAAGTGATCGCAAGGGCTGAGTAAGTTCAGAGCTACTCAGAAACTGCACAAAATGTTTTTGCAGAGCTCGGCTGCACAGGCGTTCGCACACTTGCAAAGCGAAAATACACTCCCCCGTGGGCGGCGGCTATGCGTTTGCACGGCTGCTAAAAACAGCTAGCGAGCGATCAACTCGGAATGACCCCCAATATTCCGTACCACATGAACACAAACACTCATTCATCCTAGGGTTCATTGTGTTGGGAGACAATTAACCTACCAGTAGATTTTTGGACTGTGGGAGGAAACTGAAGTACCCGTAGGAAACCCACGCAACAGAGAGCATATATAAACTCCACATAGTTAGGGCCATGGTGGGAATCGAACCCATGACCTCAGTGCCGTGAGGCGGTAATGCTAACCATTACACCATCTGTGACTAGTTTTTTCTTATGTAAGCATCACATTCAGGTGTGGAGACAAAATAGTCTGTTGCCTGCAGAGGAGGGATGAATGGAAGACGCGTCTTGTTTAGTGTTTAATATGTAATCTTCTAAATACATGACTTTAGGGCTCTACACACTGCGCGATAGTAATGAAAGATATGAATGATCTCGTTCATTAATGAACGAGATACCGTTCATATCTTTCAGTGTGGAGGCTCCAGCGATGAACGATTCACGGCCCCGCGCTCATTCATCCCTGGTGCCCCGTCGCTTGTGCATGCAGGCCAATATGGACGATCTTGTCCATATTTGCCTGCACTTCTGTGGAGCTGGGTGACGGGGAGAGTGAAGAAACGTCCCTTCCCCCGTCACAACCCCCCCCCCCCCCCCCTCCCCGCCGCCGGGTCGCCCGTCGGCCGTATTCGCCGTCGGGCAGCTCGGCAGCGGATCGACAAATGTGAAGGGCCCATTAGGCCTTTTCATTGCATACAAGAGACTAATTTGCTCCTTAGCAGGATGAATTCATTCTTTTCATACTTAACGATTGCTACATTTTATTGGCTACAGCTGTACTCTATTATCTAGCACTGCTTTATGGGACTTATGTTACTAATCAGAGATTTATTTTTTTCTTTATTTCAGAACGCTTTCTGCATACTGTCTGGAAATGAGATTAGATTACGCCGTCTTTTAGTTTGGTACTTTTATACTCTCAATAGAAATGACTTAATCTCAGTGATTGTTTAAGTGGGGGTTTATATTACTGTCACTGACACTGCATCTAGCAAAGTGAAACCTTCTCTTGTCATCTTATACATGACTGGTTCTATACCTTGAAGAGTTCAGGGCAGCAATTTCCTTTGGCTCCTCCCCCATATCTAAAATAGGGACATTGCGCGCCGAAGGTGCGGGCCAAAAATATAATGGCATGGCTTCATGGGTAAGGGGGCAGCCACAGAATAGTACCAATTCATATTACACTGCACAGTAGTGTCCCTTAATCACATTACACCACACATTAGTACACCTTATACACGTTACGCCACCCAGTAGAGCCCCTTCTATATGTTACACCACAGTAGAGCAGTTTATACATGATGCACCACAGTATAGCCCCTTATACACATTATGCCATGATAGAGCCACTTATACACATTACACCACAGTAGAGCCGCTATGGAAGTAGATGTGAGATGAGGACAAGAGAGAGAGGTGAGGACAAGAGAGAGAGGTGAAGATGAGAGACAGAGGTGAGGATAAGGGAGAGAGGTGGATGAGAGTAATAGAAAGAGAGGTGTATGAGAGAGAGATAAGGACAGGGTGGACTGTCCCACAGGGGAACATGGAAACCCACCAGTGGGCCCACCACCTCCTCTAGGGATCAGATTCCAGTGCACTTGAATTCTACATTATACATATGTTTATTTATGAATTTATTAACAGTGTCTTATATAGCACAGCATATTCCGTTGCACTTTACAATTGGAAACAACAGGGATAAAACAAAACTGGGTAATAACAGACAGTCACAGAGGTAGGAAGGCCCTGCTCGCAAGCTTACAAGCTATATATGTTACCTTATACTGCACAGGACTAAGGTGTATTTTCTACAGTGTATTACTGTTATTAATGTGGTACACTTTTCATGCATGCACTAGCAGTGTTTACTATAAACTGTATATAGTTATCAAGGTGCCCAGACCATGCGCACTCTAATGGTTAGCCAAATATCAGTGGTGGTTGGCCACTGGAGCCTGGCCACACCCTTAAACATGGACCCCAGTGGCGCCTAGAGGGGGGCAGTGGGTACAAATTACCCGTGTCCGGGCTGCTGGAGGGGCCCGGGTCCGCTACCCCCCATTATACCTGTAGCATAGCTGGCGGCAGTGCCATCTTCACGATGATCTCTTCAGGAAGATGGCACTGCACATAGGGAGTACTTCACACCTGATCGCTGGGCTGCTAATTTTGCTGTCCTGCGATCAGATAGTCGCCACCCCCAGGGGGAGTGTAAATTCACCGTGCAAGTGTGCGATCGTATGTGTACGCCGAGCTGCGAAAATCCAGTGTGTGCGCAACTCAGGAATTACTCTACCAACAAAGCTAGCAAGTTAGGCAACTTGTAACCTGAGGCAGCTGCACAAGGCAGCAGTTTTTGGGGGGCTGTAAGGCAAAGAAGGGTGTAATTTCAGAGGCCATCGCAATGGCTGAGTTTATCCCCGGATGGAAACTATAGAAGTACATGGCTTTTTTTTTTTATAAAATTTGAAAAATAACCTTTCTGCTAGTAACATATTGTTAGCTTGTTCTACATTTACACTTTCCATAATGAAGTGTCAATGTCCTTGGATCTTTCTTTTGCTTTTATTAGGAGGAACAAATTCCATTGCTTTCAGAGAACTATTTATGTATCTATCTGACAGTTGAATATATCAATTCTTATTCTTTAATCCAACTTAATTCTGCATTCATCTGGATGACAGACTCCTAAGGGTAAGAATGTTTCCTAATTATGACAATGCTTTGGAACAGTCTCAAAAATGTTTACGTTTCATGCAAATCCCAATAACCAAACCGCAATGAGCCAGATGTTGCCGATGGAGCTAAAGCAGTAAATGGCAGTTATAAAATAAAACTCAAACTGCGCAGACAATGGGTATATGTGTCATTTATTAAAATAATAAAATGATTGACTGTTCTTATGCTGTCAGCACTCACACAATACTAAAGAATGTATGAAAGATGTCACAAGACTCTTTTGTGTTCCTAAAGTTGTTTATGCTCTGCACATTATAGCTAGTATACGGCTGGATAGCCATCGGCTGGTAGTGCTTACATAGAAGTGCTGACATAAAAGTTATTTTAAAAATAGCGTTATACCTGCGTTAAGTTATATCATCAGCTGTTGTCGATTGTGAACTTTGTGAACCAACTCCTCATCACTCTATGGGGGTCATTCCGAGTTGTTCGCTCGTTATTTTTTTCTCGCAACGGAGCGATTAGTCGCTAATGCGCATGCGCAATGTCCGCAGTGCGACTGCGCCAAGTAAATTTGCTATGCAGTTAGGTATTTTACTCACGGCATTACGAGGTTTTTTCTTCGTTCTGGTGATCGTAATGTGATTGACAGGAAGTGGGTGTTTCTGGGCGGAAACTGGCCGTTTTATGGGTGTGTGTGAAAAAACGCTACCGTTTCTGGGAAAAACGCGGGAGTGGCTGTAGAAACGGAGGAGTGTCTGGGCGAACGCTGGGTGTGTTTGTGACGTCAAACCAGGAACGACAAGCACTGAACTGATCGCACTGGCAGAGTAAGTCTCGAGCTACTCAGAAACTGCACAGAGAAGTCTTTTCGCAATATTGCGAATCTTTCGTTCGCAATTTTGATAAGCTAAGATTCACTCCCAGTAGGCGGCGGCTTAGCGTGTGCAAAGCTGCTAAAAGCAGCTTGCGAGCGAACAACTCGGAATGACCCCCTTTGTGCTCAACAGGTGTGATTCGTGGAACTACACATCCCTGCAAGTTGTACTGCATTTGCTGATTATGTCAAATGAATATCATGATTGAATAGTCTAGGTATGATTCGTGGAACTACACATCCCTGCAAGTTGTACTGCATTTGCTGATTATGTCAAATGAATATCATGATTGAATAGTCTAGGTATGATTCGTGGAACTACACATCCCTGCAAGTTGTACTGCATTTGCTGATTATGTCAAATGAATATCATGATTGAATAGTCTAGGTATGATTCGTGGAACTACACATCCCTGCAAGTTGTACTGCATTTGCTGATTATGTCAAATGAATATCATGATTTAATAGTCTAGGTATTATTCGTGGAACTACACATCCCTGCAAGTTGTACTGCATTTGCTGATTATGTCAAATGAATATCATGATTGAATAGTCTAGGTATGATTCGTGGAACTACACATCCCTGCAAGTTGTACTGCATTTGCTGATTATGTCAAATGAATATCATGATTGAATAGTCTAGGTATGATTCGTGGAACTACACATCCCTGCAAGTTGTACAGCATTTGCTGATTATGTCAAATGAATATCATGATTGAATAGTCTAGGTATGATTCGTGGAACTACACATCCCTGCAAGTTGTACTGCATTTGCTGATTATGTCAAATGAATATCATGATTGAATAGTCTAGGTATATTGAAAAAGCGAGTTTTTTTTGTTTGTTTTTTTTGTTTGTTTTTCTCTTTGTAAAGATATAGTTGGCTGCCTTATTGGTATGTAATGTCTGTTTTTCTAAGCTAATTTATGGCCTTAGCTTAAAGGGGGGTTGTATTGGGTGGAGTTTGCAATCATTGCATTCACATGGATATTGTTCCTATTTGAAGTCTAGTATACGGCTGAATAGCCATCGGCTGGTAGTGCTGACATAAAAGTGTTATTTTAAAAATAGCGTTATACCTGCGTTAAGCCGAAGGAAAACAGAAGGGAAAAATCACCACACCAACACTACCACAAAAGGACTGCCTTAATGCCTCAAAAGTATGTAATTCATCTTATGCATTTTATCTGTTTTTTAAAACCTATGAAAATGCATCCCCAATCTGCTCACTACAGTTCTCTCTTAGGCAAACTTATGTATGTTTCTTGATGTAATGATTTCTTGTAAATGTCATTGCATGTGTGGGGAAGTTGCTCGGTGAAACATTTTATTATTGCATACTGACTGGTGTTTACCTCCTTTGAACATTTACCCATTGTGGTCAGGTGTACTATATCTTGATATTTAGTAAGGTGTAGTCATGGTGTAAAGAACAGAGTATGATTACCGATTAGTAAAAGAAAACAAATACTGAGCAACATCGCCAAACAGGTAATTTCAACTTTAAACTTGTCATTTATTTTGTACGCTCTGGACATGGCTACTAATAACAAATGCTATAGATTGTAAGCTTGCGAGCAGGGCCTTCCTACCTCTGTCTGTCTGTTTTTACCCAGTTTTGTTCTATTACTGTTGTTCTAATTGTAAAGCGCAACGGAATATGCTGCGCTATATAAGAAACTGTTAATAAATAAAATAAATAAATGCACAGACAAAATTCTTAAAACTATGTGTGCAAATGCTAGGAGCTTAGGAGACAAAATTCCAGAGCTAATTGCGATAATGACAAGGGATAACCTGGATTTTGTGGCAATTACAGAGTCTTGGTGCAATGAGAATCATGACTGGGACTTAGCTATACCAGGATACAATTTATTTAGGAAAGATAGAATATTAAGAATAGGAGGAGGGGTAGCAATGTATGTGAAAAAAAGCATAAATGCTACTTTAATACAAAACATTGAAGCCAAAACTGAGGCCCTTTGGGTCACCATAGAAACTGGGAAGAAGAAGGACATTATTCGCATTGGGGTGATCTATAGACCACCAGGCCAGGGGCAGGATTTGGACAGGAACCTATTGTTGGACATCTCTAAAATGGCTTTTAAGGGAGAAGTCATAATCATGGGAGACTTTAATTTACCTGATGTAAATTGGGAGGGGTCTTTTGCAAGTTCAGCTACAAGTGGCAAATTTCTACATTCCTTACAGGGAGCATCTCTCAAGCAATTGGTGAGGGAGCCCACTCGCAAAGACTCAATATTAGATCTAATTCTTACAAATGGTGATAGGATATCTGATATATATGTGGGTAAGCACCTGGGATCCAGTGATCATCAAGCAGTATGGTTTAGTATAAAGACAGGATCCAACTCCTGTCACACAAAAACAAAGGTGTTGGATTTTAGAAATGCTGACTTTGCAAAAATAGGGAGATGTTTAAGTGATTCATTGGCAGACTGGAGGAACTTGGAAGGAGTGCAGGAGAGGTGGAAAAAACTGAAAAGTGCAATGCTAAGTGCAACAGACCTTTGTATCAAAATGGTAAGGAAAAGCACCAGGAAAAGGAAGCCAGTGTGGTTCACAAAAGAAGTATCAACTAGTGTGAAAGCAAAAAAGATGGCTTTTAGGAAATACAAACAGACTCAGAATAATAACGACAAAGAGGTGTATCTGGACAGACGGAAGGATGCTAAGAAAGTGATCAGACGTGCAAAGGCAGAAGCTGAGGAGAAAATAGCCCAGTCAGTAGATAAAGGGGGCAAAACTTTTTTTTAAGTATATAAGTGAAAGGAGAAAATCAAATGGAGGAATAATAAGACTTAAGACAGAGAGTGGGCATTTGGTGGAGGGAGACAAGGCAATAGCAGATCACCTAAATAATTATTTTTGCTCAGTATTTACTACAGAAGAAGGGATGGGGCCACAGTTAAGTTGCAAGGACATTCATAAAAGTAAGGTAGATGAAAATACATTTACAGAGGAGAAGGTCCTAACAGAACTTTCAAAACTAAAAGTGGATAAATCAATGGGACCAGATGGGATACACCCAAGGATACTCAAAGAGCTAAAAGATGTGCTGGTTACACCTTTAACAGAATTATTTAACCAGTCACTAAATACAGGTGCTATTCCAGAGGACTGGAAAAGAGCAAATGTAGTTCCACTGCACAAAAGTGGAAGCAAGGAAGAAGCAAGTAACTACAGACCAGTAAGCCTTACATCAGTAGTAGGGAAAGTAATGGAAAAACTATTAAAAGAAAAAGTAGTGGAATATCTTAAATCAAACAACTTACAGGATCCAAAACAGCATGGATTTACTGGTGGGAGATCATGCCAAACAAATCTTATTGACTTTTTTGACTCTGTGATGAAAATAATAGATCAAGGGGGAGCTGTAGATGTAGCATATCTAGACTTTAGTAAGGCATTTGACACTGTCCCACATCGCAGACTGCTAAATAAATTTGAAAGCCTGGGGGTGGATTATAAATCAGTTAAATGGATAAGAACCTGGTTGCAGGATAGGAAACAGACAGTCGTAGTTAATAGAGTGCAATCTATGGAGGGAAATGTTACCAGTGGAGTACCCCAGGGATCTGTACTTGGTCCAGTTCTCTTTAATATCTTTGTTGGTGACATTGCAGATGGTATTGAAGGGAAGATATGCCTTTTTGCAGATGATACAAAGATATGCAGCAGGGTAGACACACCGGGAGGGGTCAAACAAATGATTAATGACCTAGGTAGGCTTGAGAAATGGTCAAGAACGTGACAACTACAGTTTAATGCTAAAAAATGCAAAATCATGCACTTGGGTCTCAAAAACCCAAAGGCTAAGTATAGTATCAAGGGTACTATAATGGAAACTACTGAGGAGGAAAGAGATTTAGGAGTCACTATTTCAAGTGACTTGAAGGCAGGAAAGCAATGCAACAAAGCAATGAGAAAGGCAAGTCAGATGCTTGGTTGCACAGGGAGAGGAATCAGTAGCAGGAAAAAAGAAGTGATAATGCCACTGTATAGGTCATTGGTACGGCCCCATCTGGAATACTGTGTCCAGTTCTGGAGACCCTATCTCCAGAAGGATATAAATACATTAGAGAGTGTACAAAGAAGGGCAACTAAAATGGTGCATGGCCTACATCACAAAACGTACCCGGAAAGGCTAAAAGATCTTAACATGTATAGTTTGGAGGAGAGAAGGGAAAGGGGGGACATGATAGAAACTTTCAAATATATCAAGGGTCTTAACAAAGTTCAGGAGGTAAACATTCTTCAAAGGAAAAGAAGTATTAGAACTCGAGGGCATACATTGAGACTGGAGGGGGGGAGGTTCAGGGAAAATTTAAGGAAAAATTATTTCACAGAAAGGGTAGTGGATAAGTGGAATAGCCTCCCATCAGAGGTGGTAGAGGCTAAGACTGTAGGGCAATTTAAACATGCTTGGGATAGGCATATGAATATCCTTACAAAGAATTAAGGTTAAAAAAGGGTTGAGATTGCCTAAAGGATAAAATAAAAAAGGGGCAGACTAGATGGGCCAAGTGGTTCTTATCTGCCGTCAAATTCTATGTTTCTATGTTTCTATACGTCGCCAGCCAACACCTGAATCACTGACAGGAATCTTGGGTCCCAACGAGACCGCTGTATGCTCATCCTGGCAGTGATTGTTGGGAATAACTGCTCTGTGAAAGTCAGAGCTGCATGTTGATCAATAATGAACTAATTGTTCGGAAAAGTCCATTTCCCCATTTACTATATGTCTCTGTTGGATGGAGTGCCCACCACTGCTCCGTCTCACTTTCCCTGGCTATCATAGTTATGTTATATGCTAAAATAAACTAATCTATTATTTTGGACCAATCATTTGCTGGATTGCCAGCTATTGTGTCTGGTGCTGCAGGGATTTCTTTTTTCCTATCTCTTCCACCATCTTCCCATCTCCCCTGTCTCTCCCTTTCCCTCCTGTTTCTCTCTCTGTTTATGTATCTCTCTCCCTCCTTCATGTCTCTCTCTTGCCCTACTCCATCTCTTTCTCTTCTGACATGTCTCTCTCTCAACCCCTGTCTCTCCCTCTCCTCCCATATATTTCTCCATCCATGTTTCTCTCTCCCTTCGATGTGTCTCTATCTCTCCCTCACATGGTTGTTTCACTGTCCTATACCCACGTCTCTTTCTCTCTCCATGTCTCTCTTTCCCCATATTTCTCTCCTCCATATTTCTCCTTCCCTGTGTCTCCCTATCTATCTTTCTCTCCCTACCTCTATCTTTCTCTCCCTACCACATGTCTCTTTCTCTCCCTTCTCCATATCTTTCTCTCTATCCTCCATGTGTCTCTCTCCCTGTGTCTCTTTCTCTCTCCCATCCCCATATTTCTCTCTCCCTACTCCATGTCTCTCTATCTCCATCTCCCATTTCTCTCTAACTCCCCATGTCTGTTGCCCTCACTCTCCCTCCCTCCTATGTCTCTCATCCTACCCCATGTCTCTCCCTCCCATGTCTCTCCCTCACCTATCCTATATCTCTCTCTCTTCTATGTCTCTCTCTCTCTTTCTTTCCCTCACTATGGCCCTCATTCCGAGTTGTTCGCTCGCTAGCTGCTTTTAGCAGCATTGCACACGCTAAGCCGCCGCCTACTGGGAGTGAATCTTAGCTTTGCAGAATTGCAAACGAAAGATTCGCATAATTGCGAATAGAAATTTCTTTGCAGCTTCTGAGTAGCTCGGGACTTACTCTACCACTGCGATCAGTTCAGTCAGTTTTGTTCCTGGTTTGACGTCACAAACACACCCAGCGTTCGCCCAGACACTCCCCCGTTTGTCCAGACACTCCCGCGTTTTTCCCAGAAACGGCAGCGTTTTTTCGCACACGCCCAGAAAACGGCCAGTTTCCGCCCAGAAACACCCACTTCCTGTCAATCACACTCCGATCACCAGAACGATGAAAAATCCTCGTTATGCCGTGAGTAAAATACCTAACTTTTGTGTAAAATAACTAAGCGCATGCGCTCTGTGAACCTTGCGCATGCGCAGTAAGCGACTAATCGCAATATAGCGAAACTCGGCAACGAGCGAACAACTCGGAATTAGGGCCTATGTTACCTCATTTGCGGCAAGTTCATGAAATTTATTTTACAAGATTATAATGTAATTAACACCCTCAGGTCAACCTCCTCATTATTGATCATCGGTAGTCCTTCCCAAAAATTGGTTTGTGGTGGCACAAACAAACGAAGCACTTCAGCCACAAAAGTGGCTTAGTTTATTAAACTGTGCATGTCCTCCATAATGGGCTGCATTAGGGAGAGCATTAGAAATGGCCTTTTTGCATAGACATTTTTATTGGGTATTGCTCCTACACATTACTAATTTAATGAACTAATCAATTAATCAATAAATCAATCAATCATTCTTGTATTTTTTATTGCCTTTTGTCTCCTCCTGAGCTGCTGATCTATTTTGCATAGACAAACATTTTTATTAGTTATTTCTCCAACATATTGCTAATTTAGTCAATCAATCAAACTTTCATTCTTGTATTGTATGGCCTTTTTCCCTGAAGAACAGCCTCACACATGTTAATTGACTAATCAACCAATCAATAAATCAATAAATCAATAAATCAATCATTCTTGTATTCTTTTATGGCCTTTTCACTTCTGATTTGCTGCAAAACAGAAGGTTAATATAGTCCACAGCTAAAAAAAAATGTTTTTAATAATCAATCATTCAATCAATCAATCAATCAATCATTCAATCAATCAATCATTCTTTTACCTTTCTCCACCTCTGGGGCAGCCCGGACGGTGTACTGGTTAGCATTACTGCCTCACAATACTGAGGTCATGGGTTTAATTCCCACCATGGCCTTAACTGTGCAGTTTGTATATTCTTCCCGTGCTTGTGTGGGTTTCCTCCGGGTACTCCGGTTTCCTCCAGCAATCCAAAAGAATATATTGGTAGGTAAATTGGATCCCAACAAAATTAAATCTAGCCTGAATGTGTGTGCATGTACATGTGGTAGGGAATATAGATTGTAAGCTCCACGTTGGCAGGCACTGTTGTGAATGACCAAATATTCTCTGTAAAGAGCTGCAGAATATGTGTGCATAATATAAATTACTGTTAATAAATAAATAATTCCCCTGTACTGCCCTCGGGTCCCCGAGCTAGTTCTTGATTAATGAAAACACTCTTTGTTACTTTCTATGAGGTCGTATAGTTTAAACTGCCATCTTCTTGTCTGCCACTGCTGTGTGGCAATGTTTCATAGATGTACTATAGCCTATTACACTGCTGTGTTTGTGCCACTGCTTGTTCGCTTAGTAACCAACCAGCTCACTGCAGCCTTTTTTCCCAATTTCTCTGACGTCCTAGTGGATGCTGGGAACTCCGTAAGGACCATGGGGAATAGACGGGCTCCGCAGGAGACTGGGCACTCTAAAAGAAAGATTAGGTACTATCTGGTGTGCACTGGCTCCTCCCTCTATGCCCCTCCTCCAGACCTCAGTTAGAATCTGTGCCCGGCCAGAGCTGGGTGCTCCTAGTGGGCTCTCCTGAGCTTACTAGAAAAGAAAGTATTTTTAGGTTTTTTATTTTCA
Organism: Pseudophryne corroboree; assembly: GCF_028390025.1. Lineage (NCBI taxonomy): Eukaryota > Metazoa > Chordata > Amphibia > Anura > Myobatrachidae > Pseudophryne > Pseudophryne corroboree. The sequence goes on from NC_086455.1 coordinate 39,063,622, forward strand.
GTGAGTTTCTGCTGGCAACAGACTCACTGCTACGTGGGACTGAGGGGAGAGAAGCAAACCTACCTGCTTGCAGCTAGCTTGTGCTTCTTAGGCTACTGGACACCATTAGCTCCAGAGGGTTCGAACACAGGCACCTGTCCTCGATCGTCCGTTCCCGGAGCCGCGCCGCCATCCCCCTTGCAGAGCCAGAAGACAGAAGAGAAGCGATGAAATCGGCGGCAGAAGACTCCTGTCTTCATTAAGGTAGCGCACAGCACCGCTAATCAATGTTATTGAGGTAAACAGGGGTTAAAGGGGAGGGGGGGGTAACAAGGTGGAACTGAGTTCCACCACCTGTAATGGTAGGGGGAACTAGTTCCACCTCCTCCATTTCCCTGCACCGTAATTCCAACAGAAAAACCTGCCCCATCACCTACATCAATAGATGATGCAGGTGCTGCTAGTGTTACTGATGAGCTGCAGCCACCTTCCCCTTTCTCAGGTCATGGTGGCTCTATGGTCCTCCTCCATTTACAGTCCACCCCTCCTGGTACTCACACACGTTGTGTCTGTTGGACAGCATTCATCTCCTCATCAGGTCCCAGTGGCTTCCTTTGATCGCACGGCGTATGTGATGTCATCCTGTCACCACTGCTGAAGTGAGGAGGAGACATGAAGAGGAGCAGGCTCTGTGCATCCTGAAGACAAGATGAGAGAGGACTGGAGGGACAAGAGAGGTGAGGAAGCTGCTGGAGGGATACAGGGCATGGAGCTGCTGGAGTGACAGAGATGTCTATAAGGGGCACATTGAGGGCAGTATGTGTATAAGCAGCAATACTGTGGTCATTATGTGTTAGGGGCACTACTACTGTGGGCATTCTGTATATAAATGGCACTACTACTGTGGACATTTTGTATATAAGCGGCACTACTACTGTGGGCATTATGTATATAAGCAGTACTAATAGGGCATTGTATGTAAGGGGCACTATTACTGTGGGCATTCTGTATATAAGTGGCACTACTACTGTGGCCATTTTTTATATAAGTGGCACTTCTGTGGGCATTATGTGTATAAGTGACAGTACTGTGGTCATTATGTGTAAGGGGCACTACAACTGTGGGCATTATGTGTATAAGTGACACTACTGTGGTCATTATGTGTATAAGTGACACTACTGTGGTCATTATGTGTAAGGGGCACTACTACTGTGGGCATTATGTGTATAAGTGACACTACTGTGGTCATTATGTGTAAGGGGCACTACAACTGTGGGCATTATGTGTAAGGGGCACTACTACAGCGGGTATTGTGTATAAGGGGCACTACTGTGTGGCATAACACGTATAGAGTATACCATTGTGTAGTGCAGTGTGAATAAAGGGCACTACTGAGTGATGTAACCTTAATAAGGGGCATTACTATGTGGTGTAACATAAATCAGGGGCACTACATGTGGTATAATGTAAATAAGATTGTGCTGCTGTGTGGTGTAACTTGAATAGGGGGCGATATTATGTGGCCATGCTGCTTCTTTGCGAGGTCAATGTCCCTTTATAAGGTGTAGGAAGTAGGGCACTAATTTATAGTTTGCAATGGGGGAGGTGTCTAAAACACTAGCACTGGCCCTGGCTCCACTTAATGTGTGTGTGGGGGGTGGGGGGGGGGTTTGTAGGTGGCATGGCAAATGAGTTCCACCACCGCTCCAGGACCACTTTAAGCCCTGGAGGAAAATAATACTGTGGGTACAAAAACAAAACACATGATGAGGGTGATTTTGGCAAAACCAATACACAAAGTTACTACAGATCCAAATCCAAAACACAGGGGTCAGTGCACATACCTAAGATAGATAGATAGTTCTATATATATATATATATATATATATATATATATATAGATATATAGATATATATATAGATCTATATATATATATATATATATACACATACATATATATATGTAAAAATATAAATATATATATATATATATATATATATATATGTAAAAAAAAAAATATATATATATATATGAAACAAAATGCCCTGCTTATTCAATCTGGATTTTTCAGAAATACTGTATCTAATTACCAGTTGCAGCATTAGCACCTGAATTTCATTTGTTAGCAGATGTAGTGAAGTGGATATCACAATGGAGTAGAACTATGACATTTTTGGTACAGGTTCAGTGATTGTTAACATTAAGTATAACAAAGAAATAATATCTGCTTCCAGCTATATGAATCTGCAGCAGAAAATGCATTCTAAAAACATGGGCAATGACTGCATGTGTACAAAACCATACAAGTCTACTCTAAACAATTTTTTTCACTTATGTTGCATTCCAGAAAGGTTAATACATGTTAAAATATTGCGGTTGTAGTCCTTACTTGCCGACTTCTAGGCTGCTCTCTCCAGGAGAGAGCAGCCAGGTCGGCTCAGCAGGGGGGCAGGCAGTGAGGTTACGTCCAGAGGGGGGCGGACCAGAGGCGAGACGGGGCGTGGTGGAGGTGGGATGGGGGCGTGGCTGTGGGATAGCGTCATGTAAGCCATGCCCCCTCTGTGTAATGCCGCTATTACCGGCATTATACAGCAGGGGGCGTGGCTATGATGACGCGATTCAACAAGAATCGCGTCATCTCCTGCCCAGACCGCCCACTTTACTCGCTAAGTGGGCAGCCGGGCAGAGAGGACCCCTGAAATCGGGAGACCTGCCTGCTTTTCTGGGGGGCCGGTAGGGTTACCCGATTTTTGGGAGCCTCCCGGCCATTCCGGGAGAGTAGGCAAGTATGTTGTAGTCACTATTATATTTTTAAATAAACAATATGGAAATATTCAATACAGCTCACAATTTGCGCAAGCCTGCGCAATTCCATTGAAAGTCACTAGATATAAAGTGGTAATTGGTTTAAAGGCAGAACCAGAATGATTTTTCCTTTAAACTACTTGCCGCTTTCAATTTAGTGATTATCTTGCTGGAAATATGCCAGTTTAGACCTATGTAGACCAGGTATTACATTTAGACCTATATGTTGGGTGTTACAGGGAACATTAACATTTTGTTTAGAATTCAAATACTTAAAGTTCGGATCACAATGATACACAGTTAAATATCAACCACCAACCTAGACCTGAAGCAGAAGAGAAAAGAAAAGAACAGCTATGTAGCTCTACTGTTTATTAGTGGAAGTGCACAAAGAAAGTAAATCAAAAGCAAAATATGTTGACATGTAGTTAAATGGTTAAATGCTACAAGCTGTCTTAATTTAGTGTTGACTCATCAACCACAATAAAATCTCATGTCTGTTATTGTGCATGATTCATCAGCCACAATAACATTACATGTCTGAGTCACCAGACTTAAAGGCCAGGCTAATTAGAATGCAGGTGCATTCTTGGCTCTATAAAAAGTCCTACATATGCCCCAGCATGTCACTGTGTTATTGGAGTGTCACAGTGCTGTACAGCTGTACAGTACTTAGCTATGGAGAGATTGATACCTTATTGATAACCTATTATTGACTGCTGCGTTTTCTTCTATCATATTTATCATATTATCTTCAATGAACACTACTGTGGTTTGAATCAACATGTGGATTGGGGGACTTTTAGGGTTAGGCTGTAGGAGGGGTGGGTTAGTGGTAAGGGTAGGGTTTAAATACTTACCTGGATCTGTTGGGATTTTGACTGTCAGTATGCAGCTGTCATCATCATGACCATCGGGATATTGACTGCTTGGATTTAATACTGGCCCCCAGGCTTGCCAGTTCGATGCTTTATATAGCCCCCAGGCACTAGGACCCAGAGAAGCCTCCAATCTGTGCTACTGAGCACATGTGAGTTACCATAGGTCTTTCTCCATGATCTGTCCTCTATAGTAAACATTCCCCTGACAGTACTTATATTAACAGAAGCTGTGGTTACCCATAGAGACCCCAAAACATCCCATTGCCTAATCTGCATATGCACTGAGTAAGGACTGGTGCAACACAGCGTACAGCATACCCTGTACGGTCCTGGCTGCAAATGAGGAAATCCTTGTACCCTGTACCTGCTGTAGCATGCTGTTAACCCTGTGTTATCATGTTACCTATTTCTACCTTTTAATAAACCAATTCCTCATTAAGCTGATCTGCCATGTGGACTGACCTCCATCGGACACGGCTGCCACCTACCATCTTAGTGCCTGTAAATACATTCCAGGGATTACACATTTCATAGTGGGACATAGTCATATGCTGAACAGGCATTGTATTGGCCCACGGGGAAAAAATGAGTGAGGCATGTACTGGTTTTTTAAACACTCCAGTGAGAACTTTCCCAAATACTGTGCCTTACTGAGAAATAGAAAGATGAGTGTTTCACAGCAGGGCCGTAACTAGTATGTGCGCTGTGCCTCGCACACAGCGCAGGATGACCTGGGGCACACCCAGCCACTACCACAATCTATATTTGACACTGACAGGTCCCTGAATGTCAGCTCCACCTCCCCTCTCCCCCAAGCCGGAGCTTACTGTGGGCAGTATTGCCCGACCCCCTATTGTGGTAAAACTGACCCGCTAGCATTAAGGCCCAACCCCCCCTCCCTCACTGTCTCATGGTTAGACTGAGCCGCGGGTAATGGCCGACCCCCCACCCGCATGATCTTTCAGCAGCACCGTGCACCTGGTTCCTGCAGTCTGTAGGGACATAAGGTAAACTTAGCAATTAGCACAGCATGGAAGAGGAGGGAATGGGGGAAGGTGGGCAGGCACAGGGGCAAACGCAGGATACCTGGGGGGGAGGGGGGTTATAGATATACTGTAATGTATCTGCCGTACTAGTAATGTGTAAAAGAGGACTCTACCTGACGTAATGTGTGAAAGGGACCCAACCTGCAGTACTGTGTGAAAGGGAGCGCTGCCTGCCGTGATGTGTAAAAGGGGGCTCTACCTGCAGTACTGTGTAAAAGGGAGCTCTGCCTGCCGTGATGTGTAAAAGGGGATTCCACCTGCTGTAATGTGTAAAAGTGGCTCTACCTGCCGTGATGTGTAAAAGGGGATTCCACCTGCTGTAATGTGTAAAAGGGGGCTCTACCTGCCGTGATGTGTAAAAGGGGATTCCACCTGCTGTAATGTGTAAAAGGGGGCTCTACCTGCCGTGATGTGTAAAAGGGGATTCCACCTGCTGTAATGTGTAAAAGGGGGCTCTACCTGCAGTGATGTGTAAAAGGGGGCTCTACCTGCAGTAATGTGTAAAAGAGGGCTCTACCTGCCGTAATTTGTAAAATGTGACTTTACCTGCTGTAATGTGTAAAAGGGGACCCTACCTGCTGTAATGTGTAAAAGGCGCTCTACCTGGTGTAATGTGTGTAAGTGGTGCTACTGTGTGATGTAATTTGAATAATGGAGACTACTGTACAGCGTAATATGAATTGGTATTATTTTGTGGCAACGCCCCTTCCCAGTGAAGCCACGCCCCTATATTTTTGGCGCACTGGCCTATTTTAAATGTGGGGGGAGAGGCGCCGATGCTGTTTCTTGCACACATCGCTAAAATGTCTAGTTACGGCACTGGTTCACATTATTCCTATCAATAAATGTGTCAGCTATAGTCTTAAAAATTTATTGTATTGGATATATGAGACATGAATATTCCAGCAGAAAAGTATATTGCACCATTAAAGATCTTAAGGCTATTGAACAATTTAAATATCTTTTTGAGATTCAATATCAAAAACAAAGAATTTTCTTCTTCTGGTAAATTCTTCTTTTATTGATATGAAATACCTAAACCTGTCAGGAAATGTAATTTAATCTTACCGAGTGATTAATTCTTGGGAGATTACAGTTGCTAGAAATTCCCTACTCAGAGTTTTGTTTGGGGACAAAATATTCAAACAATCAAAACATCCAAAACAAACAGAAAACGTTTCTGAAAAACCACTTCTTGAATAAGAAACTACTCATTATTGGGGTACATTTACTAACATTCGTAATTCCCGAAAATAGGTCAAAGTTCAATCACGAATGACATCGACAGTGTAAAACTGCAACTTTTTGAATTTATTACGATGGATTTACTAAGCTGTCGTATTCGTGTTTTTCTTTTCTTCCGATGTCGATGTCATTCGTTTTTTTTTACCTAATTTTACGGCAGTGATTAGCAAAACACTGCCGTTTTTTTTTTACAATCAATCTCGGCCGGATCTGTGTGATCCGTGCTGGGGTTCTTTTTTTTCTTTTTTTTTTAATTAAACAATGTAAAATCCCCCAAGAAAATGCGTGGGGTCCCCCCTCCTAAGCATAACCAGCCTCGGGCTCTTTGAGCCGATCCTGGTTGCAGAAATATGGGGGAAAAAATGACAGGGGTTCCCCCATATTTAAGCAACCAGCATCGGGCTCTGCGCCTGGTCCTGGTCCCAAAAATACGGGGGACAAAAAGAGTAGGGGTCCCCCGTATTTTTAAAACCAGCAGCGGGCTCCACTAGCTGGACAGATAATGCCACAGCCGGGGGTCACTTTTATATAGTGCCCTGCGGCCGTGGCATCAAAAATCCAACTAGTCACCCCTGGCCGGGGTACCCTGGGGGAGTGGGGACCCCTTCAATCAAGGGGTCCCCCCCCCCCAGCCACCCAAGGGCCAGGGGTGAAGCCCGAGGCTGTCCCCCCCATCCAATGGGCTGCGGATGGGAGGGCTGATAGCCTTTGTTGTAAAATAAAAGATATTGTTTTTAGTAGCAGTACTACAAGTCCCAGCAAGCCTCCCCCGCATGCTGGTACTTGGAGAACCACAAGTACCAGCATGCGGCGGAAAAACGGGCCCGCTGGTACCTGTAGTACTACCACTAAAAAAATACCCAAAAAAAGACAAGACACACACACCGTGAAAGTATAATTTTATTACATACATACACACATACATACATACATACATACTTACCTATGGCCCCACGCAGGTCGGTCCTCTTGTCCAGTAGAATCCAAGGGTACCTGTTGAATAAATTATACTCACAAGATCCAGGGGTCCAGGCTCCTCGGCAAATCCAGGGTTAATCCACGTACTTGTTAAAAATAAAAAAACGGTATTCCGACCACGAACTGAAAGGGGACCCATGTTTGCACATGGGTCACCTTCCCACGAATGCCAGAAACCCACTTTGACTTCTGTCTAAGTGGGTTTCTTCAGCCAATCAGGGAGTGCCACGTTGTAGCACTCTCCTGATCAGCTGTGTGCTCTTGTCCTCACTGACAGGCAGCACACGGCAGTGTTACAATGTAGCGCCTATGCGCTACATTGTAACCAATGCTGGGAACTTTCTGCCCTGCGGTTGACCTAAAGTGACGTCACCGCTGAGCAGAAAGTTCCCATCATTGGTTACAATGTAGCGCATAGGCGCTACATTGTAACACTGCCGTGTGCTGCCTGTCAGTGAGGACAGGACCACACAGCTGATCAGGAGAGTGCTACAACGTGGCACTCCCTGATTGGCTGAAGAAACCCACTTAGACAGAAGTCAAAGTGGGTTTCTGGCATTCGTGGGAAGGTGACCCATGTTAACAAGTACGTGGATTAACCCTGGATTTGCCGAGGAGCCTGGACCCCTGGATCTCGTGAGTATAATTTATTCAACAGGTACCCCTTGGATTCTACTGGACAAGAGGACCGACCTGCGTGGGGCCATAGGTAAGTATGTATGTATGTGTGTATGTATGTAATAAAATTATACTTTCACGTTGTGTGTGTCTTGTCTTTTTTTGGGTATTTTTTTAGTGGTAGTACTACAGGTACCAGCGGGCCCGTTTTTCCGCCGCATGCTGGTACTTGTGGTTCTCCAAGTACCAGCATGCGGGGGAGGCTTGCTGGGACTTGTAGTACTGCTACTAAAAACAATATCTTTTATTTTACAACAAAGGCTATCAGCCCTCCCATCCGCAGCCCATTGGATGGGGGGGGACAGCCTCGGGCTTCACCCCTGGCCCTTGGGTGGCTGGGGGGGGGGGACCCCTTGATTGAAGGGGTTCCCACTCCCCCAGGGTACCCCGGCCAGGGGTGACTAGTTGGATTTTTGATGCCACGGCCGCAGGGCGCTGTATAAAAGTGACCCCCGGCTGTGGCATTATCTGTCCAGCTAGTGGAGCCCGGTGCTGGTTTTAAAAATACGGGGGACCCCTACTCTTTTTGTCCCCCGTATTTTTGGGACCAGGACCAGGCGCAGAGCCCGATGCTGGTTGCTTAAATATGGGGGAACCCCTGTCATTTTTTTCCCCATATTTCTTCAACCAGGATCGGCTCAAAGAGCCCGAGGCTGGTTATGCTTAGGAGGGGGGACCCCACGCAATTTTTTTTGAAAAAATAAGCACTTTCCCACCCCTTCCCACTGATATACATGCACGGATCTCATGGATCCGTGCATGCCTATCCAATCACGAATAAAAAAAAAAAGTCTGTTTTTTTTAAGCACTTTTTTACGAGTTGTAATTTTTCACGGCAGTGTTTGTTCTTTTTTGGCTTTGCACTTCTTAGTAAATGACCGAGATTCATACTTAAACAGCCGCGTTTTGACCGATGGTGTATTCATTCGTAATTTTTTACCTGAACTTGCAAAAAATTACGAATGCCCTCATCACTGCCGTGATTAGTGTTTAGTAAATGACCGAGATTAACCGAGATGACACTGAAGAAAAAACGGCATCTCGGTCAAAATCGGGAGCTTAGTAAATATACCCCATTGTGTGATTGCTCAGTAAAACTATTGGTAAATAACAGCGCCCACATATAGATGTTGAAAGAAAGTATCTTTCATTTTGGCACTTATGACATTATACAGGTTCTGGCACACATCCTACATTCATGATGGACTATGATTTATGAAGCTGTCATATTGTAGATGCCAGTGACACTGATATAAATGGACTATTGTAATAAAGGGGAAATACACTACACTGAGCATCCCAGTGACAGTATTGCAGTACATTAAGCAACCCAGTGACAGCCATACAGTACACTGGCCATCCCAGTGATAGCCATACAGTACATTGAGCATCCCAGTGACAGCCATACAGTACACTGACCATCCCAGTGATAGCCATACAGTACATTGAGCATCCCAGTGACAGCCATACAGTACACTGGCCATCCCAGTGATAGCCATACAGTACATTGCGCATCCCAGTGATAGCCATACAGTACACTGACCATCCCAGTGATAGCCATACAGTACATTGAGCATCCCAGTGACAGCCACGCAGTACATTGAGCATCCCAGTGACAGCCATACAGTACACTGACCATCCCAGTGATAGCCATACAGTACATTGAGCATTCCAGTGACAGTATTGCAGTACATTAAGCATCCCAGTGACAGCCATACAGTACCCTGACCATCCATGTGACAGCCATACAGTATCTTAAAGTGAGAAAGAAGAATATGTGTGCCCTACTTTTTGCAAGTTTTGAGGGGAGAAAGAGTGTAATGCTGCCTGCACTAACGATTAATTCTAAATTGTTTAATAGCTATACGCAGAAAAAGAAGTACCCTTTGCTCCAAAAAAAAAAAAAGTTCTCATTAGAATATGGATTAAAATGTGTTTCAAATAAAAACATATATTTGTTGACAATTCACATCTATGGTTACATCAAACTGAAAGTTACTTGTGTGTATTCAATTAAATACCTTTAGGTTCTTCAAAATTTACACATATTTACACAGAATGTCCTCGGCCGGGTGGGTCAGGGCCGGCTCTACCATCAGGCAGCTTTAGGCGGCTGCCTACGGGCGCCAGCCACTGGAGGGCTCCACTGAATTCATCTAGCAAAAAACTGAAGGGTAAGGCTGTCTCTGTATTCAGGTCAGTAATGAACTTACAGATGGGGAGATGGGATACAATAAGGAGCATACAAATATATGATGCCGGAATACTGACAGCTGGCATCCTGAATTTTAGCATGCCAGGGAGGGTTAGGGTAGGCTGCGGCAAGGGAGGGTTAGGGTAACGGGTAAGGTTAATTAATTTAACTCAAGATGTTGGTATTATAGTGGTATGGTAAAGATGCCACTGTCGGTATTCTGACCGGCGGCATCCCGTAACCAACCCAAATTAAATATCTCCACTAAACCCCATATACAGTATATAAAGAATAGGCGGCACTCCATGCACTTTTAAAGTGAAAGTAGATTGTGAACAAGGTCACGATTTTTTTTTACTCTCTTTACAATATACACTGCTCAAAAAAATAAAGGGAACACTAAAATAACATATCCTAGATCTGAATGAATGAAATATTCTTATTAAATACTTTGTTCTTTACATAGTTGAATGTGCTGACAACAAAATCACTCAAAAATTATCAATGGAAATCAAATTTATTAACCCATGGAGATGGAGGTCTGGATTTGGAGTCACACTCAAAATTCAAGTAGAAAAACACACTACAGGCTGATCCAACTTTGATGTAATGTCCTTAAAACAAGTCAAAATGAAGCTCAGTAGTGTGTGTGGCCTCCACGTGCCTGTATGACCTCCCTACAATGCCTGGGCATGCTCCTGATGAGGTGGCGGATGGTCTCCTGAGGGATCTCCTCCCAGACCTGGACTAAAGCATCCACCAACTCCTGGACAGTCTGTGGTGCAACGTGGCGTTGGTGGATGGAGCAAGACATGATGTCACAGATGTGCTCAATTGGATTCAGGTCTGGGGAACGGGCGGGCCAGTCTATAGCATCAATGCCTTCGTCTTGCAGGAACTGCTGACACACTCCAGCCACATGAGGTCTAGCATTGTCTTGCATTAGGAAGAACCCAGGGCCAACCGCACCAGCATATGGTCTCACAAGGGGTCTGAGGATCTCATCTCGGTACCTAATGGCAGTCAGGCTACCTCTGGCGAGCACATGGAGGGCTGTGCGGCCCCCCAAAGAAATGCCACCCCACACCATTACTGACCCACTGCCAAACCGGTCATGCTGGAGGATGTTGCAAGCAGCAGAACGTTCTCCTTGGCGTCTTCAGACTCTGTCACGTTTGTCACATGTGCTCAGTGAGAACCTGCTTTCATCTGTGAAGAGCACAGGGTGCCAGTGGCGAATTTGCCAATCTTGGTGTTCTCTGGCAAATGCCAAACGTCCTGCATGGTGTTGGGCTGTAAGCACAACCCCCACCTGTGGGCGTTGGGCCCTCATACCACCCTCATGGAGTCTGTTTCTGATCGTTTGAGTAGACACATGCACATTTGAGGCTTGCTGGAGGTAATTTTGCAGGGCTCTGGCAGTGCTCCTCCTGTTCCTCCTTGCACAAAGGCGGAGGTAGCGGTCCTGCTGCTGGGTTGTTGCCCTCCTACGGCCTTCTCCACATCTCCTGGTAGCGCCTCCATGCTCTGGACACTACGCTGACAGACACAGCAAACCTTCTTGCCACAGCTCGCATTGATGTGCCATCCTGGATGAGCTGCACTACCTGAGCCACTTGTGTGGGTTGTAGACTCCGTCTCATGCTACCACTAGAGTGAAAGCACCGCCAGCTTTCAAAAGTGACCAAAACATCAGCCAGAAAGCATAGGAGCTGAGAAGTGGTCTGTGGTCACCGCCTGCAGAACAACTCCTTTATTGGGGGTGTCTTGCTAATTGCCTATAATTTCCACCTGTTGTCTATTCCATTTGCAGAACAGCATGTGAAATTGATTGTCAATCAGTGTTGCTTCCTAAGTGGACAGTTTGATTTCACAGAAGTGTGATTGACTTGGAGTTACATTGTGTTGTTTAAGTGTTCCCTTTATTTTTTTGAGCAGTGTACTTTATCACTTTAAAAGTCCTTAAGTGTTTTCCCATTTCTCTGTATATGTATAATGATGCAATCCATCCTAGCCCACCTGCATCTCCCCTCTGGTGGTGGGTTTTTTTTTAGGTTAGGGCCGGGCGCTAGGCTGATTCCTAGGGTGCACAGAGACCTTGCACCGGCCCTGGGGTGGGGACATAGCCTCGGGGGTAGGAGGCGTGGCTTCATAGGATGTCCCCCCATTTTCATCACTTTGGGGGTGTAATCTGTTCTCCCCAAGCAGCTGCGCTGCCCCCAGGCTCACCTACCTGGCCTGTGTAGATGCCGTGCATATGTGCACACCATCTATTCAGAGATCACCTGCTGCTTTTTGTGTGCCGAGCAGCGGTGATCAAATGCTCCCCTAACCTTCCTCCTGCCCATGGGACAATGTGGCCCACGGGTTGGACAACGGGACAGTAGTAAAAAGTTGGTTTCCAAAAATAGATGACTTTTTTGGTGTAAAAGTCTTACTGCTGGTACTACATACCTATCTCACTGATCCAGAAATGAGAATTTCTGTGTAAGGGAGGCTGTAACACAGTGCAATGCATCCTATTATTGCTACTATTAAGAGTACATAGGTTGGGTATCTGCACACTCAATATATGATATTCTTATGTTGTAAGGGAATCGTCACCCTACAACCACTTGAATAATCCCCTTTCTTGTATTTCAGACAATGCTCCTTATATATAGGGGATGCTGTCAGCTACAGTATATGTACATCAAAGTTGGGAGGAAAAGTGAGAAAGAAACTGTATTGTTGACGCACTAAGGAGAAGTTAACTGATCATAAAATATAACCTTTATTAGATATATTAAAATATGATGTCTATACGACCCAGACTACAGTGAAACATAAGAGTTAAAATCAGACAAACTAACATATATGTGAATCCTAATAGATTGAAAGGTGTAAATAAAAAATTAAAAACCGTGTCCGCGTGTTTCCTGTGTTTAGCAATTATAAGATTATTATGCCTATTTCAGTGCTACCACAGATCGGTCACTTGAAATATTTTAAATCAATTATGTATCGGCTGTCGCAATTGATACTGGTAGTTCACCCTGTCCAAATTGACAGCTTTAGATGATCGGTCCTATTATTTATATACCTTTTACTCAACAGAAATATCTCCCGGGAAATCACTCCACTTATATAGACTGTGGGTATAAATAAATGTAGGTACCATATATACTCGAGTATAAGCCGACTTTTTCAGCACATTTTTCTATGCTGAAAAAGCGCCCCTCAGCTTATACTCGAGTAATCTCGCGGCTGCAGCAGACGCCGTGGGCTGTGTGGGCGTCCGCTGCAGCCGGCTCCAGGGACAGACACTAGAGGTCATTATTGACCTCTAGTGTCTGTGCGGCGCTGCTATGAGAGAGACGTCATGACGTCTCTCCCATAGAGAGGAGCGGGCAGGCGAGCGAGCGGGCGGCCAGACGGACGGACGGAGCAGCAGTACGAGAAGCGGTCGGGAAGCAGGAGCGGGGCAGTGGTAAGTATTGTTTTTATTATTTTGTGTGTGTGAGTGTTTGTAAGCGGCGAAGGGGGCACAGCGACAGGGGGCAAAGAAAGAGGGGGCACAACTACTGGGGGCAAAGAAAGAGGGGGCACAACTACTGGGGGCAAAGAAAGAGGGAGCACAACTACTGGGGGCAAAGAAAGAGGGGACACAACTACTGGGGGCAAAGCAACAGGGGGGCATGTTTTTATCTGGCACTGTGGGGGGATATCTGTCACTGGGGGTATATTTGGCACTGGGGGCACAGCCATAGCAACAAGCATTACCCCCTGGCAACAAGCATAACACCTACAGCATGAAACCCCTGGCAACGAGCATGACACCCTGAGCATGAAAACCCCTGGCACCGTGCATTTCCCACCCTAGGCTTATACTCGAGTCAGTAATTTTTCCCAGGTTTTTGTGGTAAAATTAGGTGCCTCGGCTTATATTCGGGTCGACTTATACTCGAGTATATACGGTATATAAATTGACTCTGATTTAAGAGTTACTTTGATTACTTATGTCACCAATTATTACCACTATAAATCCCTGATGTTACATACAAATAGGAATTAGCTGGGAAATGAACTTCTATATAACACAGATATCACCTACATTCTTGCACAAATTACAGTAGGTAATTCGACCATGCATATAGGGGAAAATTGCTTGGGGGACAAACCAGTCCCAATAGTAGTGTGGGGCTTTGAGGGATATGGCAATCCCAATTTTGTCTATCAGCCCACGTACTGTATATTTCAGACATTTCTTGGTCCCAAGTGGTAATAATTGGTGACATAAGTAATATTGCAAGTGACCGATCTGTGGTAGCACTGAAATAGGCATAATAATCTTATAATTGCTAAACACAGGAAACACACGCGGACACGTTTTTTAATTCTTTATTTACACCTTTCAATCTATTAGGATTCACATATATGTTAGTTTGTCTGATTTTAACTCTTATGTTTCACTGTAGTCTGGGTCGTATAAACATCATATTTTAATATATCTAATAAAGGTTATGTTTTATGATCAATTAACTTCTCCTTAGTGCGTCAACCATACAGTTTCTTTCTCACTTTTCCTCCCAACTTTACTATTTAAGAGTAGCCAGAAAAGAACGGAAAATTGGGAAGGGGGGGTTAATGAGTGATAAAAAAAATATTGTTTTTGCTCTACCACCTTTCAACATTATTTGTATTTTTATACCCATCCACAGTATATACATGTATTATCATTTTGTTCCTTGTGCCACGAATTCCAGGTGAGTTGTTTTATTTTTTCCCCATAGTTTTCTAGGCATTGACACGTCCTCTTTTTTGCAGCTGCAGCGCCGGAAGGCAACTTTTTCTTTCATCTTCTTAATAAGAAGTCAAACTTTTCAGCACTTCTTTAAATAGCAAAGTAGAGTACTTAGAGTAAAGGTAACAGTCTTTGTGCTTCATTGCCAAGCACACATTTATACAAAGCTCATTCAAGACAAGGAAAAGTCCCAGGTACTGTCTGCCACTAGCACTACTGAAGTTTGTTTATTACATTCAGAAAGCATTGTTGGGGAGATCTATCAAAGCTTGGAGAAAAATAAAGTGGAGAGAGCTAGGCTGAATACACACAACAGTCGATATGGCAAGCACTCACACTTACCAATTGGCCGCTTGCTGTGTCTGTGTAAACTTCACAGCTGAGCCATCGATCGTGATGACCATGGCCTCGCTCGGCGGACCATTTTCCTGCCTTTTGGGGGCGTGCCCAGCGCTCCCCGAGCAGCTGGGCAGCCCCCGCTCCCCTCCTAGCACTGAATACATGCCGTGCGCGTGCGCACAGCATGTATTCAGTGATCACCGCCTGTTCTGCAGAGCAGCGGCTGATCAAAGGCTCTCCCAACTGCGCCCCCACCCGCGAAACACTGCTGCCTGCGGGTGGTACAGCGGGACAGGGTCCGAATAGCGGGACTGTCCTGCTGAAAACGGGACTGTCCCGCTGAATGCAGGACAGTTGGGAGGTATGGCTGAGCTGCCATTTAAATTTGCCCACCCAGCTGTGATATCAGTCCCTGCGGCCAGTGTACGGCCAGTCGTGGGTTATGTTGTTATATTGTTTCTGTGCAGAGTAAATACTGCCTGCTTTATTTTTACACTGCAATTTAGATTTCAGTTTGAACACACCCAGAGTTGTGGAAAAAAGGTTTTATCCTCCATCAGGACAATGCACCAGCCCCCACAGCTCTCTGTGGGGGAGATGTATTAAGCAGTGATAAAAGTAGAGAAGTGAGCCAGTGGAGAAGTTGCCCATGGCAACCAATCAGCATTGACGTAACATTTGTAATTTGCATACTATAAAAGTATACAGAGCAACTGATCTCCACTGGCTCACTTCTCCACTTTTATCACTGCTTAGTACATTTCCCCTTCTGTGAGGTAGTTTTTGGTCGAGAAACAGATTGCAGAACTAGAACACCCTCCGTACTCGCCAGACCTAGCACCATGTGACCTCTCTCTCTTCTCGAAAGTCAAATCTGTACTCAAGGGAACCCGTTTTGGATCAGTTACTGAGATAAAGAAGAAAACACTAGATGCAGAAGGGGAGTACATAGAAGGGGAACAGAATTAAGATAAACTTAATATAATTAAATGTCAATTATAGCATCAGTCTCGTTATTTAATAGTCACACCTCATATTTCTAATTTAAGAGCCAAC
This sequence comes from Pseudophryne corroboree, assembly GCF_028390025.1. Taxonomy (NCBI): domain Eukaryota; kingdom Metazoa; phylum Chordata; class Amphibia; order Anura; family Myobatrachidae; genus Pseudophryne; species Pseudophryne corroboree. The sequence continues at coordinate 39,079,607 of NC_086455.1, forward strand.
TCACCTGGAGTTACCCCAAGTTGCTCCAATACGGCACTACAAGTATACACAACTACTAATCCCATCCATGCCTCTCAGATCAATGATACATAAAATAGTAGTTGCTCAAATCAATTTATTATCCTTACATGCACCTGTGATGGATCAATAAATTGATTTTTAGCGAATGAAATGCCAACACTGATGGATTGTCATAATCCTGTATACAACAAGCTGATTAATCAGTCCAAATGGAACCAATAAGATGTCTATATATTTATTAGTAGAACATATCCCAATCACTAATGTTGGCAACAACTGATAATTATAAATGATCCAGTGTTATCTGAACTCTATGATAGTAAGTTGGCTGAAACATGGCAACACACTGTGGGGGAGATGTAAGAGGAAGTGGTAAGGGTCAGATGTGCTATTACCAGTCCTACTTGACACAACTAGGGATGAGCGGGTTCAGTTCTCAGGGAACCAAACCCCCCCCGAACCTATGGGATCCGGGACGATCCAAGTCACAGCTCTGATCTCCCTGCCTGCCCTGGATCCCCAATCAAGGCAAAACCTCAGAATCCCGCTGTCGGATCCTTAGGTGTTGCTTTGGATGCCGTTTTCCATAGTAATCTATGGAAGACCGCTGATTGACTGAGAGAGCCGTCTGTCATGGCTCTCAGCCAATCAGCGTGTCCCCATAGGCTACAATGGCCAAGATGGATGCCCCCACAGCTTTAATAGCGCCGCCGCCTGCACATGCCGACACCACCGCCCGCACTGCTGACACTCCCACATTGCCGGCATCACCACACTGCCCGCCCTGCCGGCACTCCTGCACTGAGGACACCTCCTGCACTGCTGACACTGCCGGCAACCCTGCACTGAGGACACCCCTGGCACTCCCGCACTACCGACATTGCCGGCACCCCTGCACTGAGTACACTGGGGTATATTTACTAAGGTCCCGATTTTGACCGAGATGCCGTTTTTTCTTAAAAGTGTCATCTCGGTAATTTACTAAGCAAAAATCACGGCAGTGATGAGGGCATTCGTAATATTTTGGATGTCCTTGGAAAAAATCACGAATCAATACACCATCGGTCAAATACGCCTGCAATTTGGTAGAAATCGGTCATTTACTAAAAAGTGCAAAACACAAACACTGCCGACAATAGCCAAACACTGCCGTGCTAAAATACAAATCGTGGAAAAGTGCTAAAAATAAACAGACCTGCTTTTTTATCCCGTGTTTGTATAGGCATGCACGGATCCATGAGATCTGTGCATGTTTATCAGTGGGAAGGTTTGGGAAATGTTATAATTTTTCTAAAAAAAATTGTGTGGGGTCCCCCCTCCTTAACCAAACCAGCCTCGGGCTCATTGAGCCGGCCCTGGTTGCAAAAATATGGGGGGAAAATTGACAGGGGTTCCCCCATATTTAAACAACCAGCACCGGGCTCTGCGCCTGGTCCTGGTTCCAAAAATACGGGGGACAAAAAGCGTAGGGGTCCCCCATATTTTTGAAACCAGCACCGGGATCCACTAGCTGGACAGATAATGCCACAGCCGGGGGTCACTTTTATACAGTGCCTTGCGGCCGTGGCATCAAATATCCAAGTAGTCACCCCTGGCCGGGGTACCCTGGGGGAGTGGGGACCCCTTCAATCAAGGGGTCCCCCCCCAGCTACCCAAGGGCCAGGGGTGAAGCCCGAGGCTGTCCCCCCCATCCAATGGGCTGCGGATGGGGGGCTGATAGCCTTTGTTCAAAGTAATGAATATTGTTTTTAGTAGCAGTACTACAAGGCCCAGCAAGCCTCCCCCGCAAGCTGGTACTTGGAGAACCACAAGTACCAGCATGCGGCGGAAAACCGGGCCCGCTGGTGCCTGTAGTACTACTACTAAAAAAATACCCCAATAAAGACAATACACACACACCTTGAAAGTATAACTTTAATACATACATACACACCACCATATACACATACTTACCTTATGTTCACACGAGGGTCGGTCCTCTTCTCCAGTAGAATCCATGGTGTACCTGTTGAAAAAATCCTACTCACCAAATCCAGTGTAGAGGGCTCCTCGGATAATCCATTTGTAATCCACGTACTTGTAAAAATAAAAAAACGGGACACCCGACCACAAACTGAAAGGGGCCCCATGTTTTCACATGGGACCCCTTTCCCCGAATGCCAGAAACCCCCTCTGACTGATGTCTAAGTGGGTTTCTTCAGCCAATCAGGGAGCGCCACGTTGTGGCACCCTCCTGATCGGCTGTGTGCTCCTGTACTGTCTGACAGGCGGCACACGGCAGTGTTACAATGTAGCGCCTATGCGCTCCATTGTAACCAATGGTGGGAACTTTCAGGTCGGCGGTTGACCGAAAGTGACCTCACCGCTGACCTGAAAGTTCCCACCATTGGTTACAATGGAGCGCATAGGCGCTACATTGTAACACTGCCGTGTGCCGCCTGTCATACAGTACAGGAGCACACAGCCAATCAGGAGGGTGCCAAACGTGGCGCTCCCTGATTGGCTGATGGAACCTTCTTGGACTTAAGTCAGAGGGGGTTCCAGGCATTCGGGGAAAGGGGACCCATGTGAAAACATGGGTCCCCTTTCAGTGCGAGGTCGGGTATCCGTTTTTTTATTTTTACAAGTATGTGGATTACAAAAGGATTTACCGAGGAGCCTAAAACACTGGATTATGTGAGTATAATTTTTTCAACAGGTACACCATGGATTCTACTGGAGAAGAGGACCGACCTGCGTGGGAACATAAGGTAAGTATATGTATATGGAGGTGTGGATGGATGTATTAAAGTTATACTTTCAAGGTGTGTGTGTGTTGTCTTTATTTGGGTATTTTTTAAGTAGTAGTACTACAGGTACCAGCGGGCCCATTTTTCCGCCGCATGCTGGTACTTGTGGTTCTCCAAGTACCAGCTTGCGGGGGAGGCTTGCTGGGACTTGTAGTATTGCTACTAAAAACAATATCAATCACTTTGAACAAAGGCTATCAGCCCCCCATCCGCAGCCCATTGGATGGGGGGACAGCCTCGGGCTTCACCCCTGGCCCTTGGGTGGCTGGGGGGGGACCCCCTTGATTGAAGGGGTCCCCACTCCCCCAGGGTACCCCGGCCAGGGGTGACTAGTTGGATATTTGATGCCACGGCCGCAAGGCACTGTATAAAAGTGACCCCCGGCTGTGGCATTATCTGTCCAGCTAGTGGAGCCCGGTGCTAATTTCAAAAATACGGGGGACCCCTACGCTTTTTGTCCCCCGTATTTTTGGAACCAGGACCAGGCACAGAGCCCGATGCTGGTTGTTTAAATATGGGGGAACCCCTGTCCATTTTTTCCCCATATTTCTGCAACCAGGATCGGCTCAAAGAGCCCGAGGCTGGTTTGCCTTAGGAGGGGGGACCCCACGCAATTTTTTTAAAAACATTTTAAACATTTTTTTTTATTTTTACAAGGTGCACAATGAAGCCCAGCACGGATCTCTCAGATCCGGCCGAGATTCATTGTATTAAAGTCGGCAGTGTTTTACAAGTCACTCACGTAAAACACTGCCAAAAAAAACGAATGACATCGACATCGGAAAACCCGAAAATGCAGAATACGGCAGCTTAGTAAATTAGTCGTAATCAATTCAAAAAGTTGCATATTTACACTTTCGATGTCATTCGTGATTGAACTTTGACCTCAAACGGGAAAATACGAATCTTAGTAAATTTTAGAGATGAGCGGGTTCGGTTCCTCGGAATCCGAACCCCCCCGAACTTCAGCCTTTTTACACGGGTCCGAGGCAGACTCGGATCTTCCCGCCTTGCTCGGTTAACCCGAGCGCGCCCGAACGTCATCATCCCGCTGTCGGATTCTCGCGAGGCTCGTATTCTATCGCAAGACTCGGATTCTATATAAGGAGCCGCGCGTCGCCGCCATTTTCACACGTGCATTGAGATTGATAGGAAGAGGACGTGGCTGGCGTCCTCTCCGTTAGAATAGATAGAGACACTTGAGTTGATTTACTACTAACTTAGTAATTTTGGGGAGCATTAGGAGTACTCAGAGTGCAGAGTTTTGCTGATAGTTACTAGTGACCACCACCAGTTTTATTTATTATTTAATATAATCCGTTCTCTGCCTGAAAAAAAACGATACACAGTCACATACCATATCTGTGCTCAGCCTCAGTGTGCTGCATGATAATATCATCTATGTATATCTGACTGTGCTGAGTGCTCACTGCTCACACAGCTGAATTGTGGAGGAGACTGGGGTGCAGTTATAGCAGGAGTACAGTGCACACTTTTGCTGCCAGTGTGACTGACCAATGACCACCAGTATATTGTCTGCCTGAAAAAGTTAAACACTCCTGTGGTGTTTTTTTTTTTTTATTCTATAAACGCATTCTGCTGACAGTGTCCAGCAGGTCCGTCATTCATTATATTATATAAATATTTACCTGCAGTAGTGTTATATTTTTTTTGTTCATCTCTATCATCTTTATCATCTCTATATTAGCAGACGCAGTACGGTAGTCCACGGCTGTGGCTACCTCTGTGTCGTCAGTGCTCGTCCATAATTGTATACCTACCTGTGGTGGGTTTTTTTTTTCTATCTTCTTCATACTAGTAGTTTAGGAGTCTGCTGACAGTGTCCAGCAGGTCCGTCATTATATTATATATACCTGCAGTAGTGATATATATATATTTTTTATATCATTATCATCTCTATACTAGCAGACGCAGTACGGTAGTCCACGGCTGTAGCTACCTCTGTGTCGTCAGTGCTCGTCCATAATTGTATACCTACCTGTGGTGGGGTTTTTTTTTCTATCTTCTTCATACTAGTAGTTTAGGAGTCTGCTGACAGTGTCCAGCAGGTCCGTCATTATATTATATATACCTGCAGTAGTGATATATATATATATATTTTTTATATCATTATCATCTCTATACTAGCAGATGCAGTACGGTAGTCCACGGCTGTAGCTACCTCTGTGTCGTCAGTGCTCGTCCATAATTGTATACCTACCTGTGGTGGGGTTTTTTTTTCTATCTTCTTCATACTAGTAGTTTAGGAGTCTGCTGACAGTGTCCAGCAGGTCCGTCATTATATTATATATACCTGCAGTAGTGATATATATATATTTTTTATATCATTATCATCTCTATACTAGCAGACGCAGTACGGTAGTCCACGGCTGTAGCTACCTCTGTGTCGTCAGTGCTCGTCCATAATTGTATACCTACCTGTGGTGGGGTTTTTTTTTCTATCTTCTTCATACTAGTAGTTTAGGAGTCTGCTGACAGTGTCCAGCAGGTCCGTCATTATATTATATATACCTGCAGTAGTGATATATATATATTTTTTATATCATTATCATCTCTATACTAGCAGACGCAGTACGGTAGTCCACGGCTGTAGCTACCTCTGTGTCGTCAGTGCTCGTCCATAATTGTATACCTACCTGTGGTGGGTTTTTTTTTTCTATCTTCTTCATACTAGTAGTTTAGGAGTCTGCTGACAGTGTCCAGCAGGTCCGTCATTATATTATATATACCTGCAGTAGTGATATATATATATTTTTTATATCATTATCATCTCTATACTAGCAGATGCAGTACGGTAGTCCACGGCTGTAGCTACCTCTGTGTCGTCAGTGCTCGTCCATAATTGTATACCTACCTGTGGTGGGTTTTTTTTTTCTATCTTCTTCATACTAGTAGTTTAGGAGTCTGCTGACAGTGTCCAGCAGGTCCGTCATTATATTATATATACCTGCAGTAGTGATATATATATATTTTTTATATCATTATCATCTCTATACTAGCAGACGCAGTACGGTAGTCCACGGCTGTAGCTACCTCTGTGTCGTCAGTGCTCGTCCATAATTGTATACCTACCTGTGGTGGGGTTTTTTTTTCTATCTTCTTCATACTAGTAGTTTAGGAGTCTGCTGACAGTGTCCAGCAGGTCCGTCATTATATTATATATACCTGCAGTAGTGATATATATATATTTTTTATATCATTATCATCTCTATACTAGCGGACGCAGTACGGTAGTCCACGGCTGTAGCTACCTCTGTGTCATCAGTGCTCGTCCATAATTGTATACCTACCTGTGGTGGGGTTTTTTTTCTATCTTCTTCATACTAGTAGTTTAGGAGTCTGCTGACAGTGTCCAGCAGGTCCGTCATTATATTATATATACCTGCAGTAGTGATATATATATATTTTTTATATCATTATCATCTCTATACTAGCAGACGCAGTACGGTAGTCCACGGCTGTAGCTACCTCTGTGTCGTCAGTGCTCGTCCATAATTGTATACCTACCTGTGGTGGGGTTTTTTTTTCTATCTTCTTCATACTAGTAGTTTAGGAGTCTGCTGACAGTGTCCAGCAGGTCCGTCATTATATTATATATACCTGCAGTAGTGATATATATATATTTTTTATGTCATTATCATCTCTATACTAGCAGACGCAGTACGGTAGTCCACGGCTGTAGCTACCTCTGTGTCGTCAGTCACTCGTCATCCATAAGTATACTAGTATCCATCCATCTCCATTGTTTACCTGAGGTGCCTTTTAGTTGTGCCTATTAAAATATGGAGAACAAAAATGTTGAGGTTCCAAAAATAGGGAAAGATCAAGATCCACTTCCACCTCGTGCTGAAGCTGCTGCCACTAGTCATGGCCGAGACGATGAAATTCCATCAACGTCGTCTGCCAAGGCCGATGCCCAATGTCATAGTACAGAGCATGTAAAATCCAAAACACTAAATATCAGTAAAAAAAGGACTCAAAAATCTAAAATAAAATCGTCTGAGGAGAAGCGTAAACTTGCCAATATGCCATTTACCACACGGAGTGGCAAGGAACGGCTGAGGCCCTGGCCTATGTTCATGGCTAGTGGTTCAGCTTCACATGAGGATGGAAGCACTCAGCCTCTCGCTAGAAAAATGAAAAGACTTAAGCTGGCAAAAGCACAGCAAAGAACTGTGCGTTCTTCGAAATCACAAATCCACAAGGAGAGTCCAATTGTGTCGGTTGCGATGCCTGACCTTCCCAACACTGGACGTGAAGAGCATGCGCCTTCCACCATTTGCATGCCCCCTGCAAGTGCTGGAAGGAGCACCCGCAGTCCAGTTCCTGATAGTCAGATTGAAGATGTCAGTGTTGAAGTACACCAGGATGAGGAGGATATGGGTGTTGCTGGCGCTGGGGAGGAAATTGACAAGGAGGATTCTGATGGTGAGGTGGTTTGTTTAAGTCAGGCACCCGGGGAGACACCTGTTGTCCGTGGGAGGAATATGGCCATTGACATGCATGGTGAAAATACCAAAAAAAATCAGCTCTTCGGTGTGGAAGTATTTCAACAGAAATGCGGACAACAGGTGTCAAGCCGTGTGTTGCCTTTGTCAAGCTGTAATAAGTAGGGGTAAGGACGTTAACCACCTCGGAACATCCTCCCTTATACGTCACCTGCAGCGCATTCATCATAAGTCAGTGACAAGTTCAAAAACTTTGGGCGACAGCGGAAGCAGTCCACTGACCAGTAAATCCCTTCCTTTTGTAACCAAGCTCACGCAAACCACCCCACCAACTCCCTCAGTGTCAATTTCCTCCTTCCCCAGGAATGCCAATAGTCCTGCAGGCCATGTCACTGGCAATTCTGATGAGTCCTCTCCTGCCTGGGATTCCTCCGATGCATCCTTGAGTGTAACGCCTACTGCTGCTGGCGCTGCTGTTGTTGCTGCTGGGAGTCGATGGTCATCCCAGAGGGGAAGTCGTAAGACCACTTTTACTACTTCCACCAAGCAATTGACTGTCCAACAGTCCTTTGCGAGGAAGATGAAATATCACAGCAGTCATCCTGCTGCAAAGCGGATAACTGAGGCCTTGGCATCCTGGGCGGTGAGAAACGTGGTTCCGGTATCCATCATTACTGCAGAGCCAACTATAGACTTGTTTGAGGTACTGTGTCCCCGGTACCAAATACCATCTAGGTTCCATTTCTCTAGGCAGGCGATACCGAAAATGTACACAGACCTCAGAAAAAGACTCACCAGTGTCCTAAAAAATGTAGTTGTACCCAATGTCCACTTAACCACGGACATGTGGACAAGTGGAGCAGGGCAGGGTCAGGACTATATGACTGTGACAGCCCACTGGGTAGATGTATTGACTCCCGCCGCAAGAACAGCAGAGGCGGCACCAGTAGCAGCATCTCGCAAACGCCAACTCTTTCCTAGGCAGGCTACGCTTTGTATCACCGCTTTCCAGAATACGCACACAGCTGAAAACCTCTTACGGCAACTGAGGAAGATCATCGCAGAATGGCTTACCCCAATTGGACTCTCCTGTGGATTTGTGGCATCGGACAACGCCAGCAATATTGTGTGTGCATTAAATCTGGGCAAATTCCAGCACGTCCCATGTTTTGCACATACCTTGAATTTGGTGGTGCAGAATTATTTAAAAAACGACAGGGGCGTGCAAGAGATGCTGTCGGTGGCCAGAAGAATTGCGGGACACTTTCGGCGTACAGGCACCACGTACAGAAGACTGGAGCAACACCAAAAACGCCTGAACCTGCCCTGCCATCATCTGAAGCAAGAAGTGGTAACGAGGTGGAATTCAACCCTCTATATGCTTCAGAGGTTGGAGGAGCAGCAAAAGGCCATTCAAGCCTATACAACTGACCACGATATAGGAGGTGGAATGCACCTGTCTCAAGCGCAGTGGAGAATGATTTCAACGTTGTGCAAGGTTCTGCAACCTTTTGAACTTGCCACACGTGAAGTCAGTTCAGACACTGCCAGCCTGAGTCAGGTCATTCCCCTCATCAGGCTTTTGCAGAAGAAGCTGGAGACATTGAAGGAGGAGCTAACACTGAGCGATTCCGCTAGGCATGTGGGACTTGTGGATGGAGCCCTTAATTCGCTTAACAAGGATTCACGGGTGGTCAATCTGTTGAAATCAGAGCACTACATTTTGGCCACCGTGCTCGATCCTAGATTTAAAACCTACGTTGTATCTCTCTTTCCGGCAGACACAAGTCTGCAGGTGTTCAAAGAACTGCTGGTGAGAAAATTGTCAAGTCAAGCGGAACGCGACCTGTCAACATCTCCTCCTTCACATTCTCCCGCAACTGGGGGTGCGAGGAAAAGGCTCAGAATTCCGAGCCCACCCGCTGGCGGTGATGCAGGGCAGTCTGGAGCGACTGCTGATGCTGACATCTGGTCCGGACTGAAGGACCTGCCAACGATTACGGACATGTCGTCTACTGTCACTGCATATGATTCTCTCACCATTGAAAGAATGGTGGAGGATTATATGAGTGACCGCATCCAAGTAGGCACGTCAGACAGTCCGTACGTATACTGGCAGGAAAAAGAGGCAATTTGGAGGCCCTTGCACAAACTGGCTTTATTCTACCTAAGTTGCCCTCCCACAAGTGTGTACTCCGAAAGAGTGTTTAGTGCCGCCGCTCACCTTGTCAGCAATCGGCGTACGAGGTTACTTCCAGAAAATGTGGAGAAGATGATGTTCATTAAAATGAATTATAATCAATTCCTCCATGGAGACATTCACCAGCAGCAATTGCCTCCACAAAGTACACAGGGAGCTGTGATGGTGGATTCCAGTGGGGACGAATTGATAATCTGTGAGGAGGGGGATGTACACGGTGATGAATCGGAGGATGATGATGAGGTGGACATCTTGCCTCTGTAGAGCCAGTTTGTGCAAGGAGAGATTAATTGCTTCTTTTTTGGTGGGGGTTCAAACCAACCCGTCATTTCAGTCACAGTCGTGTGGCAGACCCTGTCACTGAAATGATGGGTTGGTTAAAGTGTGCATGTCCTGTTTATACAACATAAGGGTGGGTGGGAGGGCCCAAGGACAATTCCATCTTGCACCTCTTTTTTCTTTCATTTTTCTTTGCGTCATGTGCTGTTTGGGGAGTGTTTTTTGGAAGGGCCATCCTGCGTGACACTGCAGTGCCACTCCTAGATGGGCCAGGTGTTTGTGTCGGCCACTAGGGTCGCTTATCTTAGTCACACAGCTACCTCATTGCGCCTCTTTTTTTTCTTCTTTGCGTCATGTGCTGTTTGGGGAGTATTTTTTGGAAGGGCCATCCTGCGTGACACTGCAGTGCCACTCCTAGATGGGCCAGGTGTTTGTGTCGGCCACTAGGGTCACTTATCTTAGTCACACAGCTACCTCATTGCGCCTCTTTTTTTTCTTCTTTGCGTCATGTGCTGTTTGGGGAGTATTTTTTGGAAGGGCCATCCGGCCTGACACTGCAGTGCCACTCCTAGATGGGCCAGGTGTTTGTGTCGGCCACTAGGGTCGCTTAGCTTACTCACACAGCTACCTCATTGCGCCTCTTTTTTTCTTTGCGTCATGTGCTGTTTGGGGAGTGTTTTTTGGAAGGGCCATCCTGCGTGACACTGCAGTGCCACTCCTAGATGGGCCAGGTGTTTGTGTCGGCCACTTGGGTCGCTGAGCTTAGTCACACAGCTACCTCATTGCGCCTCTTTTTTTCTTTGCGTCATGTGCTGTTTGGGGAGTGTTTTTTGGAAGGGCCATCCTGCGTGACACTGCAATGCCACTCCTAGATGGACCAGGTATTTGTGTCGGCCACTTGGGTCGCTGAGCTTAGTCATCCAGCGACCTCGGTGCAAATTTTAGGACTAAAAATAATATTGTGAGGTGTGAGGTGTTCAGAATAGACTGAAAATAAGTGGAAATTATGGTTATTGAGGTTAATAATACTTTGGGATCAAAATGACCCCCAAATTCTATGATTTAAGCTGTTTTTTAGGGTTTTTTGAAAAAAACACCCGAATCCAAAACACACCCGAATCCGACAAAAAAAATTCGGTGAGGTTTTGCCAAAACGCGTTCGAACCCAAAACACGGCCACGGAACCGAACCCAAAACCAAAACACAAAACCCGAAAAATTTCCGGTGCACATCTCTATTTACCCCACTGTTGGCACTCCTGCAGTGAGGAAAAACAAATGGTTAGAGACAATAGTCTCAAACCCCACAAACCGGCGCTAATTAATTATATTTCATTAAAAACCAGTATTTCTTTAAAGCTGCTGAGTAAAGACAGCTTGCTAGGCTGCACAACAAAAACTATTAGAACAAAAGGAAATAACTCTGCGCTTAGAAACACTTAACAGATTTTTATACGTGTGGTCTGTCATGTAGAATAAATGACTCAGTGAGACTTTGTATATTGATACTTTTATCTAAAAATATTTATGGTTAACATGTAACATTTATCACAACACACAAGTAATAGTAAGTTAGTAGCTGTTAGGCATAAAAAAAAATCTGGTTAATAATAAATGAGTAGCTAAAAGCTTATGAATAAGCACTGAAGATTACTTTTTATATAAAGATATATTTAAATATTTATAAACACATCATCATAAGGTGTAAAATATTACTCTCCTTGTAGGTATTTATATAGTTACACTGGCGTCCCAGTGTGTTACTGAAATAAATGTTCCGCAAAAGATTCACACTGATTACATTACAGTCTCTTGAAGACAGCATATACTTGAATATAATTACCCCCGTGCTGGTTCCTGAAGGTTCCGTTAGCAATGTTACACGTGGTATATCTGATGATAGGTAATTGCTGCTTAATAGCGCTGTACAGAACAGCCCCGCTGGGAGATAAGTATGTCCCTGCTCTCCCGTCAATGCTGCCCGCTGTTACACTCTACAGCTTGTTAATTTCTATAGTGGGATGCGGTCCTCACAGCGGAGGTCAGCCCGGACTCACCCGGCATATAGCAACAAGTCCTTGCAGTGATTAATGCTGATGCTGTTTAGTGGGATCTTGTGCATTCACCCGTGATGTTAATTGGTGATCCGGACTTTGCATCGGAGGCCACGCAGGGTTCAGCCGAAGATAGCCGGGTGTAATTTCAGCGGTGTGCGGGAGCTGTTGGAAGTAGCGGTGAATACCAGTTGGAGAGTAACTTCAAAAGAGTGGGCGTCAACGCGTTTCGTCTCCTAGCAACCGGAGACTTCCGTCTTGAGGAAGTCTCCGATTGCTAGGAGACGAAACACGTTGACTGTACCCTGCAATGCCGACACTGCTGGCACCATTGCACTGAGGACACAGCTGGCACCCTTGCACTGCCAGCATCACCGCACTGAGGACACTGCTGGCACCCTTACACTACCAACTCTGCCGGCACCACAGTATTGAGGACACTGCTGGCACCCCTGCACTGCCGGCACCACCGTACTGAGGACACCGCTGACACCCCTACACTGCCGGCACTACCGGTCTAAGGACACCACTGGCACTTCAGCACTGCCGACACTGCCAGCACCACCGCACTGAGGACACCGCTGACACCCCTGCACTACCGCTCTAAGGACACCGCTGGCACCCCTGCACTGCCGGCACCAATGCACTAAGGACACCACTGGCACCCCTGCACTACCGACACTGCCAGCACCACAGCATTGAGGACACTGCTGACACCCCTGCACTGCTGACATTGCCGGCACCACCGCACTGAGGACACCGCTGACACCCCTGCACTGCTGGCACTACTGCTCTAAGGACACCGCTGGCACCCCTGCACTGCTGACACTGCTGGCACCACCACACTGAAGGCACTGCTGACAACCCCGCACTGAGGACCCTCTGTCACAGTAAGTGCACTATTGGTGTATCTAACCTGCACTGTAACTCGTGCTGTATCTGACCTGCCCGGTATCCAACCCACATTGTATTTGACCTACACTGAAACCCATGCTGTAGCCGACCCACACTGTATCTGACCTGCATTGTATTTGACCCACACTGTATTCAACCCACACTGTATCCAACCTACGCTGTATCCAACCCACACTGTATTTAACCCGCACTGTAACCTGCACTTTATCCGGCCGATGCTGTATCTGACCCACAATATATACTACTCACAGTGTATGCATCTGTGCAGGGTGAATACTGGCTGCTTTATTTTTACACTGCAATTTAGATTTCAGTTTAAACACGCCCCACCCAAATCTAACTCTCTCTGCACATGTTATATCTGTCCCCCCTGCAGTGCACATGGGGGGGTCATTCCGACCCGATCGCACGCTGCAGTTGTTCGCAGCGCAGCGATCAGGTCGGAACTGTGCATGCGCCGCCGCATGCCAGACGGCTGAAGGCCATCATTACCTAGCAATCGCCTCTGCCTGATTGACAGACAGAGGCGGCCACTGGGCGCTAGGGTGCGGCACAGCGGCGTTTGGCCGCTATTTTTGGGGTGCGGTCCAGCCAATGCAGGCGTGGCCAGACTGTGCGGAGGGGCGGCCGCAGCGGCTGCGTGACGTCACACGCAGCCGCTGCGACCCGGGGCAGCAACGAGTAACTCCCGGACAGCCGTGGGAGCTGCGCTGGCCGGGAGTTACTCTTCAAATACAAAAGCATCGCCACTGTGCGATGCCATTGTACTTGTGTGATGGGGGGGGGGGGGCGGACTGACATGCGGGGTGGACTAGCCCTGTGCTGGGCGTCCCCCCACATGTCTGGTAAGATGATCGCAGCTGTGCTAAATTTAGCACAGCTACGATCAACTCGGAATGACCCCCATGGTTTTGCCCAACTGCTAACAAATTTGCTGCTGCGATCAACTCTGAATTAGTCCCTGTATGCGATCTGCACTACATACAACCCAAAATAAATCCACCTACACTGTATCTGACCTGCCCTATATCCACCTACACTGTATCTGACCTGTCCTATATCCACCTGCACTGTATCTGACCCACACTGTAACCTGCATTGTATCTGACCCGCTTTGTATCCAACCTACACTGTAATCCGCACTGTGTCTGACCAGCACTGTAAACTGGTCAGTATTTAACTGTGTGTCCCAAAGTATTCTGCACTGTACTACGCAGGTACGGAATGCTATTTGTGATTGCGGAGATTTTGGGGAGCTACTCGACAGAATGGCTGATTGATTGGGGCTTTATATGGGCACAGAGTGCCAGTCATCAGGGACCCAGGGCCCCCAGGAGGGGGGAACAGACTGAGCACTGAGAATATGCATGTGCTGAGGGCATGTGCACTTGTATAGGGGGCATCAATGTCTGCTGTTGCTATTTTGCACATGGTTTCTGGGGGGTTTTCTTTGATGTTTGGTAACTACTTTAGAGCAATGATATTCTACACACGATTCTCAGGAAATATCTGTACTGGGTTGTTTTCTGTTGATAGTACTTGTGAGTTGGTTTGATTGGTTATTGCTAATACATTACTAATTTGTAAAACATTTTTAAACAGAAATAACTGCCGCGTGTTTGTGCCGCTGCTCTGTTGCTTAGTTTAGCTAGCCAGGCTTTGGCCTATGTTGATGAACAGTATTGTGAGCAGGGGTGGTATTCAGTATGCCGGCTGTTGGGATCCCAGCGCTCAGTATACCGGCGCCAGAATCCCAACACCTGGCATACCAACAACTATTCTCCCTCTTGGGGGTCCACGACTCCCCTGGAGGGAGAATAAATAGCGTGGCACGCAAAGCGCGCTACTGTGTCCGCAGCATGGCGAGCACAGTGAGCCCGCAAGGGTCTCATTTGCACTCGCCCAGCTGTCGGCATGCCGGCGGTCGAGATCCCGGCACCGGTATACTGGCAACCGGCATATCATACTACACCCGTGAGCAGTGAGGTGGTCAAAATTGACTGGAAATGAATGTTATGTTACTGAGGCTAATAATACGAGGAACAAAAACACCCCCCCCCCACCCCCTCCAAATTCTGTTATTTTAGCTGTTTTGATGTTTTAAAAAAAAAGAACTAGAACCAAAATCAAAACCCAAAAAGGTGCTTTTGGCAAAACCAATCCAGATCCAAAACCAAAACACAAAGGGGGTCATTCCGAGTTGATAATAGCTGTGCTTAATTTAGCACAGCTATGATCACTGACACAGACATGCGGAGGGGACACCCAGCACAGGGCTAGCCCGCCCCGCGTGTCTGTCCGCCCTACAATGCTTTTGTACTTGTGGAGTAACTCCCGGCCAACGCAGCACCTGCGGCTGGCCGGGAGTTGACCCCCCCCCCCCCGCACGGTCTGGCCATGCCTGCGTTGGCCAGACCGAGCCCCCATAATGGCAGCCAAGCGCCACCGTGCTGCCACCTCCCACTCAGCGACCGCCTCTGCCAGTTAATCAGGCAGAGGCGATCGCTAGGAAACGCTGGCGCATGCGCAGTTCCGACCCGATCTCTGCGCTGCGATAAACTGCAGCGAGCGATCGGGTCGGAATGACCCCCAAAACCCGAAACGTGTCCGGTGCACATCTCTATAATGAGCCTCTGTATTTATGAAAGAAGATAGCATAGAGGAAAATCACTTTTCTCTACGGTATCTGCAACCATCTAAAATTTTGCCGTCAATATACAATTGTATAGCGATGGAAAATAATTTACAAAACACGTATACATTTACTGCTTATTGTTTTTTCACAAATCAGCAGGTAAGTGTGCTGAGCTGCAGCAGCTACTGGTGTCCAAGCTGGGTGTGGTTCATCAAATCGACAGTGTCTAGGTCGACAATGTTTAGGTCGACCACTATAGGTCGACAGTCACTAGGTCGACATGGATGGAAGGTCGACAGGGTTTCTAGGTCGACATGTGCTAGGTCGACAGGTCTAAAGGTCGACATGAGGATTTTTTTTTTTTTTGTCGTTTTCTTCATAGAGTGACCAGGATCCCAAATTAGTGCACCGCGTCCCCTCGCATGGCTCGCTTTGCTCGCCATGCTTCGGGCATGGCGCCTTCGCTCCGCTACCGCTTCGCTCAGCACACTTTACCATTCCAATCGTAGTCCACGTGGATCGTTAAGTATGAAAAAAATCAAAAAAAGAAAAAAATGTGAAAAACTCATGTCGACCTTTAGACCTGTCGACCTGGCACATGTCGACCTAGAAACCCTGTCGACCTTCCATCCATGTCGACCTAGTGACTGTCGACCTATAGTGGTCGACCTAAACATTGTCGACCTAGACACTGTCGATCTTCAGACCGGATCCCGTCCAAGCTGCACACGGGAGATTTCATGATGGCTGCGAGACAATAATATTTGATCAAGAATACTGGATCAACTGCGTGAAGACTAACCTGGTACAGTAAAAATATTTTGCCTTTAGCTGAGATGAGTGGACCGCCATAACTTATTAAAGCTTTAATGATTTTCTGAGAACACACTCATTTCAGAGAAATGTCCATTCAAGTTATCGTAGGAAGCAGCTGGTTCTAAGTTTCCATAATAATGAGCAAATTCTTTCTTAAGTGCAAATTCTTTCTGAAGTGTCTGTTGCATAGTCTTGCCATGGGCATACATATTTCACTGAATTAAATCCTTCTTTACTGAAATGATAGGAAGTGCATAAGTACAATTAATATCACTCTCAGTAACATGCCACTTACCATGTGTGTGGGTGGGTGGCAGTTGTGCAAGTAGAAATATTTTATTAATGGTACTGTGTGCCAGAAAATGGGCGTGGTAATGGGTCATGAGGGGACATGACCACATGACACTAGGGGAGTGGCTATATTACACTAGGGGTGTGGCCACACAGCATAGTTTCTTTTCTTTGCACTCAAGAGGCAAGGTTAGAAATATATAGTACTGCCTCCAGTATAATAGGAATATATAGTAATAACCCCAGTATAATAGAAATTTATTGTAAATTGCAATTTAATAAAAATACATAGTAATGCCCCCATTATAACAGGAATATATACTGTAGTAGTACCCAACCGTCCGAATCTCAGCCCTTGTTTCACAGTAAGTTGTCAGTAAGACGTCTCCTCCACCAACATGTTTCGAACAGAGAATGGTGGTTTTCAAGGAGAGGAGGGATCTAACCAGTATTTAAATCCCATCTGACCAATCAGAAAATTTCTCTATCAACTAATTCTTCACAGTGCTATTATCTCAACAAATCACCCTACATATAAATTGCCTGGCAGCCATCCCCAAAATCCCATAAAAATACATATTAAAAACATGAATTCATTATGATGATGTCATATGTTTTGCCCTTCCCCTTCACTCATTGGTTATAAAATCCATCCATCAATGGGCCCAATTCACTACGGATTGCAATTGCAAAGCTGTTTGCAGCAGCTTGGCAATTGCAATCCTTAGCACTGCAAATGCAGGAGGAGGTGAATACTGAGATTGCATTTGAGATGAAAATCGCGACCATCGGTTGCAGTGTTCATCTTCGATGGCAGACTGAGTAAACGTATTGTTTCTCAGGCTTGCCATCGCAGTGCGGCTTCCGAGGCCAAGCGAACTGTGGGCCTAATTCAGAGTCGATCGCATCAGCAAATTTGTTAGCAGTTGGGCAAAACCATGTGCACTGCAGGGGGGGCAGATATAACATGTGCAGAGAGAGTTAGATTTGGGTGGGGTGTATTCAAACTGAAATCTAAATTGCAGTGTAAAAATAAAGCAGCCAGTATTTACCCTGCACAGAAACAAAATAACCCACCCAAATCTACCTCTCTCTGCACATGTTATATCTGCCCCCCCCCCCCCCCCCACTCCCCCTGCAGTGCACATGGTTTTCCCCAACTACTAACAAATTTGCTGCTGCGATCAACTCTGAATTACCCCCTGTATCTCATGACTCAGCCCTTGGCCTCGCTACTCAGGGAAAATGGGAACGACACCCCCATCATTTTCCTGAACTCCGGCTGCCCCTTCCCCTGTCCCTCCCTTCGAAAGCCTCTGCCTGCCAATCATATCTGCACCGCAATTGCAGGACCCGTTCTGCACATGCAGGACATCACCATCGGCGAAATGCAGTAAGGATTGCATCAGTGATTCTTATTGAATCACCCCCCAGTCCCCAATGCCTAGGTCCTTTAATCCTCAATCTAATGGGTTTTTTTTGCTTGCTTTTTTTTATTGAGGAAGCAATAGGTAATCTGTCCCTAGAGGACCAGGATCACTGCTAAATAGTACTACCTATTAGTGAATTACAGAGGCGGAAATATTCACTTTTCTTTAACACCTGCTGACAGGTGAGACAGTTCAAACTAAATGCTACGTGCTACCTCGCCTGACACAAACAACTTGTTTTCTGGCGTTTTTTTCCAGCGGGATTATGGTTTGATTTTTGAACAAGAACAATATCAATGTGGTGGTGAAATGCAGCGTGTTGGATATATTGCAATTTTTCATCAGCTTTAAAATCTGGTGGTTTGTAATCCACCCAAAGCCAAGCCAAAAAGTGGCAATTTGACAAAATTGTGGCTTGATAAATGTACTCCTTTGATGTTAGACACTTGTTTCATACAACATTACAAATATCTACTACTCCACTATGCCACTTCCCTTTTCTACAGCTCTTCACCCTGTTATACATGCAATTTGTGTAACCTCATTATTTAATTCACTTCTCTTTTTCTAACAATTCAGTTTCTAATGTACAAATCATTTTAACCTCAGTATTCATTTAATATTAAACAGTTCTCTTTTTCCAACAATTAAGCTTGCAATGTGCAGACCTGTTCATCCTTCCTATAACAGAATTTCTAAACTTCTTCCTGATCACATTTAGAGGCTCATTTATCAATGAGTAATAAATTTCACTGTGAGTGATAAATTTCACTGTGAGTGATAAATTGCACCAGCCAATCAGCTCCTAACTGCCACGTTACAGACTAGGGGGCCTATTTATCCAAGATGCGGATGTCATGTGATAAAATCGCCCAAACTCGCACTGCGATAACTGATTACATCGCAGGTATGTATCAATTCTCGCATGCAGGGACACAGCTTGCGATCAAGCCCTGTCCCTGCGATGATTCTCTGCAGCACCATCGGGTGTATTTTTCGTAAAAAATACCTCGATGTCCTACTGCGCAGCGGACACTGGCTCCCTGGACAGGTGAGTATGTTTTGTTTTGTTTTTTTACTTTTTTTCTTCTTTTTTTTAACACTTTGATCAGCTTATGTGTCCACCGGACAGGGGCAGAGAAAGCTGGACAAATGCCTCACTATCGCAGTGCTGCCCTGTGATCTCACCAGCCTGAGCTGACGAGATTATCACAGGGCACACTGAGGTATTTTTTCACATTTTTTTTTTTAGTAAATCTAGTCAGATCGCATTTCCCATTATAAGTATGGGGAATGCGATGTGGCTTACTAAAACAAAAAGTGAATTAAAGGGTCTGGAGCAGTTTTTCATGAATACTACTTCAAATGCCCTTTAATATATTCAGGTGATACTAAAATAATGTGAAAAGGGTGTGAAAACATCCTTTTTCACATTATTTTAGTAAAAAATAATGTTAATAAATGGACCTCTAAAGGGTCTTTTTATGAAGCTGTGAAAAGTGTAGAGAAGTGAGCCAGTGGAGAAGTTGCCCATGGCAATCAATCAGCACTGAAGTAACATTTATAATTTGCATACTATACAGTTGTACGGAGCAGCTGATTGGCTGCCATGGGCAACTTCTCCACAGGCTCACTTCTCCACTCTTTTCACGAATAGACCGGTGTGTTTGAAAAAATGACAGGAGGTGATTGGCTGGTGCAATTTATCACTCACAGTGAAGTTGTGTTTGTGTGTAGGTATATATATCTACTATATAAAAATGAAAATCTGTCATTCTGTCCTTCTGTCTGTTTTTCTATACAAATCCACAATTTACAAGCAAAGAACGTGAAATTTCACATACAAGCGTATTAAAACATGGCGGACGCAACTAAAACAATTTGAAATCCCTGGCACCCCTGGGGGGGGGGCAGACAGCAGCACAGAGTATATCAGGAGACAGCATAACGCCGGAATTGTTGGACCCATGTACTCAAATATTGGTACACATATGCCTTCCAATCTGCCAACAAACACTGTGGGAGGAAGACACCCCTAGCACCCTTAGGGGTGAGCCAGCAGCACTGAGTATTTCAGCAAACAGCATAACTCTGGAATGCCTGGAGCAATTTACAACAAACTTGGTACACATATGACTTACACTCTGGAAACAAACACTATGGGGGTCAGACACCCCGAGCACCCCTAGGGGTGGGACAGCAGCACAGAGTATGTCAGCAGCCAGCAAAAACTGTGGAAGGCCTGGAGCAATTTACACCAAACTTGGTACACATCTGACTTAAAATCTTGGAACAAACTCTATGGGGGTTAAACACTCCTATCAACCCTAGGGGTGGGACAGCAGCACAGTGTATTTTAGGAGACAGCAAAACTATGGAAGGCCTGGAGCAATTTACACCAAACTTGGTACACATCTCACTTACAATCTGGGAACAAACTCTGTGGGGGTTAGACAACCCTAGCACCCCTAGGGGTTGCACAGTGGCACAGAGTATTTCAGGAGACAGCATAAATCCCGAATGGCTAGACCAGTTTACAACAAACTGGGTACATATATGACTTACACTAGGGGGAAAAAATGTGGGGGTCAAACACCGCTAGCATCCCTTGTAAAGCGCAACGGAATATGCTGCGCTATATAAGAAACTGCTAATAAATAAATAATAAATAAAATCCCTAGGGGTGGGACAGCAGCACAGAGTATGTCAGCAGACAGCATAACCGAGGAAGGCCTGGAGCAATTTACACCAAACTTGTTACATATTTGACTTACAATCTCGAAAACACCCCTACCACGCCTAGGAGTGGGACAGCGGCACAGAGTATTTAAGGAGATAGCATAACTCCCGAATGACTAGACCAATTTGCAACAAATATGCTACACATATGACTTACAAGCTGGGAACAAACACTGTGGGGGTAAGACACCCCTAAGGTTGAGGCAGCAGCACAGAGTTTTTCAGCAGACAGCATAACTCTGGAATGCCTGGAGCAATTTACACCAAACTGGGTACACATATGACTTACACTCGGGAAACAAACAATGTGGGGGTCAGACACCCCTAGCACCCCTAGGGGTGGGACAGCAGCACAGAGTACGTCAGCAAACAGCATTACTGTAGAAGGCCTGCAGCAATTTA
The DNA here is from genome assembly GCF_028390025.1 of Pseudophryne corroboree. Classification (NCBI taxonomy): domain Eukaryota; kingdom Metazoa; phylum Chordata; class Amphibia; order Anura; family Myobatrachidae; genus Pseudophryne; species Pseudophryne corroboree. The sequence continues at coordinate 39,100,646 of NC_086455.1, forward strand.
CACCAATCTTGGTACACATCTGACTTACAATCTGGGAACAAACTCGCAGGGGGTTAAACACCCCCCTGCTCAGGGGTGGGACAGCAGCACAGAGAATTTCAGGAGACAGCATCACTCCAGAATGCCTAGACCAATTTACAACAAACTTGCTACACATATGACTTACAAGCTGGGAACAAACACTGTGGGGGTAAGACACCCCTACGGTTGAGGCAGCAGCACAGAGTTTTTCAGCAGACAGCATAACTCTGGAATGCCTGGAGCAATTTACACCAAACTTGCTACACATATTACTTACACTCTGGGAACAAACACTATGGGGTAAGACACCCCTAGCCAGAGCCATCTTAACAGAAGTGTAGGCCCCTGGGCACAGCAATGCACTGGGGCCCCTACCCACCCATCAGCGGTAGGGGTGGGGGTGCTATCAGCGGCAGCTTTGATGTCCCGCGGGGGGTAGGGGGGTTCTATCTTTCACTCAGCATGTAGGACCTGGAGAAATAATTTCTGCCAATTACTCCTTTACTGCACAGATGGGGTGGGAAGGAGAACACTAAACTGTAGAAGGAGACATTGTGCTAAATGAAGGGGCCCTGGTACATGACTTCCAGGGTGGTAGGGAGTGCTTACTACACAGGGGAGGGGTGGATTGTGGAGTGGGCTTAATATTCATCATTTTCCAGGGGTCAGGGTAGCTTGCTTTACTGCAGATATCTCCAGTTCCTGGAAATAGATTTCTTAGCTTTAATGGGATAAAAAAAAAACTAGAGAGTCCCACCTTACAGGAGGTACTGGGGACTTGGGGATCAGAGTTCAGGAGCCAGAGCAATCCACCAACAAAAATATAAAACTGCATATTAGGCGTGTGGAGCTGGAGCAGTGACCCAGCTGCTGGAAGGCTGATATCTCTGGTTCTGGGCATAGTAGAGACAAGATGCCAGTGTCCACTGAAAGGGGAGACTCCCAGCTTTTGGATTATTCCCTCAGAAAAGTCAGACAGAACCCGAAATATCTGGCTGGGAAGAGCAATTAAAAGGCTTGGATGGGGACCACTGCTTTGAAGTCGGATATCTCCGGTTCCCCAGGGCCGATTTTCAAAAATCTGGTACCCCTGGAAAGAGGGGACCTTCAGCTATCAGCCTAGGGCCCTTCTACTCCTGGGGCCCTTGGGCAAGAGCCCATTGAGCCCATACGAAAAGACGGCCCTGCCCCTAGCACCCCTAGGGTTGAGGCAGCAGCACAGACTATATCAGGACATCCATGATATGTCAGTGATGAGAGGGCTGCCTGGGACCGAGGCAGTGACATGATGTGAGGAGGGGAATGGAGGTAGCACAAACCCACACACTGAGAGTTATATAGTGGAAGTAGCACGGTCCCCCAGCAGCACATTGGGTTTTCATTTTAGTGATGTGTATAACATTTTCCATGCTTTTTTATACTATGTTATTTATACCGTGTGTTTAATATCTAAATTAATTTCTGTTAACAAACATTCTTAAAATCCTGGGCAATGCTGAGTACTCCAGCTAGTGTATATATATATATATATATATATATATATATATATAAAAAGGGGGGGATGAAGAATATATAGCGACCACGGTGTCAGTATAATGAGTATATAATTGCCAATTCTATTTAATTAAAAGGTATTTATTCACATACAGTTATACATAAAAGAAACATCTAATAAAATGGGACATTAATAAAAGCACAACTGAACTAAAAGCACTTAAATGAGTTGTATAAAAGCTACAATAAAAACAGATATAAAGATTTTTTCTTATCTTAAATTAGGTAGGTGTAGGTTACCAATGCGTTTCGTCTGATGAGACTTCTTCAAGGGGTAAGGGTACAATGGACCTACAAGTCTATTTATAGCAGTTATAGCATGGTGGGAGGGTCCTAGCTTTACAGGGAGTCATGTGATACAATCATATGTTAAGTACATTTAATCTATTTGTATAATGCAGTCTAAAAAATATCATGGTATTAGGAACTATTAGCCAGTGAAAACGAGTGAGTCACAGCATTTTAGGAGAAGTTAAAAGGTGTTAAAAGTCAGTTTTTAGCAAAATCGCGGCACTTCCGCAACACTTCCGGTGACGGAGGCCGCGACACGTCACTTCCGCCCCACTTCCGCTGCCGTCCGCGCATGCGCCCGCGGTGGCGCGATGTCACTGTATAATCCTCAGTGCTGTCTTCAAGTGTCTGTCATCCAGGGGAAGGGAGTAGAAAGTCTCGTATTGTGTCCTCTCCAGGCGGCCATATTTGATAGGATTTTGTGTATGGTTTTCAGGCAGCCGTGGCCATTTTCTAGTAGTTTATTGAGCACAGCTTTGCTCCGGTTTCCATGGTGACCGTTCCACATAAAAGTAAAGATATATAGCATCAGGGATATAGTTTATCAATTAAAATGCATATATTGACAACTTCCAAATGGGTGGTAACATAATATAATGTTAATCTCATAATATTAGGAACAAATTAAACGTGCAAGTGCAAGTGCTTATTTGTATTGTAATAGTGATTCGAATTTTTAAAGGTGTATAAGTTAATTTAATTTTTACTGAGATTTATATTAATTTAATAAGGTGCTTATGCCTTAAGCGTGCAAGTGCTTATTTGTGAGGATGGCTCGAATTTATTAAAAGTGCAAAGTGATACTCAGGATTTAATTTAGCAGTGCTATTATCCGCCTTAAAGTGCTTGTGCATTACTGATAAATGTGCAGTATATATATAATTCGTGATATTATATACTAAAGATAGATAGAGTGTGTACCTTTCTCAGGCCACTATTAATTACTGTATCATACAGTACCTGATCTTCCCAGATGGTCTCCCCTACTGGTACTGATCAGGCCCAACGCTGCTTGGCTTCCAAGATCAGACTTATTTGGGCATTTCCAGCGTGGTATGACTGTAATGACGTTGTGCCTTATGGATTCACACTCCAACCTTTGCAATATTTACTAATTAAATTTAATTAATAATAGTAAACTTAGGTGATTTGAAGTGGCTTGTGAAGTGGGGTGGGGGGGGGGTGAAGGGAGAGGGGGAGGGGAGAGAGGGCGAGGGGATGGGTAGGGGGGCAGGGGGGGAGGGAGGGGGGGGGTTGGAAGTTGGGGTGGATGGCATGGGACGGGAGGAGGGGGGGGCGGGGGGGGGGGGGAAGATACTGCAAGGGAATACAAGGACAGCAGATGGAACTGGGAATATTGAACAAAAATATTAGTACCGTATTTTACAAGAAAGGGGCGATCTCATAGTTGTCATTGAATCCTTTTGGCTGTAATGTCTGTAGTTGAAAAATCCAGAACATCTCTCTGCGTGATAGTTTGTTAGCGAGATCTCCTCCTCTTTCTCCCAATTTCACCAGTTCTATGGCCTTGAATGTCAAGGCTTCTGGATTGGAGTTGTGTGTTGAGGTAAAATGTTGGGAGACAGCGTGGCTCTCCACTTTATTCCTGATATTCCTCACGTGTTCCTGTATCCTCAACTTTAACGGCCTCTTGGTCTTCCCGATGTACTGTTTACCACAGTCACACTCCAGGAGGTATATGACAGATTGAGTGTTACAATTCATGTATTTCTTAATCCTGTATTCCTTTTTCTTCTCAATGTCCGTGAAGGTTTTCCTGTTGGGGTGTAGATATCTACACACATTGCATCGCCCGCACTTATAGGAACCCACGCATTTGGGCCAGGTGTGATCTCTTTCTTGATCATTCTTCAGCATGCTTGGGGCTAAAATGTCCTTCAGGTTTCGTGATTTTTTAAATACTATCTCAGGGTGAGGAGGGAGGATTTCCTTAAGGATGGGATCCATGAGCAGTATTCGCCAGTGATTCCTAAAAGATTCTCAGATGGATTTTTCATGCCGGTTGAAGGTAGTTATGAAGGCCGTAGAGTCTTTCTTTTTCTCTCTTGTTTTATATTCCAGCAATTTGGGTCTTTCAACCATGTTAGTTCTGGTGATGGCTTCTTTTAAGATTGTGTCCAGATATTCTTTTTGTTTGAATCTGTTCCTGTACAGTTCCAGCTGTGCCTGACAGTCCTCTGGTTTACTGCAATTTCTTTTAATTCTACTGAATTGGGAAAAAGGGATGTTATTCTTCCAACTCCTCAGATGATTGCTCTTGTAATGGAGATAACTGTTAGTATCCACGTGTTTAATGTAGTTTTTTGTGGTAATTGTTCCATTTTCCCCTATGAGAATCAAATCCAGAAACTCGATGTGTCCTTTGTTCACATTGGATGTAAAAACAAGATTCATTTTGTTGGTACAGATATGTTTAAAAAATTGGTTAAAATGTTCCATGTCACCGTCCCAGATTATTAAAATATCGTCAATGTATCTCCGGTAAAAAATTAAATGACTTTTAAAATCCTGATGATCATATATAAAAGCTTTTTCCCAACATCCCATAAAAAGATTTGCAAAACTGGGCGCAAAGATAGTACCCATCGCAGTGCCGCACTGTTGTAGATAAAACTGATCCAGGAATTTAAAATAATTGTGTTGAAGAATAAAACGCATGATGTCGCAAATAAAAATTTTATGATCAGTTGTTAGTGTGTCATCTTTATCCAAGAATTCTTTACAAGCTGTTACTCCCTTCTCATGTTCAAAACATGTGTATAATGATTGTACATCTATTGTAACCCACGTGTATGAATCCTTCCACTCTATATCCTTCAGAAGGCTCAATACCGATGTGGTATCTTTGAGATATGATGGGAGATTCTTTACATAAGGTTTTAAAAAGACATCAGCGTATTCAGACAAATTAGAGGTAAGTGAGTCTATACCCACCACAATCGGTCTTCCTGGCGGGTTGTCCAAGCTCTTATGAATTTTAGGTAAAAAGTAAAATATGGGGGTGGTGGGGTCTGATCTCATTAAGAATTGGTACTCTTCCGTAGTGATAATTCCTGTTCTTAAGCCATGCAATAAAAGTGTCCTCAATTCTTCAATGTAATCATCCTTCGGATCTTTAGTAAGCTTTTATATATATATATATATATATATATATATATATATATAAATAAAGCAGTCAGAAAACCAATGCCGGAATCCAGACACCATTCTGAATGCCGACACCGGCATCCAGAATAGGTGCACCATCCCAGTGCCAGAATCCCGACAGCTGGGATGGTGAATGAAGAGACACCGTGGCGCTGGAAAGGTAAGCCGTGGGGGGAGAGGTTAGGTTTAGGCTACGTTTCAGGGGGTTTGGGTTAGGTTGCATCCTGGGGGGATTAGGGTTAGGCTACGGGGGGAAGGGTTAGGCAGTGTGGACGATGGATAGGTTTAGGCACCTATATAAATATATTTATGTATACACACACACATATATATATATATATATATGACACACACACACTTAAGGTGTGTACACACGGCGCAATATGCACTTAACTTTTCTTACGGTCAAAATCGTAAGGAAAGTTAGTGCATATTGCACCGTGTGTACACAGCTTACGATGCCGATGCGCGGTCCCTCGGGATCGGCATCACAAGCAAAAATAGACTTTGCAGGCAAGTCAATTTTGACTATCTTGTGTAAAAGATAGTCAAAATTGTCACTTAGCCAAAATCGGTATCGCAAGCAAAGATGATTTTGGCTATGTCCCATAGTGAGAATCGGGTATAGCCCAAATCTCACTGTGTGTATGGACTTTAACACACACACACACAAACACACCTTATTTGTTTTCTTTCTTTTTTCTTGTTTTGGAGAAGGGAGGGCATCAAACTCCCAACTTGCCTCTGGGCAACTGGGATAAATTTACGCCCCTGTATTGCAGCATACATAATGTGATATACATCTTCATTATACATTCTTAACAGCAAGATGCAAATATGTAAAAAAAAACTGTATGGAACTTGTAATATATATTGGGACATAGCGCATAATATAAAAGTATTTATACAAAGATAATTGTTAAATACTTTTGAATTAAAATTCTAAATTAGATTAGGTAGTATAAAGTAAAAATATGAACGCAGTCACTGTATGACTCCGTTATCTCTGTTGACTATAATCCATTGTTGCTTGAGATATATGGGGAGGCCTCCCCCAGGGCAAGGATGAAAAGACATAGATGAATCATTTGCCCATGTTTCCCAGACCTGTTCCTACATGTTAGAAGGTAAGTTGTCACTGGAGCTTTCCCAAGTTTCGGCTTTTTTCCCCATACATAGGGAAGCTTCAAGCGAGCTCATACATGAAAAGTGTCTCTCAGAATAGTGATAATGATGGAGGGGTGTGTGGGATCCATATTTGGTATATTATTTTGTTGGGACAGTTAGTAAGAGCTTCTTTTTTTTTTTTTTTTTGCTTCACTTAGAAATATGGGTTCCTCTTGGTCAGTAGTTCTCAAAGTCGGTTCTCAGGAACCCAAACATTTAATGTTTTCCCGGTCATCCGTGGATCTTTAAAAGGTGACTGTTGTAAATAAATACGTGCACCTGCTGGGTGACCTGGAAAACGTGAACTGTTTGGGGTCCTTTGGGCCGAGTTTGAGAACCACTGCTCATGGTAATTTTACCCACTACTTTCAGGAGTAGGGTAGAGATAGTAAACTACGTAAGTGGTGATTTTGTGAACCTCAGTACTGAGATCCAGAGTAATTTGATCATAGGGCAATGAGATCTGAAGTTTTCATTTGGGACAGTTAGTCATCCGGTAATCTGATTGCATGCTCACGATAAATCCTACCATAGTGTTTATGAACATTATTCCCACATGTAACCACTGAAAGGAATATGATTACTTCTGACAGATCCTATTAATCTGTGCAGGCTTTTTGCCACAGCAGGATTACGGTAGTCTGGCAGCGTGCTGCGGCAGGATAAAGGTTTCAAAACCGACGGGGGTCGAACAAGTGTTCTTCTCAGAAGATCATACCAACCTTTAGAAAATCCTGAGCTTAGAAACTTTCACCAATATACAGCATACAGTATCTCATTGGTTTTAAAACTCCTGCAAACCCAATGCTTAGTAAATCTTACCCCTCATCTGTACAAGACTACCACTCCTACCAATTGATGAACAAGCTTAGTTAGCTTTGTTTCTCCACTGGTGCTTCAAAGAGACTTTTTGTCAGTTTATCAACTTTGACATCGGTTCTAACAATTCTATGTTCTCCAAGAGGACTTTGGCTCTGTCCACCTTGTTTCCTTTTCCTTTTTACTCATTGACTCAGTGGTCTGTGGTCTGTCTATGGAACCTACTCATAATTTGCATAGGGGGAAATTCAATTGTTTGAAAAGTCGGTTGGATTTCTGTTTTTTCCTGTCTATTAGATAGGAAAAAACAGACACCCAACTGACTTTTCAAACATTTGAATACCCGCCATAGAATGTTGATCATAGGCTACAGTGGCTACTGATGGTGTTTGTTGCCGGGCCAAGCTCCAGTAAACCTGACAGCATAGCAACCCCCCTAGAAACCTAAGGGGGCTGCTTCTGCTGCCAGAAATGGAGAGATCACTGCAGATATTGAGGATAATTGCTGTGGCCCTTCTATAGTACATACGGGCTATGCTTAATATTTGTGGGTACACTCCCCTCCATGAGCAATATTACACTGAAATTAAAGGAGAAGGTTATGCAGTGGCGGTGTGGGATTCTGAAAGATAATCCCCTGTCTCTGTATGCATACCCCCCAGCAAGACCCATTGCATTAGGTGCAAAATACTCCGTTCCTGGACTTACTTGCCAGTGGCAGTTGCAGATGTGGGGCTGCAGCGTGGTCCACAATTCAAATAGGGGAGCCACACCAACTGCCATTGAGTCCCAGCCAGTAATGTTTGGGTGGCAGTTGGTGTGGCTTCCCTATTTGAATTTTGGACTGCGCTGCAGCCCCATCTCTGCAACTGCCAATGGTAAGGAAGTCCAGGAACAGAGCGTTTTGTACCTAATGGAATGGGTCATGTTGGAGGCTATGTATATGTGCATATTGTCAAATTTCGGTGAATCTTCATTTTTTATTACTGCACATAGCAGCGATAAGATGATCAGATCTAAAACCACGATATATGATAAATAAGCTCCTCAATTCATTGTTTCAGTATACTTCTATCATGGGCAGTTGTGACTTGTAGAGCCTGCAGTGTAACTACAAGTCTAAACATAATTGGGTTAATTCTGAGTTGATTGCAGCAGCACATTTGTTATCAGTTGGGCAAAACCATGTGCACTGCAGGTGGGGCAGATATAACATATGCAGAGGGAGTTAGATTTGGGTGCGTTGTATTGTTTCTGTGCAGGGTAAATACTGGCTGCTTTATTTTTACACTGCAATTTAGATTTCAGTTTGAATACACCCCACCCAAATCTAACTCTCTCTGCACATGTTATATCTGCCCCCCCTGCAGTGCACATGGTTTTGCCCAACTGCTAACAAATTTGCTGCTGCGATCAACTCAGAATTAGGCCCAATGGTGGTTATTCTGAGTTGATCGCTCGTTGATGATTTTCGCAGCGCAGCATCAAGTGAAAAAACGGCAAAAATGCGCATGCGCATGGTACGCAGCACGTATGCGCTAAGTACTTTCACACAAAACGTAGTAGATTTACACAAGCTTGAACAACGTTTTTTCATCGCTCGAGTGATCATAGTGTGATTGACAGGAAGTGGGTGTTTCTTGGTGGAAATTGTCCGTTTTCAGGGAGTGTGCTAAAAAACGCAGGCGTGCCAGGTAAAAACGCAGGAGTGGCTGGCCGAACGCAGGGCGTGTTTGTGACATCAAACCAGGAACTAAACGGACTGAGGTGACCGCAATCTAGGAGTAGGTCTGGAGCTACTCAGAAACTGCAGGGAATTATTTAGTAGCAGTTCTGCTAATCTTTCGTTCGCACTTCTGCTAAGCTAAGATACACTCCCAGTGGGCGGCGGCCTAGCGTTTGCAATGCTGCTAAAAGCAGCTAGTGAGCGAACAACTCGGAATGAGGGCCAATGTTTTCTAACTTGCTGGAGTTTTGGTAGCATTGATTGCTGGGTTATATTTTTTGGAAGGTATGCACATATGTAAACAATCCATAATTAGGAATTATTTTCCTAATTATAAACCCTGGCGAGACTTTACTTTCCCACTGCAGAATAACGCTCTAGAACATGAGAGATGAGTATTGGTAGAGTAGTACAGATGTACGCCAGTCCTGGAAAGATGTGGATTTAGCCTTTGGTAATATTCTGCTGCTATTTCTTTTCTAAAAAAACTTTTTGTTTTTTCTGTTTCATGTTTTGATGAACATGTCCTATTGCAGTACATATTTTCTATCTTTGACATCACAAATATATTTTCCTTAAGCACGAATGATAATGATATTTACAGCACATGAGGGTATTTCAGCGGCGTAACTAGGTATCTGCTGGAGGTGCTTTGCACACAGCGCAGTGAGCTGTGGGGAGGAAAAATCTCCGTCAGCAACCACAGGGCCATGACACATTACCCGCCGATGCCGCTAGCCTGCTCACCCGCCAACACCTACCGCCAATGCTGCCGGGTATCTGCAGCGCTTCCCGCAGAAGGAAGCGCCCACCCAGTGTCGGACAGGCATGTAGGGCCCACTAGGGGAATGCAGTGGTAGGGGCCCATGTTTAGGGGTGTGGCCAGTCCGCAGAGGGGGTGTGGCCTGCCACCTTATTGGTTTGACTCACCATTAGAGAGTGCAACGTCTGGGCCCCTTCATAAATATATACAGTAAATTCATCTGCTGCATGCATGATAATGTACCAGATTAATAACAGCAATGTACTGTAGAAAATACACCATAGTCCAGTATAAGGTAACATATGTATGATGTATAATTCAAGTGCACAGTCTGGAACCTGATCCTTAGAGCAGGAGGTGGGCCCCCAGGCAGTGGAGTCCACAGGTGGTTTCCCCTGTACCCCTGTGGGCCAGTCCAAGCCTGCACCCACCACTCGGATACTTATCTCACTAATAATACTTGTAGAGAGCCGGGCAGCGATGCAGCTGCATGCCTGCATACTCCGCCCCCTGCCTCTGTCCACTACGTCTACTGAGACAGTGCCCTGCGAGGAGCCGCGGCGTTCCGGCGGGAGGGAGAGCCCAGAGAGCAGAGATGTTGACCCAACCCAGGGCAGGTCCAGCAGGCAGCAGCAACACTGATCGGACACCCTAGTCCCCAGCAGCAGCAGGTGCAGCACTGCACTATAGTGCATATGCACCTGAGGCAGTAACTGTACCCCCACCCTGTCCAGGTCAGTGCCTTAAGTCACAGTCTAGGAAAGGAGGGGGGCTCTACCTCACGTAATGTGTAAACAGGGGACTCTGCTGCTGTAATGTGTAAAAATGGGACTCTGCCTACCATAATGTGTAAAAAGGGGGACTCTACCACAGTAATGTGTAAAAAGGGGGACTCTACCGCTGTAATGTGTAAAAGGGGGAACTCTGCCTGCTGTAATGTGTAAAAAGGGGACTCTGCCTACCTAATGTGTAAAAGGGGGGACTCTGTTGCTGTAATGTGTAAAAAGGAGCTCTACCTGCCCTAATGTGTATAAGGGGACTTTACCTGCTGTACTTTATAAAAGGGGGCTCTACCTGCCGTACTGTGTAAAAGGGGACTCTACCTGCTGTAAAGTGTAAAAGGGAGCCCTACCTGCTGTAATGTGTAAAAGGGGACTCTACCTGCCGTATTCTGTAAAAGGGGACTCTACCTGGAGTAATGTGTAAAATGAGTCTCTACCTGGCGTAATGTGTGACAGGGACTCTACCTGGCATAATGTGTGACAGGGACTCTACCTGGCGTAATGTGTAAAAGGGGCTCTACCTGGTCTACATAATGTGTGTAAGTGGAGCTACTGTGTGGCATAATTTTAATACTGGAGACTACTGTACAGAGTCATATGAATTGGTATTTGTGGCCACACCCCTTTCCATGAAGCCATGCCCTATATTTTTGTCACTCACCTGAGGTGTCCACTAGCTCTATTTTAAATACTGAGGGAGGGCCGATGCTGTTTCTTGCACAGAGCGCTAAAATGTCTAGTTACACCACTGGTGTATTTATAGCTTTCTCAAATGTATCAAACTGTCTAAAGAGGAGAAGCGGAGACGTTGCCCATAGCTTCTTTCAGCTATAGCTTTTAGCTAGAATTTCTCAAGAACATTCTATAAAAGGATACTGGTTACAATAGGCAACTTCTCTAACTTGTCTAGTGTAATTGGTGCTTTATAGACTAACTATAAATAAAAGTGATCTGCATTGGTGTGTAGCTTTTGTGCCTTGATGTGCTCTTTTCCTTTGTACCCCTCCCATATCTCTCCCCCTCTTCTTCTTGCCCGTTTCTCTATGCCCCCTCTCTTATTCCATCTCTCGCTCACTCTCCCTTGCCACCCTCTCTCCCTCTGACTCTCTCTCCCCCCCTTCACACTCTCTCTTTCACTCCCAACCTTTCCATGTCCATTCCCCCCACCCCCACTCCCATTATTATTTTAATAACATTCTTGGAGATTTGCTATATCAAATTGAGAAGGACTTCATATGTTGGGCTATGCCTCATCAGTGTAGATCAGTTGTTCTTAACCTTCTTAAGTGCTCATACCACAGAAAAGAATAGTTTTTAAGAGGCAAAACTTTTATTTGCCCTGGCCGCCATCAATCCTAGTTACACCTTGGTGGTGGAACTTCAAAATCCAGAGCCACGTGAAGATACAGTATGTCTTGGTGCTGGAGGAGAAAGAATGGCCCATAATCTTTTCTTCATTTCAAAAAACCAGAACATGCATTTCCCTGCAATACAAAGGAGCTCTTTGGAAAGCTTGAGTCACTGCCTTGAGTTTCCCAGAATTCTTTGTAAGCACAAATTATATATTGTTTTGTAAAGTAGATTGAATTAAGGAAATTATTGAGAAAAGCTGATGTTATGTATCCAGATCAAAATCTATGAAACCGGACAGTCTTGGTAAGAATTATAGCTAATTTTTCCAAGGTTAACTAGATCTAACATAAATCTGTTTCTAGATTCAGAATTAGGTTTTCTTTTTTTAACATTTCAAATTCTCCCTGTTGTTATTGACAATATGATGTCAACTAAGTACCTGTAGTGTCTTATCTATATAGTTAGTTCATGTGCATTATAAAGTAATAGTAAGATGAGGTAGTGTATCTTTAAGGATGCTGCAGCACAGAAGGACATGTGACCAGGAAGTGGAGATGGAGAGAAGAAGGAGAAGAACAGCAGCAAAGATAATATAATGGGCTAGAAGCATCATTGCGTGTAGAGTGATAAAACGGAGAGAGAAAAATTACCAGCCAATCAGTTCCTATCTGTCATGTCACAGGCCCTGTTTGAAAAATGACAGTTAGGAGCTGGTTGGCTGTTAGTTTATCACTTTCCATTTTATCACTCTCCAAGTGATGATGCATATAGACCAATGTCCTTGTAGAGATGGCCATCAGTGGGTTATCCATCGATTGTCACCATCAATGGTACCACTGATGGATAATCTCGATGGTGTGTAACCACCTGCAAGGAAACCATCGATGGTTTCACCCATCAATGGTCACCCCTGCTTTGGTATGAGTGTCGGGCCAAACAGAGAACAGGGGCAGAAAAAGTTTCACAGGTGTTGGGGAGCTCATGTCCTGATACCTTGGAGAAAAAATCAGTATCTCCATATCATCGATGGTGGGAAACCATCTGGTTATCCCCCATCTATGATAAAAGTAGTTTCATTGGTCGATGGTCGATGGCCATCCCTATGTCTTTGTCTAGCTGTAATAATGCAAGTATTACCAATAAGAAATAAATTACATAATCAACATACTTGCTTCATTGCTATAATGAAAGGTACATCAGAACATAATAACTGACAAAGAGGATAAACTTTTTATTAATCTGTCACAGCTACTTACTGACACTTACCATGACAGACATGCTAGCATTAAGTCCTCAGTTTCTGAATGTTGATGCTCCTGATGTTGCAGAATTAGAAGGCATGGCTTGTTCATTTTATTGAAACTATGGGGGTAACTTCTGACCAGTGCTGCAAGTATGGCGGTATGGGGCGGTACTGCATACCAGTAAGAAATTGACAGCCGGTACGCAGTACCGCCGGCCCAACCACCTTGCTTGCAGCTGCTGCTGTGTATGAGCGGAGGAGAAGCGCAGCACGTGCCTCTCCTGCCCCTCAGTGCTCAGTCTGGTCTCCAGCGGCTGCTGCGTGTATCTCAGATTAGGCGCCGGTTTGTTAGCCAATCAGAGCTTGTGGACCAGCAGCTTCGGCTCCTGATTGGCTGCTGGACTGCAAGCTTTGATTGGCTCATGAACCGGCACCTGATTTGAGATACATGCCGTCGCCGGAGACTGGACTGAGCACTGGGGGGCAAGAGAGCTGCGCACTACGCTCTCCTCCCCTCAAAGACACACAGCAGCAGCCGTAGCAACCAGAAAGCAGCAGCAGCGGTGAGCAGCACTATGGGGGCATGTGTGTATCTGGCACTGTGGGGGCATATCTGGCACTGTGGGGGCATATGTGTATCTGGCACTGTGGGGACATATCTGGCACTGTGGGGCATATATGGCACTGTGGGGGTATATCTGGCGCTGGGGGGGTATACTGTATGTGTATCTGGCACTGTGAGGGCATATTTGTATCTGGCACTGTAGCACTGTGGGAACATATGTGTATCTGGCACTGTGGGGGCATATGCGTATCTGGCACTGTGGAGGCATATCTGGCACAGTGTGGGCATATGTGTAACTGGCACTGTGGGGCATATGTGTATCTGGCACTATTAGGGGCATATGTGTATCTGGCACTGCACTATTGGGGTCATATGTGTATCTGGCCCCCCATATGTGACCACACCCATTTTTTGGCACACGCACACAGTACCACTAAGCTTTATTTTCTACTTGCACCACTACTTCTGATAGCAAAAAGAAAAACATGCTTCTGGTCAGTGCTGACCCCAAGATTTATAAACTTTATGATACTATGACAGAGGCAGAAACCAAGGACTATAACAAATGATGGGAATCTTGTCCTGCCTATTTTGCTCCGAAATGCAGCCTATCCCATTCAAAATACCTGTTTAGGACAGCTATGCAACTGTAAAATGAGGAATAGATGTAAGATTAGTTGTTATGGGGGAGAAGTGGTATCAGCACACATTATGTGGCCAATACTGCTTCTCCCCATGTATGAATGTGCCGGTGTCCACTACATGACAGGGGCACTATTCGCCTCAGTCTATATCAGTGCTGCTATCTACAAGATAGTATGCCAATATGCAGGGCAATATATGAATGGTCAGTGGCACTGTCCATTCTGACACCTGCAGCTATCGATATCAACAGCTGCAAGTATCATTTCCCATACACCACACCCAGCTGCCGGCTCCAGGCTGAATGTGAGATCTCGCGATAGTTGCGAGATCTCATGCATGCCCAGTGGAGCCAAACGCTCTAACACTGATGCGTTGTGCTCTCCAGTGGGGATCGCTGGAGGGAAGAGTTTTCACGCCCCCACTTTGGCAGATCACTGGGATTTGATACTGCATCAGAGTTGGGTCTTATACAAATTGTGGCCCACACTCACAATTCTGCTCCTGTCCTACATGAACCAAAAGCAATACGTAGTGATGTGGATGTTTTATTACAGGAGTATGATCATCTTTTCCATGGCATTGGAAAACTTAAAAGACTGCCAGGTTCATCTTCACACTGATTATTCCATTATATCAATTGCTCAAGAACATTGGCACATTCCTATCAACATAAGCTATCAGGTGGAAGAGAAATACAGACTCTTGAAGATTTAGATATAATTGAAAAGGTATCTGGCCCAACATCGGGGGTCATTTCGACCCATTCACACGCAGCAGTTCTTCGCTGCGGTGCGAACGGGTCAGAAATGCGCATGTGCGGCGGACGCATTGCGCATGTGTGTTGTTGCCTGGTGACGATTGTCGCCGGGCAACGATGCCACCAGCGAGAAAGGTGATCGCAGCGGCAATGGCAAGAAGACGGACAGGCGGAAGGCGTTCCGGGGCGGATACTCACCGTTTTCCAGGCGTGGTGAGTCCAACGCATGCGTGTCGAGGCGTTTGGAGGGCGGATGTCTGACGTCAGGACCGGGACCTTCATCGCTGGATCCGTCACACTGGGTGAGTAACTGCAGCCCTGGTCTTGTTTTACTTGAAACTTTTTTAGCATAGCACGGATGCACAAGCGTTCGCAGCCCTGCTATGCTAAAATACACTCCCCCATAGGCGGTGTCAGGTTGATCGCACGAGCAGCAAAAAGTTGCTACGTGCGATCAACTCGGAATGACCCCCAGCATGGGTATCATCTATTGTGGTTTTGTCCAAGTCAGGTAAACCAAATGCAGTGAGAAATGTGGTAATATGCTTTATCCTAGTGTTGCCATTAAAAGAGAGCGCCATATTACTCCACCTATGGCTGATATTATAGACTCACAGGTACATGTTTCTTTTCGAAACTGGATTTAAAAAAAGGTTATTACCAACTGGAACTCAGTCAATCACAACAAATAACAGCATTCTCAATCTCAAGTCATGTTGCGTTACAAAGATACAAACAGCTGTCCTTTGGTATTATGGGGTCTATTTACTAATGCTTGGATGGAGATAAATCCAACGGAAATAAAGTTCCAACCAATCGCCTCCTAGCTGCCATGTCACAGGCTGGGTTTGAAAAATAACAGTTAGGAGACGGTTGGCTGCGACTGCAGTAGAGTTGTCTCAAAATGATATCCATCAAGTTATACAGTCAGTTTGAAACGCCATCAATTACAGTGATGATATTCTGAGTTTTGGAGCGACATGCCAGGAACATGATGTGGCTCTGCATCAAGTGTTTCAGTGTCTTCAAGCCAGGAATTTGACTCTGAATAAAGAAAAATACATCTTTCTTCAACAGAAGCTCACATTTTTTGGTCACATTTTATCTCAAGATGGGGTGAGTCCTGATCCACAAAAAGTTCAGGCTCTCATGAATATGTCGAAACCTACCAATGCTCGTGAAGTCAAGTAATTTCTTGGGATGACCAACAATTGTTCCTAATTCATTCCAAATTACGCCACTCTGACAGACCCACTTTGGGAGCTCATAAATGTTAATACCACATTCTTATAGACTTCCACTCATCAGGTTTCAAAGATGGACTCTTCCAATAAATAAAAGGCTAAACAGTATATAGACTGGAAAAGGAGATCTGTTCTTTCGGACAAGAAGGTGATCTTGTTCTAGTGAAACACATAGTAGTACACAAGGACATAAATACTTTTCACCCTAGTCCAGGGGTGGGCAACATGTGGGCCACGGGCCGGATGCGGCCCGCGAACCGATCCTGCCTGGCCTGCTGTCTCCCATCAGTGTGCAATGACAAGCGGCCCGACTGGCTGAGCCGCTTGTCATTGCGCTACACAGCTGCCAGACGCGGCACCGCTGAGGAAATCCTGGTCACAGCACAGGGTCTGCTGACCGGGATTTCCTCTGTGATGTCATGTGCTGGGCGGCACGGGGGGCAGAGTCACAGCAGGAGCGGCGATTGGCAGGCAGCAGCAATGACTCCGGGGAGCGGACAGCAGCAGTGACTCCGGGCAGCGGGCAGCAGCAGCGACTCCGTGAAGCACGGGCAGCGGGGATCAGGCAGCGGATCATCTTCCACTGTGAAAAAAAGGTAAACCCCCTGCCCAGACAGTACCTGAAATGGATCTGTACTTAAGCTGCAATATGGGTTCAGGGGAGGAGGGGGAGGGGAGGGAGATAAAAACTGCTATATAGGTGGGGGAGAAGGGGGGTAGGGACTGCTATATAGATTCAGGGGAGGGGGGTATGGGGCGTAGGAACTGCTATATAGATTCAGGGAAGGGGGGTAGGTACTGCTATATAGGTTCAGGGGAGGGGGGGGAGGGACTGCTATAAAGGTTCAGGGGAAGGGGGTAGGGACTGCGGTGCATGCGCAGTTCAGACCCGATTTACAAGATATTTTGTGTGTGGCCCTCGACTATTCACTGGCAGTGTTAAGCGGCCCCCCAGCTGAAATAATTGCCCACCCCCCCTACCCTAGTCCATCGACTATAGAAAAAGGGAAAGGAATAATGATTGTTGCAAAAAATGTAAATGAAACAATGACAGGGAATTTCCATCTTTATCTTCTGATGCACCAAGTCAAGAGGATGTCATCACAGTACCTTCAGCTTCCTCAGCATCCTATCATGGAGTCTGCTTCTTTGAGTGAACGATCACGTAATCATATGAAAAGAGGCAGAGTCTCAATACAGTACACTCATACCTCATATAAGGGTTAGGATTGTTTTGTCGGTGGTCGGATCTCAGAGGTCAGCATACCGACCCAGAATGCCAGCGGGGGTAGGAGAGGTCAATGCAGCCCATTGCGGACTCGCTGCATTCACCATGGAGCGGGCCCGGTGGCTGGCCGCGTCTGCTACAGGTTCTGTTCCCACTCTATAGGTGTTGTGGACACCCACGAGTGGGAATAGTCCCTGTGTGTTGGCATGTTGACGGTCAGCATTGTCAGCGATCGGGATCCTGGCGTCGGCATAATGACCAAAAACAAACAGATTTAACTGTAAAAAAGCGCCTCAATATGATAAATAAACGTATATATCAGAAGCCCTCTGAATTACTGCGCAGCCTGCAACTATATGTGTGATAGTGGGGAGAAATAGACTGAAAAAGAGAACTGGCTGCGCTGAATTTCAGAAGGATTCAAATAACAAAGGAGAGAGCCAATGTATCAATATAAAAAGACAGCAAATTTATTTAAAACATAATGTGTTAATTAATAAGAATAATAATAATAAACAGACATGTTGCATTAATGATAACACAGTCCGGTGTCTCACAGTGTCAGCAGTATGTTGGACTTTTACAGAACTGCCTCTGTAGATGTGGTGTGTTAAAGTCCAAAATCCATGCCAGATATTAGGTGCCGTTCATAATGCTCAGTATTGATGCATGAAGAAATGTGATATAACTGATTCCAATATGGGATCACATAGGGGGGCCAGTGAGTCCGTAAATAATGAACAATTACCTCTCCAGTGGGTTGGTCCGTCTACCGGGCGTCCCCGGACAGGAATCCTGCGTTACCCACACACAACAGCAGTGTCACGGAGAGGAGAGCGAGCACCGCTCAGGAATCAGCTGGCTGTAGCGGTATGAAACGGCAACGGCAGCGGCTATTTTGAGATCTCAAAGCCGCCCGGAATAAGATCGTCAGAGGTGCTGGGATGGTAGTACATATGAAACACCTGAACAGGTGTTCAAGAGGCGGGTCCTAACGCGTTTCGTCACGCTCCACGTGACTTTTTCAAAGGTCACGTGGAGCGTGACGAAACGGTAGACGGACCAACCCACTGGAGAGGTAATTGTTCATTATTTACGGACTCACTGGCCCCCCTATGTGATCCCATATTGGAATCAGTTATATCACATTTCTTCATGCATCAATACTGAGCATTATGAACGGCACCTAATATCTGGCATGGATTTTGGACTTTAACACACCACATCTACAGAGGCAGTTCTGTAAAAGTCCAACATACTGCTGACACTGTGAGACACCGGACTGTGTTATCATTAATGCAACATGTCTGTTTATTATTATTATTCTTATTAATTAACACATTATGTTTTAAATAAATTTGCTGTCTTTTTATATTGATACATTGGCTCTCTCCTTTGTTATTTGAATCCTTCTGAAATTCAGCGCAGCCAGTTCTCTTTTTCAGTCGGCATAATGACTGCTGGAATCCCGACCACCGGTCATGTGACCGCTTCCCTCATAAAATACACCAATAGATAATCAGAATGTTAAGAATTTAACCTAACAATTACAGAAGGGAAAAAGCTATTCCTCAACCTGCTTGTTTGACATCCTAGACACCAATAATGTTTCCCAGATGGCAAAAGAGAAAATAGTTAATAACACGGATAACTGCTATCCCCAATCATCTTATTTGCTTTAGACAAACTCCTCGCAGTGAAACTTAGGCAAGGATTAGCCAATGATCCTCTCAGCAGATTTAATCACTCTAATCAAAGTGACATGATCAGCGCATTTGGCGTTACTTACCATACCACATCGTGATTGCATAGGTCAATAGACTCTCAATCACATAGCGGTAAAAATGAACAGGAGTAGGTTTCTGAAACCTGCTTCGCTAAGCTTTCGAAAATAAGAAAAGGCATTGCTGAGCCTTTGAAAAACCACTGACGTGATATGCGAAGACCACGATAAGTCATCTGTGAAAATAATTCCTAGGAACTTAACCTCGCTAACCCCATCTACCTCCGTGATTTAAGAACAACGCTGTATGGGGGATCTCTTTGACTTCCTAAAGTCTATCACCATTTCCTTTGTTTTTTTTGCTATTAACAGCAGGTTATTTTCTGTTCCCCACTCAGCAAGTCTTCTCCCTTCCTCCCTGTAACTGTCTTCTTCCCCCTTAGTAATCAGGCCCACCAATGTAGTATTGTCTACTATAAAATTCGACTAACAATCGGAAGTGTATAAAGAATATAAAAATGGTCTTAAAACACAACCCTGGAGAACTCTTACATTTAATACCAATTCTGGAGATAATACAGAACACAATCTAACTGACTGCAGTCGAAAAATCCAGCAACCAGTTACACGTGGACCCATCATAGCTAATCACTAATAATTTGTTAATTAGCACTGCTGGCACAACCATATTAAGGGTTGAGCTATAATCCACAAACAATTAGAGGTGAGCACCGAATCCTCCCGAACTTTACGCTCCGAGCCCGGATCCGAGTCCAGCTCAGGTTTTCCCACCAGACTCAGAAACCAGAACGAGGCAAAACTTTATCATCCCGCTGTCGGATTCTCGTGGGTTTTGGATTACATATACGGAGCCGCGCGTCACCGCCATTTTCACTCCGGTCCTGGAGAGTGTAGAGAGAGGACATGTCTTCTCAGTGTCTGTGTGGGAAAGTGGCGTGGCACGTGGGGTGACGACCTGCTCTTTTGTATCATTCCAGTGGTGCTGTCTTGTGCTACATCAGTCCAGTGGTGGTGTCTTGTGCTGCATCAGTCCAGTGGTGGTGTCTTGTGCTGCATCAGTCCAGTCACAGTGGTGGTGTCCTGTGCTGCCATAAGTCCAGTGCTGCTGTATAAGTCCAGTCCAATGGTGCTGTCTTGTGCTGCATCAGTCCAGTGGTGGTGTCCTGTGCTACCATAAGTCCAGTGGTGGAGTCCTGTGTTGCCATAAGTCCAGTGCTGCTGTATAAGTCCAGTCCAGTGGTGCTGTCTTGTGCTGCATAAGTCCAGTGGTGGTGTCTTGTGCTGCATCAGTCCAGTCACTCCAGTGGGGGTGTCCTGTGCTGCCATAAGTCCAGTGGTGCTGCTGTATAAGTCCACTCCAGTGATGCTGTCTTGTGCTGCATCAGTCCAGAGGTGGTGTCCTGTGCTGCCATAAGTCCAGTGGTGATATCCTGTGCTGCGATAAGTCCAGTGGTGCTGCTGTATAAGTCCAGTCATGCTGCTGTATAAATCCAGTCCAGTGGTGCTGCCATATAAGTCCAGCAGTACTGCCGTATAAGTCCAGTGGTACTGCCGTATAAGTCCAGTCCAGTGGTGCTGCCATATAAGTCCAACAGTACTGCCGTATAAGTCCAGCGGTACTGCCGAATAAGTCCAGCGGTACAGCCATATAAGTCCAGTGGTACATTCGTAAAAGTCCAGGGGTACTGCTGTATAAGTCCAGTCCAGTGGTGCTGCCATATAAGTCCAGCAGTACTGCCGTATAAGTCCAGCGGTACTGCCATATAAGTCCAGCGGTACAGCTGTATAAGTCCAGCAGTACTGCCGTATGAGTCCAGGGGTACTGCCGTATAAGTCCAGGGGTACTGCCGTATAAGTCCAGGGGTACTGCCGTATAAGTCCAGGGGTACTGCCGTATAAGTCCAGCGGTACAGCCATATAAGTCCAGGGGCACTGCCGTATAAGTCCAGGGGTACTGTCGTATAAGTCCAGCAGTACTGCCGTATAAGTCCAGTGGTGGTATCCTGTGCTGTATATTTTTTACTCCAAATAAAGGGGTTATTAATATTTAATCCAAATTATTTTTACAGGGTTTGCCCTGTGTGGTGTAGAGGTACGCTCTCCTGTGCTGCATATTATTATAATAACTCCAAATAAAAGGGTTATCGTCCAAATAATTTTTACATGCTTTGCCGTGTGTGTGTGTGGTTTAGGGATACGCTATCTTGTGATGCATATTATTATAATAACTCCAAATAAAAGGGTTATTATCCAAATAATTTTTACAGGCTTTGCCGTGTGTGTGTGTGGTTTAGGGATACGCTATCTTGTGATGCATATTATTATAATAACTCCAAATAAAAGGGTTATCGTCCAAATAATTTTTACATGCTTTGCCGTGTGTGTGTGGTTTAGGGGTACGCTCTCCTGTGCTGCATATTGTTATATAACTCCAGAAAAATAATGGAGAACAAAAATTTGGAGGATAAAATAGGGAAAGATCAAGAACCACTTCCTCCTAGTGCTGAAGCTGCTGCCACTAGTCATGACATAGACGATGAAATGCCATCAACGTCGTCTGCCAAGGCCTATACCCAATGTCATAGTAGAGGGCATGTAAAATCCAAAAAGCCAAAGTTCAGTAAAATGACCCAAAAAAAATAAATTTAAATAGTCTGAGGAAAAACGTAAACTTGACAATATGCCATTTACGACACGGAGTGGCAAGGAATGGCTAAGGCCCTGGCCTATGTTCATGACTAGTGGTTTAGCTTCACATGACGATGGAAGCCTTCATCCTCCCGCTAGAAAAATGAAAAAAGTTAAGCTGGCAAAAGCACAGCAAAGAACTGCGTGTCGGCGGTTGCGATGCCTGACCTTTCCAACACTGGACAGGCAGAGGTGGCTATTTCCACCATTTGCACGCCCTCTGCAAGTGCTGGAAGGAGCACTCACAGTCCAGTTTCTGGTATTCAAATTGAAGATGTCACTTTTGAAGTACACCAGGATGAGGATATGGGTGTTGCTGGCGCTGAGGAGGAAGTTGACGAGGAGGATTCTGATGGTGATGTGGTTTGTTTAAGTCAGGCACCGGGGAAGACAGTTGGTGTCCGTGGGATGAATAGACCCATTGTGATGCCTGGGCAAAATACCAGAAAAATCAACTCTACGGTGTGGAGTTATTTCTCCACAAATCCGGACAACAGGTGTGAAGCCATCTGTTGCCTTTGTCAATCCATAATAAGTAGGGGTAAGGATGTTAACCACCTTGGAACATCCTCCCTTATACGTCACCTGCAGCGCATTCATCATAAGTCATTGTTTAGTTTCGAAACTTTGGGTAATAGCTTAAGCAGTCCACTGACACCTAAATGATGTGGTTTTGTTTGCTTGAATATTATTTCTCTGTGAGGATGAGGATGTAAACACTGAAGGGGGGAGGGGGGGATCTGAGGATGAGGACGACATATTGCCACTGTAGAGCCAGTTTGTGAAAGGAGAGATTAATTGCTTCTTTTTTGGTGGGGGCCCAAACAAACCAATAATTTCAGCCACAGTCGTGTCACTGAAATGATTGGTTTGTTAAAGTGTGCATGTCCTGTTTATACAACATAAGGGTGGGTGGGAGGTGCAATTCCATCTTGCACCTCTTTTTTTTCTTTGCACTATGTGCTCTTTGGGGCCTAGTTTTTACAAGTGCCATCCTCAGAGGTGTATCTAGGGGTCCGGGCGCCCCTGGCAAAGTAAGAGACTGGCGCCCCCATATTTGAAATAGGGAAGGTGCATGTGCAAAAAAGGGGCATGATCTTGTGGGAAAGGGACATGACCACACAATAGTACTCTCAATTAAAATTACGTTTCACAGTAGTACAGTAGTAATCCTTGTCACACTGTGGAGAAACCAGCAGTGCCTGGCGTGGCCAAGGAGGGGCACCGCCTGGGGATGCCACCCGAAGCCAGGGGGTATAATCAAATGTTAATGGCAATGAAAAGGTATCTCTGCTCACTACCTAGTAGTGGTAATGTAGTGATATATTATTAAGGATAGTATTCTAGTAGTTTATTTTGAGTTTCTTCACTGTGGTGCATTGCAGTGCCGGACACCGGTGCCAGCTCCTGGCTGCTGTGTGAACCACCTGCCCTGGCACTGCCACTACTAAGTAATTCCACCCCCTGGCCAAGGGTGGCAACACCAGAAAGCGCCCCCTCCTCGGCCAGTGCACCTGGTGAGTGCCACCCTTGCCAATGGGTACTGTAGACAACCTCCTGTCCTGAGCACATAGCCGTATTCCCCACATCCTTCCAGCATAGAAGTAGTCCCTATCCACCTCCCAGCACATAGCCGTAGTCTCCATCCCCCTCCCAGCACATAGCCCTAGTCCCCCTCCCCCTCCCAGCACATAGCCATAGTCCCCATCCCCCTTCCAGCACATAGCCGTAGTCTCCATCCCCCTTCCAGCACATAGCCGTAGTCTCCATCCCCCTCCCAGCACATAGCCGTAGTCTCCATCCCCCTCCCAGCACATAGCCGTAGTCTCCATCCCTCTCTCAGCACATAGCCATAGTCTCCCCCAGCACATAGCCATAGTCTCCATCCCTCTCTCAGCACATAGCCATAGTCTCCCCCAGCACATAGCCGTAGTCTCCATCCTTCTCTCAGCACATAGCCGTAGTCTCCCCCAGCACATAGCCATAGCCCCCTCCCTGCACATAGGCATAGTCTCCCCCCTCCCTGCACATAGCCATAGTCTCCCCCCTCCCTGCACATAGGCATGGTCTCCCCCCTCCCTGCACATAGCCATAGTCTCCCCCCTCCCTGCACATAGCCATAGTCTCCCCCCTCCCTGCACATAGGCATGGCCTCCCCCCTCCCTGCACATAGCCATAGTCTCCCCCCTCCCTGCACATAGGCATAGTCTCCCCCCTCCCTGCACATAGGCATAGTCTCCCCCCTCTCTGCACATAGGCATAGTCTCCCTCCTCCCTGCACATAGGCATAGTCTCCCCCCTCCCTGCACATAGGCATAGTCTCCCCCCTCTCTGCACATAGGCATAGTCTCCCTCCTCCCTGCACATAGGCATAGTCTCCCCCCTCCCTGCACATAGGCATAGTCTCCCTCCTCCCTGCACATAGGCATAGTCTCCCCCCTCCCTGCACATAGGCATAGTCTCCCCCCTCTCTGCACATAGGCATAGTCTCCCTCCTCCCTGCACATAGGCATAGTCTCCCCCCTCCCTGCACATAGGCATAGTCTCCCCCCTCTCTGCACATAGGCATAGTCTCCCTCCTCCCTGCACATAGGCATAGTCTCCCCCCTCTCTGCACATAGGCATAGTCTCCCTCCTTCCTGCACATAGGCATAGTCTCCCCCCTCTCTGCACATAGGCATAGTCTCCCTCCTTCCTGCACATAGGCATAATCTCCCCCCTCTCTGCACATAGGAATAGTCTCCCCCCCTGCACATATACATAGTCTTCTCCCTCCCTGCACATAGCCTTAGTCTCCCCTCCCTGCACATACTGTAGGCATAGTCTCCCCCCTCCCTGCACATAGGCATAGTCTCCCCCCTCCCTGCACATATCCATAATCACCCCCCTCCCTGCACATAGGCATAGTCTCCCCCCTCCCTGCACATATCCATAGTCTCCCCCCCTGCACATTGGCATAGTCTCCCCACTCTCTGCACATAGCCATAGTCTCCCCTCCCCGCACATAGGCATAGTTTCCCCCCTCCCTGCACAATGTCTTCCCCCTCCCTGCATATAGTCCTCTCCCTTCATAGAACATATTCGTAATATGTATACCTAGTGTGATGAGCTGGGCATCACCTGGGCTGAAGGATCGCACAGTAGGCAGGAACACCACACTTCCGCACCGCACCACACTTTCTGAAGAAAGTGAAAGTAAACTACAGCTTCCAGCAACCCTTGCTGCCAGGAGCTCCCGTCAGCAAGTGCTGCTAGTGACTAGTTTATTTTCACTTTCTTTACTAGTGCATTGCGGTGCCGAACACAGGCGCTTGTTCCTGAATACTGTGCAATCCTCCAGCACAGGAGATGCCACTACTAAGTGATTCCTCCCATTGGCCGAGGGTGGCACTGCCGGGCGGCGCCCCCTCCTTGGCTGGCGCCCCTGGCGAGTGCCATCCTGGCCAATGGGTAGATACACCCCTGGCCATCCTGTCTGACACTGCAGTGCCACTCCTGGATGGGCCAGGTGTTTGTGCCGCCCACTTGGGTCACTTAGCTTAGTTATCCATCTACCTCATTGCACCTCTTTTTCTTCTTTGCATTATGTGCTTTTTGGGGCCTAGTTTTTAAAAGTGCCATCCTGTCTGACACTGCAGTGCCACTCCTAGATGGGCCAGGTGTTTGTGCCGCCCACTTGGGTCACTTAGCTTAGTCATCCAGCCACCTCGGGGCAACCTTTTGGCCTAAAAACAATATTGTGAGGTGTTCAGAATAGACTGGAAATGAGTGGAAATGAATGTTATTGAGGTTAATAATACCGTAGGATCAAAATTACCCCCAAGTTCTGTGATTTTAGCTGTTTTATGTTTTTTCAAAAATCATCCAGATCCAAAACCAAAACTCGAAAGGGTGGTTTTGGCAAAACCAATCCAGATCCAAAACAAGAGCGGTGATCCAGATCCAAAACCAAAACACAAAACATGAAAATTGCCCGCCGCACATCTCTACAAACAACAGTCTAATATAAGAGTCTCTATTCTCCAGATGACAGAAAACCCTAAGCTCAACCTAAGCTATTATGCCTCACCTCCATCCCTCCTTAACTCCTGTCTGTACGGCAAATGTGCCCTGAGGCCTCCCTACTCCACCTCACCTCCTTTCCGTATAGCACCATGAAATGCAGGGCTGACACTTAACCTCTGCCCAGCAGCAGCAGCAGCAGCAGCAGCAGCAAAGAGTTCACGCCAGCATCAATAATATAAATACAGGCCTGCTATATTGTACAGGTCAATATATCAGGCTGGAATTGGGCAAAGGTAGCAGGGGGGAGAGAAAAAGAGTGGGATACGGACATGGGGGTATAGAGAGACGAGAGAAGAGAGATGCTGCAAGAGGGAGAGAGATAAATGGGAGAAAACAGGTTAAGAAAGAGCGAGAGAAAGGAAAAGGGGGAATGGGTAGAGTCAGATAATGAATAGAACAAGAGGAGAGAGGGACAGAACAAGAGAGAGACACAGAGAGATAGGGAATACAGGGACAGACATGGAAAGGGGCTGGGGGTTACAGGGAAAGAGAAAATGACAATGGGGTCTATTAATGAAGCAGTGAAAGTGTGGAGAAGTGAGCCAGTGGAGAAGTTGCCCATGGTAACCAATCAGCATTGAAGCAACATTTATAATTTGCATACTATACAATTGTACGGACCAGCTGATTGGTTGCCATGGGCAACTTCTCCATAGAGTCACTTCTACATTCTATTCACTGCTTCATGAATAGACCCCAATGTTTGAAAATTATAAGAAATAAGAAAATAAGTGTGTGGAGATCCCTCTACATTGTAACCAGGTCTAGTGTTTTTAGTATAGTTCTACTGACCCCAAACTAAACACAAAACAATATGGGATTCCCCCGGATTTTAGGCAACCATCTCTAAGCTTTACCAACCAGGGCTGGTGGAACCAGAGAGGGGAGATTTGCAGTGTGGTGGTCCCACCATGATTCTAACCAACCTTAAACTTGTTGGCACCACAGGGGTATCAGGCCTGTAAATATAAGGGTACCCAGCTGTAGTGCTCTTCCCACATCCCTGATGCAGTGGGTGTGGAGTAATTGTCATAAAAGATAAAAAGGATGAAGTTTTACCTAAGTACACAACAGTTTGGTCTGGTGGGCAAAATAGTGCCGGGGCATGCTGACACTTGAACAACCACTAATTTAGTACCTGTAGTGCGCAAGGAAAAAACGGCATAAAACATAGAGACACAAGTATTGTAACACGCCCCCTCTATTTTAATCCTGAAGAATCTTCATTTGTTAATCAATTAAAAAAGAAACAAGAAGAAGAAAAAAAATGTTCTCGTTAAAACTAATTACCTGCAGCTCTCAATAAAGAGAGTTACTCTTCTCCCTTAAATTTAGCAGACAGAACCAAAAACTTGAATGACAGCGCTGGTATTCAGTTAAAAAAATATTTTATTTTTATATTATAATATAATATTTTCACCTCCACAATGTATATATATAGATATATGTTCCTGAATACTCCAATAAAAAAGACACTCATAAAATCTAATATAACAATGTGTAAATAACAACAGTTTTCTTATGACCTATACAAAAAGGTTATTTATATGGGTATCTTCATGGATCATATCAATGTCTATGGGGGGAATTCAAATGTTTGAAAAGTCGGTTGGAAGTCTGTTTTTCCTGTCTATTAGATAGGAAAAAACAGACACCAAACTGACTTTTCAGACATTTGAATTCCCCCCTATGTGTTAGGAGATAAAAATGATCATCTTATAATTTTTAATCCTTAGTTATACACATATAAATTGCCATATGCCAATGCTAAAATCTGCAAGTTTCTTCCTCTAATATCCTCCTAGAGTCACATGTATATATATATATATATGTTTATAGGATTTTTCTAGACTCTATTGCAAGTAAAATATAATTCACTTTCAATTCCAACCACACATATATCCAACAATATTTCCACGCGTAAGATGTTACAGCTTATAAGCAAAGAAGCGTGTGTTGTTAGAGCTGTAAGATGCAGAAAACGTGCCAAGCAGAATTCCACAGCTGTGTCAATTCAAGCCTTTATTTCAATGCACAATCGTGCTAAAGTAATGGTTTCTCAAAGTCTCTATTTGTCACCTGCTTTTTCCCAAAATGGACATACAGTATAAAGTAGACACTTGTTAATTGCAGACAGAGCTTGTTAGCAGATAAGTTGTGCACATTAGCAGTCTTACATCATAGCCATGACAAAAAGAAAAGAAAAAAATCTAAAAGTAGTTTTGTTACCACACTCTCATCTCCTTTCTCTCATCCCTTGGGTCTCTGGATCTTTAAAAGAATAGACTTCTGGCTGTCCAATTTCGGTTATAACAACCTCTAGCAATTGGTAGTCCTTCCAAGTAATAACCCGGCTTGTTTGTAGAGAGAGGAGTACTTAGTGCAGTAATGCCTCAGTGTAAAACGCGTTTCTCCGCCTTTTAGTGTTTATTAGACTGAGGAAGCCGCTGACAGTTGATAACAGCTGCCTCCTCTGGAGGTTGCGGATCATTGTGCCTGTCAAACTGTGAGTGAGAGTCTTGGAGGAACTCCGTGTGGGTCACTTTGGCGCAGTAAAAACTAAGGCACTGGCCGGGGGTGGGGGGGAGGCATTTATCTACACGGGGAGGGAATTGTTAGATATTGGAATCTGGCTCTGCTAGATTCAAATTGGTATTTCATGCCTGCAATACCATGACTTCCCACTGTGTTGTTTTACTGTGCTGTTAGCAGCTTGCTGCAAAACATGTTGCTTTGTTTGTCTTCAGTCAAGTAAAGTGTTTGACAGCTCCTGGTCTCCATGTCTATTTGTATACACACAGACATCACAGTGTCGAGCCATCACTGCCCCCCCCCCCCCCCCCACACACACACACACACACTGTCCCCAACATCCACGCCGGGCTGCACCCCGGAGGACAAGTCCGAGAGCTCCTGCACCCCACACCTGAGGTGAGAGAGGGGGGATGGGCTGGCAGGAGATGCAGGGGTGGTATGTCTCCTCTGCTTCACTGGCACAACATCGGCTCCTGCTTTCTCTGTCTGAGGATCCCCCAGATTCCTGCTATTAGAGGGGTTCTGTCTCCCCACACTGTGCCCCCTGAATACACCCCATTACCCCATATCTCCATGAGCTCCTCTTCGCTAACCTGTGCCTCTTGAGTGTCCCCCTTACTCAGTGCCCCCCTGAGTATTCCCCCAACCCTGTGACCCCTTGAGCATTTCCCCCAACCCTGTGCCCCCCTTGCGTGCCCCCCCAACCCTGTGACCCCTGACCTTCCTCCTCTACCCTAAGCTCCCACCCCCATACCCCCAACCTTGTTCCCACCTTAGAGCCACCTTCCCCCTGTTCCCTACGAGCATGCCCACACCCTATGCCATGTTAGGTTTAAGGAGTGTTAATTGCTCTCAACTATCCAAATTGACTGGAAATGATTGGGAATTAATACTATTGAGGTTAATAATACTATAGGAATAAAAACAGGCACAAATTACATGATGTTAGACATTTTTAGCATTTTTGCTTTTATTTTTAATACTAATCCAAAACCAAAACATGTGAGGGCAGTTTTGGCAAAACCAATACACAAAGCTAATACAGATCTAAAACCATAACACGGGAATCGACGTACATCTCTAGTTTGCCAGCTTATAATACGTAATAGAAAAAATAACACCATATTATTTATGACACCACTTACCGCACCACCTACTCCCTCCCAGGCGTTCCTGAAACTATTTTTCTACGAAAAACGCGCTGTTCTAGACAAAGTGGCCTTTCCATTCATTCTGGCTTAAGGCAACTAAATCACTGCGTACGGCCCTTGATGTGGGTCTGTTTGTTTATTTTTATTGTTCATTTTCTTTCTTCACTTTTGAGTGTAGCATCTGTTACTAATATACACAAAAGACATGTAAATGACAAAAACATAAAAAGAAAAAGAAAACACAGAATTAATTGCAAAAACAGATGGATCAGAAGATCTATAAACAATACACTGCACAAACATTGCCCCACACATTTATAATGGACCATGGCCCTCATTCCGAGTTGTTCGCTCGGTATTTTTCATCGCATCGCAGTGAGAATTCTCTTAGTGCGCATGCGTAATGTTCGCACTGCGCATGCGTCAAGTAACTTTACTAAGAAGAAAGTAATTTTACTCACGGCTTTTTCGTCGCTCCGGAGAACGCATTGTGATTGACAGGAAATGGGTGTTACTGGGCGGATGTACGGCGTTTTAGGGGCGTGTGGCTGGAAACGCTACCGTTTCCGGAAAAAACGCAGGCGTGTCTGGAGAAACGGTGGGAGTGCTTGGGCGAACGCTGGGTGTGTTTATGACGTCAGCCGGGACCGAAAAGCACTGAATTGATCGCACAGGCAGAGTAAGTCTGGAGTTACTCAGAAACTGCTAACTCGGTTTTGATCGCAATATTGCGAATACATCGGTCGCACATTTAAGATGTTTAGATTCACTCCCAGTAGGCGGCGGCTTAGCGTGTGTAACTCTGCTATAATCGCCTTGCGAGCGATCAACTCGGAATGAGGGCCCATATTTACCTCACAAATTATAACTGCCCTAAACCAAGAGCTTCCAAATGTGAAACAGATTCCATTTAACAACCATTCTCCTATTATAAACAAAAGCTTGTTACAGTGTACATTCAGTGTCGGGCTGGGGCATAAAGGGCCCACCAGGGGAATGCGGTTATAGGGGCCCATACTTAGGGGTGTGGCCAGCCTACAAAGGGGGTGTGGCCAGCCTCCACAGAGGCTTGAAATACACAATAGTCTAGTGCAGTGTAATGCAACATATCTACCATGTATAATACAAGTGCACAGTCTGGAACCTGATCCCTAGAGGAAGGAGTGGGCACTCAGGCAGGGGGGGCCTACTGGGGGTTTCCCTGGTACCCCTGTGGGCCAGTCCGACCCTGTGTACATTGCAAGCATTTAAAACCCTGTGTACATTGCAAGCATTTAAAACGTTGACAATGATTAGTTCTGTCCATCCATAATCACATCCACTGGTGTCACGTCTTTATGAATTCCGCACTTACAAGCGGAATCCTGACAGATACCTTGTTACACAGCAAGAACATCTGTGCCTGTGTTTCAGAGTACATGGACTATATTTGCCCATTTTCCTGCCAGGGGTGTTTTTACAGAGGAGGGGGCCCGTGTGCAGACTCAGGCTGGGCCTTCTCCTCTTCACGGCGCTGTAGACTCTGACATTGTGCCAGAGGGGACTATTTACTAAGCCTTGGACGGAGGTAAAGTGGACGGCGATAAAGCCCCAGCCAATCAATTCCTACCTGCCATTTTTCAAACACAGCCTGTGACATGGAAGTTCGGAGCAGATTGGCTGGAACTTTATCTCCATACACTTTATCTCCATCCACGGCTTAGTAAATAGACCCCAGAGTTTGTGGTGAATGCACAGGTCTCTGGAAACATGGAGGGCATGCACAGCGGCCATTTTGCCTGTGATTTTTTACAGTGGCTGGAGCTCCGACGTGTGTCTCCGGAATGGTATGTAATAAAACATGGGTGCGGTGTGGGCCCCCCTGGATGCTTGCACCGCACACATTGCACCCATTATAGAAACGCCAATGTCTTCTGGAATTTTGGAATACTCACAAACTTTGTGAGGCTTTCCCTGATGCTGATGTTGGTGATTCGGGGGCTTTATTTATTATTAGAATTTATTACCAGTAATTTATTTAGCGCACATACTGTATATTCCGCAGCACATTACAGAGAATATTTGGCCATTCACATCGGTCCCTGCCCGAGTGGAGCTTACAATCTATATTCCCTATTTCCCTATCACATGTACACACATTCACACTAGGGGTTCATTTTGTTGGGAGTCTTTTAACCTACCAGTATATTTTTTGAGTGTGGGAGGAAACTGGAGTACCCGGAGGAAACCCACGCAAGCACGGGGAGAATATATAAACTCCACACATGGGCCATGGCGGAAATCAAACCCATGACCTCAGCGGTGTGAGGCAGTAATGCTAACCATTACACCATCCATGGCTTTATGATATTTTCCATTGAATCACGTCCGCAGGGATCCACTACATGCTGTTCAATGCTGCCAGTTGCGATATTATACAAGTGGGCAGGGCCGTAATTAAATGATCACATTTTGCAACCCCATACCTCTTACCTTGACAACTCCCACACACATTTAAGAGTGTAATGTCCCTAAGTTGGCATCCAATGTATGACTTGGAAAGACTTAGGCTGGGTACACACTTGACGATGCGCATAAGATGTGACATCGTCAGGTGAAAAGATATCAGACATGCACACTGAAGGACATAGTCACACTGAAGGATATATTACACTAACAGTGTAATTTGAGTTAAGAAGACACAGTTCACATAAAGGGGGTAATTCAGACCTGATCGTAGCAGCAAATTTGTTAGCAGTTGGGCAAAACCATGTGCGCAGCAGGTGTGGCAGACATAACATTTGCAGAGAGAGTTATGGTGGGTACACACAATTGATCTGCAGATATATCTATGGACGTATCGGGCAGTGTGCTGTGCATACACACTGCCCGATCCGTCGGGGACTGACGTCAGGAACTGGGCGGGCGTGTACACACACCCGCCCAGTTCAGCTGTCAATCACCGCCAGCTGCCGCAGCTTGTGTACGGGCGGTCGGCTGGTCGCCCGTACACACACAGCGATGCGTCAATATATCGGTAGATATATTGGCCGTCGGCTGTGCTACGGGGCCGACGCGATATGTCTGTGAACCACGGAGTTCACAGACATATCGCCCGTACACACTGGCTGACGGACCCGCGATATATCGGCCGTTCAATAGGACAGAGTGTGCATTAGGATGATACATCTAATTAAACCTTTGTCCTAATAAGACATCTGTAATGCTAACTACATTTTGTGTGTTGTCGTAAAAAGAAGAACATGTGGTAAGCCGAGCATGTGCAGAAGGCGCATTGGGTCGGAGGTAGCGCATGCGCAGTGATCACACCTCTGTTATTATGGGAACGGACCAAGGAGATAGAGTGCTCTCCATCAACATGTTTCAATAAAACTGTAAAACTGTTTTAGAATACACCAAGTGTTATCATTTGCATTTCTATTCCCTCCACTCAATTAAAACACCTCCCATCATCAGCTCCTACTTTATCCATACATAGGGAGTGAACCCAATAGAAACAAGGCAGTAGGAGATCTGTACAGTGAAGCTAGGACCCATATATACACTTAGCCATATATTCCACACTAGCATTGAAAAGCATGAAACAATACAGTCTTATGTTAATTGTAACAGATCTCCTTACATAGTCATGTGATATCAACCAATGAGCCCAGAATGGAGCACAGGCACCACGAGAGAATACAGTGGGGATTGAAAGTTTGGGCACCCCAGGCAAAAATTCATTTTACTGTGCAAAAAGAAGCCAAGGAAAGATGGAAAAATCTCCAAAAGGCATCAAATTACAGATTAGACATTCTTATAACATGTCAAAAAAAGTTTGATTTTATTTCCATCATTTACACTTTCAAAAGAACAGAAAACAAAAAATGGCGTCTGCAAAAGTTTGGGCACCCTGCAGAGTTAATACCTTGTACTGCCCCCTTTGGCAAGTATCACAGCTTGTAAACGCTTTTTGTAGCCAGCCAAGAGTCTTTCAATTCTTGTTTGAGGTATCTTCGCCCATTCTTCCTTACAAAAGTCTTCCAGTTCTTTGAGATTCCTGGGCTGTCTGTGACGCACTGCTCTTTTAATGTCTATCCATATATTTTCAGTTATGTTGAGGTCAGGAGATTGTGAAGGCCATGGCAAAACCTTCAGTTTACGCCTCTTGATGTAATCCACCGTGGATTTTGAGGTGTGTTTAGGATCATTATCCATTTGTAGAAGCCAGCCTCTCTTTAACTTCAGCTTTTTCACAGATGGCATCAAGTTAGCGTCCAAACTTTGTTGGAATCTTATTGAATCCATTTTTCCTTTTACTTGTGAAATGTTCCCTGTGCCACTGGCTGCAATACAACCCCAAAGCATGATTGATCCACCCCTATGCTTAACAGTTGGACAGAGGTTCTTTTCATTAAATTCTGTGCCCTTCCTTCTCCAAACGTACCTTTGCTCATTCCGGCCAAAAAGTTCGATTTTAACCTCATCGGTCCACAGAACTTTGGGGGTCATTCCGAGTTGTTCGCTCATTATTATTTTTTGCTACGGAGCGATTAGTCGCAAACTGCGCATGCACAATGTACGCAGCGCGCCTGCGCCAAGTAAATTAGCACAAAAATTTGGTAATTTACTTCTTGGCGGAAACTGGCCGTTTTCTGGGAGTGTGCGGAAAAACGCAGGCGTTTCAGGGAAAAACGCGGGAGTGTCTGGAGAAACGGGGGAGTGGCTGGCCGAACGCTGGGTGTGTTTGTGACGTCCAACCAGGAACGAAACTGACTGAACTGATCGCTATTTGTGAGTAGGTCTGGAGCTACTCAGAAACTGCTAAGAAATTTCTATTCGCAATTCTGCTAATCTTTCGTTCGCAATTCTGCTATGCTAAGATACACTCCAAGTAGGCGGCGGCTTAGCGTGTGCAATGCTGCTAAAAGCAGCTAGCGAGCGAACAACTCGGAATCACCCCCTTTATTCCAAAATGCATCAGGCTTGTCTATATGTTGATTTGCAAACTTCAAACGCTGATTTTTGTGGTGAGGATGTAGAAGAGGTTTTCTTCTAATGACTCTTCCATGAAGACCATATTTGTACAAGTATCTCTTTATAGTGGAATAGTGTACCACAACTCCAGTGTCTGCCAGATCTTCCTGGAGGGATCGTGCAGTCAAACGTGGATTTTGACTTGCTTTTCTCACAATCCTGTGAGCTGTTCTGTCTGATATTTTTCCTGGTCTTCCAGATCTTGCTTTAACTTCCACTGTTCCTGATGACTGCCATTTCTTAATTACATTCCGAACAGAGGATATGGGCATCTGATAACGCTTTGCTATCTTCTTATAGCCTTCTCCTGCTTTGTGAGCGCCAACTATTCTCAGTTTCAGTGTTCTACACAACTGCTTAGAGGAACCCATGGTGCTGATTGTTGGAGCAAGGTCAGATGAGTCTGGGCTTTTAAAACCTTTGAGATTGACATCACCTGGTCTTTCCAGACGATGATTGAGAACAATCCATGACACTGCCAGGTCTCAGCTGTCCAAAGGGGGCAGTACAAGGTATTAACTCTGCAGGGTGTCCAAACTTTTCTAGACGCCATTTTTTGTTTTCTGTTCTTTTGAAAGTGTAAATGATGGTAATAAAATCAAACTTTTTTTTACATGTTGTAAGAATGTCTAATCTGTAATTTGATGCCTTTTGGAGATTTTTCCATCTTTCCTTGGCTTCTTTTTGCACATTAAAATGAATTTTTGCCTGGGGTGACCAAACTTTCAATCCCCACTGTAGCTGAGATACAACAAACAGGGAGCCGCAGCAGCGCTTTGCTACTTGTTGAGGCGCTGCTGCTGCTGTCCCTCTGCTTCACTATAGGCTGTCTTCCGAGAACAGCCTATAGTGAAGCAGAGGGACAGCAGCAGCGCCTCCACCAATGACACAGCGCTGCTGCTGCTCCCTCCTCCACCTCCCTCCTCCTCCTTCTCTCCTGCCCGGGAATCGTGATCTGTCAGAAGCTGCACCGAAGAGCCTGAGCCAGCGGAGAGGGTAAGTATAATTCTTTCTTTCTTCCTTTCTTTCTTTCTTTCTTTCTTTCTTTCTGTCTTTCCATGTGCAAAAAGGGGGACTGTCTGCCGCAATGTGTAAAAAGGGGGAATCTGCCTGCCGCAATGTGTAAAAAGGGGGAATCTGCCTGTCGCAATGTGTAAAAAAAGGGGGAATCTGCCTGACGTAATGTGTAAAAAGAGGGAATCTGCCTGACGTAATGTGTAAAAAGGGGGAATCTGCTTGACGTGATGTGTAAAAAGGGGGAATCTTTGCCGCAATGTGTAAAAAGGGGGAATCTGCCTGCCGCAATGTGTAAAAAGGGGGAATCTGCCTGACGTGATGTGTAAAACGGGGAAATCTGCCGTGATGTGTAAAAAGGGGACGCTGTCTGCCACAATGTGTAAAAAGGGTGAATCTGCCTGCCGTAATGTGTAAAAAGGGGGACGCTGTCTGCTGTAATGTGTAACAAGGGGACGCTGTCTTCCGTAATGTGTAAAAAGGGCACGCTGTCTGCCGTTATGTGTAAAAAGTGTACGCTGTCTGCCGCTATGTTTAACAAGGGCACGCTGTCTGCCGTTATGTGTAAAAAGTGTACGCTGTCTGCCGCTATGTGTAAAAAGGGCACGCTGTCTGCCGTTATGTGTAAAAAGGGGGTCGCTGTCTGCCGTAATGTGTAAAAAGGGGACGCTGTCTGCTGTAATGTGTAAAAAGAGGAATCTGTCCGCCGTAAGGTGTAAAAGGGTCTCTACCTGGTGTAGTGGTGCTACTGTGTGGCGTAATTTTAATAATGGAGACTACTGTGCACCGTTTTATGAATTGGTATTATTTTGTGGCCACACCCCTTCCCCACGAAGCCACGCCACTATGTATTTTTGCGCGCGCCTACGGCACGCACTGCCCCTGTTTTGCATGCAGGGGTGGGGCTCCGATGCCGTTTCTTGCACACAGTGCTAAAATGTCTAGTTACGGCACTGTTGCTAGGTATCCATTTCTCTGGCCCTGAGCAGGTCCCCCTCACCAGATACTCTCCAGGGGTGAGGGGGTGGACTTGGATGGGATGGGGGGGGGGGGGGCCAAAGCATTTTGTCGCACCTGGGCCCACTGCTCGCTAGTTCCGCCACTGTCTGAAGTATACAGTTTTCAGTACATAACCACCATTCATGCAATGTTCATACTAATCTGGATCAGAGGAGGATTTACCACAAGGAAACCAAGGTGGCTGCTTAGGGCGCTGTGGGTCTCAGGGGACCCTGTGGGTCCCACGGATAAGGCTGTGTGGAGGGCATTTCCAGTGGACCGCAACCTGTGTCGAAAATGTCCGATCGCTGGTATGGCTGAATACTCTAGGCAAGCTGCAAGTGATGAGACAGCTGTGCCAGGTCCAGCGCACTCCTGTGTCTCCAGTCCTGCAGTATTGTGCATGTGACATGTCATAACACGTGTTTATGACATCACATGCGCAGAGAGGAGCCGACAGACGCGCAGAGAAAAACATGAGGTCTTCCAGTGTACTTTATTACAGTATTTTTGTTAATTCTGTACAACATCCACCTACTTCAAATTCCTATCGGAGCGGGTGTAACACAGTGTATAACACCCGCCTGCTACTATCAGGGCGGAGCAGGAGGCACACTGACTGATGATATATCAGTATGCTTTTATACTCTATTTTAAGCACTACTGTGTATAGTCAATGGGGACCTGCCTGCTACAATCAGTAGGGCACTGATATATAATCAATATAGTCACACTGACTGAAGGGGGTAATAATGGTTATTATAAAATGCTAATATAAAATGCAGTCAGTGAATGGACATGGTGCAATCAGTGAAGGGGGAAAGTAATATACTGTAACAGAATATAAGGAGGAAAAACAACAAATAATATATTAGGCATAAATAAGGAATGAAAATATAGTGCTATGGATTGTTTGAGGGAGGTGGGCCCTAAATCAGTTTCTTGCTTAGGGCCCCATGAGGTCTAAATCCACCTCTGCTCTGGATACCACCTTCCAGAACAAAATTAATTTCTGGCCTTTAACAAGCCAAATGAGACTCAACACCGAGAGACTGCCACACAAAGTCAATAAGATAGAGCAAGTCAAAGCTAGAAAAAGACCTACCAGAATTATTGTGTAAGAGCATTGACCTAATAATTGAGAGAGGTGAAATATTCACAGGCCTCCAAGCATGACGACTGTGTTATGAAACTCCACACCCTTGCTACATCCTAAATGTAATGTTATTTTAGGAAATCTCCTACTCAAAATGTATCTTCATGTATGGATGTTAGATAATCAAGACTTTGGCCAGAGCCATACTGGAGTTGCAATATGCTCTATTATAATTTCATGTTGTCAACTGTAATGTTAAACCATTGTTGGGCCTGACAGTGTACTGTAAAGCTTGAACTGATACATTTATGACCAGAAGTGTATGTCATTCAACAAGAAAACCCAGTATCGCATTATTCAGTGACTTGTTTGACTTGAGCATTTACAACATTCCAGTGGTTTACCACATGCAATTAGATGAGTATGTCTCCTCCACTAGCTGTGCGGCAAGAAGCATCCTAGTTCTATCAAAGATCGCTGGGCTTGACCACGTGACTAAACTGGGAGGAGAGAAAGATAGAGAGAGAGAGAGGGAGGAAGGGACGGAGAAAGAAAGAGAGATGGGAGACAGTCTTGCACTTTAATGTTCCTACACTTAAGTTATTGATAGTGACATTCTTAGACTGACACAATCTATCGTTCAGAGAATTAATGAAGTCATTCATAAATGAGAAGATATAAATTTAATAATAAATAATTATAATGTGACAACACCAAAAGAAAAAAAACATCATTATCAACAAGGTCAACCCAGTTTTCTTTGGGCTTTGACAAGATTAGTAGTTTTATACTTGGATCTGTTGCACACATAAGATATCAGTAAATATCTGCTAGTATAGTAGAAGACAAGGAAATGTTTGTTTGGGCTAGTAAGGCCTTGCACATTCCAGGACATTTTTTTTTAATAACACCATCATTTTTTACGGTGTAATATTCAATTCACATCTTTGAAGCACTGTGATAACGTTAAGAGGTAGAGTAAGACATTATCGGGGATCTTGTGTTCCAAGCAAAGGGAAATATAACTTTTACTCAGCTGCTTTGCGACCACTCCGCTTCCGGGCCACTACATCATGAAGTCTCTGTGACGGAGCTCAGAGCGAGGAGCTTGGAGCAAAAGGCAGGGCTAAGCGATATGAAGAGAGCAGAGACATCCAGTGAGGTGAGGCAGAGTCTTTTCTGTCATATTCCAGTGAACTCCAAGGTTTTGACTATATAAATTATATGAAAAATACAAATAATATATTATAAATATCTTCTTTGTATTATTCTAATCATTTTTATAGTCAAAACTCTGGAGTAAAAAGTCTATGACAGGTGAGGCAGTTGCCCATCTTTTCCACCCATCTCTGGTCAAAACTCACCAAATTTCCAGCAGTATATACTGATGCACCTGTGTATAATGCCCACATGAACCCTTGGGCTCATATATTGTGTGTGTATCTGGCGCTCGTACTATCCAAAGCCTCCTCAGTCATTTACCTCACTGCACGTCACTGGAAGAGCGCTGTCCCTGGATTTGGGCAGCAAAAGGCTCCCCAGTAATTAAAAACTGTAGATGATTAAGCCATGCACCATATCCCCTTGACTGCAACCACTGAGGAGTCCCATTCTGGTCAACCAACAGTTACAGCCCCGAGTGGACTGAATTAAATTTTCAGGTCCGATATCTGAGCTCCCACAGCTCTTTGAATAAACTTTTCCATCCTCAATCCTGCATGGTAGAAAAGGATATGTTCAGGCTGCCGGCGGTTGGGATGCCGGTGGTTGAAATCCCGCCGCCGGAATCCCAACACGCAGCCAGAAGACCAACATCAGAATCCCGACACCAGTCAAAATGCAGACGCCGGAATCCCAACAGCTGACATCCCAACAGCTGGCACCCCGATTGTAAGTCTGCCGGGGACTGTTAGGGGTGGCCTGGGGGGGGAGGGGGGGGGGAGGTTTAGGCACCACCGGGAGGGGCTAGAGTTAGGCTGCAGAAAGAAAGGGTTAGGAGGGTAGGTGGGTAACCCCTGCAAGGATTCTCTCTATCGGATGCTGATGTCGGTCTTCTGACCGCCAGCATCCCGAATGCCAGTCACTCGTAATAACACCCGTTAGAAAGGTGCGGCTTGTTAGAAAGGTAATCACAGCAAGGACTTGCTCAGTGATATTAATGTGAGCCCTCTATCAAGGTAATATATGAAAGTCTTTGTGAGTTCAGGGCTAGTATCTCACAGACTTTTCAGCCCTGATGGGCCAAAAGCCATCTTTAAGGCTCACCTGGGCAAATTTCTCAAGCTCTGATTGAAAAAGCCAATAATCTTAGGCTGTTCCCTAGTGAGTGTTACATGGCACTATAGCATAAACAGGACGGTTCTCTTATCTGTGCAGTAACGCAGGATACATGTTCTGGATTCTTACATGGGATCAGGAGCTTTGCCATGTGTCTTCATTCATAAAGCTCCAAGCCATGGTCTTCTGTTTAAACAATATTTTAACTGAATCATTAAAATCATCTGTAAACATGTCTTCCTCACTATCCTCAGCTTCCAGGACATCATTATTTAAAAGCTAAATACTTACACATGTGTGTAACTGAATTGCAATACTTTTGTTGAATGGATCATTTTATATCTTTATCATAATACTTTGTAAATTACTAATGCACAACCTCCCTTTTTGATAATTTGTAAAAAAAAAAAAAGAATGAGAATTCTAATTTATAACATTAGCTGTATGCTACCTATAAAACCAGCACGGCAAATAGTCAGAGGAAGCACACATGGGCACTGAAGAAGAACCAAATTTGCACTGACGAGGAACCAAATTTATTCTGGAGGAGTGTTTTACATTTGGTATTTCAGAGTCTGACACTTTGGTGAAGTTTGAGTGATCAGGATTGATGATAATGATGATAATGAGTAACTTCAGTAAGATTACCACCAATGCTAATTCATTGTCCAAAATGGATCTGGGACTCAAGGTCGACACCACTTAGGTCGACACCAATTGGTCGACACACCTTCGGTCGACTAAATAAATAGGTCGACATGGAAAAAGGTTGACGTGCGTTTTTCAAAAAATGTCTTAATTTTTTGAACTTTTTCATACTTTACGATCCACGTGGCCTACGATTAGGAATAGTAACCTGTGCTGAGTGCAGTGGTAGCGGAGCGAGGACATGGTGCACTAATTGGGGTTCCCGGTCACATTACGACCAAAACGACACAAAAAAACATTAAAAACTCATGTCGACCTTTTTCCATGTCGACCTTTGTCCATGTCGACCTATTTCTGGTGTTGACTAAGGTGTGTCGACCAATTGGTGTCCACATAAGTGGCATCGACCTAATTGGTGTCGACCTGGAGTCCGGATACCGTTCAAAATCTACCATCTTTCATTATGTGGGTGTTCAAACAAACCAAGCCCTTCCACAAAAGTGGAAGGGCTTGGTTTGGAAAAGCCCATCCTTGCCACACAAGGATGGGCTTTTCCAAACTGTAATATTTACAGCGCCAGATGTACTAAACCTTGGAGAGTTATAAAGTGGAGAGAGATAAACTACCAACTGATCAGCTCCTAACTAATTTTTCAAACACAGCCTGTAACATGGCATGAGGAGCTAATTGGCTGTCACTTTATCCTTTCTCCACTGTATCACTCACCAAGACGTCTGTCACATAAACTGCCATTCCATTTGCTGTTGCTCTGCCACACGATCTCATGTGCATCCAATACATGTTTACACAGTCCAGGAACCAACAAGATATACTGTATGTTAATGCAAGGTGTGGTTCCCATAATGAAAGATGTATTGGGACAATGGGGGGTCATTCCGACCCGTTTGCACGCTACAGATTGTCGCAGCGGTGCGAATGGGTTGGAACTGCGCATGCACGGCGGACGCATTGCGCACGTGCGTCATCACCCAGCGACACCCGTCACTGGGCAGCGACGCCGCTAGCGGAAAAAGTTATCACAGCGGCGATCGCAAGAAGACTGACAGGCGGTAGGCATTCCGGGGCGTCAACTGACTGTTTTCCAGGCGTGGTGAGGCGAACGCAGGCGTGTCCAGGCGTTTGGAGGGCGGATGTCTGACGTCAATCCCGGGACCTTCATCGCTGGATCCGTCGCACAGGGTAAGCAAGTCTGACCCTGGTCTTGTTTTGCTTAAAACTTTTTTAGCATAGCAAGGCTGCACAAGCGTTCACAGCCCTGCTATGCTAAAATACACTCCCCCATAGGCAGCGTCAAGTTGATTGCATGAGAGGCAAAAAGTTGCTACGTGCGATCAACTCGGAATGAGAGCCAATATCCTGAGACCCCAATGGCAGGGAAATAGGGAATATTAAACATGTTGAAAGCTCCCAATTTCGTGATCGCAACCATTTTAACATGTTCAATTTCCCTGATTCCCCAACGGACGCCGATCATTGCTGTCCGCCAATCGGCGGATGCAGTCGGTGAATCAGTGGTGCCGGCGGGTCAGGGAATCACGGTGGCCACTGAATGGAGGTCTTTAACCTAACATGGCCAGCCCAGCGGGGGAAATACCGCCTACTCAGGTGAAAGTATATAATAGGAAGAGTCACATCAACATGTTGAGACAAATTAAAGGTGTTTATTAAACCTTGGAGAACGATAAAGTGGATGTAGATAAAATACCAGCCAATCAGCTCCTAGCTGTCATGTTACAGGCTGTGTTTGAAAAAAATGACAGGAGATTAATGGTTGGTACATCTGTTCGGAGGGTCCAGAACCTATCCAGTTTTGTAAAATTGTTTTCCTAGCTGCAGAACTTATTGCTAATAGTAATTTTCTAGACCTCTTCTTCATTTTTTAGCCCTCTATCATCAACCCCAAAACTGCTCACTCAGGGATACATGGGACATAGTTTATCAAGTTTTACTCCACTTACTATCAAATTGACTGCAGTAGTATATAAACAAGGACTACTCCTTCAAACAATGATAAATGTGAGTCTCCAATTGGTCACATCTGAGGCAGGAAAGGAGACCCATCTTAAAGTGCCTAACAGGAGATAAATAAGTAAAGCATTGAGTAGTAGCTAATGGTACATTCTACCAGACAAGAGGCGGTGGGAGGAGCCTGGCACCCAGACCAACTGGGGTAAGTGAGGGAAGAGATATGTGTGATCTATTTGAATGGGTATGGGACTCAGGGTCGACAGTGTCTAGGTCGACACCTATTGGTCGACAGTGGCTAGGACGACACTAGAAATAAGTCAGCATGTCCATTAGGTTGACATGAGTTTTTCAAGTTTTTATGGTGTCGCTTTCTTCATAAAGTGACCGGGAACCCCAATTAGTGCACCGTGTCCCCTCGCAAGGCTCGCTTTGCTCGCCATGCTTCGGGCAAGGTGCCTCGCTGCGCTTAGCACAGGCTACCGTTCCCAATTGTACTCCACGTGGATCATAAAGTATAAAAAAGTTTAAAATAAGAAAAAAGTGAAAACTCATGTCGACCTTTTTGCATGTCGACCTTGTTTGTGTTGACCTAATGGTCGTGTTGACCCATTTCTAGTGTCTACCTATTCACTGTCGACCAATAGGTGTCGACCTAATGGGTGTCGACCTAAGTGGTGTTGACCCAGAGTCCGGATACCATTTGAACATACAAGTAGTAAGTTCTCTACGGGTATAGAGATAGTCCTACATGTGGGTTGACGTTGCAGCATTAAACGGTCAACTGAGCTAGACTAGTCAGCAGCCAAAGGGAGCCACACCACTTGACTCAATCGACTGTACCTAAAAGAACACTGGAGGGTAAAAACCCTAAAATTTACCATAAGCTTCCACACGGGTCAATGATTTCAGGTAAGATTTGATGATGAACAAAAGTGAGCCCCTCACTTAACAAACAGTAAAAGTGTAAGATGCCATGCCACCATGGAAGTGTGGATTGCTCAGAAAGGGTAAATGTAGAGAGTTACTGTTTGTGCATCAAGGCCTGACAACATTTTCTCGTTCATAACAGTGGGTGTTTTGTATGCCTGATGGTTTCTCCTCATGCTGGCAAAGGAGAACTATGAGATCAGTGGAGGATAATAAATTCCCTTCTAGAGGTTTGTTACCCTGTGTTGGTAAAATGTAACCAATCCTTCAGGTAGTGTAAGATTGCTGCTTTATTGCATAGCGAGATATCCAAGTTGAAGCCCCCATCACTTCTGTTATGTGTTCCGAGTATAAGAACTGCCACTGGGACAGATTCAGAGATGTATGCAAACCTGATGGTTTCCTATATTTGGCAAAATTGCTGACTACAGAGCATGCACAGTGTGAAAACCAGCAAGACCCATCCACAAAATGGACTTGCATACAACTGTGAATCAGCCCCAAGCAGGTTTACGTCAGAAGCTGCAAGTGTGCAGAGAAAGAGCAGAGATATGGGGGGTAGAGATGAGCGGGTTCGGTTTCTCTGAATCCGAACCCGCCCGAACTTCATGTTTTTTTACACGGGTCCGAGCGACTCGGATCTTCCCGCCTTGCTCGGTTAACCCGAGCGCGCCCGAACGTCATCATCACGCTGTCGGATTCTCGCGAGGCTCGGATTCTATCGCGAGACTCGGATTCTATATAAGGAGCCGCGCGTCGCGGCCATTTTCACACGTGCATTGAGATTGATAGGGAGAGGACGTGGCTGGCGTCCTCTCCGTTTAGAAATTAAAATAGATAGGAGAGTGAGAGTGAGACACTTCATTTACTTACTGGAGCTTAGGAGGAGTTATACTAGTGACTGATGACCAGTGACCTGACCACCAGTGCAGTTTTATAATTTATTATTATTTAATAATCCGTTCTGTTCTTGTTCTCTGCCTGAAAAAAACGATACACAGTGACTCAGTCACACTCACATACCATATCTGTGCTCAGCCCAGTGTGCTGCATCATCTATGTATAATATCTGACTGTGCTCACACAGCTTAATTGTGGGGGAGACTGGGGAGCAGTTATAGGTTATAGCAGGAGCCAGGAGTACATATTAAACAGTGCACACTTTTGCTGCCAGAGTGCCACTGCCAGTGTGACTGACCACTGACCACTGTGACCAGTGACCTGACCACACTGACCACCAGTATAGTATATTGTGATTGAATGTCTGCCTGAAAAAGTACACTCGTCGTGTGACTTGTGTGGTGTTTTTTTATTCTATAAAAATTAAAAAACTCATTCTGCTGACAGACAGTGTCCAGCAGGTCCGTCATTATATAATATATACCTGTCCGGCTGCAGTAGTGATATATATATATTTTTTATATAATTATTTATCATCCAGTCTATAC
Source organism: Pseudophryne corroboree (assembly GCF_028390025.1). Classification (NCBI taxonomy): domain Eukaryota; kingdom Metazoa; phylum Chordata; class Amphibia; order Anura; family Myobatrachidae; genus Pseudophryne; species Pseudophryne corroboree. The sequence continues at coordinate 39,145,569 of NC_086455.1, forward strand.
TAGCAGCAGACACAGTACGGTAGTTCACGGCTGTAGCTACCTCTGTGTCGGCACTCGGCAGTCCATCCATAATTGTATACCACCTACCCGTGGTTTTTTTTTTCTTTCTTCTTTATACATACTACATCTCATTATCATCCAGTCTATATTAGCAGCAGACACAGTACAGTACGGTAGTCCACGGCTGTAGCTACCTCTGTGTCGGCACTCAGCAGTCCATCCATAATTGTATACCACCTACCCGTGGTTTTTTTTTTCTTTCTTCTTTATACATACTACATCTCATTATCATCCAGTCTATATTAGCAGCAGACACAGTACAGTACGGTAGTCCACGGCTGTAGCTACCTCTGTGTCGGCACTCGGCAGTCCATCCATAATTGTATACCACCTACCCGTGGTTTTTTTTTTTCTTTCTTCTTTATACATACTACATCTCATTATCAACCAGTCTATATTAGCAGCAGACACAGTACAGTACGGTAGTCCACGGCTGTAGCTACCTCTGTGTCGGCACTCGGCAGTCCATCCATAATTGTATACTAGTATCCATCCATCTCCATTGTTTACCTGAGGTGCCTTTTAGTTGTGCCTATTAAAATATGGAGAACAAAAATGTTGAGGTTCCAAAATTAGGGAAAGATCAAGATCCACTTCCACCTCGTGCTGAAGCTGCTGCCACTAGTCATGGCCGAGACGATGAAATGCCAGCAACGTCGTCTGCCAAGGCCGATGCCCAATGTCATAGTACAGAGCATGTCAAATCCAAAACACCAAATATCAGTAAAAAAAGGACTCCAAAACCTAAAATAAAATTGTCGGAGGAGAAGCGTAAACTTGCCAATATGCCATTTACCACACGGAGTGGCAAGGAACGGCTGAGGCCCTGGCCTATGTTCATGGCTAGTGGTTCAGCTTCACATGAGGATGGAAGCACTCAGCCTCTCGCTAGAAAACTGAAAAGACTCAAGCTGGCAAAAGCACCGCAAAGAACTGTGCGTTCTTCGAAATCCCAAATCCACTAGGAGAGTCCAATTGTGTCGGTTGCGATGCCTGACCTTCCCAACACTGGACGTGAAGAGCATGCGCCTTCCACCATTTGCACGCCCCCTGCAAGTGCTGGAAGGAGCACCCGCAGTCCAGTTCCTGATAGTCAGATTGAAGATGTCAGTGTTGAAGTACACCAGGATGAGGAGGATATGGGTGTTGCTGGCGCTGGGGAGGAAATTGACCAGGAGGATTCTGATGGTGAGGTGGTTTGTTTAAGTCAGGCACCCGGGGAGACACCTGTTGTCCGTGGGAGGAATATGGCCACTGACATGCCTGGTGAAAATACCAAAAAAATCAGCTCTTCGGTGTGGAAGTATTTCAACAGAAATGCGGACAACAGGTGTCAAGCCATGTGTTGCCTTTGTCAAGCTGTAATAAGTAGGGGTAAGGACGTTAACCACCTCGGAACATCCTCCCTTATACGTCACCTGCAGCGCATTCATAATAAGTCAGTGACAAGTTCAAAAACTTTGGGCGACAGCGGAAGCAGTCCACTGACCAGTAAATCCCTTCCTCTTGTAACCAAGCTCACGCAAACCACCCCACCAACTCCCTCAGTGTCAATTTCCTCCTTCCCCAGGAATGCCAATAGTCCTGCAGGCCATGTCACTGGCAATTCTGACGAGTCCTCTCCTGCCTGGGATTCCTCCGATGCATCCTTGCGTGTAACGCCTACTGCTGCTGGCGCTGCTGTTGTTGCTGCTGGGAGTCGATGGTCATCCCAGAGGGGAAGTCGTAAGCCCACTTGTACTACTTCCAGTAAGCAATTGACTGTTCAACAGTCCTTTGCGAGGAAGATGAAATATCACAGCAGTCATCCTGCTGCAAAGCGGATAACTGAGGCCTTGACAACTATGTTGGTGTTAGACGTGCGTCCGGTATCCGCCGTTAGTTCACAGGGAACTAGACAATTTATTGAGGCAGTGTGCCCCCGTTACCAAATACCATCTAGGTTCCACTTCTCTAGGCAGGCGATACAGAGAATGTACACGGACGTCAGAAAAAGACTCACCAGTGTCCTAAAAAATGCAGTTGTACCCAATGTCCACTTAACCACGGACATGTGGACAAGTGGAGCAGGGCAGGGTCAGGACTATATGACTGTGACAGCCCACTGGGTAGATGTATGGACTCCCGCCGCAAGAACAGCAGCGGCGGCACCAGTAGCAGCATCTCGCAAACGCCAACTCTTTCCTAGGCAGGCTACGCTTTGTATCACCGGTTTCCAGAATACGCACACAGCTGAAAACCTCTTACGGCAACTGAGGAAGATCATCGCGGAATGGCTTACCCCAATTGGACTCTCCTGTGGATTTGTGGCATCGGACAACGCCAGCAATATTGTGTGTGCATTAAATATGGGCAAATTCCAGCACGTCCCATGTTTTGCACATACCTTGAATTTGGTGGTGCAGAATTTTTTAAAAAACGACAGGGGCGTGCAAGAGATGCTGTCGGTGGCCAGAAGAATTGCGGGACACTTTCGGCGTACAGGCACCACGTACAGAAGACTGGAGCACCACCAAAAACTACTGAACCTGCCCTGCCATCATCTGAAGCAAGAAGTGGTAACGAGGTGGAATTCAACCCTCTATATGCTTCAGAGGTTGGAGGAGCAGCAAAAGGCCATTCAAGCCTATACAATTGAGCACGATATAGGAGGTGGAATGCACCTGTCTCAAGCGCAGTGGAGAATGATTTCAACGTTGTGCAAGGTTCTGATGCCCTTTGAACTTGCCACACGTGAAGTCAGTTCAGACACTGCCAGCCTGAGTCAGGTCATTCCCCTCATCAGGCTTTTGCAGAAGAAGCTGGAGACATTGAAGGAGGAGCTAACACGGAGCGATTCCGCTAGGCATGTGGGACTTGTGGATGGAGCCCTTAATTCGCTTAACAAGGATTCACGGGTGGTCAATCTATTGAAATCAGAGCACTACATTTTGGCCACCGTGCTCGATCCTAGATTTAAAGCCTACCTTGGATCTCTGTTTCCGGCAGACACAAGTCTGCTGGGGTTGAAAGACCTGCTTGTGAGAAAATTGTCAAGTCAAGCGGAACGCGACCTGTCAACATCTCCTCCTTCACATTCTCCCGCAACTGGGGGTGCGAGGAAAAGGCTCAGAATTCCGAGCCCACCCGCTGGCGGTGATGCAGGGCAATCTGGAGCGACTGCTGATGCTGACATCTGGTCCGGACTGAAGGACCTGACAACGATTACGGACATGTCGTCTACTGTCACTGCATATGATTCTCTCAACATTGAAAGAATGGTGGAGGATTATATGAGTGACCGCATCCAAGTAGGCACGTCACACAGTCCGTACTTATACTGGCAGGAAAAAGAGGCAATTTGGAGGCCCTTGCACAAACTGGCTTTATTCTACCTAAGTTGCCCTCCCACAAGTGTGTACTCCGAAAGAGTGTTTAGTGCCGCCGCTCACCTTGTCAGCAATCGGCGTACGAGGTTACATCCAGAAAATGTGGAGAAGATGATGTTCATTAAAATGAATTATAATCAATTCCTCCGCGGAGACATTGACCAGCAGCAATTGCCTCCACAAAGTACACAGGGAGCTGAGATGGTGGATTCCAGTGGGGACGAATTGATAATCTGTGAGGAGGGGGATGTACACGGTGATATATCGGAGGATGATGATGAGGTGGACATCTTGCCTCTGTAGAGCCAGTTTGTGCAAGGAGAGATTAATTGCTTCTTTTTTGGTGGGGGTCCAAACCAACCCGTCATATCAGTCACAGTCGTGTGGCAGACCCTGTCACTGAAATGATGGGTTGGTTAAAGTGTGCATGTCCTGTTTATACAACATAAGGGTGGGTGGGAGGGCCCAAGGACAATTCCATCTTGCACCTCTTTTTTCTTTAATTTTTCTTTGCGTCATGTGCTGTTTGGGGAGGGTTTTTTGGAAGGGACATCCTGCGTGACACTGCAGTGACACTCCTAGATGGGCCCGGTGTTTGTGTCGGCCACTAGGGTCGCTTATCTTACTCACACAGCTACCTCATTGCGCCTCTTTTTTTATTTGCGTCATGTGCTGTTTGGGGAGGGTTTTTTGGAAGGGACATCCTGCGTGACACTGCAGTGACACTCCTAGATGGGCCCGGTGTTTGTGTCGGCCACTAGGGTCGCTTATCTTACTCACACAGCTACCTCATTGCGCCTCTTTTTTTCTTTGCGTCATGTGCTGTTTGGGGAGGGTTTTTTGGAAGGGACATCCTGCGTGACACTGCAGTGACACTCCTAGATGGGCCCGGTGTTTGTGTCGGCCACTAGGGTCGCTTATCTTACTCACACAGCTACCTCATTGCGCCTCTTTTTTTCTTTGCGTCATGTGCTGTTTGGGGAGGGTTTTTTGGAAGGGACATCCTGCGTGACACTGCAGTGCCACTCCTAGATGGGCCCGGTGTTTGTGTCGGCCACTAGGGTCGCTTATCTTACTCACACAGCTACCTCATTGCGCCTCTTTTTTTCTTTGCGTCATGTGCTGTTTGGGGAGGGTTTTTTGGAAGGGACATCCTGCGTGACACTGCAGTGCCACTCCTAGATGGGCCCGGTGTTTGTGTCGGCCACTAGGGTCGCTTATCTTACTCACACAGCTACCTCATTGCGCCTCTTTTTTTCTTTGCGTCATGTGCTGTTTGGGGAGGGTTTTTTGGAAGGGACATCCTGCGTGACACTGCAGTGACACTCCTAGATGGGCCCGGTGTTTGTGTCGGCCACTAGGGTCGCTTATCTTACTCACACAGCTACCTCATTGCGCCTCTTTTTTTCTTTGCGTCATGTGCTGTTTGGGGAGGGTTTTTTGGAAGGGACATCCTGCGTGACACTGCAGTGACACTCCTAGATGGGCCCGGTGTTTGTGTCGGCCACTAGGGTCGCTTATCTTACTCACACAGCTACCTCATTGCGCCTCTTTTTTTCTTTGCGTCATGTGCTGTTTGGGGAGGGTTTTTTGGAAGGGACATCCTGCGTGACACTGCAGTGCCACTCCTAGATGGGCCCGGTGTTTGTGTCGGCCACTAGGGTCGCTTATCTTACTCACAAAGCTACCTCATTGCGCCTCTTTTTTTCTTTGCATCATGTGCTGTTTGGGGAGGGTTTTTTGGAAGGGACATCCTGCGTGACACTGCAGTGACACTCCTAGATGGGCCCGGTGTTTGTGTCGGCCACTAGGGTCGCTTATCTTACTCACACAGCTACCTCATTGCGCCTCTTTTTTTCTTTGCGTCATGTGCTGTTTGGGGAGGGTTTTTTGGAAGGGACATCCTGCGTGACACTGCAGTGACACTCCTAGATGGGCCCGGTGTTTGTGTCGGCCACTAGGGTCGCTTATCTTACTCACACAGCTACCTCATTGCGCCTCTTTTTTTCTTTGCGTCATGTGCTGTTTGGGGAGGGTTTTTTGGAAGGGACATCCTGCGTGACACTGCAGTGACACTCCTAGATGGGCCCGGTGTTTGTGTCGGCCACTAGGGTCGCTTATCTTACTCACACAGCTACCTCATTGCGCCTCTTTTTTTCTTTGCGTCATGTGCTGTTTGGGGAGGGTTTTTTGGAAGGGACATCCTGCGTGACACTGCAGTGACACTCCTAGATGGGCCCGGTGTTTGTGTCGGCCACTAGGGTCGCTTATCTTACTCACACAGCTACCTCATTGCGCCTCTTTTTTTCTTTGCGTCATGTGCTGTTTGGGGAGGGTTTTTTGGAAGGGACATCCTGCGTGACACTGCAGTGACACTCCTAGATGGGCCCGGTGTTTGTGTCGGCCACTAGGGTCTCTTATCTTACTCACACAGCTACCTCATTGCGCCTCTTTTTTTCTTTGCGTCATGTGCTGTTTGGGGAGGGTTTTTTGGAAGGGACATCCTGCGTGACACTGCAGTGACACTCCTAGATGGGCCCGGTGTTTGTGTCGGCCACTAGGGTCGCTTATCTTACTCACACAGCTACCTCATTGCGCCTCTTTTTTTCTTTGCGCCATGTGCTGTTTGGGGAGGGTTTTTTGGAAGGGACATCCTGCGTGACACTGCAGTGACACTCCTAGATGGGCCCGGTGTTTGTGTCGGCCACTAGGGTCGCTTATCTTACTCACACAGCTACCTCATTGCGCCTCTTTTTTTCTTTGCGTCATGTGCTGTTTGGGGAGGGTTTTTTGGAAGGGACATCCTGCGTGACACTGCAGTGACACTCCTAGATGGGCCAGGTGTTTGTGTCGGCCACTAGGGTCACTTATCTTACTCACACAGCTACCTCATTGCGCCTCTTTTTTTCTTTGCGTCATGTGCTGTTTGGGGAGGGTTTTTTGGAAGGGACATCCTGCGTGACACTGCAGTGCCACTCCTAGATGGGCCAGGTGTTTGTGTCGGCCACTAGGGTCGCTTAGCTTAGTCATCCAGCGACCTCGTTGCAAATTTTAGGACTAAAAATAATATTGTGAGGTGTGAGGTATTCAGAATAGACTGAAAATGAGTGGAAATTATGGTTTTTGAGGTTAATAATACTTTGGGATCAAAATGACCCCCAAATTCTATGATTTAAGCTGTTTTTTAGGTTTTTTGGAAAAAAACACCCGAATCCAAAACACACCCGAATCCGACAAAAAAAATTTGGTTAGGTTTTGCCAAAACGCGGTCGAACCCAAAACACGGCCGCGGAACCGAACCCAAAACCAAAACACAAAACCCGAAAAATTTCCGGCGCTCATCTCTAACATTGGGGGGTAATTCCAAGTTGATCGCAGCAGGATTTTTGATAGCAATTGGGCAAAACCATGTGCACTGCAGGGGAGGCAGATATAACGTGTGCAGAAAGAGTTAGATTTGGGTGGGTTATTTTGTTTCTGTGCAGGGTAAATACTGACTGCTTTATTTTTACACTGCAAATTAGATTGCAGATTGAACACACCACACCCAAATCTAACTCTCTCTGCACATGTTATATCTGCCTTCCCTGCAGTGCACATGGTTTTGCCCAATTGCTAACAAAAATACTGCTGCGATCAACTTGGAATTACCCTCATGGTTTGTTCATGTCAGTGGTAAATGTGCAAATTGCATTACCCTATTCATACACAATGTATTAATGTACTGAAGTAGCAAATAGATGACAAGCAATTATTTCAGGACAGCATTACTAATAAATGTGAGTCTAATTTACATTGTAACTAATTTTGGCCCCAACCCTTTCTCTAGGGATCAGTAACTTGGTGGAGCAGAATCATGTTTGTTTCTAGGGAAACTACACCAAGATTAGCATTACTGCCAGTCCTGTGGGTGGTCCTGACCCACCCCTGCCCCTCATTTATAAAGAAGCCCTGTTCTTTGCATGTACTCTCTAATGTTTGGCCAATTCCCTCTGTGCTGGCTGGCCACATCCCCATCTAGTGGCAGGCCACACCCCTTAAGCATCTTGGGCCCCAACCACAGTATTCCCTGGTGGGACCTTCATGCCCCAGTCCTGGGTGGACACATTTAATGTAACATCGCATGTAATGTAACATTGAGTGCTGTTCAGAAAAGTGAGCATGCGCAGGACATGTACTGCATACAGTATGTGCAATTTGGGTTCTGCGTCCTTGTGCGCAGTGCAGCTGTAAAAGTCAACTGAGTACAGTCTGCAGACGTTTGGGGGCCTGGAGGGGGCGACGATAGTCTATGTTTCACAAAAGAGTGCCAAGGCCAGAATCTCTGTCTTCCGATGCTGACATCCTGGCCTGCAGCAGTTATCCTGAGTTACCTGAAAGTGACTCCGATGACCGATGTTCACTTGGAGTGATCCGATGATGCCTCTTCAGACACAGCAGTGGATCACAACAGCTGTCAGGAGGCGTCTATATGCTGCATTGGCATAGGTTACTCAGCTACCGTACTACCGCGTCCGTCCATGAATCAGACTCATGGTGCAACAGTCAGGTCTCACTGGCATTCATAATAACAAGATACCTGGCCTTCTGCTTGGGGGCCGTAATTGAAGAATTATGTCAAAGATTTCATATAGACTTGTGAGACTTAAAACTCTATTTTAATCTTTAACCAAATATCCTCTATGTCTATGTAGGATTATATGGATGCAGGGGCATCTCTACAGAGGAGGGGACCCGTGTGCAGACTCCGTGTGTGGGCCCCCTCCTCTCCCGTAGCCGTCGCGCCGCTGCTAGCGAACTGACCACTAGAGACTCTGGCACAGTGCCAGAGTCTACAGCGCATGTGCAGGACTCTGAAAAATGGCCGCCCCGCCATTTATTTGGAGTCCTGCGCATGCGCTGTAGACTCTGGCACTGTGCCAGAGTCTCTAGTGCTCAGTGCTCTAGTGGTGACGGCTACGGGAGAGGAGGGGGCCCACACACAGTCACTGATGGACACCAGAAAGGTAAGTATAGGAGAAATGGGTGCAGTGTGTGCGGCGTGCCCCCCTCCCCCCCCCCCCCCCCCCGGACTCAGGGGCCCGTGTGCACCGCACACACTGCACCCATTATAGAAGCGCCAATGTATGGATGTATACAGCACATTTACTTCCATGGCCATTACACTGGATACTACTGATATAAGGGGGTAAATTTACTAAGATGGGAGATCTATTTCAGATCCTACTTCTCATTTATCTAGCACCTTCTAGAAGATAATACCTGGTATCTGATTGGTTGCTATGGGCAACATCCCATCTGAAATAGATCTCCCATCTTAGTAAATTTACCCCAAGGTGTTTACAAAAATATAACCCATAATCTCCTATTGATGAAGCCTTACTTACACACAAACCAAAATTGCCAGATAATTAGGACTTTCTACATTTGGGGGGTAATTCTGAGTTGATCGCAGCAGGAACTTTGTTAGCAGTTGGGCAAAACCATGTGCACTGCAGGGGAGGCAGATGTAACATGTGCAGAGAGAGTTAGATTTGGGTGGGTTATTTTGTTTCTGTGCAGGGTAAATACTGGCTGCTTTATTTTTACACTGCAATTTAGATTGCAGATTGAACACACCCCACCCAAATCTAACTCTCTCTGCACATGTTATATCTGCCTCCCCTGCAGTGCACATGGTTTTGCCCAACTGCTAACAAAATTCCTGCTGCGATCAATTTAGAATTACCCCCTTAACCTCCTAACCAGTTTAGAATACGGTGGTGTGCACTTGTTCCCATTGATGTACAATCACGTTAAAATTCCAGATAATTGCAACACAAACTTAATTTGTTTGGCTTCCATAGCAACTTGGTTTGGGCACAGGTTGATCACAGTTAAAGGCCAATAAACAATAATCTCTAGTTGTTATGAATATTCAGAAACATCTGTTATTGACAAAGAGAGCATCTGTGGTGATGTGCCTGGCACTGATCGTACTAATGCCCTCTTCCCTGTGACTCTGGCAGTGTCCTCTTCTCCATGATCACCATGCCTTATTGGCAAGCCAGAAGTCACATACTTCATTAGTTAGTTGCCAGCCGCACATTCATTTATGTGCTTAGAGAAAGTAATGGGCTGTGTATTGCAGATCCTTGTAGGTGAAGGTAAGTCGTTAAAAATAATTTAGCATAAAGTCTACTAAACATGCTTCCGAAGTGTATCCTGATTAACAGGCATCCAGTAGCTATTCTGTATGGGTCATTACAAGTGAACATTTTCACTTTTTTAACAGTTTAAGGTGGTCATTCCGAGTTGTTCGCTAGCTGTATTTGTTCGATGTGCAACGAAGAGGCTAAAAAATGGCACTTCTGCGCATGCGCGCGCAATACGCACGCGCGACGTACTATTACAACGAACTATGTTGTTTTACACAGGGTCTAGCGAAGCTTTTCAGTCGCACTGCTGGCCGCAGAGTGATTGACAGGAAGTGGGCGTTTCTGGGTGTCAACTGACTGTTTTCAGGGAGTGTTTGGAAAAACGCAGGCGTGCCAGCAAAAACGCAGGCGTGGCTGGGCGAACGCAGGGCGTGTTTGTGACATCAAAACAGGGACTAAAAAGTCTGAAGTGATCGCAAGCGCTGAGTAGGTCTGGAGCTACTCTGAAACTGCACAAAATGTTTTTGTAGCCGCTTTGCGATCCGTTCGTTCGCACTTCTGCTAAGCTAAAATACACTCCCAGTGGGCGGCGGCATAGCGTTTGCACGGCTGCTAAAAACTGCTAGCGAGCAATCAACTCGGAATGACCACCTAAATCCAGAACACAACAAAGGGGAAAAACATGGTCTACAATTAATTCTAGTGGATCATGCCATGTTTTCTGTATATTAGTTTTAATATTTGTAAGGATGAGATCATTTACAAAGCTTCTGTATTTTGTATATAGGAATAGGATGGAGGATCAGGCATATAACATGAAAAAATGGACATATATAGAGATACAAGAAAAGGGGGTGTCTTAAGGGAGCTTGATTAAGCTCCCTTAAGACACCCCCTTTTCTTTTATCTGCACTTTTGTACTCCATCTAACAGGGAGTACGCCTTGAGGTTGAGCTCCATACTTAGCGCTTTCATTAGGTCTACCCCAGTTTCCATATATAGAGATACACAGGGAAATAGGACAATACACATATAAATAAGGAGGAAAGGACAGGGGGGGGGGGGGGGGGGGGGTAGACAAACAAATAGAAACACACTGAAATTGACAGATGTAGAGATACTGAGCCGGCTAATAGGAGAGACTTAAATAAACAAATGGATAGAATACAGATATACTATATACTGCAGCTACAATGGTAGAAATTACCAGATGTTCAGATCCATAGATATCAGACCAGAACAGACAATCAGTCAGATATACAGGGGAAGTAGCACAGACTATATACTGGAAAACAGTACATTCATACAGGCATAAAGATGCACAGGAAAGTACACAAATAGACGGGAAATAGCAAAGACAGAAGACCTTACAAAAAGACAAGGAAATAGGACAAAAATACCAATACACAGGGAAATACTGATTGCACAGACCTTTAGAAAGACTGACATGTAGGGAAGTGAGATAGACATACACATAGACAGGGGAGTAGGACCAACATAAAGAGAGAACACAACATTAAATGCATTAGGGTCCTCCCCATCCTCAGGCAGCTGGGGGTGAAGTATATCCATCCGGAATAAGAGCGTCACCAAACATCATGATTCTTAAAAAAGTAAAAGAAAAAAATACTACAAACACTCCATTAATAAAAATAATACTCAACCTACTAACTTTGTTCTTTGTGCCTTCAATTGATCCTTAATCTACACCATATGTAATACACAATGCACCTTGTTTGGATTTAGGTTAAAATCCGGCTAAATGGTACAATTTTGCACCTGTACAATTTATGGAGTGTGAATACAATTACTTTGCATTCAGGGAAAATCCCCCTTTTACACAAAACTGATCGGCTTCAATTTTTCACTGCCATTTAATGTTAAGCTACAATACACTCTCCAACACTGAATTTAACTACACGTCTCATCTCAAACCCTCCTGCACTATAGCATGGTTTTGCCAAGGTGCAATATTGCTCACACCAAGTAAATGGTACTGGTGGTGTAATGGTTAGCATTACTGCCTCACGGCACTGATACCATGGGTTCAATTCCCACCATGGCCTTAACTGTGTGGAGTTTGTATATTCTCCCTGTGTTTGCGTGAGCTTCCTTCGGGTACTCTGTTTTTTTCCCACAATACAAAAATATACTGGTAGGTTAATTGTCTCCCGACAATAATTAACCCTAATATGAAGGAGTGTCTATGTACATGCCACTAGTGGTTCTTATCTGCCGTCAAATTCTATGTATCGATGGATTTTCTATCTCTAAATAAGGCCCAGGGTATCTGTATACAGCCGTTGATTCTACCATGATTTTTTCCCCACTAAAGTAATTGATTGTTGACAAATATTAACCAATCAGATGCATTCCAAGGGGGACATTCAATTGTTTGAAAAGTCAGTTGGGTGTCTGTTTTTTCCTATCTAATAGACAGGAAAAAACAGACACCCAAACAACTTTTCAAACATATGAATCCCCCCCCCCCCAAATGTTAAATGTTAAGAATTTATTTCCATATTTGGATGAAATTATTGTCTTTGAATAACTACTGATTACAAAAAAGTTTTCATAGATCTTATAGAAGGCAACTGTGGATCATTTTCAGTACATGATAAAATGTTGGACTCAAGAGAAATGTGATTGTCATTGACTGAAAATAGCTGTCACCGTTGCCAGGAAATTGAAATTACATTTAAAAAATTGTTGTTTTTCTTGCAGAAATTCTGTTTCTGGTTATGTTTGCTAGTCTGTAACAATACACTGTTTACAGGTACATGTGATAAAAAATACAGTATATACTTAATTATTATTCTTTCGGGATTTGACATGCTAGTTAATATCTCACGTTGCAGTGATATTTGATTACTTGTTTTTGCGTGGGATTAGATTAACCATCACATGACTGCCTGTATATCATGTTATGACTCCATACCTTATATTTGTTTCTAGTTTCAGACCTATAGCCTACTCTCATTAAGTATATGCTGTAATGAACAGACCAAGGGGTAGATTCACTAAAGCTTCTAAAACAGACTAGTGATGTTGTTGCCTTTAGCAACCAGTCATATTCTAGCTATCATTTCTCTATTGGCAACGGCGGCAGTAGCATCAATCACAGCCTCGGCAGCGGAGCCAGCCGCGGCTCCCACAGGATCTCCTTTTCCCATCGTACCTGCCTCGGTGACGCCAGCAATCCCAGCAGGCACCGCTGCTCCCACAGTAATACAGCCTTGGCAGCGGAGCCAGACGCGGCTCTCACAGGATCTCCTTTTCCCATCGTACCTGCCTCGGTGACGCCAGCAGGCACCGCTGCTCCCACAGTAATACAGCCTTGGCAGCGGAGCCAGCCGCGGTTCCCACAGGATCTCCTTTTCCCATCGTACCTGCCTCGGTGACGCCAGCAATCCCAGCAGGCACCGCTGCTCCCACAGTATCACAGCCTCGGCAGCGGAGCCAGACGCGGCTCTCACAGGATCTCCTCTTCCCGGCGTCCCTGCCTTGGTGACGCCAGCAATCCCAGCAGGCACCACTGCAGGAACAGTTCCTGGGGGAGATCTCCAGCGGCACCAGGAAGTGCTCCCATCCTAGCGCAATCTGTTGTGCCAGCGCTGTGACTGCCCCCCCCCCCCCCCCCCCCCCAGGACCCAGCACTTCAGGATGGAGCCTTATCAGCCTATTGGTTAATCTGGCCCTGATACTAGCCAATTCCTGGCTACCTCCTCCAGGATCGAGCAGCCAGTTCAGTTCTGTGGGGGTGGGTGTCTCGTGAAAGTGGGAGGGCTGGTGGGCGTGATGACACAATTGCATCATTGTGGCCCCTCCCTCACTACAAGTGCCACCATTACCATCTATAGGAAGTGGAGGGCAGGGCCAAGGTGATGCAATTCGGCACAAAGTGGGTGGCTGGAGACGGGTCTTCTTGGCCGTTCCATGAGAGAAGGCAAGTATGTAGACTGGAAAAAATAAATAACAGGTACATATATTCAATCAGCCCCCCCCCCCCCCCCTCCCCACACCTGTAACACTTCTCACCTGCCCACTACCTCAGCGGTACATCATGCCTCTATGATCGTGTCATTCCCTACAGTTGTTTTGGACTTAAGACTGGTCCTTCATGGCTTCTGTAGCCACATGTTGTCACACTACTTACACTGTAGTTGCATAGTCTGTGTGGGCATGAGACTGTGTGCAAGCGGATGGAACTGGACAAAATGTGTTTGGGCGGAGTTTACGGAGGATACTGGCTTGATAACGTCATCGTGACCATAGGGGTCCTGGAACATTGTCCGGCAGCTTGAACAGTCCTGATTGACTGTATTCCTATGTAGTGAGGGATTAGGAACATGCCTAGGGGCGGCACTAGGATGCGTGTATTGGTACTGTCAGCCCAAAAAGTACCAGTAACTGCTAAATATGTCCACTGTACTGTACCGCATGCCATCTTGAATGGAGTGTAAACTGGTAGGGCATGCACATACTGCTTCTGTAAGCTGTCTTACTTAGTAAATATGTATGCAAAATTAAAAGTAAAAAAAAATATAGTTATTGGCTTTTTTTTATTATTCTTTTAAATTGGCTATCATTGAATAAGGGCTTGTAACCAATCAATAAAAATAATCAAATTAAACAGATGGGGCGGCCGTTACTGTTGTGCCTGCTATACAGCAATTCAAGTATGCTCTTGTGATTTACTGTGCAAAGTTGCTGAACTGAGGGGCTCTTTATTAAACGTCAGCACACATCCAAACCAGAAATTTCAGCATCCAATCCATCCAGATTTGGATTGATAATAGATTTATTTCCTGCAAGCAAATTTTTGTAACTGTAGGTTAAGTTTCCAAATGACATTCATCATAGGCTGCTATAAACATAATTCCTATGTTTTACTACTCACACTGTATCACGCATGGTCAAGTAAACAGACTGGCATTATTATATAGCTACCGTATATCATTTCAGTACATGAACTAGCATGCAGTAAGTTTGAGTGCCAAGCTTTAGAAAAGAGTTCATGTGACTTCAGCTCTGTTCTGCATACTCCCAGGGTCGTACTGGCCCACAGGGGTACAGGGGAAACCCCCAGTGGCCCCCACCCCAGAGCCGTCACTTACTTTTAAAACACCCAGTGCGGTCGCGGGTGAAAAGTGGGCATGACTTTGCGAAAGGGGCGTGGCTTCGCGTCCCGACCCCGTTTTCGGCACATTGTGGGTCCGGGGGATGCGGGCTTCACCCGGAGACTGCTGAATCTGCAGTGCTGGCTTCTGCACTGTGACAGGAGCCGGGTTGCAGCATCCAGCTCCTGCCACTGAGCAGGAGCCGGCACTTTGGTGTCACCCCTCAGAGGGGAACACCCGGGTGCGGGTCGCACCCCCCGCACCCACGTTGTGACGCCACTGCCCCATCCTCTCCTCCAGGGATCAGATTTTGCACTTAAATTACACATGATGCATGTGTTACATTATACTGCAGCGGACTATGCTGTACTTTCTATGCTGTATTGCTGTTATTAATCTGGCACATTATCATGCATGCACTAGCAGTATTTACTACTGCAGAGGTGGCCAACCCATGACTCTGAAGCCACATGGGGCTCTTTCATCCTCCGCATGTGGGTCGGTCGGCTCCCACATCCCGCTGCCTGAGAGCTCCAACACGCTGTTTCTAATGGCGCGGGCCCGTGAGCCAATCAGAGCTCGCGGTCTGGCAGCTAAGGCTACTGATTGGCTGACGGACCGCGAGCTTTGATTGGCTAACAGACCGGCGCCTAATTGAAGAAAGACACCACCGCCGGAGACTGAGGGGCAGGAGAGGTGCGGTGAGCAGTACTTGGGAGGAGGGACACTGTGGGGACATGTGTATCTGACACTAGGGGCATATCTGGCACTGTGAGGATATGTGTACGGCTTTACATTACACACACATGTCAAAGTTACCAATTCAAGAAATAAAAAGTATATATTGGGGTCTATTCATGAAGCAGTAATAAGTGTGGAGAAGTGAGCCAGTGGAGAGGTTGTCCATGGCAACCAATCAGCTTTGATGTAACATTTATCAAGAACATGCTATACAATTATACATAGCAGCTGATTGGTTGCCATGGTCAACTTCTCCACTGGCTCACTTCTCCACTCTTTTCACTGCTTCATGAATAGAGTAGAGATGAGCGCCTGAAATTTTTCGGGTTTTGTGTTTTGGTTTTGGGTTCGGTTCCGCGGCCGTGTTTTGGGTTCGAACGCGTTTTGTCAAAACCTCACCGAATTTTTTTTGTCGGATTCGGGTGTGTTTTGGATTCGGGTGTTTTTTTCAAAAAACACTAAAAAACAGCTTAAATCATAGAATTTGGGGGTCATTTTGATCCCAAAGTATTATTAACCTCAAAAACCACAATTTACACTCATTTTCAGTCTATTCTGAATACCTCACACCTCACAATATTATTTTTAGTCCTAAAATTTGCACCGAGGTCGCTGTGTGAGTAAGATAAGCGACCCTAGTGGCCGACACAAACACCGGGCCCATCTAGGAGTGGCACTGCAGTGTCACGCAGGATGTCCCTTCCAAAAAACCCTCCCCAAACAGCACATGACGCAAAGAAAAAAAGAGGCGCAATGAGGTAGCTGTGTGAGTAAGATTAGCGACCCTAGTGGCCGACACAAACACCGGGCCCATCTAGGAGTGGCACTGCAGTGTCACGCAGGATGTCCCTTCCAAAAAACCCTCCCCAAACAGCACATGACGCAAAGAAAAAAAGAGGCGCAATGAGGTAGCTGACTGTGTGAGTAAGATTAGCGACCCTAGTGGCCGACACAAACACCGGGCCCATCTAGGAGTGGCACTGCAGTGTCACGCAGGATGTCCCTTCCAAAAAACCCTCCCCAATCAGCACATGATGCAAAGAAAAAGAAAAGAAAAAAGAGGTGCAAGATGGAATTGTCCTTGGGCCCTCCCACCCACCCTTATGTTGTATAAACAAAACAGGACATGCACACTTTAACCAACCCATCATTTCAGTGACAGGGTCTGCCACACGACTGTGACTGATATGACGGGTTGGTTTGGACCCCCCCCAAAAAAGAAGCAATTAATCTCTCCTTGCACAAACTGGCTCTACAGAGGCAAGATGTCCACCTCATCTTCACCCTCCGATATATCACCGTGTACATCCCCCTCCTCACAGATTATCAATTCGTCCCCACTGGAATCCACCATCTCAGCTCCCTGTGTACTTTGTGGAGGCAATTGCTGCTGGTCAATGTCTCCGCGGAGGAATTGATTATAATTCATTTTAATGAACATCATCTTCTCCACATTTTCTGGATGTAACCTCGTACGCCGATTGCTGACAAGGTGAGCGGCGGCACTAAACACTCTTTCGGAGTACACACTTGTGGGAGGGCAACTTAGGTAGAATAAAGCCAGTTTGTGCAAGGGCCTCCAAATTGCCTCTTTTTCCTGCCAGTATAAGTACGGACTGTGTGACGTGCCTACTTGGATGCGGTCACTCATATAATCCTCCACCATTCTATCAATGTTGAGAGAATCATATGCAGTGACAGTAGACGACATGTCCGTAATCGTTGTCAGGTCCTTCAGTCCGGACCAGATGTCAGCATCAGCAGTCGCTCCAGACTGCCCTGCATCACCGCCAGCGGGTGGGCTCGGAATTCTGAGCCTTTTCCTCGCACCCCCAGTTGCGGGAGAATGTGAAGGAGGAGATGTTGACAGGTCGCGTTCCGCTTGACTTGACAATTTTGTCACCAGCAGGTCTTTCAACCCCAGCAGACCTGTGTCTGCCGGAAAGAGAGATCCAAGGTAGGCTTTAAATCTAGGATCGAGCACGGTGGCCAAAATGTAGTGCTCTGATTTCAACAGATTGACCACCCGTGAATCCTTGTTAAGCGAATTAAGGGCTGCATCCACAAGTCCCACATGCCTAGCGGAATCGCTCCCTTTTAGCTCCTTCTTCAATGCCTCCAGCTTCTTCTGCAAAAGCCTGATGAGGGGAATGACCTGACTCAGGCTGGCAGTGTCTGAACTGACTTCACGTGTGGCAAGTTCAAAGGGCATCAGAACCTTGCACAACGTTGAAATCATTCTCCACTGCACTTGAGACAGGTGCATTCCACCTACTATATCGTGCTCAATTGTATAGGCTTGAATGGCCTTTTGCTGCTCCTCCAACCTCTGAAGCATATAGAGGGTTGAATTCCACCTCGTTACCACTTCTTGCTTCAGATGATGGCAGGGCAGGTTCAGTAGTTTTTGGTGGTGCTCCAGTCTTCTGTACGTGGTGCCTGTACGCCGAAAGTGTCCCGCAATTTTTCTGGCCACCGACAGCATCTCTTGCACGCCCCTGTCGTTTTTTAAAAAATTCTGCACCACCAAATTCAAGGTATGTGCAAAACATGGGACGTGCTGGAATTTGCCCATATTTAATGCACACACAATATTGCTGGCGTTGTCCGATGCCACAAATCCACAGGAGAGTCCAATTGGGGTAAGCCATTCCGCGATGATCTTCCTCAGTTGCCGTAAGAGGTTTTCAGCTGTGTGCGTATTCTGGAAAGCGGTGATACAAAGCGTAGCCTGCCTAGGAAAGAGTTGGCGTTTGCGAGATGCTGCTACTGGTGCCGCCGCTGCTGTTCTTGCGGCGGGAGTCCATACATCTACCCAGTGGGCTGTCACAGTCATATAGTCCTGACCCTGCCCTGCTCCACTTGTCCACATGTCCGTGGATAAGTGGACATTAGGTACAACTGCATTTTTTAGGACACTGGTGAGTCTTTTTCTGACGTCCGTGTACATTCTCGGTATCGCCTGCCTAGAGAAGTGGAACCTAGATGGTATTTGGTAACGGGGGCACACTGCCTCAATAAATTGTCTAGTTCCCTGTGAACTAACGGCGGATACCGGACGCACGTCTAACACCAACATAGTTGTCAAGGACTCAGTTATCCGCTTTGCAGTAGGATGACTGCTGTGATATTTCATCTTCCTCGCAAAGGACTGTTGAACAGTCAATTGCTTACTGGAAGTAGTACAAGTGGGCTTACGACTTCCCCTCTGGGATGACCATCGACTCCCAGCGGCAACAACAGCAGCGCCAGCAGCAGTAGGCGTTACACGCAAGGATGCATCGGAGGAATCCCAGGCAGGAGAGGACTCGTCAGAATTGCCAGTGACATGGCCTGCAGGACTATTGGCATTCCTGGGGAAGGAGGAAATTGACACTGAGGGAGTTGGTGGGGTGGTTTGCGTGAGCTTGGTTACAAGAGGAAGGGATTTACTGGTCAGTGGACTGCTTCCGCTGTCACCCAAAGTTTTTGAACTTGTCACTGACTTATTATGAATGCGCTGCAGGTGACGTATAAGGGAGGATGTTCCGAGGTGGTTAACGTCCTTACCCCTACTTATTACAGCTTGACAAAGGGAACACACGGCTTGACACCTGTTGTCCGCATTTCTGGTGAAATACCTCCACACCGAAGAGCTGATTTTTTTGGTATTTTCACCTGGCATGTCAACGGCCATATTCCTCCCACGGACAACAGGTGTCTCCCCGGGTGCCTGACTTAAACAAACCACCTCACCATCAGAATCCTCCTGGTCAATTTCCTCCCCAGCGCCAGCAACACCCATATCCTCCTCATCCTGGTGTACTTCAACACTGACATCTTCAATCTGACTATCAGGAACTGGACTGCGGGTGCTCCTTCCAGCACTTGCAGGGGGCGTGCAAATGGTGGAAGGCGCATGCTCTTCACGTCCAGTGTTGGGAAGGTCAGGCATCGCAACCGACACAATTGGACTCTCCTTGTGGATTTGGGATTTCGAAGAATGCACAGTTCTTTGCTGTGCTGCTTTTGCCAGCTTGAGTCTTTTCATTTTTCTAGCGAGAGGCTGAGTGCTTCCATCCTCATGTGAAGCTGAACCACTAGCCATGAACATAGGCCAGGGCCTCAGCCGTTCCTTGCCACTCCGTGTGGTAAATGGCATATTGGCAAGTTTACGCTTCTCCTCCGACAATTTTATTTTAGGTTTTGGAGTCCTTTTTTTACTGATATTTGGTGTTTTGGATTTGACATGCTCTGTACTATGACATTGGGCATCGGCCTTGGCAGACGACGTTGCTGGCATTTCATCGTCTCGGCCATGACTAGTGGCAGCAGCTTCAGCACGAGGTGGAAGTGGATCTTGATCTTTCCCTAATTTTGGAACCTCAACATTTTTGTTCTCCATATTTTAATAGGCACATCTAAAAGGCACCTCAGGTAAACAATGGAGATGGATGGATTGGATACTAGTATACAATTATGGACGGGCTGCCGAGTGCCGACACAGAGGTAGCCACAGCCGTGAACTACCGCACTGTACTGTGTCTGCTGCTAATATATAGACTGGTTGATAAAGAGATAGTATACTCGTAACTAGTATGTATGTATAAAGAAAGAAAAAAAAACCACGGTTAGGTGGTATATACAATTATGGACGGGCTGCCGAGTGCCGACACAGAGGTAGCCACAGCCGTGAACTACCGCACTGTACTGTGTCTGCTGCTAATATATAGACTGGTTGATAAAGAGATAGTATACTCGTAACTAGTATGTATGTATAAAGAAAGAAAAAAAAACCACGGTTAGGTGGTATATACAATTATGGACGGGCTGCCGAGTGCCGACACAGAGGTAGCCACAGCCGTGAACTACCGCACTGTACTGTGTCTGCTGCTAATATATAGACTGGTTGATAAAGAGATAGTATACTCGTAACTAGTATGTATGTATAAAGAAAGAAAAAAAAACCACGGTTAGGTGGTATATACAATTATGGACGGGCTGCCGAGTGCCGACACAGAGGTAGCCACAGCCGTGAACTACCGCACTGTACTGTGTCTGCTGCTAATATATAGACTGGTTGATAAAGAGATAGTATACTCGTAACTAGTATGTATGTATAAAGAAAGAAAAAAAAAACCACGGTTAGGTGGTATATACAATTATGGACGGGCTGCCGAGTGCCGACACAGAGGTAGCCACAGCCGTGAACTACCGCACTGTACTGTGTCTGCTGCTAATATATAGACTGGTTGATAAAGAGATAGTATACTCGTAACTAGTATGTATGTATAAAGAAAGAAAAAAAAAACCACGGTTAGGTGGTATATACAATTATGGACGGGCTGCCGAGTGCCGACACAGAGGTAGCCACAGCCGTGAACTACCGCACTGTACTGTGTCTGCTGCTAATATATAGACTGGTTGATAAAGAGATAGTATACTCGTAACTAGTATGTATGTATAAAGAAAGAAAAAAAAACCACGGTTAGGTGGTATATACAATTATGGACGGGCTGCCGAGTGCCGACACAGAGGTAGCCACAGCCGTGAACTACCGCACTGTACTGTGTCTGCTGCTAATATAGACTGGTTGATAAAGAGATAGTATACTCGTAACTAGTATGTATGTATAAAGAAATAAAAAAAAACCACGGTTAGGTGGTATATACAATTATGGACGGGCTGCCGAGTGCCGACACAGAGGTAGCCACAGCCGTGAACTACCGCACTGTACTGTGTCTGCTGCTAATATATAGACTGGTTGATAAAGAGATAGTATACTCGTAACTAGTATGTATGTATAAAGAAAGAAAAAAAAAACACGGTTAGGTGGTATATACAATTATGGACGGGCTGCCGAGTGCCGACACAGAGGTAGCCACAGCCGTGAACTACCGCACTGTACTGTGTCTGCTGCTAATATATAGACTGGTTGATAAAGAGATAGTATACTCGTAACTAGTATGTATGTATAAAGAAAGAAAAAAAAAACACGGTTAGGTGGTATATACAATTATGGACGGGCTGCCGAGTGCCGACACAGAGGTAGCCACAGCCGTGAACTACCGCACTGTACTGTGTCTGCTGCTAATATATAGACTGGTTGATAAAGAGATAGTATACTCGTAACTAGTATGTATGTATAAAGAAAGAAAAAAAAACCACGGTTAGGTGGTATATACAATTATGGACGGGCTGCCGAGTGCCGACACAGAGGTAGCCACAGCCGTGAACTACCGCACTGTACTGTGTCTGCTGCTAATATATAGACTGGTTGATAAAGAGATAGTATACTCGTAACTAGTATGTATGTATAAAGAAAGAAAAAAAAACCACGGTTAGGTGGTATATACAATTATGGACGGGCTGCCGAGTGCCAACACAGAGGTAGCCACAGCCGTGAACTACCGCACTGTACTGTGTCTGCTGCTAATATATAGACTGGTTGATAAAGAGATAGTATACTCGTAACTAGTATGTATGTATAAAGAAAGAAAAAAAAACCACGGTTAGGTGGTATATACAATTATGGACGGGCTGCCGAGTGCCGACACAGAGGTAGCCACAGCCGTGAACTACCGCACTGTACTGTGTCTGCTGCTAATATAGACTGGTTGATAAAGAGATAGTATACTCGTAACTAGTATGTATGTATAAAGAAAGAAAAAAAAACCACGGTTAGGTGGTATATACAATTATGGACGGGCTGCCGAGTGCCGACACAGAGGTAGCCACAGCCGTGAACTACCGCACTGTACTGTGTCTGCTGCTAATATAGACTGGTTGATAAAGAGATAGTATACTACTAATATTATATATACTGGTGGTCAGGTCACTGGTCACTAGTCACACTGGCAGTGGCACTCCTGCAGCAAAAGTGTGCACTGTTTAATTTTAATATAATATTATGTACTCCTGGCTCCTGCTATAACCTATAACTGGCACTGCAGTAGTGCTCCCCAGTCTCCCCCACAATTATAAGCTGTGTGAGCTGAGCAGTCAGACAGATATATAATATATATAGATGATGCAGCACACTGGCCTGAGCCTGAGCAGTGCACACAGATATGGTATGTGACTGACTGAGTCACTGTGTGTATCGCTTTTTTCAGGCAGAGAACGGATATATTAAATAAACTGCACTGTGTGTCTGGTGGTCACTCACTATATAATATATTATGTACTCCTGGCTCCTGCTATAACCTATAACTGGCACTGCAGTAGTGCTCCCCAGTCTCCCCCACAATTATAAGCTGTGTGAGCTGAGCAGTCAGACAGATATATATAATATTATATATAGATAATAGATGATGCAGCACACTGGCCTGAGCCTGAGCAGTGCACACAGATATGGTATGTGACTGAGTCACTGTGTGCTGTGTATCGCTTTTTTCAGGCAGAGAACGGATTATAAATAAAACTGGTGGTCACTATCAGCAAAACTCTGCACTGTACTGAGTACTCCTAATGCTCCCCAAAATTAGTAAATCAAGTGTCTCTCTAATCTATTCTAAACGGAGAGGACGCCAGCCACGTCCTCTCCCTATCAATCTCAATGCACGTGTGAAAATGGCGGCGACGCGCGGCTCCTTATATAGAATCCGAGTCTCGCGATAGAATCCGAGCCTCGCGAGAATCCGACAGCGTCATGATGACGTTCGGGCGCGCTCGGGTTAACCGAGCAAGGCGGGAAGATCCGAGTCGCTCGGACCCGTGAAAAAAAACATGAAGTTCTGGCGGGTTCGGATTCAGAGAAACCGAACCCGCTCATCTCTAGAATAGACCCCATTATGTAAAAGCCATATGCTGCTGGAAGCCAAGCAGTGTACATCTGGAAATGTTTCCTGCGTGATATAGATAACACAGTGATCGTGAGCCCTGATATACTGTACTAACATATGAGATGTCATCCTTATCTTCACTGCAAGAGCCATGCAAGACCTAATAAAGTATAAAAATTAGCATTTTAATTTGTACATCTGTACATTTGTCCTTGATTATGCTGAAGAGGGCGTTGATGATGGTGGCTAAGATGTTCAAAGCTACACATATGTGAAGTGTAAATTGTAAAGTCAACATCACTCAGGTTACTATGCAGAGCTTTTCGGGTAATTATATTCAATACAAAGTTTTCTACATATTTTCTATTGAATATATATTTAATTCATTTAAATCTTGCGTCTGAAACCGCTGAAGATGTGGCATAATTTCATGTCTATCACTACCAATAATAATTCCTCCTGGGAGTATTAGACAGATCACAAATGTACAGTAGTAACCCTCCTAGAGTACTGTCCCTAAATGCAATCCCTTTTTACCTACTTAGATAGTTTCCTGTCCGGGAGAAGCCCGGAGAGAGATGCAGGTGGGCAGTGATGGGAGTGGAGCTGGGCTAATTACATTATTAATTAGGCCCCATACCCTTATGATAAAATGACGCAGTTACAGCATATTTGAATAGATTCATAGGTGTTTCTATAATGGGTGCGGTGCACACGGGCCCCTAGGTCCACGGGGGCCCACACCGTACACACTGCACTCATAGAATATACTTACCCCTCCGAAGTCCCGCGGCAGCGGCTTTGTAGTGAGGGCACAAATCATTTGGAAAATGGCCGTCGTGGCCATTTACGAGTGATTTGCGCATGCACGGCGCCATGTTCCCGGAGACCTGCGCATGTGCAGTAGGCCCTGGCTTTAAGCCAGAGTCTACTAGCTGCCCGCGGGTCCCCTCCGCTCTTAAAACACCCGTGCATAGGTTGCAGGACCAAAATTACACAATTGCCATAGAAATGCTTCATTAGCCCCTCCCCCTTTCTTCCCAAAAGCCACTGAATTCCTATCTTAATCTTTCCATTCTGCTCACTTTACTAGGAAGTGGGTGGGATATGGGAAGGGAGCACACTCCTCTGGGGGAGCAGGGGACTACCCAAAAAATCGTAAGTCCTCTGCAGGTTCTGGAAGAATGGGCAAATATGATGCAATATAAACAAAAATAATAAACAGCTGTAGGGGGGGAATTCAATTAGCCCTTAGTTTTGCAGAATCTGCAATAGAGCACTGCACCAATGCTTGGCTACACACTTATCCACCATACACAATACTGCAACATTGCTAGTTTTCTTGCACACTTCCATAAAGTTATTAGTATTAATTATCACTATTGTTTTGAGCAGCAAGGTTTTATACATATATATCCAAAGGTGTTTCAACAGAGGAGGGGGCCGGTGTACACGCTCCGGGTGGGCCCACTCCTCTTAGCGGCGCAGTAGACACTGGCTTTATGCTAGAGTCTACTGCACATGCTCAGACTCTGGAAACATGTCGCCCGCCATGCTCCTAAGTCTAAATCTCTACTGCACATGCAAGGCGGCCATTTTGGTGGCGATTTTTGCACTGCGGCTGCAGCTCCGACGCGGAACTCCGGAAAGGTAAGTAATAAAAACATGGGTGCAATGCGTGTGGTGTGGGCCCCTCCTGGACCCAGGGGCCGTGTGCACCGCAATCACTGCACCCATTATAGAAACGCCAATGTATATATATTATATATAAAATTTGTTGGCCTGTTTGTTTGTTTGTTTGTTTGTCTGTCTGCCTGGTAATGCATTCAGACACCCCTGCATTGATTGGGATGAAACCAATGCAAAGTGGTTCAGTTGGATCCTGGCCAGGTTTTAGGGGGATTGGGATCCCGGTTGGACCTCTCGTTGGTGTATGCTGGGCAGAACTTTGACCTGGGTAGAATGTTCTGAGCCTTCCACTGGATGGATTTGGACAAAAACTGCAAAAACTTCACAGATTGGTAACAGTGGATCCTAGAAGACATACTAGGGGGTTGAGGTCCTGGTCGGACCTCCTGTTGGTATACGCTGGGCAGAACTTTGACCCAGGGAGCCTGTTCTGAGCCTTCGACTGAATGGATTTGTATGTAAACTTCACAGAGTAGTAATATTGGATACCAGAAGACATACTAGTCGGTTGGAGTACTCGTATGACCTCCTGTTTGTGTTCACCGGACAGAACTTTGATCCAGGAAGCCTGTTCTGAGCCTTCCACTGGATGAATGTGGATGAAAGCTTTTATTAACTGTAATAACTGGTAATAACTGACATAAATAATCATAATTCAATTACCTGAAATAATTGACTAAAATAACCATACATCAATGAAGTAAACTGCCAGAGATGGAGGTGGGAAGACTAAAAATATTGTGTACCCAAAGGTCTTAGAAAAGCAACATTGATAACAGAAGGAAAACTTTAAACCAATCTCGCAATGGAAAAGTGGTTAATAAAACTGAACAGAAAGGAAAGCTAGGAGCAGGGCTAATGGTGCCCCCCCCCCCCCCCCCCCCCCCCCCCAAATAAAGACACTGGGCAGCCTAATGGGTGTTTTGGAAGAGCTGACAAGCTGCTAAGTACACCGGGGTACTTCAAGTAGTGTATGTATATATATATATATATATATATATATATATATATATCTGTGTATGGTAGGGACAGTTTGATCCCACATGAGGTTAATGTGGAATGACAGGCTTTTGCAGGATTGGAGCAGCAGCAACAGGTCTGATGTAATCCAGTCCAGGTTTTAGCTGTGTCTGTTATAAATCATAGCTGGGCTAATCCCTACAACTTGTCTGCTATCTTTAAAAAAAAGTATTTATTCAGTAGGTCATTGCTCCAGCAAGTGGCCATTTGATAGGTTGGGGCTCTGGGGTTACATTAGGAGCCATTTGGAACCTGTACTATTTGTGTTTACCAGAACTTGGAATGTTGTGCTGCTGTTTTAAATAGAGATGAGCGCCGGAAATTTTTCGGGTTTTGTGTTTTGGTTTTGGGTTCGGTTCCGCGGCCGTGTTTTGGGTTCGACCGCGTTTTGGCAAAACCTCACCGAATTTTTTTTGTCGGATTCGGGTGTGTTTTGGATTCGGGTGTTTTTTTCAAAAAACCCTAAAAAACAGCTTAAATCATAGAATTTGGGGGTAATTTTGATCCCAAAGTATTATTAACCTCAAAAAACATAATTTACACTCATTTTCAGCCTATTCTGAACACATCACACCTCACAATATTATTTTTAGTCCTAAAATTTGCACCGAGGTCGCTGTGTGAGTAAGATAAGCGACCCTAGTGGCCGACACAAACACCGGGCCCATCTAGGAGTGGCACTGCAGTGTCACGCAGGATGTCCCTTCCAAAAAACCTTCCCCAAACAGCACATGACGCAAAGAAAAAAAGAGGCGCAATGAGGTAGCTGTGTGAGTAAGATTAGCGACCCTAGTGGCCGACACAAACACCGGGCCCATCTAGGAGTGGCACTGCAGTGTCACGCAGGATGTCCCTTCCAAAAAACCCTCCCCAAACAGCACATGACGCAAAGAAAAAAAGAGGCGCAATGAGGTAGCTGACTGTGTGAGAAAGATAAGCGACCCTAGTGGCCGACACAAACACCGGGCCCATCTAGGAGTGGCACTGCAGTGTCACGCAGGATGTCCCTTCCAAAAAACCCTCCCCAAACAGCACATGACGCAAAGAAAAAAAGAGGCGCAATGAGGTAGCTGACTGTGTGAGAAAGATAAGCGACCCTAGTGGCCGACACAAACACCGGGCCCATCTAGGAGTGGCACTGCAGTGTCACGCAGGATGTCCCTTCCAAAAAACCCTCCCCAAACAGCACATGACGCAAAGAAAAAAAGAGGCGCAATGAGGTAGCTGTGTGAGTAAGATTAGCGACCCTAGTGGCCGACACAAACACCGGGCCCATCTAGGAGTGGCACTGCAGTGTCACGCAGGATGTCCCTTCCAAAAAACCCTCCCCAAACAGCACATGACGCAAAGAAAAAAAGAGGCGCAATGAGGTAGCTGACTGTGTGAGAAAGATAAGCGACCCTAGTGGCCGACACAAACACCGGGCCCATCTAGGAGTGGCACTGCAGTGTCACGCAGGATGTCCCTTCCAAAAAACCCTCCCCAAACAGCACATGACGCAAAGAAAAAAAGAGGTGCAATGAGGTAGCTGTGTGAGAAAGATAAGCGACCCTAGTGGCCGACACAAACACCGGGCCCATCTAGGAGTGGCACTGCAGTGTCACGCAGGATGTCCCTTCCAAAAAACCCTCCCCAAACAGCACATGACGCAAAGAAAAATAAAAGAAAAAAGAGGTGCAAGATGGAATTGTCCTTGGGCCCTTCCCACCCACCCTTATGTTGTATAAACAAAACAGGACATGCACACTTTAACCAACCCATCATTTCAGTGACAGGGTCTGCCACACGACTGTGACTGAAATGACGGGTTGGTTTGGACCCCCACCAAAAAAGAAGCAATTAATCTCTCCTTGCACAAACTGGCTCTACAGAGGCAAGATGTCCACCTCATCATCATCCTCCGATATATCACCGTGTACATCCCCCTCCTCACAGATTATCAATTCGTCCCCACTGGAATCCACCATGTCAGCTCCCTGTGTACTTTGTGGAGGCAATTGCTGCTGGTCAATGTCTCCGCGGAGGAATTGATTATAATTCATTTTAATGAACATCATCTTCTCCACATTTTCTGGATGTAACCTCGTACGCCGATTGCTGACAAGGTGAGCGGCGGCACTAAACACTCTTTCGGAGTACACACTTGTGGGAGGGCAACTTAGGTAGAATAAAGCCAGTTTGTGCAAGGGCCTCCAAATTGCCTCTTTTTCCTGCCAGTATAAGTACGGACTGTGTGACGTGCCTACTTGGATGCGGTCACTCATATAATCCTCCACCATTCTATCAATGGTGATAGAATCATATGCAGTGACAGTAGACGACATGTCCGTAATGGTTGTCAGGTCCTTCAGTCCGGACCAGATGTCAGCATCAGCAGTCGCTCCAGACTGCCCTGCATCACCGCCAGCGGGTGGGCTCGGAATTCTGAGCCTTTTCCTCGCACCCCCAGTTGCGGGAGAATGTGAAGGAGGAGATGTTGACAGGTCGCGTTCCGCTTGACTTGACAATTTTCTCACCAGCAGGTCTTTGAAACCCAGCAGACTTGTGTGCGCCGGAAAGAGAGATCCAAGGTAGGTTTTAAATCTAGGATCGAGCACGGTGGCCAAAATGTAGTGCTCTGATTTCAACAGATTGACCACCCGTGAATCCTTGTTAAGCGAATTAAGGGCTCCATCCACAAGTCCCACATGCCTAGCGGAATCGCTCTGTCTTAGCTCCTCCTTCAATGTCTCCAGCTTCTTCTGCAAAAGCCTGATGAGGGGAATGACCTGACTCAGGCTGGCAGTGTCTGAACTGACTTCACGTGTGGCAAGTTCAAAAGGTTGCAGAACCTTGCACAACGTTGAAATCATTCTCCACTGCGCTTGAGACAGGTGCATTCCACCTCCTATATCGTGGTCAGTTGTATAGGCTTGAATGGCCTTTTGCTGCTCCTCCAACCTCTGAAGCATATAGAGGGTTGAATTCCACCTCGTTACCACCTCCTGCTTCAGATGATGGCAGGGCAGGTTCAGGCGTTTTTGGTGGTGCTCCAGTCTTCTGTACGTGCTGCCTGTACGCCGAAAGTGTCCCGCAATTTTTCTGGCCACCGACAGCATCTCTTGCACGCCCCTGTCGTTTTTTAAAAAATTCTGCACCACCAAATTCAAGGTATGTGCAAAACATGGGACGTGCTGGAATTTGCCCAGATGTAATGCACGCACAATATTGCTGGCGTTGTCCGATGCCACAAATCCACAGGAGAGTCCAATTGGGGTAAGCCATTCCGCGATGATCTTCCTCAGTTGCCGTAAGAGGTTTTCAGCTGTGTGCGTATTCTGGAAACCGGTGATACAAAGCGTAGCCTGCCTAGGAACGAGTTGGCGTTTGCGAGATGCTGCTACTGGTGCCGCCGCTGCTGTTCTTGCGGCGGGAGTCCATACATCTACCCAGTGGGCTGTCACAGTCATATAGTCCTGACCCTGCCCTGCTCCACTTGTCCACATGTCCGTGGTTAAGTGGACATTGGGTACAGCTGCATTTTTTAGGACACTGGTGACTCTTTTTCTGAGGTCTGTGTACATTTTCGGTATCGCAACCCTAGAGAAATGGAACCTAGATGGTATTTGGTACCGGGGACACAGTACCTCCAACAAGTCTTTAGTTGGCTCTGCAGTAATGATGGATACCGGAACCACGTTTCTCACCACCCAGGATGTCAAGGCCTCAGTTATCCGCTTTGCAGTAGGATGACTGCTGTGATATTTAATCTTCCTCGCAAATGACTGTTGGACAGTCAATTGCTTGGTGGAAGTAGTAAAAGTGGTCTTACGACTTCCTCTCTGGGATGACCATCGACTCCCAGCAGCAACAACAGCAGCGCCAGCAGCAGTAGGCGTTACACGCAAGGATGCATCGGAGGAATCCCAGGCAGGAGAGGAATCGTCAGAATTGCCAGTGACATGGCCTGCAGGACTATTGGCATTCCTGGGGAAGGAGGAAATTGACACTGAGGGAGTTGGTGGGGTGGTTTGCGTGAGCTTGGTTACAAGAGGAAGGGATTTACTGGTCAGTGGAGTGCTTCCGCTGTCACCCAAAGTTTTTGAACTTGTCACTGACTTATTATGAATGCGCTGCAGGTGACGTATAAGGGAGGATGTTCCGAGGTGGTTAACGTCCTTACCCCTACTTATTACAGCTTGACAAAGGGAACACACGGCTTGACACCTGTTGTCCGCATTTCTGGTGAAATACCTCCACACCGAAGAGCTGATTTTTTTGGTATTTTCACCTGGCATGTCAACGGCCATATTCGTCCCACGGACAACAGGTGTCTCCCCGGGTGCCTGACTTAAACAAACCACCTCACCATCAGAATCCTCCTTGTCAATTTCCTCCCCAGCGCCAGCAACACCCATATCCTCCTCATCCTGGTGGACTTCAACACTGACATCTTCAATCTCACTATCAGGAACTGGACTGCGGGTGCTCCTTCCAGCACTTGCAGGGGGCGTGCAAATGGTGGAAGGCGCATGCTCTTCACATCCAGTGTTGGGAAGGTCAGGCATCGCAACCGACACAATTGGACTCTCCTTGTGGATTTGGGATTTCGAAGAACGCACAGTTCTTTGCTGTGCTTTTGCCAGCTTGAGTCGTTTCATTTTTCTAGCGAGAGGCTGAGTGCTTCCATCCTCATGTGAAGCTGAACCACTAGCCATGAACATAGGCCAGGGCCTCAGCCGTTCCTTGCCACTCCGTGTGGTAAATGGCATATTGGCAAGTTTACGCTTCTCCTCCGACAATTTTAGTTTAGGTTTTGGAGTCCTTTTTTTTCTGATATTTGGTGTTTTGGATTTGACATGCTCTGTACTATGACATTGGGCATCGGCCTTGGCAGACGACGTTGCTGGCATTTCATCGTCTCGGCCATGACTAGTGGCAGCAGCTTCAGCACGAGGTGGAAGTGGATCTTGATCTTTCCCTAATTTTGGAACCTCAACTTTTTTGTTCTCCATATTTTATAGGCAGAACTAAAAGGCACCTCAGGTAAACAATGGAGATGGATGGATTGGATACTAGTATACAATTATGGACGGACTGCCACGGTTAGGTGGTATAAAAAAACCACGGTTAGGTGGTATATATTATAATAATAATACAATTATGGATGGACGGACTGCCTGCCGACTGCCGACACAGAGGTAGCCACAGCCGTGAACTACCGCACTGTACACTGGTTGATAAAGAGATAGTAGTATACTCGTAACAACTAGTATGACACTATGACGACGGTATAAAGAAAGAAAAAAAAATACCACAGTTAGGTGGTATATATTATAATAATAATACAATTATGGATGGACTGACTGCCTGCCGACTGCCGACACAGAGGTAGCCACAGCCGTGAACTACCGCACTGTACACTGGTTGATAAAGAGATAGTAGTATACTCGTAACAACTAGTATGACACTATGACGACGGTATAAAGAATGAAAAAAAAACCACGGTTAGGTGGTATATATTATAATAATAATACAATTATGGATGGACGGACTGCCTGCCGACTGCCGACACAGAGGTAGCCACAGCCGTGAACTACCGCACTGTACACTGGTTGATAAAGAGATAGTAGTATACTCGTAACAACTAGTATGACACTATGACGACGGTATAAAGAAAGAAAAAAAAATACCACAGTTAGGTGGTATATATTATAATAATAATACAATTATGGATGGACGGACTGCCTGCCGACTGCCGACACAGAGGTAGCCACAGCCGTGAACTACCGCACTGTACACTGGTTGATAAAGAGATAGTAGTATACTTGTAACAACTAGTATGACACTATGACGACGGTATAAAGAATGAAAAAAAAACCACGGTTAGGTGGTATATATTATAATAATAATACAATTATGGATGGACGGACTGCCTGCCGACTGCCGACACAGAGGTAGCCACAGCCGTGAACTACCGCACTGTACACTGGTTGATAAAGAGATAGTAGTATACTCGTAACAACTAGTATGACACTATGACGACGGTATAAAGAAAGAAAAAAAAATACCACAGTTAGGTGGTATATATTATAATAATAATACAATTATGGATGGACGGACTGCCTGCCGACTGCCGACACAGAGGTAGCCACAGCCGTGAACTACCGCACTGTACACTGGTTGATAAAGAGATAGTAGTATACTCGTAACAACTAGTATGACACTATGACGACGGTATAAAGAATGGAAAAAAAACCACGGTTAGGTGGTATATATTATAATAATAATACAATTATGGATGGACGGACTGCCTGCCGACTGCCGACACAGAGGTAGCCACAGCCGTGAACTACCGCACTGTACACTGGTTGATAAAGAGATAGTAGTATACTCGTAACAACTAGTATGACACTATGACGACGGTATAAAGAAAGAAAAAAAAATACCACAGTTAGGTGGTATATATTATAATAATAATACAATTATGGATGGACGGACTGCCTGCCGACTGCCGACACAGAGGTAGCCACAGCCGTGAACTACCGCACTGTACACTGGTTGATAAAGAGATAGTAGTATACTCGTAACAACTAGTATGACACTATGACGACGGTATAAAGAATGAAAAAAAAACCACGGTTAGGTGGTATATATTATAATAATAATACAATTATGGATGGACGGACTGCCTGCCGACTGCCGACACAGAGGTAGCCACAGCCGTGAACTACCGCACTGTACACTGGTTGATAAAGAGATAGTAGTATACTCGTAACAACTAGTATGACACTATGACGACGGTATAAAGAATGAAAAAAAAACCACGGTTAGGTGGTATATATTATAATAATAATACAATTATGGATGGACGGACTGCCTGCCGACTGCCGACACAGAGGTAGCCACAGCCGTGAACTACCGCACTGTACACTGGTTGATAAAGAGATAGTAGTATACTCGTAACAACTAGTATGACACTATGACGGTATAAAGAATGAAAAAAAAACCACGGTTAGGTGGTATATATTATAATAATAATACAATTATGGATGGACGGACTGCCTGCCGACTGCCGACACAGAGGTAGCCACAGCCGTGAACTACCGCACTGTACACTGGTTGATAAAGAGATAGTAGTATACTCGTAACAACTAGTATGACACTATGACGACGGTATAAAGAAAGAAAAAAAAATACCACGGTTAGGTGGTATATATTGTAATACAATTATGGATGGACGGACTGCCTGCCGAGTTCCGACTGCCGACACAGAGGTAGCCACAGCCGTGAACTACCGCACTGTACTGTGTCTGCTGCTAATATAGACTGGTTGATAAAGAGATAGTATACAATACATACAACAATATACTACTATACTGGTGGTCAGGCACTGGTCACCACTAGTCACACTGGCAGTGGCACTCCTGCAGCAAAAGTGTGCACTGTTTAATTTTAAATTAATATAATATTATGTACTCCTGGGGGCTCCTGCTATAACAACCTGCAGTGCTCCCCAGTCTCCCCCACAATTATTATAAGCTTTGCCTTTTATACATTGATGTGCAGCACACTGGGCTGAGCTGAGTGCACACAGACTGAGTCACACTGTGTGACTGGCTGCTGCTGTGTATCGTTTTTTTTCAGGCAGAGAACGGATATAGCAGAGAACGGATATATTATATTAAAATAAATAAAAGTTAACTAACAACAACTGCACTGGTCACTGTGGTAAACTCTGTCTGACTCTGCACAATCTCTCTCTCTCTTCTAATCTAATTTCTAATGGAGAGGACGCCAGCCACGTCCTCTCCCTATCAATCTCAATGCACGTGTGAAAATGGCGGCGACGCGCGGCTCCTTATATAGAATCCGAGTCTCGCGAGAATCCGACAGCGTCATGATGACGTTCGGGCGCGCTCGGGTTAACCGAGCAAGGCGGGAGGATCCGAGTCTGCTCGGACCCGTGAAAAAAACATGAAGTTCGTGCGGGTTCGGTTTCAGAGAAACCGAACCCGCTCATCTCTAGTTTTAAAGGCTGCCTGTAGAACCTGACCTGCAAATCCTGCATGAATTTTGTAACCTGCCTGAGGTAGAAATAAAGTGAAGTTATCCAGTCTATGTGATTTTTCCTTATCTTCCACATCCCCTCTAGTAATGGGATCTGTGAACAAACACGTGTGTATGTAATCTATAGCCATAGCATATTAGCTAGTGTCAATAAGCAATAAATCAATAAAACAATTAAAATAGCATTAAAAGTGAATACAAACAATAAAACTAGTTGCTGATTAGTGATAATGTTATAGCTCTTTTCTGATATTTTCTGCACCTCTGAGAAGCCAGGTTAGTGCAGAAAAAGGTTGTTTATGGCTAGGAAACCTCCTTACCCTAAAAGTGGCACTGGTTGAGATACTTGCAGAAGTGAATTGATTTAACTTATGAATAATTCAGAAATTAATTTAGTACAGTACCTATTGCCTGCACCCTCCATGTAATAGTCTCCAACAGACTATGTATGATTTAAAAACCTGATCACTGGGAGGGCATTAGGGTCAAGATTTAATCCAGATGGAGCCCCTCTGCTTCAGAAATGTCAATCACAGATCCTTTAAATTATATGTCCACCTTCGTGTATATAGGGCCTAATTCAGACCTGATTACTGCTGTGCCGGTGCATGCCAGACAGCTGATGGCTGACTCAGCCCTGCGATCGCCTCTTCCTCATTGACAGGCAGAGGCGGTCGCTGGGTGGGAGGGGGCGGGCCGGCCCCTTGGCCGCCGTTTGGGGGGCGCGGTGCGGGCAACGCAGGCGTGCCCGGACCGACGTGCTATCTTTTCTGGACTTAGGAGCCAGCTGTTCTGCATAGTGCACTCCATTGTGCATACATGCTGGGCACTATGACCCAGGGATGTCTGTCCTCCAATCTGATGTACTTATTGCACATGAGCCATCTTGTAGGTCTTTACTTAGTACTGTGTGATACTGTGTGGAAAGTGACATGATGGAGACACGAGTCTCTTGCTTAGCTCAAGAGAGACCAGTTATATAAAGCTGATCCAGGAAGCCTGCACAACTATCCGTATGAAAATATAAAAAAGGTGAAAATCCCGAGCGCAATTGTAATTAAAAGTCACCAATCTCATACATATACTTTACAGAAAAACAAAGGTTACCAACAACATTTGCACTAAAACCAGTATCACACAGAACTATACATTACATCCAGGTGTCTGTCTGAATGTCCATATGTCATCCGTCATATAGTTGCTCCAGGTACATGTAAAAGCAAGCAAAACATATACATACATATAAAACAATATAGGCCCTCATTCCGAGTTGTTCGCTCGGTAAAAATCTTCGCATCGCAGCGATTTTCCGCTTAATGCGCATGCGCAATGTCCGCACTGCGACTGCGCCAAGTAAATTTGCTATGCACTTAGGAATTTTACTCACGACATTTTCATCGTTCAGGCGATCGTAATGTGATTGACAGTAAATGGGTGTTACTGGGCGGAAACAGGCCGTTTTATGGGCGTGTGGGGAAAAACGCTACCGTTTCCGGAAAAAACGCAGGAGTGGCCGGAGAAACGGGGGAGTGTCTGGGCGAACGCTGGGTGTGTTTGTGACGTCAAACCAGGAACGACAAGCACTGAAATGATCGCAGATGCCGAGTAAGTATGGAGCTACTCAGAAACTGCTACGAGGTGTGTAATCGCAATATTGCGAATACATCGTTCGCAATTTTAAGATGCTAAGATTCACTCCCAGTAGGCGGCGGCTTAGCATGAGCAAATCTGCTAAAATCCACTTGCGAGCGAACAACTCGGAATGAGGGCCATAGTTTAGTATTTTCAATTACAGTCCAAAAACAAGGCACCAAACATGTGGATCAAGATGGAGTAGCTGTGGACCTTTTAGTTCCTTCCACCACTAATTGCTCCCCTTCACACGTCAGAAGAATATCACCACTTGTGTCAATAGCCTGAAATGATGCATACATACTAGTGCTTACATGTACAGCAGCTGTGTATGTGCACGGAAATGTCATTGTTTTAAACATTTGGCATTGGATCCGTGTATGTGATTCCAGTTATCCATAGACCAGTGAAAGTACAAGTGTGGAAAGAATGGTATCCGGACTCTAGGTCGACAGCACTTAGGTCGACACCCAGTAGGTTGACACCTATTGGTCGACAGTGACTAGGTCGACACCATAAATAGGTCGACACCACCATTAGGTCGACATGAACATGTCCGAAATGCAAAAAAGTCGACCTGTGTTTTTCACATTTTGTTTTTTTACTTTTTCATACTTTACGATCCATGTGAACTACGATTGGGGATGGTAACCTGTGCTGCGCGCAGCGGTAGTGGAGCGAGGCAACTTGCTCGAAGCATAGCGAGTGAAAAGAGCCATGCGAGGGGACACGGTGCACTAACTGAGGCTCCCGGTCACTTTACGAAGAGAACGACAGCAAAAAAAAAATTCAAAAACTCATGTCGACCTTTTTCCACATCGACCTTGCTCCTGTCGACCTAATGGCCACGTCGATCTATTTGTGGTGTCGACCTATTCACTGCCGACCAATAGGTGTCGACCTAATGCCTGTCGACCTAGACACTGTCGACCCTGAGTTCCATACCCAGAAAAGATACCTTTACGTGCATACACACAGCTGCTTTACATGTAAGCACTATGGCCCTCATTCCTAGTTGATCGCTCACTAGCTGCTTTTAGCAGCAGTGCACACGCAAGGCCGCCGCCCTCTGGGAGTGTATCTTAGCTTAGCAGAAGTGCAAACGAAAGGTTAACATAACTGCTCGTAAAGATTTTCATGCAGTTTCTGAGCAGCTCCAAACCTACTCCTACCTTGCGATCACTTCACTCAGTTTAGTTCATGCTTTGACGTCACAAACACGCCCTGCGTTCGGCCAGCCACTCCCCCGTTTCCCCAGCCACTCCTGCATTTTTACCTGTCACGCCTGCGTTTTTTAGCACACTCCCTGAAAACGGCCAGTTACCTCCCAGAAACACCCACTTCCTGTCAATCACTCACCGATCAACAGAGCGACAGAAAAGCGTCGCTCGACTTTGTGTAAAACTGCATACTTTTGTGTTAAAGTATGTCGCACGTGCGCCCTGCGGCCTGTACGCATGCGCAGTTTATCCGTTTTTTTACCTGATCGCTGCGCTGCGAAAAACGCCAGCGAGCGATCACCTCGGAATGAGGGCCCATGTATGCATAATTTCAGGCTATTGACACAAGTGGTGATATTTTTCTGATGTTTGAAGGGGAGCAATTAGTGGTGGAAGGAACTTCTTCTATAAAAGGTCCACAACTACTCCATCTTGATCCACGTGTTTGGTGCCTTGTTTTTGGACTATAATTGAAAATACTACACTATGGGGGTCATTCCGAGTTGTTCGCTCGCAAGCTGCTTTTAGCAGCTTTGCACACGCTAAGCCGCCGCCTACTGGGAGTGAATCTTAGCTTATCAAAAATGCGAACGAAAGATTAGCAGAATTGCAAATAGACACTTCTTAGCAGTTTCTGAGTAGCTCCAGACTTACTCGGCATCTGCGATCAGTTCAGTGCTTGTCGTTCCTGGTTTGACGTCACAAACACACCCAGCGTTCGGCCAGACACTCCTCCGTTTCTCCAGCCACTCCCGCGTTTTTCCCACAAACGGTAGCGTTTTTTCACACACACCCATAAAACGGCCAGTTTCCGTCCAGAAACACCCACTTCCTGTCAATCACATTACGATCACCAGAACGAAGAAAAAACCTCGTAATGCCGTCAGTAAAATACCTAACTGCATAGCAAATTTACTTGGCGCAGTCGCACTGCGGACATTGCGCATGCGCATTAGCGACTAATCGCTCCGTTGCAAGAAAAATATAACGAGTGAACAACTCGGAATGACCCCCTATATTGTATTGTATTGTTATGCTTGCTTTTACATGTACCTGGAGCAACTATATGATGGATGACATATGGGCATTCAGACAGACACCTGGATGTAATGTATAGTTCTGTGTGATACTGGTTTTAGCGCAAATGTTGTTGGTAACCTTTGTTTTTCTGCACAACTATCCATTTGATCTATATAGAACCCCAGTTCATTCAAAGCTTCAATACATCACCAGTGTGTATACAACAGTCAGTAAAGCTGTACTTGTTATACTGTACTTGTTATAATTGGGCTATTCATAGGTTGAGTCATACTCTTCTGTGGGCCTATATATCTCTGCAATCAGCAACAACTGAACACACATCATTCACAACACTAGCATCACTTAGGAATATGGACCTCACACTGACAAAACGGTTTTGAAAAAGAGATGAGCCGCTCGGTTTTCTAGAAACCGGGCCCACCCAAATTTCAGGAATCTGAGAGAATCCAAGCGCCAGCTCGGGTTTTGCTGCCTTACTAAAATTCCAAATTGAGGCAAAACATTATTATCCCATCATCAGATTCTCGCAAGTTTTGGATTCTATATTAATCCCTGCAGCAGTGATTCAGGTGCCATTTCACAGAAGACACAGAGAAGAGTGTAGAAGAGGTGTCAAAAAAATTAAAACCGAAAAATCAGTGCTGACAAAAAAAACACTAAGGCAGTAGAACAGACTGTGTGTTTAGTGACATGACAAATTCCTGAGGACAGTCTAAGTGTGTCCATGAGTGCTATGTGTGAGCCTGACCTTTCTGATACTATACTCATAGAGAAGCCTCCTGCCATCATTTCTGCACCTACTGCAAATTTGAGGATGAGCAGCACAAGTATAGCTGGTGACATAGAAATTGAGGATGCCGTTGTGGAAGTGCAGCAGGAAGAGAGTGATATTTGTGTCGCTGACGCCAGTGCTAATGTTGATGCTGAGGATGTTGTTTGTGTATCTCAGGCACCAGTGGAAGCCGTTCTTGCCCATGATAAGAAGAACGCCCTTGTCATGCCTGAGCATTAGACCAAAAAATCAATCTCTTATATGTGGACTTGTTTTTATCCAAATCCTGACAACACTTGTCTAGCCACCCATGGTGTTTGTAAAGTCACAGTAAGTAGAGGCAGGTACCTTAACCACCTAGGAACCCCCTCCCTGTTACATCATTTGCAGTGAGTTCATGGAAAGTTTTTGGGAAAATCAGAAACTTATACTAAACTACATCCCTTTTCTCAGTTAGATCCCAGCACCTGCAATCTCAATGCCAACACCTTCATCATCAATAGCCTCACTAATGATCAGAGGTAGATCTGCATCCAATTTTTATAAGGCTAGGTGACTCCTCCCCTATCCAGTATTCTCCAGAAGAATCATACAGTGCTAAGCTTGCTTCTGCTGCTGCTGGGGGTTGATCTTCATCCCAGAAGGGGACCAAGAAGACTACTAGTAGTTTCAAACAACAATCCTTTGTAAGAGGAAGCAAGTATGACAACTGTGACCTAGTAGCATAGTGGATCACAGACGCAATGTCCGCCATTAATGCTGCAGGTTTTAGACAGTTAATTGAGGTCCTTAGTCCCCACTACCAAATTTCATCTCAGTTCCATTTTACTAGAAAAGCAATTCCTTGTCTGTACCAGGACGTTAAAAAAAACGTAATTATTGGCCTAAAAAATTCCATTGTACCTATTGCCCACTTAATCACAGATATGTGGACAAGCGGAACTGGGCAAACCGAAGATTGCAGGAACAGCAGCAGCATCCAACGAACAATGCCAGCTCCTTCAGAGGCAGGCTACTCTCTGTATCACCACCTTCACTGAGAGGCATACCACTGATAACCTTTTAGAAAAACTAAGAGATGTCATAGAAAAATTACTTACCCCACTTGGACACTCCTCATAATTTGTGATATCTGATAATGCTACATACTTTGTGAATGCATTACAGTTGGGTGAATTCCAACATGTCCCATGTTTTGCTAACACAATCAACTTGATGGTACAGAGTTTTTTTTAAGAAATGACAGGGGCATGCAGGAGATGCTGCCTGTGGCCCAAAATTTGTGGACATTTTCAGCATTCAGCAACAGCATGTAGGAGATTGCAGCAGCTGCAAGAACAGTTCGGTTTGCCCTGCCACCAACTGAAGCAAGATGTGGTAGCAAGGGGGAATTCCACCCGTTATATGTTTCAGCAACAAGCCATCCAAACCTACACAACAAGCTATGACATTGGAAGAGCTGGGGTAATGTACCTTAGTCCAGCGCAGAAGAGAATACTTTCAATATTGCGCAAGGTGATGAAATCATTCAAAGTGCAGACGTTGACATGAGTTCAGACACTGCCAGCTTGATTTAGGTGATTCCCCTAATAAGACTTTGAAAAGCAGCTGGAGAAATTGAACGAGGAAATGAAACGTGACAAGGAAAAGTCCTTTATTCACTTCATCAGGATCCAAGGGTTGTCAACATCTTGAAATCAGATCATTACCTTTTGGATACTGTGCTTGAACTTAGGTTTAAGTCATACGACGTGTCTTTCTTTCCAACTGACCCAGATCTTAAGAGATGCAAAGATTTCCTGGTGAGCAAGTTGTCAGCTCAAGTGGTACATGACACGATGACGTCTTCTCCTTCACTTTATCTGGCAACTGCAATATTTATCTGGTTAAATCTAAAAAAATTGCCCAAAATTAGACACCTCTATCGTAACTCCATCTGATATAGTCAACATCCAAAGAATGGCAGAGGATTATTTTAATGACAGCTTAGAAATAGTCATGTCATAGTCTCTTTGACTACTGGAAGGGAAAAAAAAGGCACTTTAGAGGCCATTGTACAAACTTGTTTTGCATTACTGAAGCTGCTACCCTCCAGTGTATACTCAGAAAGGGTTTCCAGCTTAGCCGGGAACCTTGTCAGCGATTGGCGTAGGAGGCTTCTTCCTCAAAATCTGGAAATGAAGATGACAAGTATACACTGTATATATGAAGAATTAGTGTATTTATTCTAAAACAAAATGACAGAAAGAGAATAAATGGAAAAAGATGTGAAAAAATAGAAAATTAATACATTAATGAAAGAGTGTATATATATATATGTATATGAAAGAATTCTATACATATGTATACTTTGGTCCGCAGTCCAGTACAATAGAGTGTGGCGTCCCACCTCGTTTAATTGTGCTCAAACTTCTACCACAATGTGTGGAGGGGTATATACAACACAGTCCCAGAGGAGCTCGTTCAGTAATATATGGGGGTCACGGTCAAAGAGTCTGTTGCAGCAGCTTGATCCTGTCTTGAGAGGGAGGGGGGGTGAGGTGATCTTCTGACGGTGCTAGCAAATGAAGGGGTACCCCAGGTGGCTATGCGGGAGGGATGAGTTGCAGGAGATAGGTAATTATTGGCTCTGGACTCGCCGCTCTCTGACTCGGTCTGTGGCTGCGGAAGGTGCCCGTGTAGACAGGCGTCTGCCGCCGGCCAGATCCGAGGAGTGCGGTCGTGTCTCTGGGGGGGAAAGTGTCACTGACTTCGAGACCCGGAGCGGGACTGTCCGCAGTGCACCTCCCCACTTACAGAGCCCTTACCTTGTTCTTCTGTGCTCGATTCCCAACTTCCGCTGTCACCTTGCTTCCTTGTCAGTCTTGCAGCTTTTCGTCCGGTTTCACTTTCACTTTCCTGTACCTCGCGGTCACGTGACCTGTTCCTGTTCCTCAGCAGTCTTCAGCGCCGTGGGTGATGAATGTGTCCAGAAATAGAGAGCTCTACTGTGTTGAATATGATTAAGGCAGTCTGTTTGAAACGGTGTCCTGTTAGCTCCTACGCGTGTCGACCTTTCTAGGTCTTCCTCAGGGAGTCTATGAGTGCCATATTCAGTGTGGGCTATTTATGCCCATACTTGCTTATGTCATAGAAAAGGGGGCGTGTTTCTCGAATTATAATGGGGATTTGTTATATAACGACTATACAGACAATCATACAATAAAAAGAATATACAAGGAAAGAATGGGATATAGAAAAACAATAATAATAGTAATAGTAAACAAAACAAGCAAAAATGATATATGTAAAAGGTATAACGACCATAAAGAATGATTTTTGAGACTGAATCATTAGTGAATATTGGGAAATGATGAGAGTTCGTTTCTGGTGAATTTATTAGTTGTGTGAGAATTTTCTGTTACTACATTTGGAGGTAGTGACAGTCTGTGGTTTGTGGGTTAAAAGTTGATAAATGGGGTTATGGACAATCCGAAGATTATGAATAAAACCTAATTGGGATAAAAAGTGAAAAATTTTTGTTATGTAAACACAATATGTTAATATATTATTAATTATTAACCCATTAGTAAAACTTATTGTATGCGGAAAAATTATCTGTGTTTTGGTATATTTCACTGCAGAATTGGTTACATGGTGTAAAATTAAATTTGCTAGGCTCTAATGACTTGACCCACCAAAATGTACGCTAATAGGGCTTGATGGCTTAGCAAATATGAAGCAAATCCATGTACGATATTAGTTCATGATTACTGATCTCACCTCATTGTCTAGATTGAGGCCCCGTGGTTTCAGCGTTTTTAGGGTGTAGATCCACCTCAACTCTTCTTTATTAATTTGTTTAATAAAATCCCCTCCCCTCCAATTGGGTGACACTAGTTTGATCCCCAAGATTTTCATCCCCGCCGGGTTCCTCTCATGTGTTTCTTTGAAGTGATTGGACAAGTTGTGTGTTTCTAGTCCCTTCCTTACATTCCTAATGTGTTCGGATATCCTAGTTTTCAGTGGTCTTACAGTTCTGCCTACATACTGTAGTCGGCATGGGCATTCAATGAGGTATATCACTCCCTTGCTTTGGCACGAGATGTGTTCTTGTATTTCAAACCTTTCTCCAGTTATGTTAGATTCAAAGCTAATGGTTTTCTTGGTGCTAACTTCGTGTGTTTTACAGTAACTGCAAGAGCCACAATGAAAAAAACCCTTGCTTAGTTTTTGTCCTGTTAAAGTAGTCTGTACCACTTCTGTCTTACTGAGATGACTATGTGAGAGTTTGGATTTTAAATCTGGTGCTCTTCTATAGACTACTTTTGGCCTAGAGGACAGGGTGTCAGCTAAAAGGTTATCTTCTAGGAGGATGTGCCAATGTTTGGACAGGATTTTTTCAAGTTGTCTATTATTGGTACTGAATTGTGTCAGGAAGACTGTCTTAAAGTCTTCACTTGATGTCTCTTTGTGTTTGTAAGTCAGGAGGGTGTCTCTTTCGACTTTTGTGGCTATTTGTAGATCTTTTTCAAGTATCTCCCTCTTGTAGCCTTTCTCTATAAACTGGTTTTTCATTTCCCCTGCTTGTCGCTCAAAATCTTCAAGTTTAGTACAGTTTCTCCTCAGTCTTTTAAATTGGCCTAGTGGGATGCTTCGTAACCAATTGGGATGATGTCCACTAGTATTCAGAATATAACTGTTGACATCTACGCTCTTCTGATATGTCTTTGTGTATATTGTGGAATTCTCCACAAATACATTGATGTCCAGGAAGTTTACTGTGGATCGACTATAGTTTGTGGTAAATACTAAATTATTGTCGTTTGTATTGATGTATGTCAGGAATTCTAGTAATTTTTCTTCTGTGCCTTGCCAAATGAAAATGATGTCGTCTATATATCTTCGCCAGAGGACTAGGTTTGCTCCAAATTCATGACCACACCAGATATTGGTGTCCTCCCACCTACTCATGAACAAGTTGGCATAACTTGGAGCAAACCTAGTCCCCATAGCTGTGCCTGTAGTCTGTCTGTAATGGATGTCATTAAACCAAAAGTTATTGTGTTGTAGAATGAATTGTATGCATTCCAAGATGAAGATGGTTTGTCTTGAGTCCAAAGTCGAGTCCAATGAAAGAAAGTGATTCACTGCATCTAGACCCTGTTTCTGATCTATGATGGTATATAGAGAGGTAACATCACTTGTGCAGATCCAAAAATCTTCTGACCAAGTGATGTTGCCCAAAGTCTTGATGATGTCTGTTGTATCTTGTATATATGATTTCTGTGTTTTGACGTATGGCTGTAGGTATGAATCGATATACTGAGACAAATTTGATGTGAGTGAACCTATTCCTGATATAATTGGGCGGCCGGGTGGGTTGGATATGTTTTTATGTACTTTTGGTAGGTAATAAAATACAGGGAGTATGGGATTGTCAATTTGGATAAAAGCATGTTCTTTTTTAGTCAATATGCCTAGTTCTAATCCCTCTTTTAATAATTTGTCTAAGCATTTCTTATATTCGCCTGTAGGGTCTTGGGTCAATGTTTCATATGTACTTTTATCATTAAGAATTCTGAGTGACTCTGTTGTGTAGTCCTTCTTGTCCAACAAGACTATTCCCCCCCCTTTGTCCGCAGGTTTAATTACTAGGTCTCTGTTGTTACCTAGATCCTTGAGTGCGTTCCTTTCTGTTGTTGTTATATTTATGTTCCTTGGTTTGGTTTCTAGTCTATCTATGTCACGTGTTACCAACTGTTCAAATGTATCAATGAAGGAACCCCTCATGTGTTGCGGATAGAAGTTGGATTTCGGT
Organism: Pseudophryne corroboree; assembly: GCF_028390025.1. Taxonomy (NCBI): domain Eukaryota; kingdom Metazoa; phylum Chordata; class Amphibia; order Anura; family Myobatrachidae; genus Pseudophryne; species Pseudophryne corroboree. The sequence continues at coordinate 39,189,981 of NC_086455.1, forward strand.
TTCAGATCTGAATGTTTGTATGTTTTGTCTGGTTCCTTATGGTCTGTGTATGCGACAGATCCTTTGTTGTAATACTTGGCGAGGGTTAGTTTTCTTGTAAATTTGTGCAAGTCTAGATATGTTTCAAATTTATTCAGCTGTTTAGTTGGTGCGAACTTGAGCCCCTTGTTCAACAGTGATATGTGCTCATCTTTTAATGTAACTGTGCTCAAATTAAAAATTCCTTTGGTTCCTATTTCTGGTAATTGTTTCTCTTGTGTCTTCCTATTCCTACCTCCTCTACATCCTCGTCTAGGTCCTCCAACTTTCGTTTGTTTGGTGTTACCTGATTCATGTCGCAGGACAGGATTCCTGCCCTTTTTACTAAAAAATGGTCTGCACATGTCTCGTTATATGTCTGCTCAATGGTCTGTGTTTCTAAATTCTCATTCAGAGGTATGTCTTCCAAATTTATTGAAACTTGGAAGCCTTTTTCTAATGACACTCTGGCTAGTCTTTCATATTCAAGGTCCTCTTCAATACTGTAAGTTGAAAAGTCAGTATCTAAAGTGCTCTCTAAAATTGAGTTGTCTAGACTCTCATTGCTTGTTTTATGATAAGTGATTTCTTTTTTGGGGCCTGAAGCTTTCTTGTGTAGTTTTGTCATGTACTCTTGGTAGGTGAGATTCAATCTTTTATAGATGGGTGTAATTTTGGGTATCCTTTCACGTTTGTGTGTCTTAGTCTTTGTTGGTGTATTGAGTAAGGCCGGGATTGATTTCTGTTTATTGTTGGGTTTCTTGTCTGGTTTAGTTTTCCCTATTTTATCCCTCAGGATCTTGGATTTTTTTGTAGCTATGGTTTCTTCCTCTACCCTTTTCAGTCTGTTTTTTGAAATTGCTTCTAATTGTTGGAAATCCTTATTGTGTTTGTGTTCATCCAAAGCTGTCTGTAGTGACTCTATTTCTGTGCCTAATTTTATTAGTTCAGTCTCATGTGTGTTCACAATCAATTTAATTAGCTGTGTGGAGCAGTCATGCAGGATGTTGTTCCATTTTTCCATGAATTGTGGGTCCTCTCTACTATGTGTCGGGGCTTTCTTAATTTTCAGGCCTTTTGGTATAATTCGTTGTGATAGATACCATTGCAATGTTTTATTGTCCCACCAAATTTTGGATTCTCTCGTTGCTAATCTCTCTACCCTTAGAAAGATATCACAGAACTTGTTCAAACTGTTATGTGTTGCAGTGGTGTGTTCTAAATTAGTGAAAATGATATCTGCCCTAGTGGCTCTGTCTTTTCTAAGTTCTAGAATACCCATACAAGGTGCTGCTGGATACTGGGTTTGAGAAATGAATTATGAACAAATTGTATCCAGCGCTCTACTTGTGTGGATAAACGCTGTGGCAGCAAAATTGTGGTGGAGGTTAAACCCAATACCTCTTTAAAGATATATAACATAAGGGTACACAATTGCGCCTGAATATGTGGTGGTAATGGTTGTAATACTAAATGACAAGTATACACTGTATATATGAAGAATTAGTGTATTTATTCTAAAACAAAATGACAGAAAGAGAATAAATGGAAAAAGATGTGAAAAAATAGAAAATTAATACATTAATGAAAGAGTGTATATATATATATGTATATGAAAGAATTCTATACATATGTATACTTTGGTCCGCAGTCCAGTACAATAGAGTGTGGCGTCCCACCTCGTTTAATTGTGCTCAAACTTCTACCACAATGTGTGGAGGGGTATATACAACACAGTCCCAGAGGAGCTCGTTCAGTAATATATGGGGGTCACGGTCAAAGAGTCTGTTGCAGCAGCTTGATCCTGTCTTGAGAGGGAGGGGGGGTGAGGTGATCTTCTGACGGTGCTAGCAAATGAAGGGGTACCCCAGGTGGCTATGCGGGAGGGATGAGTTGCAGGAGATAGGTAATTATTGGCTCTGGACTCGCCGCTCTCTGACTCGGTCTGTGGCTGCGGAAGGTGCCCGTGTAGACAGGCGTCTGCCGCCGGCCAGATCCGAGGAGTGCGGTCGTGTCTCTGGGGGGGAAAGTGTCACTGACTTCGAGACCCGGAGCGGGACTGTCCGCAGTGCACCTCCCCACTTACAGAGCCCTTACCTTGTTCTTCTGTGCTCGATTCCCAACTTCCGCTGTCACCTTGCTTCCTTGTCAGTCTTGCAGCTTTTCGTCCGGTTTCACTTTCACTTTCCTGTACCTCGCGGTCACGTGACCTGTTCCTGTTCCTCAGCAGTCTTCAGCGCCGTGGGTGATGAATGTGTCCAGAAATAGAGAGCTCTGCTGTGTTGAATATGATTAAGGCAGTCTGTTTGAAACGGTGTCCTGTTAGCTCCTACGCGTGTCGACCTTTCTAGGTCTTCCTCAGGGAGTCTATGAGTGCCATATTCAGTGTGGGCTATTTATGCCCATACTTGCTTATGTCATAGAAAAGGGGGTGTGTTTCTCGAATTATAATGGGGATTTGTTATATAACGACTATACAGACAATCATACAATAAAAAGAATATACAAGGAAAGAATGGGATATAGAAAAACAATAATAATAGTAATAGTAAACAAAACAAGCAAAAATGATATATGTAAAAGGTATAACGACCATAAAGAATGATTTTTGAGACTGAATCATTAGTGAATATTGGGAAATGATGAGAGTTCGTTTCTGGTGAATTTATTAGTTGTGTGAGAATTTTCTGTTACTACATTTGGAGGTAGTGACAGTCTGTGGTTTGTGGGTTAAAAGTTGATAAATGGGGTTATGGACAATCCGAAGATTATGAATAAAACCTAATTGGGATAAAAAGTGAAAAATTTTTGTTATGTAAACACAATATGTTAATATATTATTAATTATTAACCCATTAGTAAAACTTATTGTATGCGGAAAAATTATCTGTGTTTTGGTATATTTCACTGCAAAATTGGTTACATGGTGTAAAATTAAATTTGCTAGGCTCTAATGACTTGACCCACCAAAATGTACGCTAATAGGGCTTGATGGCTTAGCAAATATGAAGCAAATCCATGTACGATATTAGTTCATGATTACTGATCTCACCTCATTGTCTAGATTGAGGCCCCGTGGTTTCAGCGTTTTTAGGGTGTAGATCCACCTCAACTCTTCTTTATTAATTTGTTTAATAAAATCCCCTCCCCTCCAATTGGGTGACACTAGTTTGATCCCCAAGATTTTCATCCCCGCCGGGTTCCTCTCATGTGTTTCTTTGAAGTGATTGGACAAGTTGTGTGTTTCTAGTCCCTTCCTTACATTCCTAATGTGTTCGGATATCCTAGTTTTCAGTGGTCTTACAGTTCTGCCTACATACTGTAGTCGGCATGGGCATTCAATGAGGTATATCACTCCCTTGCTTTGGCACGAGATGTGTTCTTGTATTTCAAACCTTTCTCCAGTTATGTTAGATTCAAAGCTAATGGTTTTCTTGGTGCTAACTTCGTGTGTGTCATGTGGTCATGTGGTGTGGTCATGAATTTGGAGCAAACCTAGTCCTCTGGCGAAGATATATAGACGACATCATTTTCATTTGGCAAGGCACAGAAGAAAAATTACTAGAATTCCTGACATACATCAATACAAACGACAATAATTTAGTATTTACCACAAACTATAGTCGATCCACAGTAAACTTCCTGGACATCAATGTATTTGTGGAGAATTCCACAATATACACAAAGACATATCAGAAGAGCGTAGATGTCAACAGTTATATTCTGAATACTAGTGGACATCATCCCAATTGGTTACGAAGCATCCCACTAGGCCAATTTAAAAGACTGAGGAGAAACTGTACTAAACTTGAAGATTTTGAGCGACAAGCAGGGGAAATGAAAAACCAGTTTATAGAGAAAGGCTACAAGAGGGAGATACTTGAAAAAGATCTACAAATAGCCACAAAAGTCGAAAGAGACACCCTCCTGACTTACAAACACAAAGAGACATCAAGTGAAGACTTTAAGACAGTCTTCCTGACACAATTCAGTACCAATAATAGACAACTTGAAAAAATCCTGTCCAAACATTGGCACATCCTCCTAGAAGATAACCTTTTAGCTGACACCCTGTCCTCTAGGCCAAAAGTAGTCTATAGAAGAGCACCAGATTTAAAATCCAAACTCTCACATAGTCATCTCAGTAAGACAGAAGTGGTACAGACTACTTTAACAGGACAAAAACTAAGCAAGGGTTTTTTTCATTGTGGCTCTTGCAGTTACTGTAAAACACACGAAGTTAGCACCAAGAAAACCATTAGCTTTGAATCTAACATAACTGGAGAAAGGTTTGAAATACAAGAACACATCTCGTGCCAAAGCAAGGGAGTGATATACCTCATTGAATGCCCATGCCGACTACAGTATGTAGGCAGAACTGTAAGACCACTGAAAACTAGGATATCCGAACACATTAGGAATGTAAGGAAGGGACTAGAAACACACAACTTGTCCAATCACTTCAAAGAAACACATGAGAGGAACCCGGCGGGGATGAAAATCTTGGGGATCAAACTAGTGTCACCCAATTGGAGGGGAGGGGATTTTATTAAACAAATTAATAAAGAAGAGTTGAGGTGGATCTACACCCTAAAAACGCTGAAACCACGGGGCCTCAATCTAGACAATGAGGTGAGATCAGTAATCATGAACTAATATCGTACATGGATTTGCTTCATATTTGCTAAGCCATCAAGCCCTATTAGCGTACATTTTGGTGGGTCAAGTCATTAGAGCCTAGCAAATGTAATTTTACACCATGTAACCAATTTTGCAGTGAAATATACCAAAACACAGATAATTTTTCCGCATACAATAAGTTTTACTAATGGGTTAATAATTAATAATATATTAACATATTGTGTTTACATAACAAAAATTTTTCACTTTTTATCCCAATTAGGTTTTATTCATAATCTTCGGATTGTCCATAACCCCATTTATCAACTTTTAACCCACAAACCACAGACTGTCACTACCTCCAAATGTAGTAACAGAAAATTCTCACACAACTAATAAATTCACCAGAAACGAACTCTCATCATTTCCCAATATTCACTAATGATTCAGTCTCAAAAATCATTCTTTATGGTCGTTATACCTTTTACATATATCATTTTTGCTTGTTTTGTTTACTATTACTATTATTATTGTTTTTCTATATCCTATTCTTTCCTTGTATATTCTTTTTATTGTATGATTGTCTGTATAGTCGTTATATAACAAATCCCCATTATAATTCGAGAAACACGCCCCCTTTTCTATGACATAAGCAAGTATGGGCATAAATAGCCCACACTGAATATGGCACTCATAGACTCCCTGAGGAAGACCTAGAAAGGTCGACACGCGTAGGAGCTAACAGGACACCGTTTCAAACAGACTGCCTTAATCATATTCAACACAGCAGAGCTCTCTATTTCTGGACACATTCATCACCCACGGCGCTGAAGACTGCTGAGGAACAGGAACAGGTCACGTGACCGCGAGGTACAGGAAAGTGAAAGTGAAACCGGACGAAAAGCTGCAAGACTGACAAGGAAGCAAGGTGACAGCGGAAGTTGGGAATCGAGCACAGAAGAACAAGGTAAGGGCTCTGTAAGTGGGGAGGTGCACTGCGGACAGTCCCGCTCCGGGTCTCGAAGTCAGTGACACTTTCCCCCCCAGAGACACGACCGCACTCCTCGGATCTGGCCGGCGGCAGACGCCTGTCTACACGGGCACCTTCCGCAGCCACAGACCGAGTCAGAGAGCGGCAAGTCCAGAGCCAATAATTACCTATCTCCTGCAACTCATCCCTCCCGCATAGCCACCTGGGGTACCCCTTCATTTGCTAGCACCGTCAGAAGATCACCTCACCCCCCCTCCCTCTCAAGACAGGATCAAGCTGCTGCAACAGACTCTTTGACCGTGACCCCCATATATTACTGAACGAGCTCCTCTGGGACTGTGTTGTATATACCCCTCCACACATTGTGGTAGAAGTTTGAGCACAATTAAACGAGGTGGGACGCCACACTCTATTGTACTGGACTGCGGACCAAAGTATACATATGTATAGAATTCTTTCATATACATATATATATATATATACACTCTTTCATTAATGTATTAATTTTCTATTTTTTCACATCTTTTTCCATTTATTCTCTTTCTGTCATTTTGTTTTAGAATAAATACACTAATTCTTCATATATACAGTGTATACTTGTCATTTAGTATTACAACCATTACCACCACATATTCAGGCGCAATTGTGTACCCTTATGTTATATATCTTTAAAGAGGTATTGGGTTTAACCTCCACCACAATTTTGCTGCCACAGCGTTTATCCACACAAGTAGAGCGCTGGATACAATTTGTTCATAATTGGAAATGAAAATGTTCATCAAAATGAACTGATAATTCCATGAGGAAGACCTTTACCTGCAATTGCATCAAAGTACAGAGACTTCTGTAACGGTATATTCCAGCAGGGATGAATTAATATTGTGTGAGGATTATGTAAACAATGATGAGGGTGAAAGTGAGGACGATAATGACATCTTGCCACTGTGTACAGTTCGTTGACAGCACTGTTAGCTTAGCTGTTTTAAGCCTATTGTTTTGTGGCGTCCCAAACAAACCAAGCACTTCAGCTACAAAAGTGGCAGTCTCTGTCACTGAAGTGCTTGGTTTGTTACACTGTGCATGTCCTTTTATATTTCCAACATAAGGGTGGGATGGCAATTCCATTATGCACCACTGTTCTTCTTTTCTGCCACTGCTGTGTGGCAATGTTTCATAGATGTTTCATAGATGTGCTATAAACTGCCATGTGCTTGTGTCGCTGCTCTGTCGCTTAGTAACCAGACAGCTTGCTGCAACCTTTGGCCAATTTTGGTGATAACTATATTGTGAGCAGTGAGGTGGTCAAAGCTGACTGGAAATGACTGTGAATTAATGTTATTGAGGTTAATAATACTGTAGGAACAAAAAAGGCCCAAATGATGTGATTTTAGCAGGTTTTATACATTTTATTTTAAAAATACAGTTCTAAGAGGGCAGTTTTGGCAAAACCAAAACACAAAGTTAATACAGATCCAACACCAAAACATAGTTTATTAAATTCTGGTATTATGAAATATGGTTATTCGTAAGTATTTTCAAAAATATGAATCATTTGTAGAATTTCATCATTACAAGTCACAGGTGAGCAGTAACTATTTCTTTGTCACTCTTCAACAAACTTGGAACTATTTACAATGTTGAACTTTGGTAGTCTTTGCCTAGATGCATAGATTAAACGGCTATTATGTTTCATATTGTTGAACAAGTTTCTTGGAAAATACTACATTTTGTAAATGTGCTTTACAAATATATCTTACAACCATTTTTCGATTAAAAAAAGTATTAAAAAAAGAAAGAACCTGCGGGTTATTTCTCCTTCATGTCAGCATCCTGATTTCATCCCAGCTGTTGTAAAATGTGCGTTGCAGAGCTTAATAAATGTGTAAAAGACAAGTTCTTCTGAGGCTCAATGAGCTTTCAGAAGGCTGGCGGCCATGGAACATCTTCCATATTGCCTCCACACTCAAATGCCAGGCCTGGGTGGGATAAGAGCAGATGATGAGATGGCTACTAGGCACAGACCTACTGTGTATATTCTTCCAGACAATGTTATGTATTGTTTTACCATGTGAAAACCTGTTTGTGCTCACGGTATGTGGTTAACATACCACTAGGCATGGACCCGGCTGTCACAATACAGACACCTACATTTAATGCTCATCTCTTCTCACACTGAGGAAATTCTAGATCCTGTTCCCTAATTCTTTATATATCCTATACTCCACCTGCAGTCCTGGAGTAACACAATAAAAGCTTGATGATATTATATTCTACTGAATGCTTCCCTTCACAAGATTACATGTGATACATTTGTGCTCTATTATGGGGGACATTTACTAAGCAGTGATAAGAGCAGAGAAGTGAGCCAGTGGAGAAGTTGCCCATGGCAACCAATCAGCACTGAAGTAACATCTATAATTTGCATACTATAAAATGATACAGAGCTGCTGATTGGTTGATGGGCCCACTTCTCCACTGGCTCACTTCTCCGCTCTTATCACTGCTTAGTAAATGTCCCCCATATGTCTTTTAGTTTTAATTAACTATTTGATAAATCTAACAATCTGCCTCTCTTTATTTGTAATTTAGCCTAACACTGTATCTCTGCCAGCTGTAGGTTACATATAACCTGACTGACTTCTCCCATTAATGATACTTTTTACAGGTGTGTGACAATCTCTAGTCTGATATCTGTGACGTCTACAGATAGTGTGGAGGCAGATAACCATTACAGTATTCTGCCAGCACTATAGGGTATATCTTATAGGGATTTCTAATTACTGATCTTATCTATCTTCCTTTCCCTACTCCCTACTAGCATCTGCCTGTAATGAGAAATAAGATGAGAAGTGGAAGGAGTTTTTAGGAGATATGTGAACATGACAATCTTTGTATATTGCAATACATTTTGTGAAGTATATGCTGATGTTGCTCTCCATTTTTCTGCTACATTGTCACTTATAAAAAGAGAGTTTTTGTTTCTTGTTTTTTGTTCATATTGTGTCTGTGTATGTACTTTGTAAGGTGATGTGGACCCCTTGTGGTGGCATATAAAAAAATTTTAAATAATAAAAAAAATAATAATAATTATTATTATTATTATGATTATTATTAATAATAATAATACTGTACAGTAGTAATATTAAAAACACTACAGACTGTCAAAAGTACAACATGCTATGCTCTGAGACTCCCCACTTGTTTTGGGTGTGGATCATTAGATCGGCAGTGTCTAGGTCGACAATGTTTAGGTCGACCGCTACAGGTCGACAGTCAATAGGTCGACAGGGTTGGAAGGTCGACAGGGTTTCTAGGTCGACATGTGCTGGGTCGAAAGGTCAAAAGGTCGACATGATGTTTTTTGGTGTCGTTTTCTTCGTAGAGTTACCGGGAACCCCAATTAGTGCACTGTGTCCCCTCGCATGGCTCGCTTCGCTCGCCATGCTTCGGGCAAGGTGCCTCGCTTTGTTTGGCACAGATTACCATTCCAATCGTAGTCCACGTGGATCGTTAAGTATGAAAAAGTTCAAAAAAAAGGGGAAAAACTCATGTCGATCTTTTGACCTGTCGACCTAGCACATGTCGACCTAGAAACCCTGTCAACTTTCCAACCCTGTCGACCTAGTGACTATCGACCTATAGTGGTCGACCTAAACATTGTCGACCTAGACAGTGTTGATCTTCAGACCGGATCCCCTTGTTTTTATATTACAGATACCAGAACTGGGCGATGCTGCAATAAGGAGATATGGAAATGGAAAGTGGAAAATAATACACTTATATCTTCATTAGAATTAACTTACAGAGGAACAAGTACAAGGTTAGTGTTTGGTGGGAGATGTTTTCTTGTGATTTCCATTTATTTTGTTTTTAACCAGCAACTTTACACTGGAAAAAAGGAGATTAAGAGGGAACATGATTAACATTTACAAATATATAAGGGGTCAATACACAGAGCTAGCGGGGGATTTGTTTTCGGTAAGATCATCAAAAAGGACACGTGGACATCCGCTTAGGTTAGAGAAGAGGAGATTTTGCACACAGAGACAGAAAGTTTCCTTCACAGTAAGGACAATATGTCCACTGACCACTGGACAATACTACACAGTCCCACAGGTCCTAATCTACCAGAGATTGGTTTCCATGAACTTTTTATGAATAGCTCCATCTTTTATTATTGTGTTTTATTATCTTTTACTAAATAGTTTATGTCCAATAAATTTTACTGTCATTTACACCTGTCTGCTTATACCTTTCATAGCGCTATATATTTATGTTTATATATGTTTTTAGTTGGATTGACTATCCATTGTTGATATAGCTGCTCAGAGAACCGACTCATACTAAGCGCGTGGTTACCCACTTTTAGTGAGGTATCCCTAATTTTCCTCTAAGGACAATATGTGTTTGGAATTCCCTGCCTGAGAGAGTAGTAATGGCGGACTCCGTCATTACTTTTAAGAATGGGCTAGATACATTTCTAATGGATAAAGATATACAGGGTTTTGATTGGTAAATCATGTACTATAGTAATAAAAAAAAAAACAAAAAAAAAACAAAGGAGTATTTTAGTCTTACGGCTAAACATTCACCACAGTTAAAATTAGAGTTAAAAATATTTCAGTGTAGGAGATCACTAACAGGTTGAACTCGATAGACAAATTGTCTTTTTTCAACCTCAGAAACTATGTTACTAGGTTCAGGGTCCGATGGGAGAGGGATTTACCTGGGACACCACATTCACCCAATCTGCCTTGAATGCCTGAACCTTGAATGGCTCAGCGCAGCACTGCTGTCAATTCACATAAAGCTTCAAGTGCACAAGTACTGAAGATTAGGACCTACACAAAGAAGCAGTTCAAGAACAACACTGGCTGTTTGAAACAGGTGAACAATTGCCGAGTTGCTTTGTACCGTGGTGTATGGGATCCCATTAGCTCTGACCTGACGGACAATCAGTTTCAGAGGTAAACCTGCCACCCATGTATTAGCACGTGGCAGTGCATTATTAAAGGCAGCAGTGACAGCGAGCACACAATGTTCTCTTGTTGTAGTGCTAACATATCCCTTAGTGGTCATTTAAGACACTCTACAGAACAGCGAATATTTATTGCATTGGTGGGTCTCTGGCCTCACTTAAATGACAGCTGAGTGTGCCGTCAGCGCCACAAAAGAGAAATAGCAGTGGAGGGCAGATGTGAGGGAGGGGAGTGCTTCTGGGGTTTTCCTTTTAATTCCATTTGTTGCGTTTTAGTTGGAGTAGCATGTTTCAAGTATTTTCCGGACCTTTCCTCATCTGTACTGCAGGTGCTCATCTAAAGCTGGAGAGAGTTCACATTCTTTATTTCACATGAGGGAATACTGTATGTAACATCTCTGTGCCAGACATTAGCTGTGTGGTCCTGCAAGGAGGAAGGGAGATGACAGGTATACAACTGTGGGTATTGGGCTGGTGAGAACTAGGAGGGCAGGTAGTGAAGGTGACGGAAGCCTTGGACAGAGATAAAGTACCAGCCAATCAGCTCTTAACTGCCATGTTACATGCTGGTCTTGAAAAAGGACAGGAGCTGATTGGCTGGTACTTTATATCCATCTACTTTATCTACATCCAATGCTTAGTAAATAGACCCCAGCTCAGAATACTTTTCCTATATGCGGGGGGGATGCACGGTATTGAATCACGCTTATACCGCATTCACACCGCAAATGCCGGATCCTACCCGGTAAGACAAACGTGTACTTACCGGGTGGGATCCGGCATTTGCGCTCCGTTGCAGGCTTTCCGACTCGGCAATATACCGGGTCGGTTACCATGACAACGGAGGGAGCAGCAGGGGCGGGGGTGGAGGCGGCGCCGGGAGATAAGCTCATCTCCTGCGCCGCCTCTCCCTATCTTGTGAATGGGAACCGTGTCGCATCGACACGGCTCCCATTCACACCGCACCTGACCCGGTAATCAACCCGGGTAAAACCCTTCTTTTTTACCGGGTTGAATTACCGGGTCAGGCGACCCGCTAATTCTGGCAGAGTGCTTTCACATCGCACACTGACCCGGTTCGACACGGCAATATGCCGTGTCGATACCGGGTTATTTGTGCGATGTGAAAGGGGTAATAGTTGCTCAGTGTTGTGTATTATTGGCAATGGAGCATGCACAGTGTGAATAATTGCAAAACAGTCTGGTGTGCAGTTCTGAATAAGCAGGAGCTTACAATCTATAGGTAACATCTAACACTGGGGAATTTGGAGTCTATTATAAAAATAAAAAGTTATTGTTTTTTTTCCAAAATGTATTTGGCAATAGGAATAGTGGTCTTAGGGGTGGGTGTGGTATGTAAGGTAGACCACACTTAGGTCGACAGTGTCTAAGTCGACCACTATTAGTCGGCAGTAAGTAGGTGAACATGGTTTCTAGGTCAACAGGGACTCTAGGTCGACATTTAGTAGGTCAACATGAGTTTTTTTTACTTGGTCGACCTAGAGACCGGATACCCTTAGGGGTATATCTACACTACAGTATACTAAAGTGCAGGTTTTTAGAAGTGGAGATGTTGCCCATAGCAACCAATCAAATTCTACTTATCATTTACTAGCACCTTCTAGAAAACAATGGGGGTCATTCCGACCCGATGGCAGCAAAAAGTTGCTTGGTGCGATCTACTCGGAATGAGGGCCAATATCTAGAATCTGACTGGTTGCTAAGGGCAACATCTTCACTTCCAAAAACCCACAATTTAGTAAATATTGCCCTTAGTGTCCTCTTTCTATTATAATGCATTATACTGTGACCACTTTGATGGACCAGATCCAATAGAACAAAAGGGTAAATAAGTACTGTTCTGATCAAAGATTGATTATTGATGATCCCACTGCTGCGTTTTAAACAAGGGTTCTAGATTCCCCAGTCAGAACATTTTTCTTGCTATTTACAGAGCTTTGGAATGTATGATGCTCACTAGTATGCTCTCTGTACTGTATGACGTCATGTCATTAGTATGCTGTATGTATTGTACACTTATGAGCCAAAACATTTCAACCACATGCCTAATATGATGTTACATATCCATGTAACATCATATTACCTTGTTGACCTTTTGACCCTGACGACCTTTTGTACTGTCTAACATATGGTATCTATCTATTGACCGTCTAACTAGACACTGTCTATCTATCATCCGGATACCCAGCCGAACATACAGAAGAGGTGTCATATAGTCAACAAAATCCACAATAATAATTTTCTTTTTATGTTATTTTGGTCCGGTTGTCAGCATCGAAATGTGTGCCTTCAAACACAAGAACTACTACGTCTCATTACTCTGCATATTCAACCATGTTTATCATTGGAAGACTTAAGAAAGTGAAAAACAGGAAGCACTCTCTATCAACTGCAAAACTTCTTCCCAAAGGTCATAAACCTCCATGAGATCCATATATAATGGTAGATGCTCAATCAGCTTAATGATGTAATTCAGGTGCTCGAAAAAGGGAGGGGTATTTCTAAGCAAGAAAAAAAGAGAGACATTGTTTCCCCCAGCACCCTGAATGATAACAGTAACCAGATATAAATCCCACATAATATTAGAATTCAGAGATCTTGGTTACACATATTTGCGCAAATGTGTGAATAAGCCCCAAAACCGCATCAAGGCGTCTCTGTATATTTGGGGTCCTTAGCGCTATATCTAGATGCAGGGCGTGACACCCCAAAACACCAGCATAAGCCAGAAAGCCCAGGGCAGCATACCAGTGAAAAAACTAAAGTGTTAATAAATTAGTATTTAGGAAGCCGAAGCTATAAAGAAGGTCCCTCTATCCCCCACGTATCACTTCCATAGGCAAGAATAGATTTCTATTACACAGGTCATTTTCTTTATGTGTTATATTTTGGGGTGGGGGTGTTGCATTTTGTTTAAAACACCGACCATACAGTATATTTAGGTTTTATTTGTGGACAGGGTCTGACTCAAATGGGTCTCCCCAATACTATGTAACAATAGCAGTAAATGTATGTGTGCAACAGTGCAATCCGGTCTACGGTCGACGTGCATTAGGTCGACATGGTCAAAAGGTCGACATACAAAAGGTAGACAGTTCAAAAGGGCGACAGGGTCAAAATGTTGACACACATCTGGTCGACACACGTTTTTTGTGATTTTTAAACTTTTTAAAACTTTTTCATACTTTACCATCCACGTGGACTATGACTGGGAATAGTAACCTGTGTAAAGCGCAGCGAGGCACCTTGCCTGAAGCATGGCGAGTGAAACTGTACATTAATGGGGGTTTATTGTGTCGGAAAAGTGACTAAACACCCAAAAAAAAATGTCAAAAATTGTGTCGACCTGTTTTGTGTTCACCATTTCCATATCAACCTTTTGACCCTGTGACCTTTTGTACTGTACACCTATTCCATGTTGACCTTTTGACCCTGTTGACCTTTTGACCCCCTCGACCTCATGCATGTTGACCAATAGTGGTCAACCTATTGACTGTAGACCATCTTAGTGTAGATCTAATGATCCTTTCTAGTGTAGATCTAATGATCTACACCCTGTAATGGTCACCATGATTATCCAATTATTCTTTTGTCTGTGAATATCCTATCAGTAGATATATTTTGGTGTGCACTTCTAGAATTGTTTAAAAGGAAACATAGACTGAAGATGTTTCCCCCCTCTATTTATGTATGGTTCGATCTGTATAACTCTAATACAATAATAACATATATCTGTTTATACACAGTATAATTATATAATCATTAGTAGGGTCATGCTTTAGTAAACTAGTGATCATGATTATTAGTTTAATTGATGTTCAGCATAAAGGTAAAAGTAAATAATGTAATATAGTTCTGCTCATGGAATAGAGCGCCCCCTCTGGCATAAAAGTGGTAAACAGAATTTCAGAATGATAACGAGTAACCATTTAGTATTTACAGAGTTCCTCTCTCTAAATATATTTCTATAGCATTTTCTGTACTTTCAGTGATACAGCCGTCCAAAAACAAAATCAGCGTTGCACAATTACAGCCACTGGCAAGTCACAGCCAGCTTATAGAAATTATTATGAACATGGCTTTAAGTCCAGGGATGAACATCCAAAATTTTCAAGGACAAGACAAACCTTTCCAAAAACAAACAAAACCCCAGGCGATAAATATGGTACTTGGCAAGAAGAATAGCCATTATGGAAAATTACGCTTAATCTAAATGTGGCGGCACAGCACAAGAGCCTGTGTATATTCCACTGTAATGCCACAAAACGTACTTATTAATGCTATGCTTTTCATTACATGGCTAAACTAATTTGTGTTAGAAGTGGAGTGTACGACTAAGCATTCTCCAGCAAAATGGCTCATCTGGGGAAGCTTCATTACCAAACCAAGATGGCTGCCAGTAGTATATCTACGTATATGCGGCGCCATCTTGCCACTGTGTATGAGCGACATAGTGGAGGATGGATGTCCTCTTCTTAGCTCCTGATACCCACGACTACCTGCACCGCTACCTTCTGAGAAGACAGTCGCCGGGCTCCACTCTATCACTGATCCATAAAGTACAACAGTGAGCATGGCTGTACATCCACTTGTGCAAATAAACTACAAAGCCTGGTTATGTCACGCGACTGATCATTGCCTACATAATATCTGCTAGTGTGTACAATACTTTGCTTACCCACAAAGCTGCACAAATTCCCCATAATTTGACATCTGGTCATGCACACAGTTCTTGATATAGCTATAGCTGGCTACAGAGTCGGACTGGCCCACAGGGGTACCAGGGAAACCACCGGATAGGCCCCACTTCCTGAGGGCCCACTCCTTCCTCTAGGGATCAGGTTCCAGACTGTGCACTTGTATTATACATGGTAGATATGCTGCATTACACTGCACTAAACTATAGCATATTTCAAGCCTCTGTGGAGGCTGGCCACACCCCCTTTGTAGGCTGGCCACACCCCTAAGTATGGGCCCCTATAACTGCTTTCTCCCAGTGGGCCTTTCATGCCCCAGTCTGACACTGGCTGGCTATAGCTATCACCAGGGCCATATCTATGGTTTATAAGAAGTGTCGCTGCACGGGGCTCAGGGAGACGCGTCATTGCCGCATGGCACCTGCAATTTGCTTGAAAGGTTCTTGGAACAGCACAGCGGTACAGCAACCTGCAGGGCACACCTGAGCTTCCTTAAGATGTTCTGGAGCCTAGCCCTGCAGCTTGCAGAGTCATCTGAGTGACCATAGGATGCTCCAGGCAGTGGCCGGCAGGCACTCCTCGTTTTGCTGGGCCCAGTGTTTTTCCAGCCCTGCTACAGACTTAGGGGGGTCACTCCGAGTTGATCGCTCGCTAGCAACTTTTAGCAGCCGAGCAAAAGTATAGTCGCCGTCCACGGGGGAGTGTATTTTCGCTTTGCAAGTGTGTGAACACCTTTGCAGTCAAGCGCAGCAAAAACATTTTGTGCAGTTTCAGAGTAGCTCTGGACTTACTCAGCCTTGCGATCACTTCAGTGTTTTTGGTGCCGGAATTGACGTCAGACACCCGTCCTGCAAACACCTGGACACGCCTGCATTTTCCCAAACACTCCCAGAAAACGGTCAGTTGACACCCATAAACGCCCTCTTTCTGTCAATCACCTTGCGTTCGGCTATGCGAAAGGAATCTTCGCTAAATCCATCGCCCAGCACCGATCCTCTTTTTACCCGTACGACGCGCCTGTGCATTGCGGTGCATGCGCAGTTTTGCCATTTTTTCACCTGATTGCTGCGCTGAGAAAGTTGGCAGCAAGAGATCAACTCGAAATGAACCCCTTAGTTAACACAATCTAAGGTTGATGTTAGCTAGTAGCTAAAAAAAAAAAATGACACATTTTGTCGCTTGTTAAATTTATTTAAACGTCCATTCGTGTAGAAGTCAAATGGGACAGTGATCAGCAGCTGTCTGAATGATTATTCCTTGGTTTATCTCTTAGTACATTGTGAGAAGCTGAAAAAAGCCCTTTCTCTGACGTAAACTCTGGATAAAGAATTATTAATCTGTTATTAATCTGGTACATTATCATGTATGCAGCAGCTGAATTTACTGTATATATTTATGAAGGGGCCCAGACGTTGCACTCTCTAATGGTTAGTCAAACCAATGATGTGGCAGGCCACACCCCCTCTGTGGACTGGCCACACCCCTAAACACGGAACCCTACCACTGCATTCCCCCGGTGGGCCCTACATTCCCCAGTCTGACACTGTTTATACGTTTTAGTTTTTTGAGCTCCATGAGGTCATACATTATTTTGTGACTGGCTTGTTGGAATGTACTGCTAGTGTGAAAAATGGGGCAGATGTATTAAGCCTGGAGAAGGGATAACGAAGTGATAAAGTAGTGATAAGTGGAAGGTGATAATGCACCAGCCAATCAGCTCCTAACTGTCATTTTTCAAATCCGTAATGATTGGCTGGTGCGTTATCACCTTCCACTTATCACTACTTTATCACCTCGTTATCCCTTCTCCAGGCTTAATACATCTGCCCCCATGTTTCATGTACTGTGAATATTGTTGTAGGATCAGCTTATTCTAAATATTGCATATTGTAGCTATTTTTAATATAAACTGAGGACATTTTTAGAAGATGGTATGTATTTCCATACACCTAAATTTATTTTTGTTGTGACAGTGTATAACCCAATGTGAAAGTGGCTGTGACAAATTTCCCATGGTGATAATGGAGTAGATTCTACCAACTTCCATAAACCTCAATTTTCTTTGCCAAGAATCAGGAAAAAAG
The DNA here is from genome assembly GCF_028390025.1 of Pseudophryne corroboree. NCBI lineage: Eukaryota > Metazoa > Chordata > Amphibia > Anura > Myobatrachidae > Pseudophryne > Pseudophryne corroboree. The sequence continues at coordinate 39,207,390 of NC_086455.1, forward strand.
GTGAAGTGTTTATTGCATATTTGACATTTATATTGAGTAATGGCACAAAGAGGACAATTACTCGCAATGCAATCATGACAACCACAGAGGTTCCCACATTTATGGCCATAGGCTGGAGGACACATGGTACATAAATATCAAGGTCAATCATCTCCTGTCATAACCCTACAACATATAAATCTTCAAAAATGGCAGATGGGAAATTACTTATTATTTAATCCAGGCATGTCCAAACTGCGGCCCTCCAGCTGTTGTGAAACTATATATCCCAGCATGCCCTGACACAGTTTTGCTGTCAGAGAATGCTAAAGCTGTGTCAGGGCATGCTGGGATGTGTAGTTTATCAACAGCTGGAGGGCCGCTATTTGGACATGCTTGATTTAATCCATGCTAGTATCCAGAGCAACTGGTGGTACCCAGTAAAGAGAATAAAAGCTAACAGTATTGTAGTTTTTTTGTTCTCTTTATCAAAGACAAACAGGCCCTGTGCACAAATACATACATACAGTACGTACAGATAGATAGATAGATAGATAGATAGATAGATATATAGATAGATAGATAGATAGATAGATAGATAGATAGATAGATAGATAGATAGATAGATAGATAGATAGATAGATAGATAGATAGATAGATAGATAGATACCCGTCTTGGTTCCTTTCATTGTATGGCAATGATTTGGTTCTGATTTTCTCACATTGGCCCTCATTCCGAGTTGTTCGCTCGTTATTTTTCTTTGCATCGGTGCGATTAGTCGCAAACTGCGCATGCGCAACGTTCGCAGTGCGCCTGCGCCAAGTAAATTTGCTAAAAAGTTTGGTATTTTACTCACGGCTTAACAAAGAAATTTCTTCTTTCTGGTGATCGAGTGTGATTGACAGGAAGTGGGTGTTTCTGGGCGGAAACTGGCCGTTTTATGGGTGTGTGCGAAAAAACGCAGCCTTTTCTGGGAAAAACGCGGGAGTGGCTGGAGAAACGGGGGAGTGTCTGGGCGAACGCTGGGTGTGTTTGTGACATCAAACCAGGAACGAAACTGACTGAACTGATCGCAGTGGCAGAGTAAGTCTCGAGCTACTCAGAAACTGCAAAGAAGTTTCTATTCGCAATTCTGCTAATCTTGCGCTCGCAATTCTGCTATGCAGAGCCGGCCTTAGGCATAGGCAAACTAGGCAAATGCCTAGGGCATTTGGTATGCTGAGGGGCACCAGCAGCTTCTGCTGATTAAAATGATATGCAGCATGCCTATATTCTGTGTGTATTCCTGGAAATCACTGTAATGTAGCATTTCATATGCAGATACAGCCGCAGTCGCACACAGAATATAGGCATGCTGCATATCATTTTAATCAGCAGAAGCTGATTGTGCATCCTAGCCACATAGTAATGCAAATAAGATGGATTTTCAGAAACAAAAGACACCCGACGTTAGCAGAGCTGCCAGCTGACTCATGCCAGGCATCTCTTGCAGAACTAGCGGCGGTGCTAGGGGGCACCAGCCAAAATCTTGCCTAGGGCATCATATTGGTTAGGGCCGGCTCTGCTGCTATGCTAATATTCACTCCCAGTAGGCGGCGGCTTAGCGTGTGCAATGCTGCTAAAAGCAGCTAACGAGCGAACAACTCGAAATGAGGGCCCTTGTTTTCTTAAATTCAAATCCAAGGTGAAATAATAATAAGGAATTAAAAACAAATGTAAGCTTTAATTAGTTCAGTCCATGTAATAATGTGTAGAAATTGGAAAAGCTAATCTAGACTTTTATCACACTCTTAGGGGTCAACCCAATTAGGTGTGAGTTTGCGAAAGCAAGTTTGTTTAATGCACTTGTTATTAATAGTTGAAAGATGATAGCAAGCAAGTGTTTTTCATCAAATTAAGGGGTCTATTTACTAAGCCTTGGATAGAGATAAAGGGGGTAATTCCAAGTTGATCGCAGCAGGAAATTTTTTAGCAGTTGGGCAAAACCATGTGCACTGCAGGGGGGGCAGATATAACATGTGCAGAGAGAGTTAGATTTGGGTGTGGTGTGTTCAATCTGCAATCTAAATTGCAGTGTAAAAATAAAGCAGCCAGTATTTACCCTGCACAGAAACAAAATAACCCACCCAAATCTAACTCTCCCTGCAAATGTTATATCTGCCTCCCCTGCAGTGCACATGGTTTTGCCCAACTGCTAAAAAATGTCCTGCTGCGATCAACTTGGAATTACCCCCAAAGTGTAGGGAGATAAAGTACCAGCTAATCAGCTCCTAACTGCCATGTCACAGGCTGGGTTTGAAAATGACAGTTAGGAGCTGATTGGCTGGCACTTTATCTCTGTACACTTTACCTCCATTCAAGGCTTAGTAAATAGACCCCTAAACTCTTTCCAGCATTTTGGGGTACAGAAGAATGTTTGTATATCGACTTTTCAGTGGTTTTATACAACTTTGTCAAAAGTTTGGAATAAATACTTTTACCTCTTGTCTGCAAATTCAATCCCCCTCTCCCATCTATACATAACCTCCAGGTACCTGTACCACATATTTTAGCTCATTACTCAGTTTTTTAGATAAATTCACCAATATTGGTAAAATTGTGAAATGATGTTATTTAAATCCCTCCTAGTGCATGATTATTCCATGATAAATATTTACTTTAAAATAAAGATTTTCCCTACCTCTTCTCCAGCTTAGATGGATACACCCAAATTAATTTCCCCTAGAAAAGTAATGCAAGTGTGAAACTAAATTACAAATTAAATTTGCAGTGCAAGTTTGTAGTGAGAAGGTTTGTAGGACCCAACTCACACCTAATTGAATTGACCCCTAAAAAGCAGTCAGGTTAGAGGGTGTGTACATTTTTGTTCTCAAACTCTGCTAGGGGCAAATTGGTCCACTGTGAAAGTGGAAAAGATTTCTGCTGGGCCGGTTCCATGTGCCCCTCTGCCATGCTGGCCGACACAGCCTGCCGGCCTGGACCGACACAGCCTGCTGGCATCTACGCTTCCAGCTTTTGCGTTACACTGTGATATAGAAATCGGAAACTACCAGCTCGACGTCAATCATATTTGTGTGGTGTCCCCTCCCTCAGCCTCCGCTGCCTGTTCATTCTGTCTCTTTGACTTGGGGCTGCTGGAACCTGGAGGTGAGCTGAACCAGACAGGGAGGAGAGGAGTGTGTGCTGCTAAGTAGATGGGACGGAGGAGGAGCAGGACACAGGAGCCTTTCCATCACGTTCACTCCGGCTGTCCATCCAGTGCTGTACATAGAGGGTAATTCTGAGTTGATCGCAGCAACAAGTTTGTTAGCAATTGGGCAAAACTATGGCCCTCATTCCGAGTTGTTCGCTCGCAAGGCGATTTTAGCAGAGTTGCTCACGCTAAGCCGCCGCCTACTGGGAGTGAATCTTAGCATCTTAAAATTGCGAACGAAGTAATCGCAATATTGCGATTACACACCTCGTAGCAGTTTCTGAGTAGCTTCAGACTTACTCGGCATCTGCGATCAGTTCAGTGCTTGTCGTTCCTGGTTTGACGTCACAAACACACCCAGCGTTCGCCCAGACACTCCCCCGTTTCTCCGGCCACTCCTGCGTTTTTTCCGGAAACGGTAGCGTTTTTTCCCACACGCCCATAAAACGGCCTGTTTCCGCCCAGTAACACCCATTTCCTGTCAATCACATTACGATCGCCAGAACGATGAAAAAGCCGTGAGTAAAATTACTAAGTGCATAGCAAATTTACTTGGCGCAGTCGCAGTGCGGACATTGCGCATGCGCATTAAGCGGAAAATCGCTGCGATGCGAAGATTTTTTCCGAGCGAACAACTCGGAATGAGGGCCAATGTGCATTGCAGGGGGGGTGGGGGGCAGATATAACATGTGCAGAGAGAGTTAGATTTGGGTGGGTTATTTTGTTTCTGTGCAGGGTAAATACTGGCTGCTTTATTTTTACACTGCAATTTAGATTTCAGTTTGAATACACCCCAACCAAATCTAACTCTCTCTGCACATGTCATATCTGCCCCCCCTGCAGTGCACATGGTTTTGCACAACTGCTAATAAATTTGCTGCTGCGATCAACTCAGAATTAGGCCTATAGAGGGAAGGAAGGCAGCCGGGACCCAAGAGCTGTGGAGTGAATGTGACCCTGGAGCTGAGGTGAATCTTGTTCAATTTGCACGGACTTCTTCCAAGCGATCCCTTCCACTCCCATCATGCTTCCCACTACTACTCCCATCGTGCCTCCTGCTCTGTACTACTACTCTCATCCTGCTTCCCACTACTACTCCCATCGTGCCTCCTGCTCTGTACTACTACTCTCATCCTGCTCCACGCTCTGCAATACTTCAACTACTCCCATCCTGTCCCCTGATCTGCACTACTACTACTCCCATCCTGCCCACTGCTTCCCACTACTACTCCCATCCTGATCTGTACTACTATACTCCATGCCCCCTGATCCACACTACTACACCCATCCTGACCCCTGATCCTCAATACTACTACTCCCATCGTGCCTCCTGCTCTGTACTACTACTCTCATCCTGCTCCACGCTCTGCAATACTTCAACTACTCCCATCCTGTCCCCTGATCTGCACTGCTACTACTACTACCATCCTGCCCACTGCTTCCCACTACTACTCCCATCCTGATCTGTACTACTATACTCCCTTCATGCCCCCTGATCCACACTACTACACCCATCCTGACCCCTGATCCTCAATACTACGACTCCAATCCTGGTCCACTGCATCCCACTGCTACAACTCCCACCCTGATCCCTACTTCCCACTACTACTCCCGTCCTGCCCCAAGTGGTGATGGGAGTGTATGGTGCACGGTGCTGGCTTTGGTAGGGGTTTTAGGCTAACCAGCTTCACAGTACAATACCCAACCTAACCACCCCCCTCCAGAACATACCCATAACCTACCCTATTCCGCTGGTCTCCGGAACATACTCTACCCTCTCTGGCCCACTAGACATACAGTGCCACCCCAGGTTAGGGACATACACTACCCACCCTAGCAACTCTACTTCCCCTCTCACCCGTGGCCCCAAGGACACACACTACCCACCATACTCCCTGGCCCCAGGGACATACACTGCCCACCCTACCACCCAGCCCCCCAGAAGCAGTAACCCCCGCCAACCCAAGGACATACAATATCTACCATATTTTTTTCTTGCGGAGGCCAATGTGTTTTTAGTTTTTCCTGTGGGGGCCAATGTGTTTTTTTTATTGCTGTCAGGGCCAATGTGTTTTTTTCTGTGGGGGCTAATTTTTTTTTCTACTTTCTGTTGGGGGCAATGTTCGGTTGTTTTTTAGGGGGCCAAAGTAATGGATGTGAATCAGAGTAATTCAATTGTTGCTCCATTTGGCCATCCATTACTTCTGAGTTCTGACATGCCAAAAAGCACGGGGTTTAGCTTCCCAAAGCCGCCCTGTCCACCTTATACCTCAATCATATGTTCTTGTCTCACTCTTCACCACATGCTACACATATTTTAATGCATGATAACAGTGCATACATGAAATAACTTACATGGCAACATGGAAAGCAAGTAAATAGAAGACACAAAGTTACAGAATATGGAAAATTAAGTCAGTAATAAGAGCAGTAGCCATTACAACTCCACTGATGGCATATTCCATACACAGCCCATTTGTGGGTTCATATCAGAAAATTTGTACAATTTTATGAACGCACAATGGTGGTCATTCCGAGTTGATCGCTAGCTGCTTTCAGACGCTGTGCAGCGATGAGGCAAAAAAACGGCACTTCTGCGCATGCGTATGCAGCGCAATGTGCACGCGCGTCGTACTATTACAATGAACGATGTAGTTTCACACAGGGTCTAGTGAAGTTTTTCAGTCGCACTGCTGACCGAAGAGTGATTGACAGGAAGTGGGCGTTTCTGGGTGTCAACTGACCGTTTTCAGGGAGTGTTCGAAAAAACGCAGGCATGCCAGGAAAAACGCAGGCGTGGCTGGGTGAACGCAGGGCGTGTTTGTGACGTCAAAACAGGAACTGAATAGTCTGAAGTGATCGCAAGCGCTGAGTAGGTCTGAAGCTACTCTAAAACTACACAAAAAGAAATTGTAGCCGCTCTGCGATCCTTTCATTCGCACTTCTGCTCAGCTAACATACACTCCCAGTGGGAGGCGGCATAGCGTTTGCACGGCTGCTAAAAACGGCTAGCGAGCGAACAACTCGGAATGACCACCAATAAACATAGACATGACTCTATAGAGAAAGATATATTTTATATATATATATATATAGAGAGAGAGAGAGAGAGAGAGAGAGAAATCTACGACAATTTTGGCAATAGATTTTGATGCAGATCCCCATTAGATCCCATTATGAACATTGAATTTTATATACTAGATTTGCATTGAACCTTAAGCAACCTATCAACTGTATATAATAAACCTATTTATCCTGTTTATTGCACATGAGACCATGGGGGAAATTTACTAAGCTCCCGATTTTGACCGAGATGCCGTTTTTTCATCAAAGTGTCATCTCGGTAATTTACTAAGCACTAATCACGGCAGTGATGAGGGCATTCGTAATTTTTTGCAAGTTCAGGTAAAAAATTACGAATGAATACACCATCGGTCAAAACGCGGCTGTTTAAGTATGAATCTCGGTCATTTACTAAGAAGTGCAAAGCAAAAAAAGAACAAACACTGCCGTGAAAAATTACAACTCGTAAAAAAGTGCTACAAAAAAACAGACCTTTTTTTTCTTTCCGTGATTAGATAGGCATGCAGGGATCCATGAGATCCGTGCATGTATATCAATGGGAAGGGGTGGGAAAGTGCTTATTTGGTCAAAAAAAATTGCGTGGGGTCCCCCCTCCTAAGCATAACCAGCCTCGGGCTCTTTGAGCCGATCCTGGTTGCAAAAATATGGTGAAAAAAATGACAGGGGTTCCCCCATATTTAAGCAACCAGCATCGGGCTCTGCGCCTGGTCCTGGTCCCAAAAATACGGGGGACAAAAAGAGTAGGGGTCCCCCGTATTTTTAAAACCAGCACCGGGCTCCACTAGCTGGACAGATAATGCCACAGCCGGGGGTCACTTTTATATAGTGCCCTGCGGCCGTGGCATCAAAAATCCAACTAGTCACCCCTGGCCGGGGTACCCTGGGGGAGTGGGGACCCCTTCAATCAAGGGGTCCCCCCCCCCCCCAGCCACCCAAGGGCCAGGGGTGAAGCCCGAGGCTGTCCCCCCCCCATCCAATGGGCTGCGGATGGGGAGGCTGATAGCCTTTGTTGTAAAAGAAAAGATATTGTTTTTAGTAGCAGTACTACAAGTCCCAGCAAGCCTCCCCCGCATGCTGGTACTTGGAGAACCACAAGTACCAGCATGCGACGGAAAAACGGGCCCGCTGGTACCTGTAGTACTACTACTAAAAAAATACCCAAAAAAAGACAAGACACACACACCGTGAAAGTATAATTTTATTACATACATACACACATACATACATACATACTTACCTTAAGTTCCCACGCAGGTCGGTCCTCTTCTCCAGTAGAATCCAAGGGGTACCTGTTGAAGAAATTATACTCACGAGATCCATGGGTCCAGGCTCCTCGGGAAATCCAGGGGTAATCCACGTACTTGCATAAAATAAGAAAACGGAAAGCCGAGCCACGAACTGAAAGGGGCCCCATGTTTTCACATGGGACTCCTTTCCACGAATGCCAGAAACCCACTCTGACTGATGTCTAAGTGGGTTTCTTCAGCCAATCAGGGAGTGCCACGTTGTAGCACTCTCCTGATCGGCTGTGTGCTCCTGTACTGAGTGACAGGCAGCACACGGCAGTGTTACAATGTAGCGCCTATGCGCTACATTGTAACCAATGCTGGGAACTTTCTGCTCAGCGGTGACGTCACTTTAGGTCAACCGCAGGGCAGAAAGTTCCCAGCATTGGTTACAATGGAGCGCATAGGCGCTACATTGTAACACTGCCGTGTGCCGCCTGTCACTCAGTACAGGAGCACACAGCCGATCAGGAGAGTGCTACAACGTGGCACCCCCTGATTGGCTGAAGAAACCCACTTAGACATCAGTCAGAGTGGGTTTCTGGCATTCGTGGAAAGGAGTCCCATGTGAAAACATGGGGCCCCTTTCAGTTCGTGGCTCGGCTTTCCGTTTTCTTATTTTATGCAAGTACGTGGATTACCCCTGGATTTCCCGAGGAGCCTGGACCCATGGATCTCGTGAGTATAATTTCTTCAACAGGTACCCCTTGGATTCTACTGGAGAAGAGGACCGACCTGCGTGGGAACTTAAGGTAAGTATGTATGTATGTGTGTATGTATGTAATAAAATTATACTTTCACGGTGTGTGTGTGTCTTGTCTTTTTTTGGGTATTTTTTTAGTAGTAGTACTACAGGTACCAGCGGGCCCGTTTTTCCGTCGCATGCTGGTACTTGTGGTTCTCCAAGTACCAGCATGCGGGGGAGGCTTGCTGGGACTTGTAGTACTGCTACTAAAAACAATATCTTTTCTTTTACAACAAAGGCTATCAGCCTCCCCATCCGCAGCCCATTGGATGGGGGGGACAGCCTCGGGCTTCACCCCTGGCCCTTGGGTGGCTGGGGGGGGGGGGGACCCCTTGATTGAAGGGGTCCCCACTCCCCCAGGGTACCCCGGCCAGGGGTGACTAGTTGGATTTTTGATGCCACGGCCGCAGGGCACTATATAAAAGTGACCCCCGGCTGTGGCATTATCTGTCCAGCTAGTGGAGCCCGGTGCTGGTTTTAAAAATACGGGGGACCCCTACTCTTTTTGTCCCCCGTATTTTTGGGACCAGGACCAGGCGCAGAGCCCGATGCTGGTTGCTTAAATATGGGGGAACCCCTGTCATTTTTTTCACCATATTTTTGCAACCAGGATCGGCTCAAAGAGCCCGAGGCTGGTTATGCTTAGGAGGGGGGACCCCACGCATTTTTTTTAATGATTTTACAGTGTTTAATTTAAAAAAAAAAAAAACCCCAGCACGGATCACACAGATCCGGCCGAGATTGATTGTAAAAAAAGTCGGCAGTGTTTTGCTAATCACTGCCGTAAAAATAGGTAAAAAACCACGAATGACATCGACATCGGAACAAAAGAAAAACCCGAATACGACAGCTTAGTAAATCCATCGTAATCAATTCAAAAAGTTGCAATTTTACACTGTCGATGTCATTCGTGATTGAACTTGGACATGAATTTGGAAAATACGAATCTTAGTAAATGTACCCCCATGAAACCAAATGTGTAAGTGATTGCTATGGTGGAAACTTGAAAGCATTTAAAAATTCTTGAAACTTGGAATGTGCTACAACAGCACAGTCTCCATGATGCTCCTGAAGGGAGGCATCAATTCCTTTACCAAGATGGCCGCCGTTTGGTCTTCTGTGCATGCCGCTTTTTGCCTTTAGTAAAATTTTCACTTTAAAAACACATGACAGTTAGGAGCTGATTGGTTGGAACACCATTTATCATACACAACAAATTTTAAACAGCTAAAACACATTCATAAATGGGGCCCCTATATTTATTAAGCCATTTGTACTGGAAAGGAGAGACTAAACTCTGTGGAACAGAAAGTCTGTAGATAATACAAAATAAACAGAAAGCAATTTAAACCTGTAGACTTATATTGGTAGTTTGCATGATACTACTTCTCAGGAAAGGATACTATACAGTAAATATATGGCTGGAAACGTTGATGGTATTATAATGAGGTAACACCGTTTCTGATGTGAAATATCTCCTTCATCCTATACAATTACATTTTATCCATTTACTGTATTTCAAACATTTCAATAATTCATTTGTAATATAACCAATGTCTAGAGACTTAACAATAAAATCACGTATACAGATACTTCTATGCAAATATAACAGGAAAACAAAACAGATTTAAACATCAAGAAAATAAAAAGTCAATTTACATTTGATCATGGAAAGGACAGCTGAACATTCAGAGCCACATACACAAAGCCTGTATATAACCACATCTATTTTAAACTGTGTGTTAGTACAGGGTCTCAGAACAAAGTATCCGGGTTCAGAGGGCATCTGAGACAGTATTTGTGATAAGAATTGGCGCCGTATACCTGTTATATGGACTGGGCCACCTGCCACTACTTTAAAGGTTGTCTGATATAGCAATATACCTTTTCAGAGAAGTACTGCAAACCAACTAAACTATACTTCTGTCCTATTAAACTTTAATGAGATGTGTTTGTGTATCAAGTTCAATTCCTGGCTTGTATTGCCTTCTGTCCCTGTGTGTCTCTTTTCATTCTCTTGTGGTCTTCCCATATTAAAGATTAACGCCCATCTAGAAGTTGATACGGATTATTTTCAACACGGGAACGTGCCAACAAGATACTAAGTGTGCCAAAGAGAAGAGACAAGCGGTGGACAAGTGTTAGTAACATCTGGGAAGCAGGGGAGGTTTATGGCTGGAGAAGGCATATTAAATACACTTAGTCTAAACAAAGTGAAAGTGCTTTGACATTATAACCTCTTCTTAATTAATTCGTTTGGTAATCAAGTTACTTACAGTTGGTAATTGTAGCCTGTATGGCTTTGTACACCTGGCGAGTTTAAGGATTCAAAAATAAACTGTAAATCATTAAGATATGAAATGTTGGAGCACCCAGAGGAAACCCATGTGAGTATGTGGAGACTATATAAACATCACACAGTTAGGGCCTTGGTGGGAATCGAACCCATGACCTCAGTGCTGTGAGTCAGTAATGCTGACAATTTCACCATCCATGCTGCCCGACTTATCTATTAGATTCCATTCACTCTGACCCATTGTCTTTTGCTCCAGGATCAGTGGAAGGCCGTTTAAGTGATGCTTACTGGGAGTAGGCGCTAGGTAGTCCCTAAGAGGCCACTATGGACCTAATTCAGGTAGGATCGCAATTCAGGCGGAGATGGAGTGTTGTGGGGGGCGGCAATGGTGAAATGAGGGTGGGGGCAGGCAAACGGTGGGCGTGATGGGGGCATGATGGGGACATGATTGGGGCGGCTGCGTCACATGCAGCCTCTGCGATCACTAAAACTGTGGTGGCCTCAGCTGCGCTGGCAGGAGGCTACCTAATTTTTAGCAATCACGCTGAAATTGCGGTGCGGCCTTGCCCTGCAATGAGCGGCCCCCAGCATGCAATCCAAAGGATTTAAAATTCTGCTACTTGGCACAATTTGCAATCCTTACTGAATCAGGTCCAATGTCTGTACATTTCCAGCAGATACATTTTTTTTATATTGCATTGGACATATCTTGCTCCAGCTCAATTATGTCAGATTGGAGAGAGAGATTCCTATACTTGTCCCAAATGTTCTGCATTGAAAGGTACATTTTGGCATCGCCTCTGGTTCTGGCCACATGTTTCTGATTTCTAGGATTGAGTAACCTGGGCATTTTCCAACACAGGTGTCTCTCCCACTTATAGATCCTGCGGTATCTCTTTTGGATATCCTAGATGACCAACAACTTGATGAGTTTCTCGAACGATATGTGCTTAATGCCCTAGCTTTGACGAAGGTGTGCTTCGCAAGGGTTTGGATGCCCCCCTGAGGTCCTGTCTTTAATGACTGGGTTATAATGGTAAATCATACTGTTGCCCAAGAGAAATTTATATATACATGTCATAATACTCCCATATATTTTGAGGACACCCAGTATAACTCTGTTGTATCTGCAGATGCTTTATCCACAAACCTCTGTCCACCACCGGTCCCCTAATATGGTCCTCTAATACTGCATAGGATATTACACTTCCTTACGTTACTAATGTTAAATCAATAAACACACTTTATTTACAAAAAACAACTATGGGCTAAATTTACTAAGCGGTGGCTTTTATGACTCACAAAATATCTGCGTTTTTGGCACCGAAATTAAAAACAGCTGTAACATTAAATGGAAAACCAGGCTTGTTTTATACTTAACACCACTTTTAGGTCAAAACCAGCAAGAATCTGAGACTTGCACTGCTTAGTTAATCTTATATCTCTTCTAAATCTATCCAAAAGCCCGAATATTCAGGCATGAACAGGAGCTACAATATACTATTGTCTAAAGACCTTCCCAAGGGATAGTTTTGCCCTCAGGGAGAATGAAGGGGCTAATTCAGTTTTTTACTAATTTGGCATAGATATTTACATCTGTATTGAATATGATAATTGGTCTATGCTTGTTACATTCAGCTGGATCCTTTCCTGCTTTCGGGTTTGTGACTATGGGGGTGATTCCGAGTTGTTTGCTCGTTACTTTTTTTCGCTACGGAGCGATTAGTCGCAAACTGCGCATGCGCAATGTTCGCAGTGCGCCTGCGCCAAGTAAATTAGCACAAAAGTTTGGTATTTTACTCACGGCGTAACAAAGTTTTTTAATCTTTCTGGTGATCGGAGTGTGATTGACAGGAAGTGGGTGTTTCTGGGCGGAAACTGTCCGTTTTATGGGAGCGTGCGGAAAAACGCTGGCGTTTCTGGGAAAAACACGGGAGTGTCTGAAGATACGGGGGAGTGTCTGGGCGAATGCTGGGCATGTGTGTGACGTCAAACCAGGAACGAAACTGACTGAACTGATCGCAGTGTAGGAGTAAGTCTCGAGCTACTCAGAAACTGCTAAGAAATTTCTATTCGCAATTCTGCTAATCTTTCGTTCGCAATTCTGCTAAGCTAAGATACACTCCCAGAGGGCGGCGGCTTAGCGTGTGCAATGCTGCTAAAAGCAGCTAACGAGCGAACAACTCGGAATGAGGGCCTATTTGCGTTTCCAGCAATTTCTTGGGGAAGCTTCCCATCTCAGTGTCAGCATTATAAAGTTTTGCTAGGATACTTTAGTTAAGGTGTAAGTTTGGCTTAGACAATCATATAAAAGTTGTATATACTGTATGGTCATCTGGGCCTGGGGATTTATATTTAAGCGATTTGTTTAAATGCCTACTGAATTTCTAGCAGTGTCCATGGGGAATTGATTGAGTCTTGGACAAGTGTAGTAAGTTTTAAGCTATTCGGTAATGATGGCTGTGTTGTACCCAGGCCCAAATTCATGACAGTACATTGATGACCAGCCACCAGTTGGCCATACAGTTGTCATAAATCCATGTATTAAAATGTAAAAGTAGGATTTTAATTACCTACCGGTAAATCCTTTTCTCGTAGTCCGTAGGGTATACTGGGAATCCATTTAGTACCATGGGGTATAGATGGGTCTACTAGAAGCTATGGGCACTATAGAAGTTTGATTGTGTGTGCTGGCTCCTCCCTCTATGCCCCTCCTACCAGACTCAGTCCAGGAAACTGTGCCCGAGGAGACGGACATACTTTGAGAGAAGGAAATAGAAAAAGGAAAGTGGTGAGATTTCGAACCAGCACAACCAGAACAAGAGGAAAGCCATGCTAACCAAACTTGCAAACAGGGACAGCAACAGCTGAACCAAACAACATTACTTAACCAAGTAACAGCACAGGAAGAACGAAGCACCGGGCGGGCGCCCAGTATTCCTTATGGACTACGAGAAAAGGATTTACCGGTAAGTAATTAAAATCCTATTTTCTCTTACGTCCTAGAGCAGGGGTGGGCAATTATTTCAGCTGGGGGGGCACTTACCACTTTCCAGTGAATATTCGAGTGCCGCACACAAAACAATGTGGCTCCAGCAGGGTACTTATCGCGGATTATGCTTCGAGTGCCTGAGGCACCCGAAGCATAATCCCCAATAAATGCCGGCATCAGTGGGAGGAGCCAGCCGGATCGGGGCTACTAGGATAGCCCCGGGCGATACAATTACCCGGGGCCATATATGTTTCTATACATTATGGTGCTGATTCTGAAGTAACACACATTTATTAAAACACAATATACTTTTGTCAGGAACAGTCAGTGCCAGAAGAAACAGAAATGCATAGTCTTACACGCATTCCCTACTGCCACCGACATTGAATAGTCAGGTGTCAAAACCTGACCTCAAAGCACCACTTGCTAACAATCACATTTATTTATTATAATAATAATAATAATAATAATTAAAAAAAAAACTTTTTACAGTTATCATCTTCCCTCTCATCTCCTCCCTCCGTGGACAAAATAATCAGCTCCCCCCCCCCCCCCCCCCCCACCTTCCACAGACAAAATTATCAGCTCCCTGGAAGTTAACAACTTCCCTCCCTGGACAGAATTGCCAGCTCCTCTCGGGCAGGATCAGTTCACGGGCCGCATCCGGCCCGCGAGCCGTATTTTGCCCACCTCTATCCTAGAGGATACTGGGTATCCATTTAGAACCATGGGGAAATACCAAAGCTCCCAAACCGGGTGGGAGAGTGCTGAGGTTCCTGCAGAACTGATTGACCAAACTGAAGGTCCTCAGAGGCCAAAGTATCGAACTTGTAAAACTTAGCAAATGTGTTAGAACCCGACCAAGTAGCTGCTTGGCAGAGCTGTAAAGCCGAGACACCCCGGGCAGCCACCCGAGAGGAACCCATCAACCTAGTAGAGTGGGCTTGAACAGATTTCGGAATCGACACCTGCCGTGCAATACGCATGCTGGATAGTGAGCCTGATCCAGCGCGCAATGGACTGCTTCGAAGCAGGGCACCCAATTTTATTGGGATGATAAAGACATAGACCTTCAAAGCCCTTACGACATCCAAAGACTTTGAAGTAGCCAAGGCATCTATAACAGCCAGAACCACAATAGGTTGGTTAATGTGAAACGCAGAAAACAACTTAGGAAGAAATTGCTGAGGAGTCCTGAGTTCAGCTCTGTCCTCATGGAAAATTAAGTAGGGGCTCTTGCGAGACAACGCCCCAGCTAAGGCCAACAGTGTTACGGTTTTCCATGTAAGATACTTTACGTGAACCTCCTGTTACAGTTCAAACCAGTCCAATTGGAGGAACTGCAGCACCAAATTGAGATTTCAAGGTGCCATGGGAGGCACAAAGGGAGGTTGGATGTGCAGAAAACCTTTCAAGAATGTATGGACCAAGGGAGAGAAGCCAATTGTTATAGAAAGAAAATAGGCAAGGCCGTAATCTGAAGTTTAATGGAGCCTAGGCATAGGCCCACATCTACTCCCGACTGCAGAAAAATCAGGAAACGTCCCGGATGAAATTCCACCGTAGAATATTGTTTGCTCTCACACCAAGAGACATATTTCTTCCAAATACGATGGTAATGTTTAGATGTTACCCCCTTTCTGGCTTGGATCATAGTCGGGATGACCTTGTCAGGAACCCCTCTCCTGGCTAGAATCAGCCATTCAACTTCCATGCCATTAAAAAATGTAGCCGTGGTAAGTCTTGATAGACGTACGGGCCCTGTTGCAGAAGATCCTCTCGAAGAGGCAGAGGCCATGGATCTTCGATCAGCATCTTGAGAAGATCCGCATACCAGGCCCTACGTGGCCAGTCCGGAGCAATGAGGATTGCTTGAACCTTTTCCCTTTTTATACGTTTTAGAATTCTTGGGATCAGAGGAATGGGAGGTAACAATTACATCAGCTGGTAGACCCACCAAGGTGTCAGGGCATCTACCGCCACTGCCTGTGGGTCCCTCAATCTGGAACAATACCCCTTGAGCTTCTTGTTGAGTCGAGAGGCCATCATGTCGATTTGTGGATACCCCCACCGACGTGTCAACCACTGGAACACTTCCAGGTGGAGGCCTCATTCCCCCGGGTGCAGATCGTGTCTGCTGAGGAAGTCTGCTTCCCAGTTGTCTACTCCCGGAAAGAAGATTTCTGATAATGCTACAGTGTGCTTTTCCGCACAGAGGAGAATTCTTGACACCTCTGACATTGCGGCCCTGCTTCTTGTTCTGCCCTGTCAGTTTATGTACATTACCTCCGTCACATTGTCCGACTGGACCTGAATGGCCTGATTCTGAAGAAGAGATGAGGCCAGCAGAAGGGCGCTGTATATAGTCCTGAGTTCGGGGATGTTTATTGGAAGGACGACCTCCTGACTTGACCATCTTCCTTGAAACTGAACCCCCCGGGTGACTGCTCCCCAACCTCTGAGGCTTGCATCTGTGGTTAGCAGAATCCAATTTTGAATCCCGAACCTCCGACCCACGACTAGGTGACAAGTCTGTAGCCACCACAGAAGGGAGATCCTGGCTTTTGGTGACAGACAAATCCTTTGGTGCATGTGAAAATGCGATCCGGACCATTTGCCCAACAGATCCAGCTGGAAGGGCCTAGCATGTAACCTTCCATACTGAATTGCTTCATAAGAAGCCACTATTTTCCCCAGAAGGTGTATGCAGAGATGCACTGAGATTTGGGTCGGCTTCAAGACTGTACGAACCATCGCCTTTTCCGAGGGAAGGAATACTTTCTGAGACCCTGTGTTCAGTATCATTCCCAGGAACTGAAGCCTCTGCGTTGGTTCTAGGTGAGATTTTGGCAGGTTCAGAATCCACCCATGATCCAGGAGTAGTCTGGTTGAGAAGGTAATGTTCTCCAACAGCCGTTTCCTGTACGATGCCTTTATCAGAAGATCGTCCATGTACGGAACTATGTTCACTCCCTGTCTGCGGAGCAACCTCATCATCTCCGCCATCACTTTGGTGAACACCCTCGGTGCCGCGGAGAGACCAAATGGCAGGGCCTGTAACTGGTAATGGTAGTCCTGCAGTGCAAACCGTAGATTAGCCTGATGAGGCAGCCAGATCGGAATGTGAAGGTACGCATCCTTGACATCCAGATACACTAGGAATTCCCCCTCATCCAGGCCTGAGATTACTACTCTCAACGACTCCATCTTGAATTTGAACACACGTAACTACGGGTTAAATGATTTGAGTTTCAGAATCGGTCTTACCGAATCGTTTGGTTTCGGTACCACAAACAAGCTGGAATAGTAACCCTTGTTGTGTAGATGAGGTGGAACTGGAATAATGACCTGGGTCTGTAACAGTTTTTGAATGGCGTTGTGTACGTTTACTCTTGCCTCTTGTGAAACTGGTATGCCTGATTTGAAGAATCTATGAGATGGGAGCTCCTGGAACTCCAGTCTGTAGCCCTGGGATATAAGGTCTATGACCTGAGGGATCCTGGCACGAACCTGTCCAGATTTGACTGAAGAATTGTAGCCATGCTCGACACCCTTGTGTCTTCCAGGCATCGCGGTCCACCATCATGCGGAAGGTTTTGAGGAAGCAGAGCCTGAGCCCTGTTCCTTTGAACCAGCAATTGCTCGTTTGCGTGGTTTACCTCTAGCACGTCTGGCGGCGGTACAAGAACCTCTGGCCTTGCTCCTAAATTTGGCAGTCCGAAAGGATTAGGTCATGAGAAGGCCTTCATTGCTGGCATAGCTGCAGAAGGTAGGTGTGGAATTACCCGCAGTAGCTCGGGAGATCCATTTGTCAAGTTCATCTCCAAATAAGGCCTCTCCTGTGAAAGGTAGGCCTTCCACTCCTTTCCTTGAGTTTGCGTCAGCAGTCCACTGACGTAGCCATAATCCTCTGTGTGTGTGCCTGAGAAGACCGGAGTGCCTCCACTGTAAGTACCCGGCAACCAGGGTGTGGGAGTATACAGCGCCGCTGGGGGAGGTGAGGGAGCCGCAGCACGATATGTCAGTATGACATATAGCATCAGGTTCCTATGCTGTGGCCCTTGAAGTCTTCTTCCTTCTTAGAAAAGCTCTTTTCAGGGCTGCCTAATGCAGCCCTCCCTGTTAGCTGCCTACACTGCAGGCACCAACTTACAAACTGAGCTCCAGTGCCTGGAGGCGGGGATAAAGAGGCAGTGCAGTGCATCCTGGGAACAGTCAAAGCTTTAGCCTGTTGGTGCCTCGGATCAGGATCCAACTCTACACCCTGATGTTATTCCCTGTGAAATACCAGTGTACCCCGCTGCAGAAAAACCCATACCGGTAGGTTAACTGGCCTGACAAAATGAACCCTAGTGTGTAGGGAATGTAGGACCTATTCAGAGTTGTACTCAAACCCAATGTGCCGGCAAAAACTCAGGAGTGGCATAACTGTTTTTGGGGAGTGTCTCAGTCTGCGCCTCTGATCCAATCGCTCGGGCATCTCACTTTCTTAGGCCATGCTGCATAACCACAGAGATACTAAATTCTTTGATAATCAACTGATCTGTGACAGATACTGCGTTTGTGTACGCAGTCATTAGGATTTGCAAAGTCATCACAGGGCATCTCAATACAAATCCAGGCGGCTGCATATTTTCACACACTATCTGAATATTCATCCACAGCTGCGGTGGCACTAGTACACATCTATGATGTGAATGACTCAATATTCTCTGTAAAGCACTGTGTAATATGGGGATACCGTCAAGATGCCGGCTGTCGGGATCCCAGCACCCGGAATACTGACGCTGAAATCCCGACACCCATCAGAATACAGAACAGCCGGCATCCTGACTGTGAGTGTAGTGGATGGGTTAGGTTTAGGGCCTGAGGTGGGGGGGTTAGGTTTAGGTGCCACTCCGTGAGGTTATTGTTAGGCTGCGGGAGGAGAGAGGTTAGGGTCAGACTGCAGGGAGGGGGGGTTAGGGTTAGGCAACACCGGGGCTTGGGTTAGGTTTAGGCACCAAGCGGGGAGGGTTAGGTTTAAGCTGCGGGAAAGTCAGGTTAGGTTTAGGCAACAACGGGGGATGTTAGGGTTAGGCACCAAAGGGGGAGGTTATTGTTAGGTTGCGGGAGGGGAGAGGTTAGGGTTAGGCTGCAGGGAGGGGGGGTTATGGTTAGGCAATACCGGGGGTGGGGTTAGGTTTATGCACCAAGGGGGGAGGGTTAGGTTTTAGCTGCGGGAAAGACAGGTTAGGTTTAGGTACCAAAGGCGGAAGTTAGGGATAGGCTGCAGGAAGGGAGGGTTAGAATTAGGGGAGAGGGGAGAACAGACCTAGCTCACCCCTGTTGGGATTTCAATTGTCGAGATGCCGGCATCAGTATACTGAACGCCATCATCCCGACTACTGGTAAATCATACCCAACCCGTAATATGTGCTATATAAAAACTGTTAAGAAATGAATATAAACATGGAATGTAGAATATATTGCACACACATTTTGATCATCGTTTTGTAGATGCTTTTCAATACTCCATGCAGCAGACATCTATTCATATACTGACGAAGCAACATTTTTATTGTCCGAGGTCCTGGCAGTGAGAAACTTCTGAGTGGCCTTCTGAGTACTCTTACCTGCCCTGACGAGTAAGAAAAGGAACCATGGTACAGATTACTCTTCTTATAATTATAATGTCAGGAAGCAGAGTGTCATTTACTTTTATTTTTCCAAACATTGCAGGCCAAGGGCAAATAATAATTGCAGCTCCCGGAGTAAGATTCTCAGCTTAGTAATAATAAAAAATGCAACAGCCAGCACTTACCCTGTCATCCGCAATGAACCATACAGACATTTCCTTGCTGGGAAGTTCATTTATCCTCAACAGGTAACTTAAGAACTTTGAACTTGATGGACCGATCTTCCCAGTGAACATAACTAAGTGCTTGGTGTATATTGAGTCGCAGCTGCAGGGTTCAATATATAGTATAAGGAAATGTAAAATTGTAACATAAATGTCAAAAATATTGAACAATTGCTGTAAAATGATTGATGATTAATTCTTATATACAAAAACATTAATTAAACATGTTTTGGATTATATAACCTGTACAAATTAAATACCACTAACCATCATTTTCAATTCTGTTCCCAGTAATTTGAATCACTGTCACTTGATTTACAAATTAAGGCAGGGGCGTAAGTTCATACCAGGCACCAAGGGGCGAAATAGAAGGTGGTGCCCCCCTCCACCCGTGGCTGTGGTTTACACATGTGCTGATGTCCATTAGCACATGTGCAGTAGCACAGTTTATGGGGCAAAGGAGGAAATAATATGATAGCAATGGTCGCTGGTATTGGTTCCTGCCGGAGACCTTGTACCGGCTACTCACCAATGGCATATCTGGGGAAATAAAGATTCTTTATTGTAGCTAACCGCGGTGAAAAGGAATTTATTTATTTTTTCAGGTGTTGGCAGCAAATGATAATAAATAGAGCTCTACAGGTTTTAGCAATTAGTGCATTTCCTTAAAACAACTTCTGCTCTCCTGTCTTTCATAATACAAGACACAATAGCAGAGCTGTAGCTCACTCTATACACACTTTCATGTACCCCATTCTGCTACTCCTATCATACATTCCAGGAGTCTCCAGCTCAAGGGGGCTACAAAGGGGGCTAGAGAGCAAGGACAGCAGCCAGCAGTGACTGTAGCAAATCACTATGAAATGAGTGGTGAAAGATCTGTCCTAGTTCAGCAGCCCTCCTTGGTGCCCCCCTGACAGCTGGAGCTCAGAGGCCAGTGCTTCTACTATCTCCAGGAGTTACGCCACTGAATTGAGGTGCTGATTCAGTCACACACTTTGGTGATATTCAAGCAAATGGACAATATTATTTCTTCTGTGAATGTCCCATGAATTTGAATTTGTACATACATAGACGCAGTTCGAATTTAGATGTATGAGATGTGACTTTGGTGTAAGAGGGGGTGGCTAAAAAGACACACAGATGTGATGCATCTAACGGGAGTGCGCAGGCAAGTCATGGGTGTGATGGTGATAGAGACTGCACACAGAGACGCTAAACTGCTCATATAGGAGGCAATACTCAGATTTGATGGTGCAACCAAAGCTGCACCAAGTGGTATTTCAGCTCTACGGATATGGCAGTGAGCATCTCAGTCCGTGCACATTAGGACACAGGGATGTACCCCAGGGAGGACTTTGTAGCAGCATATGTATAAAGATGCGACTGCGGATAAGCACGCAGCAGTGGATGCCCAGAATCTGTTTTTATAGTTTAAATCCTGTAACTTTATACTGAGAAGGCTTTGTTAGTAGGTTTTCTATAATATATACTGTCTTCATAGATAACATTCCATTTCCTGCATTTGGCAGAATTCTTATGAAGGCATGCCTATTTATTTGTCCCTATAGAGAACACTCTATTAATCTTAATCACTTCACATTATGCAGTCCAGTTCACACAGAGCAACATTTACTTACATAGCTATAGCTTTGCTTGGGATCCGGTCTGAAGATCGACAGTATCTAGGTCGACAATGTTTAGGTCGACAGTCACTAGGTCGACATGGATGGAAGGTCGACAGGGTTTCTAGGTCGACATGTGCTAGGTCGACAGGTCTAAAGGTCGACATGAGTTTTTCACATTTTTTTTATTTTTTTGAATTTTTTCATACTTAACGATCCACGTGGACTACGATTGGAACGGTAATCTGTGCCGAGCGAAGCGGTAGCGGAGCGAAGGCAACATGCCCGAAGCATGGCGAGCGGAGCGAGCCATGCGAGGGGACGCGGTGCACTAATTTGGGATCCCGGTCACTCTACGAAGAAAACGACACAAAAAAAAAAAAAAACTCATGTCGACCTTTAGACCTGTCGACCTAGCACATGTCGACCTAGAAACCCTGTCGACCTTCCATCCATGTCGACCTAGTGACTGTCGACCTATAGTGGTCGACCTAAACATTGTCGACCTAGATACTGTCGATTTGATGAACCACACCCCTTTGCTTCCCATCACTAACGTACATATTCTTTACCCATTTCTTAAATGGCTTGTCTGTCAGCGATTGCAGATATCTATATGTACAGTAGTTACCATAGACAGATGCCCAGTGTAGCAGTTTCATTTACCAAGTTTGCTGTGTGTGGAGATATGAGTGCTCAATCAGTGCACTGGACCAGAGAGTAGCTGCCACGAAGAAGAGACAGGCACCTTCTAATGAGGTGGGAGAGTGTCTGCTTAGAAAGTGCAGTTCTGACTCATATTGGTTCTATTATGTATTTTTGTTTGTTTATTATGGAACGTTTAACCCTTTCCTGACTACATAGTGTACGTTTATTTTAGTTAAATATGTTTGATACAGCCTATACCAGGGGTTCCCAACCACGTTTCTCAAGACACACTAACAGGCCAGGTTTTAATACTAGCCATACTTTGAGCACAGGTGACTTAATTAGTACCTTAGTTATTTTAATTTAACCATCTGTGCTCAAGCAGAGATATCACTAAAACCTGGACTGTTAGTGCGCCTTGAGTAACGAGGTTGGGAAACACTGGCCAAGACAATCTACACCATCTAGAGTGTTAATTATAAATACTGTATTCCATATACTATCTAGTATATGAAAATACCAAGGTGTACATATATGTCCTGGGTCGGTACTAGGCTCTTTGACCATTCCCCATACCTGCTCCAGTGTTCCGCAGAGCATAAGATTGTTTAATGCATTTGGAAACCCCGCTCTTGAAAACCTGCGTTTGCTCCTGCAGATTTGCAATGTTTTCCTTGTAAATTGCTCAGAACTGATGTTGCAAGTGTCTTCTACACCCTCCTCTATGACTCGAGTACAAGCCAAGCATGTTTGGGGTCACTTCAAAAGTTTACATAAGAAGCAATTAGCAGAGGAAGCAAACCATTGCCTCAGTATTTGGTCTAGGGCTGTCTTTGGTTTTCTGTTTTGTTTCTTTGCAGTTAGCAATCCAATATGAAGAATTTATTGTAGCAGATCAGATATACACTTACTTAGCTGTAACTTGACTCATCACTGCCAGTGCTGTTCAGTATAATAGCAACTGCTTTGGTCTGACTGTGCCAGATCAGGAACCTGAAGATGAAAGATTCCATTTTTTAGGAGTCCAGTTTCCAATCTGCAGTCGTCATGGCCAGCGTAAATAATGCCAACAAACCCATGTACTATGACATAATACAGAATATTAGACGCACAAGCGCAAACTTACAGCAGGGTATTTGGTGAAACCTATTAGACAATTAAGATAAAAATGATGTTTGCAGTTTTCTACTTGTTACATAATATTACTTTGTTCCAATTAATTTTCATATAGCTTCACTAATTTCGTCTAGTGACTAATGCCAGAAACACGCCCCCATTGTGTAGAATGCTGTCCAGAGTGGCCCTGCCCCCAATCAGCCACAACCTGTCACAGGAGGCATTGCGGCGCATGAGGCATTGGGTGTGACAACGCAGGACCCATTCTGCGCAGGTGCAGGACACCCACCATCGAATTTCTACATAAAGTGAATGGTTTAGGTAAAAATCAGGCCCATAGCGAATTGCAATTGTATTAGGTAACATAGTAACAGCAGCTCTGTATTATTTTATAGTATGCAAATTATAGATGTTACTTCAGAGCTGATTGGTTGCCATGGGCACTTCTTCACTGGCTCACTTCTCTGCTCTTATCACTGCTTAGTAAATGTTCCCCTTAGTAACATAGTAACATAGTTTTTGAGGTTGAAAAAAGACAATTCGTCCATCGAGTTCAACCTATTTGTGGTCTCCTACGCTGTATTATTTTTACAACTAATCTTAACTGTTGTGAATGTCGGTCGTTGTGTTTATTCCTCTTTTTTCTTTTTTAACTATAGTGCATGATCTAACTACCATAACCCTCTATATCCTTATCCATTAGGAATTTATCTAGCCCATTCTTAAAAGTATTCACTGAGTTTGCCATTGCTGCTCTC
Organism: Pseudophryne corroboree; assembly: GCF_028390025.1. Lineage (NCBI taxonomy): Eukaryota > Metazoa > Chordata > Amphibia > Anura > Myobatrachidae > Pseudophryne > Pseudophryne corroboree. The sequence continues at coordinate 39,230,955 of NC_086455.1, forward strand.
TCAGGCAGGGAATTCCAAACACGTATTGTCCTTACTGTGAAAAAACATTTTCGCCTCTGTGTGCGGAATCTCCTCTCCTATAACCTAAGCGGATGTCCACGTCTCTTCTGTGTAGATCTTATAAAAAAACATATACTCCGCAAGCTCTGAATATTGTCCCCTTATATATTTGTAAATGTTAATCATGTCCCCTCTTAGTCTCCTCTTTTCCAGTGTAAACATGCCTAGCCTAGCAAGCCTTTCCTCGTATTTCAGCGTCTCCATCCCCTTAATCAATTTGGTCGCCTGCCCCTCTGAACCTTTTCTAGTTCCAGGAGATTCTTTTTGTAGTATGGTGCCCAAAATTGTGCACAGTATTCAAGATGTGGCCTCACTAGCGATTTATATAATGGGAGCATAACACTCCCATCCCTTGCATCAAGTCCCCGCTTTATACATGCTAGTACCTTGTTTGCCTTCTTTGCTGCAATCCTACTTTGGGTACTGCTGCTTTAGTTTGCTATATACGTGAACACCTAAGTCTTTTTCCAGTACAGAATCCGCTAATTTTACCCCATTTAGTATGTAGGTGGTATTTTTTTCCTTGCTACCAAACTGCATTACCTTACACTTGTCTTTGTTGAACCTCATTCTCCATTTTGCTGCCCATGCTTCCAGTTTAAATAAATCATTCTGAAGAGACTCAGCATCCCCCACAGAATTTATAACCTTACACAGTTTGGTATCGTCTGCAAAAATTGACACCATGCTCTCTAGACCTACTACCAGATCATTTATGAAAATGTTGAACAATAGTGGTCCAAGTACAGACCCTTGTGGCGCACCACTTAGCACTTCAGTCTAATTTAAAAAGTTCCATTTACCACAACGCGCTGCTCCCTATTTTATAACCAATTTCTAACCCAAGTGCATATTGTGCCTAATTCAGACCTGATCGTAACAGCAAATTTGATAGCAGGAGGGCAAAACCATGTGCACTGCAGGGGTGGGGGTGGGGCAGATATAACGTGCAGAGAGAGATAGATTTGGGTGGGTTATATTGTTTCTATGCAGGGTAAATACTGTCTGCTTTATTTTTACACTGCAATTTAGAGTTCAGTTTGAACACATCCCACCCAAATCTAAAGGTGGGTACACACTGGAAAGATATATCTGCAGATCAATTGATCTGCAGATATATCTATGGACGGATCGGGCAGTGTGTTCAGCATACACACTGCCCGATCCGTTGGGGACTGACTTCATGAACTGGGCGGGCGTGTACACACGCCCGCCCAGTTCAGCTGTCAATCACCGCCGGCCACCGCAGCATGTGTACGAGCGGTCGGCCGACCGCCGTACACACACAGCGACGTGCCAATATATCGGTAGATATATTGGCCATCGGCTGTGCTGCGGGGCCGACGCGATACATCTGTGAACGACGGAGTTCACAGATGTATCGGCCGACAGACCCGCGATATATCGGCCAGTGTGTACGGGCCTTAACTCTCTCTGCACATGTTATATCTGCCCCCCCTGTAGTGCACATGGTTTTGACCATCTGCTAAAAGATTTGCTGCTACGATCAGGTCTGAATTAGGCCTATTGTGCTCCCCAGCCCCAGTTCTTGTAACTTGTAGATAAGTCTCATGTGCAGTACTGTGTCGAAAGCTTTAGCTAAGTCTGGTCACAACATCTCCCCAGGGGTAAAGTCGTTTTTTTATTACTTAGCATTTAGTGAAATGTTTCATTGGTTGTAATCAATAACAGGATGAGCCATTCATATGTAGCAGTGATTGGTTATTTTCTGTTAGATACCATGCTTAGATGGGCCATTTAAGGCAATAAGGGTTTATCACTTCACAAGCCACAGACCATATTAATGCTTGGACTAATACATATAACATTTACTTGGTCGAGTGAGCCAGGAGTCTTTCAGGTTGATAGATCAAGCAGTAGAAAGAGACGTGCGCCAGTGGAACAGTTGCCATGGCAACCAATCAGCTTTGAGGTAGCATTTATAAAGTACATTCTATAAAATGATAGCTAGAAGGTGATTGGTTGTTATGGGCAACTTCTCCACAGATTAACTTCTCCACTCTTTTCACTGTGTGATACATCAACTCGTTTGTTCTTTGAAACAATGGGTCTCTTGTCTTCCTTGAATATCAGAGATAAAATATTAAGCAATGTTTGAAGGTTATCCAGGCTCTGTTAGCAACGCTTCTATGGTGGATCCGGAACAAATGCCCCATTTTAAAAAACAACCCTGGTTGACATTGTGTCGGTGCAGTGGCTCCCAAGCACAGTCCTCAAGGCACTCTAACAGTCCAGGTTTTAAGGATATCCATGCTTAAGCACCGGTGACTTGATTCATACCTCAGCCCTAAACCCTGAACTGTTGGGGTGCCGTGAGGACCACGTTGGGGAACCACTGTCTTAGTGTAACCACAGAGTAAATGCTCAACCCAAATAATTGTCATATTCAAACAAAGATCCATTTAACAGACGACATATAAGGCTCTGAAAGGGAAACACAGGACATTTTGAAAAGATGTGAATTAACTGTGGCGCTGTCCAGCTAACAGTACTTTGTGGAAAACTTAAATATATCAGTAATTGGGGTGCCCTGTACATAGGGGGCACTTTATGGAGGGGTATAGGGTGCAGTGTGTATCTAGGGGCAGTACATGGTGATGGGTGTAGAATATGGAAGGAGGTGGGGGTGCAGTGTATATAGGGGCAGTATATGGTGGGGGGTGCAGTGTCCATCTCCCAAACAAAGCTAAATTGGGCGCCCTCCAAAGCACAGTGGCAGCACCGCAGAGGTGACTATATTGAAAAAACTGCATCTTTCTCTCTATTCTCCCTATCTGCCACTACCACTTCACTCTCTCTCCAGGCCCTATCTGCCCCTACCTCCCTCTCTCCCCATCCCCTATCTGCCCCAACCCTCCCGCCCTCTCTCTTTATCCCCCAGTCCCTATCTGCCCCTACCCCACTCTCAACACCCCCCCCCCCAGTAACTATCTGCCCCTACCTCCACTCGCCCTTCCCAGTCCCCTCTCTCTCTCTCTCTCTCTCTCTCTCTCTCTCTATATATATATATATATATATATATATATATATTGACACGGTATGTGACCACATTGTTTAACTAGAAATAGCAGGGGCTCTGCACTCACTATATTAACTAACAATAATAAACAGTGGAATTTTAGTTCATGTATTGATCAATGCATTTAAGCCTGCAGCCCCCACAATGGATCCCACTATACTGGCAGTGGTGCAGAGAGGGGCTGTGGTGTACTAATTACACAGGCCCCAGTCTGATTGAGGGGTCTAGCGTCACCACCCCTCCCCCTTACCTGGCAACAGCAGCTGCAGCTTTTCTCCTCAGCCAAGCACATGCTGCTGTGTGCTGGGCTGCAGTGTGGCTAAGGAGGCGCTTAAAACAATGGCGTCACAACAAGGCTGCAGGGGGTGCCTCCCGCACCTGTGTGTAACTCGCCGAGGGGTGTCACCAAAGTGTCAGCTCCTGTACAGTGACAGGAGCCAGGTGCTGCACTGTAACATTACGTGCAGTGCCCAGCTTCTGTCACTGAGAAGAAGCCGGCACTGCAGTCTCCTGGGTCAGCCAGCACGTCCCGTACCCCCATAGTGACGGAAACAGGGGTCAGAAATGCCCATGTGCATCGAAACCACACCCTGCCTTCTGATGGTTTCCTGTGGAGCCATGCCCCTTTTTAAACAAAAGGCGCACCCGGTGTCACACACGTAAGTGACGCCTCTAGCTAAAAATACCCCTTTTCCTGTATTTTTTTCAAAGGGTGCATAGCTATACCCCATGATAAGTACTTGGGACCAACCAGGATCTCTACTGCCCTATATAGCTACTTTTGTGGTTATCCTTTTGAACAATAGAGTAGGACTTGCAGTATAGTGGGGTCCCTTGTCGGGGGCTGCAGGCTTAAATGCATTGATCAACACATGAACTAAAAGTCCACTGTTTATCTCTACTGCCCTATATAGCTACTTTTGTGGTTATCCTGTTGAACAATAGAGCAGGACCTGCAGTATAGTGGGGTCCCTTGTCGGGGGCTGCAGGCTTAAATACATTGATCAACACATGAACTAAAAATCCACTGTTTATTATCATTAGTTAATATAGTGAGTGCAAAGTCCCTGTTTTTATATATATATATATATATATATATATATATATATATACACAGATAGATAGATAGATAGATAGATAGATAGATAGATAGATAGATAGATAGATAGATAGATATACTTACCATCCTATCCCTTTAAACCGGGACACTCATGGATTACACAGGTTCTGCGGCTCATTAAAACCAGGTGGAATGCAGACTTGAAGTCAGCCAGCCACAGAACCTGTGTAATTCATGAGTGTCCTGGTTTAAAGGGATTTTTTTTTTTTTAAATTAATCACACCTTAGTTTGAAATGTACAACCGCAGCTAGATTTCTGACGTGTGTTTATTTTTCTATTGTATTGGAAAGCCTTTGGAATGTGGCTAAACTGTATTTTCATTCAAGAAACGTTACCAGACGACATCTGATTAAAGAAAAATAAAAACATGTTGTACTTTGCATGATGCTTATCTTCAGACTGCTGTGCTTCCTGCAAAGCTGTTCTCACAATTGCATATTCGCGAGTAATCTAGATGCACTAGTGCAGTGGTTCCTAAACTCTGTCCTCCAGGAGCACTAACAGTCCAGGTTTTAAGGATATCCATGCGTAAGCACAGGTGACCTAATTTAGTTTTATCCTGTTAAAAACACAGTATAAAACCCTCTCTGTTATTTTTACGTTGCTTCAGCATTTTCGGTTTCATGAGTTCATAGGCTGAGCACTAAAATGTCTCTGCATTGCGAAATTCTGCCTGGAAAATAGAAAAAGTGAAGAGGCCTTTATCAAAGTTTTAAAAATTAGATCTCATGGTTTACTTCTCGTCACGAGCAACATTTAGTAAATTCCCTAATAAACATAGGAAATTGTGTGCCCGCTATATTGTCTGCCAGGCCTTAGCAATCCAACAAGATAAACAGATTCCCCAAAATAAAGCACTTTTAAAGAATAGGAATTTGTTAGCCTGCTCTGTAGCAGGGGCTTGTAGCTGTGGTTCCTTTACCTCCTTTGTTACCCTCAACCCTGAAATTTAACCCCATGAACTACAATCAAATCACCAACGCAGCACCTACTAAATGATCCACTGCTGATACATAAACATATGCTATTGTTCTTGGAAATAATATGATACAGACTGTAGCGGTTGAAGCCAGAAAAATCAACCATAGAACATACTGTTCCTCTGTGTAGTCCTTGGAGAATATCCTGAAAATAACCACGAAGGATGATTTTAGGGGGGAACAAAAAAAATTATATATATTATTTTCTTTGTTTTACCTGGTCAGACCTAGGGAGTCAGAGCCATTATTACTGACATCTAGTACTTAGGCTCTTTATAGGCTTTCCATACTGGCCCTTTAAACCGGGACACACATGAAATATACCGGTTATGTGGCTGATGAAAACCAGGTGACATGCAGACTTGAAGTCAGCCAGCCACAGAACCTGTGTAATCCATGAGTGTCTTGGTTTAAAGGGATCAGTGGCGGATCCAGGGGGGGGGGGGGGGGGCGGGCCCGTGCACCCCCTGTCATTTGTGGCCTCCCCCCCCCCCGGCGCCACACAGGGAGATGACGGGCTCCCGCTGAGATTGTGTTACCAGCGGGCGCCCGTCTATTCTCACCGAAAGCCGGAGGCAGGAGCTCAGTACTGAGCTCCTGCCTCCGGCGCTGTCACTGTGCGGCGTGCGCTATGGGAGAGACGTCAGTCATGACGTCTCTCTCATAGTGCTGAGGAGCGGACGCCAAGAGGAGGACTGCAGCGGTCTGGAAGCGGGAACGGGGCTCGGTAAGTATGATGGTTTTTTTCTTCCTTAGTGCAGCGGGGGCATTTACTGGGGGCAAACTATGGGGGGACATTACTACTGGGGGGGCATCAACAAGGGGCATTACTACTGGGGGGGCATTACTACTGGGGGCATCTACTGGGGGCATTACTACTGGGGGGTCATCTATTAGGGGCATTACTACTGGGGGCAGCTACTGGGGGACATTTTTACTGGGGGCCATCTACTGGGGCATTATTACTGGGGGACGTCTACTGGGGGCATTACTACTGGGGGGTCATCTATTGGGGACAAACTCCTAGGGGGCATTACTACTGGGGGCAAACTACTGGGGGACATTATTACTGGGGGCCAACTACAAAGGGGCTAACTACTGGGAGCAAACTACAGGGGCATTACTACTTGGGGGCTAAACTACAGGGGCCAAACTACTGGGGGATAACTACAGGGGCCAAACTACTGGGGGATAACTACAGGAGCCAAACTACTGGGGGCATTACTACTGGGGGCTAAACTACAAGGGGGGCATAACTACAGGGGCTAAACTACAATGGGGCAAACTACAGGGGGGCATTACTACTGGTGGCTAAACTACAAGCAGGCAAACTACTGGGGGCATTACCACTGGGAGGCTAAACTAAAGGGGGCGGGGGTAAACTACTGGGGTCATAACTGCAGGGGCATTACCACTGGGGGCATAACTACTAGGGCGCTAAATGACTGGGGGCATTACTACAGGCAACATTACTACTGGGGGCAATACGGGCATTGCATAAGGGGCACCACTACTATGGGGTCTATATAAGGGGCGGGCACTACCAGTACAGTGGACATTGCATAATGAGCGCTACAACTGTGGGCATTGTATAAGAAGCGCCACCTCACATGCACCGAAGCCGCACGCAAATGTACTTGCCCCTTCCATGGTGCCCCCCCCTATCATTTTCTTCTGGATCCGCCCCTGAAAGGGATAGTATGGTAAGCCTACCTCTTTATATTCCCAGGACGTTGTTGCTAGGTGCTGCGGAAGCTAAATGATGGCCATTAACATATGGGGGGTAATTCAGACCTGATCGTAGTAGCAGCATTGTTAGCAGTTGGGCAAAACCATGTGCACTGCAGGTGGGGCAGATATAACATTTTCAGAGAGAGTTAGATTTGGGTGGGTTATATTGTTTCTGTGCAGAGTAAATACTGGCTGCTTTATTTTTACACTACAATTTAGATTTCACTTTGAACACACCCCACCCAAATCTAACTCTCTCTGCACCCCCCCACCCCCCCTCTTGCAGTGCACATGGTTTTGCCCAACTGCTAACAAATTTGCTGCTGCGTTCAGGTCTGAATTGCCCCCCTGGAACAGAAAAAAAGCAGCTGCCCCATAGAATTATCTGTTTCCCAGTGAACACATTTTACTTTTAGAAAACTCTCAGCTTAGTAAGTTTTCATGAGCTGTACATGGGATAATGAATGTGAATTTGTTGAACAATGAGGCCACCTAGTGTTCACAATGGAACTTGCCAAAAGAAAAGAAAATGAAATTATTTAGAGATTTATGCTATTGTACATCGGCAACGGCTTGGCCCTTTTTCATATTCGCAAGTTAAAAAAAATGCAAGCAACGGGGCAAAACCATGTTGCACTGTAGGTTGGGCAAATGTAACGTGCAGAGATTTAGATTTGGGTGTGGTGTGTTCAAACTGAATCTAAATTGCAGAGCAAAAATAAACCTGTCTAACATTTGTGGGTACTGCACATGCAATAGCAGCCAGTATTTACCCTGCACAGAAACAATATAAATGTATTTGCATCCATTGCATTGCAAAATGGTTTGTTCCAGACACAAAGTTACTTGCTTTTTTGCTAATGCTGCAGGAGGGTTCTTGTGTAAACTGAAGCCTCCTGTCGGCTTCTCTGATCTGCTAAAGTGTCTGGTGATGCACCATTGGATCATCTGCGTGAATATTGGCCATCTGAGTGACCCTACAGTTACTCAGGATGGCTATTGTCATCACGCTGCCAGGGCCAGTGAAGCTGCATCCAAAGGAGCAGACATTAGCCTCAGCATGCCCTGAAAACAGAACCCGCCTGTTTTCCGCAACACTGGTCATCACCACCCGTTCCCTGCCCCCAAAACGTTCGCAGTATGATAATCGTGCTGCGGCTTAGGGGTCACTGTAACTATACTCGCAGACACAGATCTGCATATGTGCAGTACAGGTCTTGCGCACACACAGATCTAAAAACATAGAGTTTCAGTAAATCTCTGAGTCTGTGTGAAGTTAGGGTCTGATTCATGTTTGTATGCAATGCCGGTCTTCACGCAACTGAGTGACTATCGGCAGACTGCGTGTGCACCGTGATCACACCGCGCATGTGTAATGGTGCCTCTGTGATGCCGCTCGCAGCAAGAATTTAATCGCAGAGTGATCGACAGGAAGGGACCATTTGGGGGAGGTAACGGAGAGTGGTGCCAAAAGCGCAGGAGCGTCATGGCCGTTTTCGAGGTGTGTAGCCGAGCACACAGTGGAGCGACAGGCATTTGTTCCAACATCGTAACGAATGCCCTTGAACCCAGATTGAGTGTACACACTGGAACGACTATAATGAAGGACGGAACGATCAAGTTCTTTCCTTCATTAGCACTAACAAAGTCACTAGCGAAATCACTAGGTTTAATGTGCAGCACATCAAACCTAGTGTTCATTGACAGCGACCGCGGGAGCACGCAATTCCCCGTACACACTGAGCGACGTAGGTGATATGTTGTTACAAAACAGCAAATCGGCCCGACATCACTCCGGTGTGTACCCAGCTTTAATCTGCCTTCAGCTGTGATCATGTAGAGAAACATGGCTCCTGCATTGCTAGTGCTGTGTCCAGTCTGCCTAGCCATAGGGTAACCATAGCAGTTGATGTTCCGTGTTGTTGTGTATAGGCTGTGTATGCTGTGTAATTGCAAATAAGTCTGCGATATCTCCGGCAGGTGTATATCTTCTTTTCTGGGCGGCAACTTCACTTGCGATGATTAGCAATTTCGCAGCCTAAAAATGGCGGCTGCATAGGCAGTTACGTGCATATATTGGACCCTTAGAGCAGTGGTACTTACATGTCATTTGTCAAGAATGTTTTGCGGTTCTCCAGCCAAATGCACAGTTGTGTCTCCCTTTTATATTTCCCCCTTAAGGTCTCTGATACTCTCTCTCTCTCTCTCTGTTGTACTGCACCATGGGTGTCATTCCGACCCGTTCGCACGCAGCGGTTCTTCGCTGCAGTGCGAATGGGTCAGGACTGCGGCTGCGCAGGGCAGAAAGTGATCGCAGCAGCGATTGCTTGAAGACTGACAGGCGGGAGGTGTTCCAGGGCATCGACTGACCGTTTTCAAGGCGTGGTGAGGCGAAGGCAGGCGGATCCAGGCGTTTGGAGGGCGGTTGTCTGACGTCAATCCCGGGACCTTCGTCGCTGGATCTGTCACACAGGGTAAGTAGGTCTGACCCTGGTCTTGTTTTGCAGGAAACTTTTTTAGCATAGCAGGGCTGCACAAGCGATCGCAGCCCTGCTATGCTAAAATACACTCCCCCATAGGTGGCGTTTAGTTGATCGCACGAGCAGCAAAAAGTTGCTACGTGCGATCAACTCGGAATGAGGGCCCATATCCCACAAGTGACTTCTGGGCACAGGTAGCATAAGAGAGCAGTGGCCACGTCACAGTGTGCTGGAACTATTGCTATTGAATCTAGTTTCATATAAGAAGTCTATACTGCTTTTCATAGCACTTACTGTGACCCATATAAACAGTGGTGTAGTACGCCACGGCTAACGTTTAACTTGTTTTTTACATTATGTGTAAGTTTCAACAGCTTATATTTTATGTGTAAGGGAGCAAATGGGAAATATATGACATTTTAGGTATATTATTCCACTTTTGAGTATCTCTTAGAGATGTGGTATATCTAGTCGACCATCAAAACAGTGACACTGATGAATTGACAACATTAGAATGTCGACAAAACATCCCTGGCAGTCTAGTGGTGACTTACCTGGCTTGGGGGCTCCAGGAGTCTCTTTCGGGTCTGTCAATAATGTTCTGACGGCTTCAGACAGATCCTGGGTCTCTTCCGATGCTGTGACCAGCCCCTCTCCGTAACCTCCCCTCCTGCATCCCTCCAGCTGCCTAACACTAATCCACTGCTGTCGATCTGTGCAGTATGTCGGCATTTAAAAAATGTCAACATCACTGTCACATTCTACATCTCAACATTCTGACTACATCCCTCATATAGAGATAGTCTCACTACAGCACAGTGGTTCCCAAGCTATCTTGAATCACAGCGTCCTAGAGTATCATCATTTATTTCATGGCACCCCTGGGATAAACGTTCTTATGTAATGGTGTACAGATGTACTTCTGATTGTTCATATTTTATGACAGGCAAAACCAGTGCTTCTCGCTGCCAATCACTTTTACCATAAATAATTTGATTTGGTCCTGGACCGCCAACCTGAGGGACCCCTGCAAGAGCCTTGCTGCACCCCAGGCTGCCTAGGCACACAGTTTGGGAACCCCTGCTCTAGCAGGGTATGTGGAAAACAAATTGTTTCATTCTCTTAATTGTGGCTAATGGGGGTAATTCCAAGTTGATCGCAGCAGGAAATTTTTTAGCAGTTGGGCAAAACCATGTGCACTGCAGGGGGGGCAGATATAACATGTGCAGAGAGAGTTAGATTTGGGTGGGTTATTTTATTTCTGTGCAGGGTAAATACTGGCTGCTTTATTTTTACACTGCAAATTAGATTGCAGATTGAACACACCACACCCAAATCTATCTCTCTCTGCACATGTTATATCTGCCCCCCCCCCCCCCCCCTGCAGTGCACATGGTTTTGCCCAATTGCTAACAGAATTCCTGCTGCGATCAACTTGGAATTACCCCCAATATTGCTTAAAAGCATAGAATCTGCTAATAACGAACCCACCAAACTCACCCCAGGACACATTAGGATGTATTTATGATCAGAGATTATGCAATATGGAAACATTATAAGTATCCTAGCCAGTAGCGGATCTTGCTACGGGCATGCAGGATTTTTGCCTGGGGCGCCGTCTTCCGGAAGGCACTTTTTTTGTAAGCGGCACAAACTAGGGGGCACAACTCTACTGGGAGCAATACTACTGGGGGCACAACAACTCTACTGGGGGCAATACTACTGGGGGCATAACTGACCATGCCCCTTCATGAAGCCACGCCCCTATTTTTTCGCCCGGTGCGCCACAAGGGCTAGATCCGGCCCGTATCCTAGCCAATCCTGTTGTGCTTGCAAGGAGAGCATTGCTGCCTGGCAGGTATTCTCTTGACAAGCAATAGGTTATGTATTACACCAGTTTCAGAACGCTAATGTCAGATTGGATTAGGACTCCTCCCTATTGTTTCCACCTGGAATACTTGCTATATGCAACACCTCTGGTGAGGTTACCCAGAGGTATAAACAACTACGCTAGCGCCGCCCGGTGCCTACGAGACGCGGCCAGCCGGCCCCTGCTACAGCATACTGGTCACTACATTGGAACTGACCCAACAAGCCTTTACGAGGTGATACAGCCCCGGCTCGGCTTCCCCTCGCTGCAGGACCAGTTTGTCGGTGAGAGCACTACGAGGGGATCACCTCAGCCAGCGCAGTCTGGCGCCAGCTACCTACACGTTTGGCCTATTTCTAACCAAGGGTCAGCGGTCCTTATACTGCCAAATAATCCAGCAGCCACATGAGGTGAGCTCAGCTTGATTTCGGTTTTCATCTCACAACCAGACCAGGTAAAAGCACGGTGGGACGCCACACGTACCTGCTCTAGAAAACAAGCACTTTACAGTTCTCTTATATAATTGCACGAACTGCTATCCGTTATACAAAAGGTATATTTGTCACGGACCTGAATACCTGAGGGACTTTTTAAAAGTTATTAACATATATCTATGTGGATTCCAGAGACTGGTTATTTATATAGCTACTTATCATACTCATTGCGCAACAGTGTATCTTAATGGAGTGTTTATTTAGCTGAGACAGTTTTGAGATACCGCATATGGGCCCTCATTCCGAGTTGATCGCTCGCAAGGCGAATTTAGCAGAGTTACACACGCTAAGCCGCCGCCTACTGGGAGTGAATCTTGGCTTCTTAAAATTGCGAACGACGTACGCGCAATATTGCGATTACAAACGAGTTAGCAGTTTCTGAGTAGCTCCAGACTTACTCTGCCTGTGCGATCATTTCAGTGCTTGTCGTTCCTGGTTGACGTCACAAACACACCCAGCGTTCGCCCAGGCACTCCCACCGTTTCACCGGCCACTCCTGCGTTTTTTCCGGAAACGGTAGCGTTTTCAGCCACACGCCCCTGAAACGCCGTGTTTCCACCCAGTAACACCCATTTCCTGTCAATCACATTACGATCGCCGGAGCGAAGAAAAAGCCGTGAGTAAAAATACTTTCTTCATAGTAAAGTTACTTGGCGCAGTCGCAGTGCGAACATTGCGCATGCGTACTAAGCGGATTTTCACTGCGATGCGATGAAAAATACCGAGCGAACAACTCGGAATGAGGGCCATGATAGTGTTTGTGTTCGCACTTGGACACATTTTTATGTTACATTTCTTTCTTTTCAATATAAATTGTACACTGTGCACAGTCAATTTTAAACATTATTTTTATTTTGTTATTTATATATTAAAACCTTTATGTGCAGCATTGATTGGCTTATCTGCATACTGACACTCAGTGGCTTGCATTTGCATTTGTAATCAATTGTTCAATTAGGGTCTATTCTATCTTCTGTTAATCCTGGGCGCAGCTGTATTTTTTTCCTTTCTATACCAATATACAAACATACAGAAGTTTGTCTACAGCAGCAAACGGGAGAAACAGAGATGTGAATAATTTAGATGTGTATACACATATATACATCTAGAAAAATATATTGATATCTTTTATAAAATTAGCGCCTAGGTTTTTTTCTTGCTAATGTCAGGTTGCACCCTGGAATTGATAACGGGTCTTTCCCGGGTGTGACTCGGCATTGGACCCTGAGAACTGGCTTCCCAACCTGCCATATTGCCGGGTCAGGTTACCATTGTGGGCAGGGACTGCGGCATTATTGGAGGCGGGTGCGGAGGCGGTGCTAGGAGATTATATAATCTCGGCGTCACCTCTCCCTATGCTGTGAACGGGTACACGGTGGCATCAACCTGGAAACCCGTTCACACTGTACCTGACCCGGTAATAACCTGAGAATAACCCTTCTTCAGGCAACCCGGGAATTCGTGACTGACCCTTTCACACCGCACAGCAATCCGCGTGGACCTGGCAATATACCGGGTCGATACCGGGTTATTTGTCCGGTGTGAAAGGGGGTATAACTGTATGGTTCAGTAGAATGCCAGAAGAAACACTTCATAGCATACAAGCTTTTCTGTTTATCTGGTTTACTACATCTATGGCCAAATTCACTGATGTAGAATGTTTCAGAAGCAAAAGGAAGACAGGAACAGGCTCGGACTGGCCCACAGGGGTACAGGGGAAACCACCAGTGGGCCCCTCTGCCGGGGGCCCACCTCCTGCTCTAAGGATCAGGTTCCAGACTGTGCACTTCAGTTATACATTATACATGTTACCTTATACTGGACTATGATGCATATTCTACAGTGCATTGCTGTTATTAATCTGGTACATTATCATGCATGCAGCAGCTGAATTACTGTATATATTTATGAAGGGGCCCAGACGTTGCACTCTCTAATGGTTAGTCAAACCAATGAGGTGGCAGGCCACACCCCCTCTACAGACTGGCCACTCCCCTAACATGGGCCCCTACCACTGCATTTCCCCGGTGGGCCCTACATACCCCAGTCCGACACTGGACAGGAATGTCTACTGTAAAATTCTCATCAGATAGAGGAAACATTCCTTATTTAGAACTGGGGGTTAGATTATATTATGCACAAAAAAGGTCCAGTGTGTACAGAAAAAGGGCATTGCCGAAATATAGCCTAAATACAGTGTAGTCCGCAGCATTATATATGTCCAAAATTTATATAGAACACACTGAGGCTCATTCAGAGGCATGTAACTATAAGCTAAACTACATGAACAATTATCAGCAATTGCAGAAAATGAACAGTAGACTTTATTCTTCTGTGAATAATCTGTATAACAAATTACATTGCTTATTTTATTTATTATTCTCTATACCATTTAATGCTGCGGCTAGCCAGATGGTCACTTTTACATACAGTATAATGCCTAAATACATGAGAGCTAACCTCTAAGGACCTGGGGGATTAGGAATATAAATTCAGGAGTGCTTCCTACTTATCATTAACTACGTCAGTGCCTCTTCGGACATATTTTCCCTTAAGATTTAAAATAATGTTAACTGTTATGAAACATTTAAATGCTTAACTTATAGGAACAGGTAGATGTAATTTATCACTCTCTCGCTTGTGTCCTACTGAAATATTACTGAGGGTAATAAAGTGTTTGCCGGGAGTATAAGCATCTATTGGGTAATAAACATCCAGCTCTCAAATTTGAACAAAGCTGAGAAATGATGCTGCATTACAATATTACTTTTATTACTGTATCATAAAAGACCAGTCTAGTATGTTAGTAAATTAGATAGATAGATAGATAGATAGATAGATAGATAGATAGATAGATAGATAGATAGATAGATAGATACAGATATATATACTTATCTCTTGGGCCACTAAGTGCAGTTACACGCTAAGGTGAAATTCAAAGCACCTTTTTCTATTAATTCCACTAAACAAATCAACTACAGCTAATTAAGTGGGAGGGTGCTTGTAATGCCCCTTATATTTTGCATTTGCCAAGCGGCTTCTCTAACATCCTTCCGGCAGGCGGCCTGCAGCTCTAAGCAGCCCTCCATGCATTATTCATTCCTCTCTGTGGGACACCAATTCCCTCTCCTTCTGCATTTCCAAATGTCAGCCCCTTGCAGACATGAATTGCCCGAAGCATCTCATTCCAAATGCAGCTTGCTTTGGATCCATTTCTAGCCTGCATGCTGGATTAATCCTGGGAGGCTTTCCTTTTATCTGCTTGTCATACCAAGTGTAGAGATGCCATTAAAAACTGTGCCTCCTTAATGTGCTGCCTTTGAAAGGTTCAATCATCCTGACATCACAAATCTGCATCATTTTTGTGTTGTGAAGAACATATTCCCCGATGCATGTTCTTTTATTCTAACTGCACAGCAACCACTGCATCCTTCCTGCTGGTCTTTTAATTAGCTATTAGTAGCAATAAAACAAAATACTTATTTGTAGGCATTGTGAAGGCTAAGCAGATGTTTTACCATGAAAGGTATTGGATCTATAGAAATGTTTGTGTGGACATAGAGCAGGGCCGTTTGTGCAATGTTTCTGTGATCTAGAACCAAGAATATGCAAGTACCGATGACACCAAGTCGTATATATTTCAGCCATATCTTCACTTGTCTGGATGCAGTTTTGTATGAGCCTTTAAAAGCACCCCCCCCCCTCCTGTCTGCTGTTTGTTGTGACCCCTCCCCTTTTTTAGCACCTAATTATCTCCAGGAATGATTGAGCAGCTACCACTGATTGTCTGCATGTGTGAGAAGGCATTGAATGGAAGGCATGCTGGTCCTTGTAGTGCCAATGGGAGATCTTTTGGGTGGCTCTCAGGTAAGCTAGCCCTCAGTCTGGATGTAATTTTGTATGAGCCTTTCTCATGAGGCCTTACTGTAGACAAATCACATGGCCCTATGTGGGCACTGCTATCATGTAGTGTTAGGACTGCTGACATCTGAAAAGCCTTGACACGGCTCAGCAGCTAACCATGTCTTTGTAAATGCATGTAACCAATTCTCTGAAATTCTATTACCAGATAGGTTCAAGTATTGTTACAGGTATTAGTCAGTGTGCTGGGTAGGGATACCAGGGAGGCAAAAGCACCCCTCCTGTCTGCTGTTTGTTGTGACCCTCCCCTTTTTTAGCACCTAATTATCTCCAGGAATGATTGAGCAGCTACCACTGATTGTCTGCATGTGTGAGAAGGCATTGAATGGAAGGCATGCTGGTCCTTGTAGTGCCAATGGGAGATCTTTTGGGTGGCTCTCAGGTAAGCTAGCCCTCAGTCTGGATGTAATTTTATATGAGCCTTTCTCATGAGGCCTTACTGTAGACAAATCACATGGTCCTATGTGGGCACTGCTATTATGTAGTTTTAGGACTGCTGATATCGGAGAAGTCTTGATGCGGCTCAGCATCTAAACGTGTCTTTGGAAACACATGTAACCAATTTCTCTGAAATTCCATTACCAGATAGTTTCAAATATTGTAACAGGTATTAGTCAGTGTGCTGGGGGATATCAGGGGAAAAAAGCACCCCCCTCTCTGTCTGTATATCTCCACTTGCACCTGGTAGGTGTAACTTGGCAGTAACAGGGAGTTTTCACGTAGGCAATGTACTGAGAGTGCCGAGAAAATTGCTGGCTACACAGACTTGGTCCGTTCACAGATGTATATTTTGCACCAAGCACAGGACTGGTTAACGTATGCACTGACAACAACTGGCATTACAGCAATCATACAAATTGGGTCAGCCCACTCACAAACATCTCTGCTGATTGGCAAATATATACATTCATTTCTGTGCACTTACTGTAGGAGCAATTACAGCCCACTTACCTCCAACTCTCCATCAGCCCCTTAAAGTCTGCACTCTTTTATATAAACTATAAAGTTGCTCATGCAAGAAAACATAGGCTAAGCGATATGAGTCATTTATGTATTAGGGAATGAAATGGAAAACCGGCATTTGGGATCCGGGCAGTCATAAAACCGACACCAGAAACCTGCGCCCCACACACACACACACACACACACACACACACACACACACACACACACACACACACACACACTTTCTGCAGCCTAACCCTCCACTTGCAGCCTAAACCTAACATCCACCCCCCTCCCCGCAGCCAAAACCTAGGAGTATTTACGTTCAGCATGTCGGCAGTCGGGATTCCAGCGTCAGCATTCCAAGTGATGTTGGAGTTCTAGCGCCGGAATTCTGTCCATGTGTCAGGATTCTGGTGCTGGCATCCCGTCCGCAAGCATCCTGACCGAATCCTGGGAGAGATATCCTTTGCACTGTCAGCACTACAGCTGAAATTAACTTTTTCGCGAATTTAAATTATCTACAAATATTACTGAAATATTTTACAATCAATAGAATTCTGAGCAAAATTGTACCATCAACTTCCTAAAATATCTTACTATCTTAACATTTAACTAAATATTTGTGATTAATCAAAAAATTTACTTTTGCCAAGATATTTCCTTATGGGTTCGGTATAGACATTCACCATATAGAGAACTACAATTTAGTGAGAGCATGCGCTAATCTTTATCTCCATGAAGTTTGACATGTGCACAAAGTACAGTATAGGACTAATCATATAATAAAAAATAGGATTTTAATTACCTACCAGTAAATCCTTTTCTCGTAGTTCATAGGGGATACTGGGAATCCATTTAGTACCATGGTGTATAGAAGGGTCCACTAGGAGCCTTGGGCACTTTAAGAATTTGATAGTGTGCGCTGGCTCCTCCCTCTATGCTCCTCCTACCAGACTCAGTCTAGGAAATTGTGCCCGAGGAGACAGACATACTTTGAGAGGATAGATAAGGAAAGTGGTGAGATTAGAAAGCAGCACAGACAGAGCAAGAGGAACTTGAAACCAGGAACAGCACCATCAGAACCAAACAGAATGCTTAACTAAGTAAGAGTGCAGGAAGAATGAAGCACCAGGCGGGCACCCAGTATCCGCTACGGACTACGAGAAAAGGATTTAGCGGTAGGTAATTAAAATCCTATTTTCTCTTACGTCCTTGGGGATACTGGGAATCCATTTAGTACCATGGGGGAAGTACCAAACTTCCCAAACCGGGTGGGAGAGTGCTGAGGTTCCTGCAGAACTGATTGACCAAACTGAAGGTCCTCAGAGGCCAAAGTATCGAACTTGTAAAACTTTGCAAACGTGTTCGAACCTGACCAAGTAGCTGCTCGGCAGAGCTGTAAAGTCGAGACACCCCGGGCAGCCACCCAAGTAGAACCCACCGACCTAGTAGAGTGGGCCTGTACAGATTTGGAACCGGCAATCCTGCCGTGGAATAAGAATGCTGGATAGTGAGCCTGATCCAGCGTTCAATGGTCTGCTTCGAAGCAGAACACCCAATTTTATTGGGATCATAGAGAACGAACAGCGAGTCCGATTTCCTGTGATGAGCAGTTCTCTTCACATAGACCTTCAAAGCCCTTACGACATCCAAATACTTTGAAGTAGCAGAGGCATCCGTAACAGCCGGAACAACAATAGGTTGGTTGATGTGAAACGCAGACACCACCTTAGGAAGAAATTGCTGACGAGGCCTGAGTTCAGCTCTGTTCTCATGGAAAATTAAGTAGGAACTCTTGTGAGATAACGCCCCTAGCTCCGTCACGCGTCTTGCTGAAGCCAAGGCCAACACTGTGACAGTCTTCCACGTAAGGTACTTTACATCAACCTCCTGTAACGGTTCAAACCAGTCCAATTGGAGGAACTGCAGCAAATTGAGATCCCACGGTGCCGTGGGAGGCACAAAGGGAGGCTGGATGTGCAGAACACCTTTCAAGAACGTCTGGACCTCAGGGAGAGAAGCCAAGTGTTTCTGAAAGTAAATAGACAAGGCCGAAATCTGGACTTTAATTTAACCTAGGCTTAGGCCCACATCCACTCCTGACTGCAGAAAAAGCAGGAGATGTCCCAGATGAAATTCCACCGCAGAATATTGTTTACTCTCACACCAAGAGACATACTTCTTCCATATACGGTGGTACTGTTTAGATGTTACTCCTTTCTGGCTTGAATCATAGTCGCGATGACCCTGTCAGGAATCCCTCTCTTGACTAGAGTTAGCCATTGAACTTCCATGCTGTTAAACGTAGCCACAGTAAGTCTTGATAGACGAAAGGGCCCTGTTGCAGAAGATCCTTGCAAAGAGGTAGAGGCCACGGATCTTCGATCAGTGTCTTGAGAAGATCCGCGTACATGGCCCTTCGAGGCCAGTCCGGAGCAATGAGGATTGCTTGAACCTTTTCCCTATTTATTCTCTTTAGAATTCTTGGGATCAGAAAAAGTGGAGTGGAGGAAACACGTACACCAGCTGGTAGACCCACGGGGTTGTCAGAGTGTCTACCGCCACTGCTTGTTGGTCTCTCTACCTGGAACAATACCGCTCGAGCTTCATGTGTGAGTCGAGAAGCCATTATGTCGATCTGTGGATATCCCCACCGATGTATCAAGCACCGGAATACCTCCGGGTGGAGGCCCCACTCCCCCAGGTGTAGGGCGTGTCTGCTGAGGAAGTCTGCTTCCCAGTTGTCTACTACCGGAATGAAGACCGCCGACAATGCCACGGCGTGTTTTTCCGCCCAGAGGAAAATTCTTGACACCTCTGACAGTGCTGCTTTGCTTTTCGTTCCGCCCTGTCGGTTTATGTATGTTACCGCCGTTACATTGTCCGACTGGACTTGAATGGCCTGATTCCGAATAAGAGATGAGGCCTGCAGAAGGGCGCTGTAGATTGCCCTGAGTTCCAAGATATTTATTGGAAGGACGACTTCCCGACTTGACCATCTTCCCTGAAACTGCACCCCCTGGGTGACTGCTCCCCAACCTCTGAGGCTTACGTCTGTGGTTAGCAGAATCCAATTCTGAATCCCGAACCTCCAACTCTCGACAAGGTGAGAAGTCTGTAGCCACCACAGAAGGGAGTTTCTGGCTCTTGGCGACAGACAGATCCTCTGGTGCACGTGAAGATGCGATACGGACCATTTGTCCAATAGATCCAGCTGGAAGGGCCGCCCATGAAAACTTCTGTACTGAAGCGCCCCGTAAGAGGCCACCATTTTCCCCAGAAGGCAAATGCACAGATGCACCGAGATCAGTGGTGCAAGTATGCGGGTACGGAGTACCCTTAAGAATTTGGCAGCAGCTACACAGTACCACCTGCCACACACTTTGCCATTACCACAATTATAATGTGCCACAAGGCAACAAGACCATGGTGCTTGACAGCATGACGGCTCCTTCCACTTTGTCAGGGTTACTGGGAGTGCGACAATGGCTGTATTTTCCTGTTATAATGGAGGCATTACTATATATTTCTATTATACTGGAGGTATCACTATATATTTCTATTATACTGGAGGCATTACTATATATTTTTAGCCTTGCCTCCAGAATCCCCCCAAAACAACCCATCACAACAAATGACCATGACCATTTTTCGACACTCAGTACCAGCCCGAACCATTGACTGGATTACCATAGCCTTCTCCAAGGGAAGAAACACTCCCTGAGACTCTCTGTTCAGTATCATTCCAAAGAAAGGAAGCCTCTGCGTCGGTTCCAGGTGAGATTTTGGTAAGTTCAGAATCCACCCGTGATCCAGGAGTAGTCTGGTTGAGAAGCCAATGCTCTCCAACAACTGCTCCCTGGACGGTGCCTTTATCAGAAGATTGTACAGGTACGGAATTATGTTCACTCCCTGTTTGTGGAGTAGAAACCTCATCTGTGCCATCACTTTGGTGAACACACTCGGTGCCGTGGAGAGACCAAATGGCAGGGCCTGGAACGGTTAGTGACAGTCCTGCAGTGCAAACCGTAGATAAGCCTGATGAGGCGGCCAGATCAGAATGTGAAGGTAAGCATCCTTGATATCCAGAGACATTAGGAATTCTCCCTCCTCCAGACCTGAGATCACCACTCTCAGAGACTCCATCTTGAATTTGAACACTCGTAAGTACGGGTTCAACGACTTGAGGTTCAGAATCGGTCTTACCGAACCGTCCGGTTTCAGTACTACAAACAAGTTGGAATAATACCCCTTGTTTTGCAGATGAGGTGGAACTGGAACAATAACCTGAGTCTGTACCAGTTTTTGAATGACATCCTGTAAGGCTATACTTGCCTCTTGCAAAACTGGTAAGATTGATTTGAAGAATCTGTGAGATGGGAGCTCCTGAAACTCCAGTCTGTAGTCCTAGGAAATAAGATCTATGACCCAGGGATCCTGGCATGAACCTGTCCAGATATGACTGAAAAATTTTAGTCGGGCTCCCACCCGCCAGTATTCCAGACACCACGGTTCACTGTCATGCTGAAGGCTTTGTGGAAGCAGAGCTTGAGTTCTGTTCCTGAGAATCGGCAGTTGCTGGTTTGCGTGGTTTACCTCTAGTGCCTCTGGTGGCTGTAGAAGAACCTCTGGTTTTGCCCTTAAACTTGGCAGTCCGAAAGGACAGTAGATTAGGTCCTGAGTAGGCCTTCCTGGCTGGGGGAGCTGCAGAAGAAAGATATGTGGACTTACCTGCAGTAGGTTTGGAGATCCATTTGTCTAGTTCATCTCCAAATAAGGCCTCTCCTGTGAAGGGTAGGCCTTCCACGCCTTTCCTGGAGTCCACATCAGCAGTCCACTGGCGTAGCCATAAGCCTCTGCGTGCTGACACTGCCATAGCAGTGGTGCATGCATTAAGCAAGCCTATTTCTTTTATGGGTTCGCAGTAAAATAATCTCCCCCTGAGGCAAGGTATCTAACCCCTCAATTAGGTTACCCGACCGTTTGGCGATGGCCTTAGTAATCCACCCATATACTATAGTGGTTCTCTGGGCCACCCCAGCAGCTGTATACAAGAATTTGAGCGTAGTCTCAATACTACGATCAGCCGTGTCTTTTAGGGAGGCTACACCCAGGACAGGCAATACAATTTTCGTGACAGCCTGGATACTGATGTATCCACTATCGGTGGATTTTCCCATTTTTTCCTATCCTCAGAGGAAAAGGAAAAGATGATAGCAACCTTTTAAGGATCTGAAATTTCCTATTAGGATTAACCCATGGTTCTTCAAACAAGTATTTAGTTCCTTAGACACAGGAAAAGTTGCTGAGGAATTCTTCTTTATATTAAAATAAGATTCCTCAGTCTCCTCTGTCACCTTATCAGGGATATGCAGAACTTCTCTGATAGCCTCTATGAGAGCCTCTATTCCCTGTGACAGAGTAGCCACCCCCACCACTGAGACCACCCCACTCTTCTCCATGTCTGACCCTTCATCATCAGAGTCAGACTGCAGGACATGGGCTAAAGTACGTTTTTGCGGACAAATGGCAGTGAATGCTGGTTTGGGTACTGAGTCCGCTAGCCTGTGAAAGTACACTACACTGAGTACACAGTAGTGAACCCCCTGGAGAAGAGCAACACTGTGCCTTACATGAAACACACTCTTTGCCTGCCAAACTGTGACAGTGACAGTACACACACACTGGAAAAGGTGAAATGCACAATTAACCCACAAAGAGCCCTTCCAGGGAGACACAGAGATAGTATGGAGCCAGCACACGGTGCCCTTACTGCTAATGCCAAGCTTAGCCGGGTCGCAGACTAAGTCTAAGTACCTAGATTAGGGATTCCGTACACTAATAATCGCTCACCCCCTGCTATGACCCCCTGGTACCGCTGAGGTAATCTGGAGTCGCTCCGGAGGAGCTGCGCGTCCCTGTCAGTCAGCGTCTGTGTCCACTGCAGAGGCAAAATGGCGCTGGTGAGCTGCTGGATCCGCTCATAGTGAAGCCCCACTCCTTCAATGGCGCGTGATCTTCCCGCTCTTTTTTATTCTGGCTGAGGTAATTTTGTGCGTAAAATGGAGTCAGCCCCCTTTTAAGTCTGTTATTTCAGTCTGGGTATTGTGTACACATATAGTGTACTGAGACTCAGTTCGCCCCCTCAGAAGCTGTAGGTCTGCATTGTGTACGGAGCAACCCCATGTAGAAGCCGTGCGTCTCTGAACCTCCATGCTGCCATAATGGCCGGAGACCCGCTAATCGGGACGCCGGCTTAGTACTCACCAGTCTTCTTTCTTCTGGCTCTGTTAGGAGTGGTGGCGTGATGTGGGAATATACGCTCGCTGTGGTGGGGCTTGCGAATAGTTCCCTCAGGAACTAGTGTACTGTCAGCGGGGAATGAGACCATTAACACTTCAAGAGGTTGGGCCGTTTTCCCCCCTAAGTCCCACGAAGCAGACAGGCTGGTGCCAACCAGTCCTGCCTGAAAATAACAAACAGATAAAATAAATGCAGAAAAACTCTTCAGGAGCTTCCAGCGACGTGATCGGCTCCTCAAGGCACATTTTCTAAACTGAGTCTGGTAGGAGGGACATAGAGGGAGGAGCCAGCACACACTACCAATTTCTTAAAGTGTCCATGGCTCCTAGTGGACCTGTCTATACCCCATGGTACTAGGTACTAAATGAATCCCCAATATCCCCAAGGACAAAAAAAATAAAAAGATCTAACTTTTCTCTTTTGTACAGACTTAATGTTTTTATGTCTGTTATTCAATAAATGTATTATTGAATAACAGACATAAAAACATTAATACCCCTTTCACATCGCAATGCCGGGTTCCACCAGGGAATTGGAAACGGGTCCTTCCCGGGTGTGATCCGGCTTTGGACTCTTTCACACTGCCCTCCCGGGTCGGGTTGATATTGGGGGGTGGGGGCGGAGCCAGCATCGGGGGCAGGGGCGGAGTTGATAGCACAGGTGGGGCGGGTGCGGAGGCAGCGCTGGGAGATGACATCATCTCCGTGCTGCCTCTCCCTAAGCAGGGAATGTGTCCTGGGTCGCGTCGACCTGACAGCTTGTTCACACTGCACCTGACTCGATGTTTAATCCGGGAATAACACTGCTTTATTCCCGGGTTGAATTACCGGGTCAGGCGACCCGGAAATTCGACCATGGCCCCTTTCACACTGCACAGCAACCCATGTCGACCCAGTAATATACCAGGTCGATACAGGGTTATTTTTGCGGCGTGAAAGGGGTATAAGTCTGTGCATAATAAATAAAAAGATCTCTCTTTTTCATTATATGATTAGTCTTATGCTGTACTTTCCGCGCATGTCAGACTTCATGGTGATAAAGATTAGCGCATGCTCTCACTAAATTGTAGTTCTCTTAACCGTCAGATTGATGTGTAAAATAATAGATGTTCACAAGCATATATAGTTTATTTCTGATTCTTTTGTTACTGAATGTTTTTTTCAACACATGATTAGTATGTTTGTATCAACAAGCGCCTAGCTGTTTTTGTTTTCTTTTAGGCACCATATAGAGCAGGCCTGGCCAAGCTGTGGCTCTCCAGCTGTTGTGAAACTACAAGTTCCAGCAAGTTTTACCAACTGATGGAAGGTAGTGCCACAATAACACTATAGTTTTTTCATTGGTATGCTGCACTGGGCTTTCTGGCTTATGCTGATTTTTTGGGGTGCCACAACCTGCACCTAGATATAGCACTAGGGACCCCAAATATACAGAGGCGCCTTGATGCAGCTTTGGGGCTTATTCATACATTTGCGCAAATATATGTAACTGAGATCTCTGAATTCCAATATGGTGTGGGATTTAAATCTGGTTACTGTTATCATTCAGGGTGCTGGGGGAAACCAAATGCCTTTTTTTCTTGCTTAGAAATACCCCTCCCTTTCAAGCACCTGAATGATATCACTAAGCTTTAAACCATCAACATACTAACACACATGCCGTCAAGAAGCTAAGCTTGGAAGTGTAAGATGAGAAGAAAAAAATAAACTGGCAGTAGTATGGATATAAAAAGTGGTTTGGTTAGAGATATGGACCAGTGAAGACCCTGGAGAACCAGATATCGAGTTACATATGATCCCGTAGATTCACAGAACCATCATATTCTTATGAAGAATCTACTGGAACTAGCATAGATATAAAAGCCCTGGCAAGAGATATGGGAGACAATGGATGACCAAATATTGAGGAAATCTCAGCTCAGGGTAGAATAACATCTAGAGTAATCTTTGCCATAGAGGCCAACACCTGCCTACAGGGAAATATCAGATATAGGAAGAAGTAACCCCTTATTAAATAACTTTTAACTGAGGATAGCCCAACCTCAGTCAAGTAAATGGAAAAATTCCCCCCAAAAAACTGAATGCATCAAAGGAGATAAAGGAAAGGAAAAAATAAAAAAAGGATGGATATCAAAGTTTAAAAAAAAAACATGCAACTTAACAGACATGCACTGCAGGAAGATGAGGAATACTCAATGTCATGTCTTTTTTATATATTTTCAAGGCGTTTGGATGTTTTATGGTTATAATTCTCCATGAATATACAGTAAATCATGCTACCATTTGGTATCTGTTCCAGTATTCTATTTCTAAACTTATTGTGCATTGCTATCCAGGGAGTTCAAAAAGTCCCTCCACAGTGACCATGTGTTAAGCAAGCCTCCCGGAAGAGAATGTGTGCTAAGTAATACAACAACTTAAATTGTTTTTTTAAACACTTTATTTACGTTAAATAAAACAATTTGTGATGTGACTCTCTAGATTAAGTGTTGTCCCTCTTTGGACTCCCACAGGAGCAGAGGAAATCTGAAGTCAGGGACAGCACTTACTACAGAGGTACTGTCCGAACTGCCTGTGCAAATGACAGTGTTCTAATATGACATAATATATAAAATAATGCTGAATCCGTAGAAAATAGTAAAAGAAAATCCATGAATAGATATCTGAGCAATGGGTTGAAAAAAGTATTCAGTACAATGTAACACAAGGAAGGATCTAGATAGGTAGATAGATAGATATCTCCAACTATAATCTCTATCTATCTATCTGTATGGACGTAATATCAAAGTCTACTTTTTAGGTAGACACCCCACCCCCAAAACAAAACAAAAAAAATAAATACATAAATCACCATTATACCCAAAACAATATCACAAAATTTAGTTCTCACATACAGGACAAGCCAAGTCCACCGCCATTTTGTAAAGGAAACTTCTACTTGATAATTCCCCTCCATGTCAAATTAAGAGCTTGTGCCATTTTTATTTTTTTATGAAAACCTATGAGAAAGAGTTATAATTTAACTTGTCATTCCATGTTGAAAACTCAAAAGATACACAGCCACGGATTTCTTTTTTACAGTGTCATGTATGGTACATTTTTAATAATTTTCATGGAATGTCCCCATGTGCACTCCTACTATCTGCGCTATTCAATTAGAAAACGCTTAAAGCAGTACCTGCACAGAAGTGAGAAGGGCATGAAAAAGTGGGGAAGGCAGTGAACCCCAGAAAAGTGGTATATAGAAGGCTATTATCGTCCATAAGCAAAGGATTTGAAGTTCTTAAAAATTGTCAAATTACTGATTTTTATCTTTTTGTATTAACAATGAAAAAATTATAGTAAAACATTTTTATTTTTTTTACCAAATTAAAACCTCTAGCTTATTTTAGGGCATGGAAAAAATGTAATGTGATTTTTGTCATGTTTTCAGCAACTTTAAAAATACTGGGAAAATACACTTGTAACTCCCATCTGTCAATTAAAAAACTAATTTCTCCTCTATAAAATACTCCAAAGTACATGTTCCACAAAATTAAAAATCATTTGTTAGACTTTTACAGGAAATCACGTCATCGCCTAAATTATGGTATTTGAATGTCTCCAAGTGCATGCCGTTAAGTGGTTACGGTAAGTAACCACTTAACCTAATATTTTTTCCCAAAAATATCCCCAAAATTTGCATTTCTTTTTATTATCAAATTATGTAAATAGTGGATATTTAAAACTGATTCAGTATAATCTTCTTAACAAAAATGTAGATATAAGGTTCTGTAGTTATTAACGTAATAAAATCAAATTGGGGGGCACATTTGGAAAAAATGCTTTACACAGTTAAAACAAAAAATCTTTACTCTGTGTTAATTATATAAAATTATGTCTGTTAATTATTGACTCCGGTTTTTTTTTTTCCTTACTGTATAAAAATGGCTTCTTACTGGACTTCCCGGTCCAGCAGCAAGGGGTGGCCGATACCTAGAGACAGAGGGGTAGATTTATTAAGCCTGGTGTAGTGATAAAGCAGAAGGTGATAAAGTACCAGCCAATCAGATCCTAACTACCATGTTATAGGCTGGGTTTGAAAAATGACAGTTAGGAGCTGATTGTCATTTTTCAAACCCAGCCTATAACATGGTAGTTAGGATCTGATTGGCTGGTACTTTATCACCTTCTGCTTTATCACTTCACCAGGCTTAATAAATCTACCCCAGAGAGAGAGAGTGACAAGGGGAAGGCGTGGCTGCAGGGAGCTCAGACTGTGGGTGATCCTGTCAAGGTCACCGATCTCAGTCTGACTCCGTGTGGATGGGAGAGGACAATGTGGGCAGCCCTATGAGGGTCGGTCTGCCTGAAGACTCTTCCTGCGATTTTGTCAGCAGCCACCGGTGGACGTATCTGGTAATGTCGTATCAGATGCAACCGTCTCAGGGAAAGTCCAATTTCGCATGGTCACATTTTATGCAACCACGGGCGGCAAGGAGTTAAAGATTTTCCTACTTATCACCTATAAGGGCTGCGACGTAAAGGCAGTGTTAAATCACTCTGAGACCCAAGTTAATGCAGTTTGTTTATCTGGGGTTCACTACGATATGCCGGCGGTCAGGCTCCTGACAACCAGCATACCGGCGCCGGGAGCCCGACCGCCGGCTTACCGACAGTGTGGCGAGCGCAAATGAGCCCCTTGCGGGCTCGTTGCGCTCGCCGCACCACACTATTTTATTCTCCCTCCAGGGGGGTTGTGGACCCCCACGAGGGAGAATAAGTGTCGGCATGCCGGCTGTCGGGATCCCGGCGCCGGTATACTGTGCGCCGGGATCCCGTCAGTCGGCATACAGAAGACCACCCGTTTATCTGAATAGCAAAAAAAGCCACGTTGGCAAGTTTTGTTTTTCACATCAATGTGGGCAGCACAGATGGTGTAATGGTTAGTATTACTGCCTCACAGCACCGAGGTCATGAGTTCAATTCCCACCATGGTCCTAACTGTCTGGAGTTTGTTTATTCTCCCAGTACTTGCGTGGGTTTCCTCCGGGTACTCCTGTTTCCTCCCACAATCCAAAAATATACAGGTTAATTGGCTCCCAACAAAATTAACCCTAGGGTGAATGTGTGCGTGTACATGTGATAGGGAATATAGATTGTAAGCTCCACTGGGGCAGGGACTGATCTGAATGGTCAAATATCCTCTGTAAAGCGCTGCGGAATAAGTGTGCGCTATATAAATAACTGGTAATAAATAATGTAACCCACAGCTAATCAATTCAACCTTTAGAATAAATCATTTGCAGTTAAAATAAGAATTTACTCACCGGAAATTCTATTTCTCGTAGTCCGTAGTGGATGCTGGGAACTCCGAGAGGACCATGGGGAATAGCGGGCTCCGAAGGAGGCTGGGCACTCTAGAAAGATTTAGGACTACCTGGTGTGCACTGGCTCCTCCCACTATGACCCCCCTCCAAGCCTCAGTTAGGACACTGTGCCCGGACGAGCGTACACAATAAGGAAGGATTTTGAATCCCGGGTAAGACTCATACCAGCCACACCAATCACACCGTACAACTCGTGATATGAATCCCAGTTAACAGTATGAAACAACTGAGCCTCTCAACAGATGGCTCAACAATAACCCGATTTAGTTAACAATAACTACGTACAAGTATTGCAGATAAACCGCACTTGGGATGGGCGCCCAGCATCCACTACGGACTACGAGAAATAGAATTACCGGTGAGTAAATTCTTATTTTCTCTAACGTCCTAGTGGATGCTGGGAACTCCGAAAGGACCATGGGGATTATACCAAAGCTCCCAAACGGGCGGGAGAGTGCGGATGACTCTGCAGCACCGAATGAGAGAACTCCAGGTTCTCCTCAGCCAGGGTGTCAAATTTGTAGAATTTTGCAAACGTGTTTGCCCCTGACCAAGTAGCTGCTCGGAAAAGTTGTAAAGCCGAGACCCCTCGGGCAGCCGCCCAAGATGAGCCCACCTTCCTAGTGGAATGGGCATTTACAGATTTTGGCTGTGGCAGGCCTGCCACAGAATGAGCAAGCTGAATTGTACTACAAATCCAGCGAGCAATAGTCTGCTTAGAAGCAGGAGCACCCAGCTTGTTGGGTGCATACAGGATAAACAGCGAGTCAGATTTTCTGACTCCAGCCGTCCTGGAAACATATATTTTCAGGGCCCTGACAACGTCTAGCAACTTGGAGTCCTTCAAGTCCCTAGTAGCCGCAGGCACCACAATAGGCTGGTTCAGGTGAAACGCTGACACCACCTTTGGGAGAAATTGGGGACGAGTCCTCAATTCTGCCCTATCCATATGGAAAATCAGATAAGGGCTTTTACATGATAAAGCCGCCAATTCTGACACACGCCTGGCTGAAGCCAAAGCCAATAACATGACCACTTTCCACGTGAGATATTTCAGATCCACGGTTTTTAGTGGCTCAAACCAATGTGATTTTAAGAAACTCAACATCACGTTGAGATCCTAAGGTGCCACAGGAGGCACAAATGGGGGCTGAATATGCAGCACTCCTTTCACAAATGTCTGAACTTCAGGTACTGAAGCTAGTTCTTTTTGAAAGAAAATCGACAGAGCCGAGATCTGTACTTTAATGGAGTCTAGTTTAAGGCCCATATTAACTCCTGCTTGCAGGAAATGCAGAAATAGACCTAGTTGAAATTCCTCTGTTGGGGCCTTTTCGGCCTCACACCATGCAACATACTTCCGCCATATGCGGTGATAATGATTTGCTGTAACCTCTTTTCTAGCTTTAGTAAGCGTAGGAATGACTTCCTCCGGAGTGCCTTTTTCCTTCAGGATCCGGCGTTCAACCGCCATGCCGTCAAACGCAGCCGCGGTAAGTCTTGGAACAGACAGGGCCCCTGCTGTAGCAGGTCTTGTCTGAGCGGCAGAGACCACGGGTCTTCTGAGATCATCTCTTGAAGTTCCGGGTACCACGCTCTTCTTGGCCAATCCGGAACCACGAGAATTGTGTTTACACCTCGCTTTCTTATTATTCTCAATACCTTTGGTATGAGAGGTAGAGGAGGGAACACATAAACTGACTGGTACACCCACGGTGTCACTAGAGCGTCCACAGCTATCGCCTGAGGGTCTCTTGACCTGGCGCAATACCTCTCTAGTTTTTTGTTTAGGCGGGACGCCATCATGTCCACCTGTGGACGACCCCACTGATTTACAATCATTTGGAAGACTTCTGGATGAAGTCCCCACTCTCCCGGGTGGAGGTCGTGCCTGCTGAGAAAGTCTGCTTCCCAGTTGTCCACTCCCGGGATGAACACTGCTGACAGTGCTAGTACATGATTTTCCGCCCATCGGAGAATCCTTGTGGCTTCTGCCATTGCCATCCTACTTCTTGTGCCGCCCTGTCGATTCACATGGGCGACTGCCGTGATGTTGTCTGACTGGATCAGCACCGGCTGGTGTAGGAGCAGGGATTTTGCTTGACTTAGGGCATTGTAAATGGCCCTTAGTTCCAGAATATTTATGTGAAGGGAAGTCTCCTGACTTGACCATAGTCCTTGGAAGTTTCTTCCCTTTGTGACTGCCCCCCAGCCTCGTAGGCTGGCATCCGTGGTCACCAGGACCCAGTCCTGTATGCCGAATCTGCGGCCCTCCAAAAGATGAGCACTCTGCAGCCACCACAGAAGAGACACCCTGGTTCTTGGGGACAGGGTTATCAAGCGATGCATCTGAAGATGCGATCCGGACCACTTGTCCAACAGGTCCCACTGAAAAATCCTGGCATGGAACCTGCCGAATGGAATTGCTTCGTAAGAAGCTACCATCTTTCCCAGGACCCGCGTGCAGTGATGCACCGATACCTGTTTTGGTTTTAGGAGGTCTCTGACTAGAGAAGACAACTCCCTGGCTTTCTCCTCCGGGAGAAACACTTTTTTCTGGACTGTGTCCAGAATCATTCCCAGGAACATTAGACGTGTCGTCGGGACCAGCTGTGACTTTGGGATATTCAGAATCCAGCCGTGCTGGCGCAGCACTTCCTGAGATAGTGCTACTCCCACTAACAACTGTTCCTTGGATCGTGCCTTTATTAGGAGATCGTCCAAGTATGGGATAATTAAAACTCCCTTTTTTCGAAGGAGTATCATCATTTCCGCCATAACCTTGGTAAATACCCTCGGTGCCGTGGAGAGTCCAAACGGCAGCGTCTGGAATTGGTAATGGCAATCCTGTACCACAAATCTGAGGTACTCCTGGTGAGGATGGTAAATGGGGACATGCAGGTAAGCATCCTTGATGTCCAGGGATACCATGTAATCCCCCTCCTCCAGGCTTGCAATAACCGCCCTGAGCGATTCCATCTTGAACTTGAATTTTTTTATGTATGTGTTCAAGGATTTCAAATTTAAAATGGGTCTCACCGTACAGTCCGGTTTCGGCACCACAAATAGTGTGGAATAGTAACCCCAGCCTTGTTGAAGTAGGGGTACCTTGATTATCACCTGCTGGGAATACAGCTTGTGAATTGCTGCTAGCACCGCCTCCCTGTCTGAGGGAGCAATCGGCAAGGCAGATTTTAGGAACCGGTGGGGTGGAGCCGCCTCGAATTCCAGCTTGTACCCCTGAGATACTATTTGAAGGATCCAGGGATCCACCTGTGAGCGAGCCCACTGATCGCTGAATTTCATGAGGCGGGCCCCCACCGTACCTGGCTCCGCCTGTGGAGCCCCACCGTCATGCGGCGGACTTGGAAGAGGAAGCGGGGGAGGACTTTTGCCCCTGGGAACCTGCTGTTTGTTGCAGCATTTTTCCCCTACTCTGCCTCTAGAGAGAAAAGACCCTCCTTTTCCCCGCTTGTTTTTCTGGGTCCGAAAGGACTGAACCTGATAAAATGGCGCCTTCTTAGGCTGTGAGGGGACATGGGGTAAAAATGCTGACTTCCCAAACGTTGCTGTGGAAACTAGGTCGGAGAGACCATCCCCAAATAATTCCTCCCCCTTATAAGGCAAAACTTCCATGTGCCTTTTGGAATCTGCATCTCCAGTCCACTGGCGAGTCCATAAGCATCTCCTAGCAGAGATGGACAATGCACTTATTTTAGATGCCAGCCGGCAGACTTCCCTCTGTGCATCTCTCATATATAAGACTGAGTCTTTGATATGGTCAATTGTTAGCAGAATCGTGTCTCTGTCTAGTGTGTCAATATTTTCTGACAGTTTATCCGACCACGCAGCGGCAGCACTGCACATCCATGCTGACGCAATAGCTGGTCTAAGTATAATGCCTGAGTGTGTATATACAGACTTCAGGATCGCCTCCTGCTTTCTATCAGCAGGTTCCTTAAGGGCGGCCGTATCCTGAGACGGTAGTGCCACCTTTTTGGACAAACGTGTGAGCGCTTTATCCACTCTAGGAGGTGTTTCCCAACGTAACCTATCCTCTGGCGGGAAAGGGAACGCCATTAGTACCTTCTTAGGAATTACCAATTTCTTATCAGGGGAAGCCCACGCTTCTTCACACACTTCATTTAATTCATCTGACGGGGGAAAAAATAAGAATTTACTTACCGATAATTCTATTTCTCATAGTCCGTAGTGGATGCTGGGGACTCCGTAAGGACCATGGGGAATAGCGGCTCCGCAGGAGACTGGGCACATCTAAAGAAAGCTTTAGGACTAACTGGTGTGCACTGGCTCCTCCCCCTATGACCCTCCTCCAAGCCTCAGTTAGGATACTGTGCCCGGACGAGCGTACACAATAAGGAAGGATTTTGAATCCCGGGTAAGACTCATACCAGCCACACCAATCACACCGTACAACCTGTGATCTGAACCCAGTTAACAGCATGATAACAGAGGAGCCTCTGAAAGATGGCTCACAACAATAATAACCCGATTTTTGTAACAACAACTATGTACAAGTATTGCAGACAATCCGCACTTGGGATGGGCGCCCAGCATCCACTACGGACTATGAGAAATAGAATTATCGGTAAGTAAATTCTTATTTTCTCTAACGTCCTAAGTGGATGCTGGGGACTCCGTAAGGACCATGGGGATTATACCAAAGCTCCCAAACGGGCGGGAGAGTGCGGATGACTCTGCAGCACCAAATGAGAGAACTCCAGGTCCTCCTCAGCCAGGATATCAATTTTGTAGAATTTTACAAACGTATTTGCTCCTGACCAAGTAGCTGCTCGGCAAAGTTGTAAAGCCGAGACCCCTCGGGCAGCCGCCCAAGATGAGCCCACCTTCCTTGTGGAGTGGGCATTTACAGATTTTTGGCTGTGGCAGGCCTGCCACAGAATGTGCAAGCTGAATTGTACTACAAATCCAACGAGCAATAGTCTGCTTAGAAGCAGGAGCACCCAGCTTGTTGGGTGCACACAGGATAAACAGCGAGTCAGATTTCCTGACTCCAGCCGTCCTGGAAACATATATTTTCAGGGCACTGACAACGTCTAGCAACTTGGAGGCCTCCAAGTCCCTAGTAGCCGCAGGCACCACCAATAGGTTGGTTCAGGTGAGACGCTGAAACCACCTTGGGGAGAAACTGAGGACGAGTCCTCAATTCCGCCCTGTCCGAATGGAAAATCAGATAAGGGCTTTTTCAGGATAAAGCCGCCAATTCTGACACGCGCCTGGCCCAGGCCAGGGCTAACAGCATGACCACTTTCCATGTGAGATATTTTAACTCCACAGATTTAAGTGGTTCAAACCAATGTGACTTTTGGAACCCAAAACTACATTGAGATCCCAAAGTGCCACTGGAGGCACAAAAGGAGGCTGTATATGCAGTACCCCTTTTACAAACGTCTGAACTTCAGGGACTGAAGCTAGTTCTTTTTGGAAGAAAATTGACAGGGCCGAAAATTTGAACCTTAATGGACCCCAATTTCAGGCCCATAGACACTCCTGTTTGCAGGAAATGTAGGAATCGACCCAGTTGAATTTCCTCCGTCGGGCCTTACTGGCCTCGCACCACGCAACATATTTTCGCCAATTGCGGTGATAATGTTTTTGCGGTTACATCCTTCCTGGCTTTGATCAGGATAGGGATGACTTCATCCGGAATGCCTTTTTTCCTTCAGGATCCGGCGTTCAACCGCCATGCCGTCAAACGCAGCCGCGGTAAGTATTGGAACAGACAGGGTCCTTGCTGGAGCAGGTCCCTTCTTAGAGGTAGAGGCCACGGATCCTCCGTGAGCATCTCTTGAAGTTCCGGTTACCAAGTCTTTCTTGGCCAATCCGGAGCCACGAATATAGTGCTTTCTCCTCTCCATCTTATCAATCTCAGTACCTTGGGTATGAGAGGCAGAGGAGGGAACACATACACTGACTGGTACACCCACGGTGTTACCAGAGCGTCTACAACTATTGCCTGAGGGTCTCTTGACCTGGCGCAATACCTGTCGAGTTTTTTAATCATGTGGACGACTTCTGGGTGAAGTCCCCACTCTCCCGGGTGGAGGTCGTGCTGAGGAAGTCTGCTTCCCAGTTGTCCACTCCCGGAATGAATACTGTTGACAGTGCTATCACATGATTTTCCGCCCAGCGAAGAATCCCTGCAGCTTCTGCCATTGCCCTCCTGCTTCTTTTGCCACCCTGTCTGTTTACGTGGGTGACTGCCATGATGTTGTCCGACTGGATCAACACCGGCTGACCTTGAAGCAGAGGTCTTGCTAAGCTTAGAGCATTGTAAATGGCCCTTAGCTTCAGGATATTTATGTGAAGTGATGTATCCAGGCTTGACCCTAAGCCCTGGATATTCCTTCCCTGTGTGACTGCTCCCCAGCCTCGCAGGCTGGCATCCGTGGTCACCAGGACCCAGTCCTGAATGCCGAATCTGCGGCCCTCTAGAAGATGAGCACTCTGCAACCACCACATGATGGATACCCTTGTCCTTGGTGACAGGGTTATCCGCTGATGCATCTGAAAATGCGA
Organism: Pseudophryne corroboree; assembly: GCF_028390025.1. Lineage (NCBI taxonomy): Eukaryota > Metazoa > Chordata > Amphibia > Anura > Myobatrachidae > Pseudophryne > Pseudophryne corroboree. Next base: position 39,265,832 of record NC_086455.1, read on the forward strand.
CCCGGACCATTTGTCCAGTAGGTTCCACTGGAAAGTTCTTGCGTGGAATCTAACGAATGGGATTGGTTCGTAGGAAGCCACCATTTTTACCCAGAACCCTTGTGCATTGATGCACTGAGACTTGGTTCGGTTTTAGGAGGTTCCTGACTAGCTCGGATAACTCCCTGGCTTTCTCTTCCGGGAGAAACACCTTTTTTCTGGACTGTGTCCAGGAACATCCCTAGGAAACAGAAGACAAGTCGTCGGAACCAGCTGCGATTTTGGAATATTGAGAATCCAATCGTGCTGCCGCAACACTACCTGAGATAGTGCTACACCGACTTCCAACTGTTCCCTGGATCTTACCCTTATCAGGGAATCGTCCAAGTAAGGGATAACTAAAATTCCCTTCCTTCGAAGGGATATCATTTCGGACATTACCTTGGTAAAGACCCGGGGTGCCGTGGACCATCCCTACGGCAGCGTCTGAACTGATAGTGACAGTTCTGTACCATAACCTGAGGTACCCTTGGTGAGAAGGGTAAATTTTGACATGAAGGTAAGCATCCTTGATGTCCCGAGACATCATGTAGTCCCCTTCTTCCAGGTTCGCAATCACTGCTCTGAGTGACTCAATCTTGAATTTGAACCTCTGTATGTAAGTGTTCAAAGATTTTAGATTTAGAATCGGTCTCACCGGGCCGTCTGGCTTCGGTACCACAATAGTGTGGAATAATACCCCGTTCCCTGTTGCAGGAGGGGTACCTTGATTATCACCTGCTGGGAATACAGCTTGTGAATGGCTTCCAAAACTGCCTCCCTGTCAGAGGGAGACGTCGGTAAAGCCGACTTTTGGAAACGGCGAGGGGGAGACGTCTCGAATTTCAATATGTACCCTTGAGATATTACCTGAAGGATCCAGGGGTCTACTTGCGAGTGAGCCCACTGCGCACTGAAATTCATTGAGAACGGGCCCCCACCGTGCCTGAGCTTGTAAGGCCCTAGCGTCATACTGAGGGCTTTTGCAGAGGCGGGAAAGGATTTCTGTTCCTGGGAACTGGGTAATCTCTTCAGCCTTTTTCCTCTCCCTCTGTCACGAGCAGAAAAGAGGAACCTTTTGTCCGCTTGCCAACAAAGGACTGCGCCTGATAATACGGCGTCTTATTTTGAGAGGCGACCTGGGGTACAAACGTGGATTTCCCAGTTGTTGCCGTGGCCACCAGGTCTAAAAGACCGACCCCAAATGTCCCCTTTCAAAGGCAATACTTCCAAATGCCGTTTGGAATCCGCATCACCTGACCATTTTACTGGTAGAATTGGACAACGCACTTATACTTGATGCCAGTCTGCAAATATTCCGCTGTGCATCATGCATATATAGAAATGCATCTTTTAAATGCTCTATAGGCAATAATATACTATCCTTATCTAGGATATCAATATTTCCAGTCAGGGAATCCGACCATGCCAACCCAGCACTGCACCTCCAGGCTGAGGCGATTGCTGGTCGCAGTATAACACCAGTATGTGTGTGAATACATTTTTTGATACCCTCCTGCTTTCTATCAGCAGGATCCTTAAGGGCGGCCATCTCATGAGAGGGTAGAGCCCTTGTTCTTACAAGCGTGTGAGCGCCTTATCCCCCCTAGGGGGTGTTTCCCAACGCACCCTAACCTCTGGCGGGAAAGGGTATACAGCCAATACTTTTTAAGAAATTATCAATTGTTATCGGGGGGAAACCCACGCATCATCACACACCTCATTTTATTTCTCAGATTCAGGAAAACTACAGGTAGTTTTTCCCTCACCGAACATAATACCCCTTTTTGGTGGTACTCGTATTAATCAGAAATGTATAAAACATTTTCCATTGTCTCAATCATGTAACGTGTGGCCCTACTGGAAATCACGGTTGTCTCTTCACCGTCGACACAGGAGTCAGTATCCGTGTCGGCGTCTGTATCTGCCATCTGAGGTAACGGGCGCTTTAGAGCCCCTGACGGCCTATGAGACGTCTGGACAGGCACAAGCTGAGTAGCCGGCTGTCTCATGTCAACCACTGTTTTTTTATACAGAGCTGACACTGTCACGTAATTTTCAACAGTACATCCACTCAGGTGTCGACCCCCTAGGTGGTGACATCACTGTTACAGACACTCTGCTCCGTCTCCACATCATTTTTCTCCTCATACATGTCGACACAAACGTACCGACACACAGCACACACACAGGGAATGCTCTGATAGAGGACAGGACCCCACTAGCCCTTTGGGGAGACAGAGGGAGAGTATGCCAGCACACACCAGAGCGCTATATATATATATATATACAGGGATAACCTTATATAAGTGTTTTTCCCCTTATAGCTGCTGTATGTTTTAATACTGCGCCTAATTAGTGCCCCCCTCTCTTTTTTTAACCCTTTCTGTAGTGTAGTGACTGCAGGGAAGAGCCAGGGAGCTTCCCTCCAACTGAGCTGTGAGGGAAAATGGCGCCAGTGTGCTGAGGAGATATGCTCCGCCCCCTTTTTGGCGGCCTTATCTCCCGTTTTTCTGTATATTCTGACAGGGGTTAAATGCATCCATATAGCCCAGGAGCTATATGTGATGTATTTTTTGCCATGTAAGGTATTTTTATCATGTTTTATTGCGTCTCAGGGCGCCCCCCCCAGCGCCCTGCACCCTCAGTGACCGGAGTATGAAGTGTGCTGAGAGCAATGGCGCACAGCTGCAGTGCTGTGCGCTACCTTATTGAAGACAGGAACGTCTTCTGCCGCCGATTTTTCCGGACCTCTTCGCTCTTCTGGCTCTGTAAGGGGGCCGGCGGCGCGGCTCCGGGACCCATCCAGGCTGGGCCTGTGATCGTCCCTCTGGAGCTAATGTCCAGTAGCCAAGAAGCCCAATCCACTCTGCACGCAGGTGAGTTCGCTTCTTCTCCCCTTAGTCCCTCGATGCAGTGAGCCTGTTGCCAGCAGGTCTCACTGAAAATAACAAACCTAAACTAAAACTTTCACTAAGAAGCTCAGGAGAGCCCCTAGTGTGCACCCTTCTCGTCGGGCACAGAAATCTAACTGAGGCTTGGAGGAGGGTCATAGGGGGAGGAGCCAGTGCACACCAGTTAGTCCTAAAGCTTTCTTTAGATGTGCCCAGTCTCCTGCGGAGCCGCTATTCCCCATGGTCCTTACGGAGTCCCCAGCATCCACTTAGGACGTTAGAGAAACTACAGGTAGTTTTTTCTCCCCAAACATAATACCCTTTTTTGTGGTACCTGGATGTAAATCAGAGATATTTAACACCTCTTTCATTGCCTCAATCATGCAGTGAATGGCCTTAATGGGCATTAAATTTGACTCCTCGTCGTCGACACTGGTGTCAGTATCCGTGTCGACATCTACTTGTGCCATCTGAGATAGCGGGCGTTTCAGAGCCCCTGATGACTTTTGAGACACCTTGACAGGCACGAGCTGAGAACTCGGCTGTCCCGCAGTCTGCATGTCGTCAAATTTCTTATGTAATGAGTCTATACGTGCACTCATTTCTTTCCATAAGCACATCCACTCAGGTGTCTGCCCCCCAGGGGGTGACATCCCTTCTAAAGGCATCTGCTCCGCCTCCACCTCATTATCCTCATCAAACATGTCGACACAGCCGTACCGACACACTCCACACACACAGGGAATGCTCAATATAGAGAACAGGACCCACAAAAGCCCTTTGGGGGGACAGAGTGAGAGTATGCCAGCACACACCAGAGCGCTATATAAAGGCAGGGACTAACTGAGTTATGTCCCTTATAGCTGCTTTTTAATATAAACTATATACTGCGCCAAATTAAATGCCCCCCCTCTCTCTTTTTTACCCTTTTCTGTAGAGTAGTCTGCAGGGGAGAGCCAGGGAGCTTCCTTCCAGCGGAACTGTGAGGGAAAAATGGCGCCCAGTGTGCTGAGGGAGATAGCTCCGCCCCTTTTCCGCGGCCTATTCTCCCGCTTTTTTCTGGATTCTGGCAGGGGTATTTACCTCATATATAGCCCCTGGGGCTATATATTGAGGTATTTTTGCCAGCCAAGGTGTTTTTATTGCTGCCTCAGGGCGGTTCCCCTCAGCGCCCTGCACCCTCAGTGACCGGAGTGTGAAGTGTGAGAGGAGCAATGGCGCACAGCTGCAGTGCTGTGCGCTACTGATGTCTTCATGCCGCCGATTTTCCGGACCATCTTCTTGCTTCTGGCTCTGTAAGGGGGACGGCGGCGCGGCTCCGGGACCGAACATCAAGGCTGGGCCTGCGGTCGATCCCTCTGGAGCTAATGGTGTCCCGTAGCCTAAGAAGCCCAATCCGGCTGCAAGCAGGCGAGTTCGCTTCTTCTCCCCTTAGTCCCTCGCTGCAGTGAGCCTGTTGCCAGCAGGTCTCACTGAAAATAATAAACCTAAGACTATCTTTCTTCTAAGAGCTCAGGAGAGCCCCTAGTGTGCATCCAACCTCGGCCGGGCACAAAATCTAAGTGAGGCTTGGAGGGGGGTCATAGTGGGAGGAGCCAGTGCACACCAGGTAGTCCTAAATCTTTCTAGAGTGCCCAGCCTCCTTCGGAGCCCGCTATTCCCCATGGTCCTTTCGGAGTTCCCAGCATCCACTAGGACGTTAGAGAAAATAAGAATTTACTCACCGGTAATTCTATTTCTCGTAGTCCGTAGTGGATGCTGGGGACTCCGTCAGGACCATGGGGAATAGCGGCTCCGCAGGAGACAGGGCACAAAATTTAAAAGTTTGACCACTAGGTGGTGTGTACTGGCTCCTCCCCCTATGACCCTCCTCCAAGCCTCAGTTAGGATACTGTGCCCGGACGAGCGTACACAATAAGGAAGGATTTTGAATCCCGGGTAAGACTCATACCAGCCACACCAATCACACCGTACAACTTGTGATCTGAACCCAGTTAACAGTATGATAACGTAGGAGCCTCTGAAAAGATGGCTCACAACAATAAACAACCCGATTTTTTTGTAACAATAACTATGTACAAGTATTGCAGACAATCCGCACTTGGGATGGGCGCCCAGCATCCACTACGGACTACGAGAAATAGAATTACCGGTGAGTAAATTCTTATTTTCTCTGACGTCCTAGTGGATGCTGGGGACTCCGTCAGGACCATGGGGATTATACCAAAGCTCCCAAACGGGCGGGAGAGTGCGGATGACTCTGCAGCACCGAATGAGAGAACTCCAGGTCCTCCTTAGCCAGGGTATCAAATTTGTAGAATTTTACAAACGTGTTCTCCCCTGACCACGTAGCTGCTCGGCAGAGTTGTAATGCCGAGACCCCTCGGGCAGCCGCCCAAGATGAGCCCACCTTCCTTGTGGAGTGCGCATGACAGATTTAGGCTGTGGCAGGCCTGCCACAGAATGTGCCAGTTGAATTGTGCTACAAATCCAACGAGCAATCGTCTGCTTAGAAGCAGGAGCACCCAGCTTGTTGGGTGCATACAGTATAAACAGCGAGTCAGATTTTCTGACTCCAGCCGTCCTTGAAATATATATTTTCAATGCTCTGACAACGTCCAGCAACTTGGAATCCTCCAAATCGCTAGTAGCCGCAGGCACCACAATAGGCTGGTTCAGGTGAAACGCTGATACCACCTTAGGCAGAAAATGAGGACGCGTTCTCAATTCTGCCCTGTCCGAATGGAAAATCAGATATGGGCTTTTATACGATAAAGCCGCCAATTCCGACACTCTCCTGGCTGAAGCCAGGGCCAGCAGCATGGTTACTTTCCATGTAAGATATTTCAAATCTACCGATTTGAGTGGCTCAAACCAATGGGATTTGAGAAAATCCAAAACTACATTGAGATCCCACGGTGCCACTGGGGGCACAACCGGGGGCTGTATATGTAGTACTCTGTCGGGGCCTTCCTGGCCTCACACCATGCAACATATTTTCTCCAAATGCGGTGATAATGTTGTGCAGTCACCTCCTTCCTGGCTTTGACCAGGGTAGGGATGACCTCTTCCGGAATGCCTTTTTCCCTTAGGATCCGGCGTTCAACCGCCATGCCGTCAAACGCAGCGGCGGTAAGTCTTGGAACAGACACGGTCCCTGCTGAAGCAGATCCCTTCTTAGAGGTAGAGGCCACGGATCTTCCGTGAGCATCTCCTGAAGTTCCGGGTACCAAGTCCTTCTTGGCCAGTCCGGAGCCACTAGTATCGTTCTTACTCCCCTTTGCCGTATAATTCTCAGTACCTTGGGTATGAGAGGCAGAGGAGGGAACACATACACTGACTGGTACACCCATGGTGTTACCAGAGCGTCCACAGCTATTGCCTGAGGGTCTCTTGACCTGGCGCAATACCTGTCCAGTTTTTTGTTGAGGCGGGACGCCATCATGTCCACCATTGGTCTTTCCAATGGACTACAATCATGTGGAAGACTTCTGGATAAAGTCCCCACTCTCCCGGGTGAAGATCGTGTCTGCTGAGGAAGTCTGCTTCCCAGTTGTCCACTCCCGGGATGAACACTGCTGACAGTGCTATCACATGATTTTCCGCCCAGCGAAGAATCCTTGCAGCTTCTGCCATTGCCCTCCTGCTTCTTGTGCCGCCCTGTATGTTTACGTGGGCGACTGTCGTGATGTTGTCCGACTGGATCAACACCGGCTGACCCTGAAGCAGAGGTTTTGCCAGGCTTACAGCATTGTAGATTGCTCTTAGTTCCAGTATATTTATGTGAAGAGACGTTTCCAGGCTTGACCACACGCCCTGGAAGTTTCTTCCTTGTGTGACCGCTCCCCAGCCTCTCAGGCTGGCATCCGTGGTCACTAGGACCCAGTTCTGTATGCCGAATCTGCGGCCCTCTAACAGATGAGCACTCTGCAACCACCATAGCAGAGAGACCCTTGTCCTTGTCGACAATTTTATCCGCTGATGCATCTGCAGATGCGATCCGGACCATTTGTCTAGCAGATCCCACTGAAAAATTCGTGCATGGAATCTGCCGAATGGAATCGCTTCGTAAGAAGCCACCATTTTTCCCAGGACTCTTGTGCATTGATGCACAGACACTGTCCCTGGTTTTAGGAGGTTCCTGACGAGTTCGGATAACTCCCTGGCTTTCTCCTCCGGAAGAAATACCTTTTTCTGAACAGTGTCCAGAATCATCCCTAGGAACAGCAGACGTGTCGTCGGGATCAGTTGGGATTTTGGAAAATTCAGAATCCACCCGTGCTGTTGGAGCACTACTTGAGTTAGTGCTACTCCAACCTCCAGCTGTTCTCTGGATCTTGCCCTTATCAGGAGATCGTCCAAGTAAGGGATAATTAATACGCCTTCACTTCGAAGAAGGATCATCATTTCGGCCATTACCTTGGTAAAGACCCTGGGTGCCGTGGACAATCCAAACGGCAGCGTCTGAAACTGATAATGACAGTTTTGTACCACGAACCTGAGGTACCCTTGGTGTGAAGGGCAAATTGGGACATGAAGGTAAGCATCCTTGATGTCCAAGGACACCATAAAATCCCCTTCTTCCAGATTCGCTATCACTGCTCTGAGTGACTCCATCTTGAACTTGAATTTTTGTATGTACAGGTTCAGAGATTTCAGATTTAGAATAGGTCTTACCGAGCCGTCCGGCTTCGGTACCACAAATAGCGTGGAGTAATACCCCTTTCCCTGTTGTAGAAGGGGTACCTTGATTATCACCTGCTGAGAATACAGCTTGTGAATGGCTTCCAATACCGTCGCCCTGTCTGAGGGAGACGTTGGCAAAGCAGATTTCAGGAACCGGCGAGGGGGAGACTTCTCGAATTCCAACCTGTAACCCTGAGATACTACCTGCAGGATCCAGGGGTCCACCTGCGAGTGAGCCCACTGTGCGCTGAAATTCTTGAGGCGACCCCCCACCGCCCCTGAGTCCGCTTGTAAGGTCCCAGCGTCATGCTGAGGCCTTTGCAGAAGCCGGGGAGGACTTCTGCTCCTGGGAAGGGGCTGCTTGCTGCAGTCTCTTACCCTTTCCTTTGCCTCGGGGCAAATATGAATGTCCTTTTGCTCGCTTGTTCTTATAGGAACGAAAAGGACTGAGGCTGAAAAGACTGCGTCTTTTTCTGCTGGGAGGGGACTTGAGGTAAAAAGGTGGACTTCCCGGCTGTTGCCGTGGCTACCAAATCCGATAGACCGACCCCAAATAATTCCTCCCCTTTATACGGCAATACTTCCATATGCCGTTTGGAATCCGCATCGCCTGACCACTGTCGTGTCCATAGACTTCTTCTGGCAGATATGGACATCGCACTTACTCTTGATGCCAGAGTGCAGATATCCCTCTGTGCATCTCGCATATAAAGGAATGCATCCTTTAATTGCTCTATAGTCAATAAAATACTGTCCCTATCCAGGGTATCAATATTTTCAGTCAGGGAATCCGACCAAGCCACCCCAGCACTGCACATCCAGGCTGAGGCGATTGCTGGTCGCAGTATAACACCAGTATGTGTGTATATACTTTTTAGAGTATTTTCCAGCCTCCTATCAGCTGGATCCTTGAGGGCGGCCGTATCAGGAGACGGTAACGCCACTTGTTTGGATAAACGTGTGAGCGCCTTGTCCACCCTAGGGGGTGTTTCCCAGCGCGCCCTAACCTCTGGCGGGAAAGGGTATAACGCCAATAACTTCTTTGAAATTAGCAGTTTTTTATCAGGGGTAACCCACGCTTCATCACACACGTCATTCAATTCCTCTGATTCAGGAAAAACTACAGGTAGTTTTTTCAGACCCCACATAATACCCCTTTTTGTGGTACTTGCAGTATCAGAGATATGCAAAGCCTCCTTCATTGCCGTGATCATATAACGTGTGGCCCTACTGGAAAATACGTTCGTTTCTTCACCGTCGACACTAGATTCGGTGTCCGTGTCTGGGTCTGTGTCGACCGACTGAGGCAAAGGGCGTTTTACAGCCCCTGACGGTGTTTGAGATGCCTGTACAGGTACTAACTGGTTTGCCGGTCGTCTCATGTCGTCAACCGACTTTTGCAGCGTGCTGACATTATCACGTAATTCCATAAACAAAGCCATCCATTCCGGTGTCGACTCCCTAGGGGTGACATCACCATTACCGGCAATTGCTCCGCCTCCACACCAACATCGTCCTCATACATGTCGACACACACGTACCGACACACAGCAGACACACAGGGAATGGTCTGATAGAAGACAGGACCCCACTAGCCCTTTGGGGAGACAGAGGGAGAGTTTGCCAGCACACACCAAAGCGCTATAATTATATAGGAACAACCTTATATAAGTGTTGTTTCCTTATAGCTGCTTAAATATATATAATATCGCCAAAAAATGCCCCCCCTCTCTGTTTTTTACCCTGTTTCTGTAGTGCAGTGCAGGGGAGAGCCTGGGAGCCTTCCCAGCAGCGGAGCTGTGTAGGAAAATGGCGCTGTGTGCTGAGGAGATAGGCCCCGCCCCCTATTCCGGCGGGCTCTTCTCCCGGTTTTTCTGAGACCTGGCAGGGGTGAAATACATCCATATAGCCTCATGGACTATATGTGATGTATTCTTTTTAGCCAGAAAGGTATTAACATTGCTGCCCAGGGCGCCCCCCCCAGCGCCCTGCACCCTCAGTGACCGCCGGTGTGGAGTGTGCCTGAGCGCAATGGCGCACAGCTGCAGTGCTGTGCACTACCTCATGAAGACTGAAAAGCCTTCAGCCGCCGGTTTCTGGACCTCTTCTTACTTCGGCATCTGCAAGGGGGTCGGCGGCGCGGCTCCGGTGACCCATCCAGGCTGTACCTGTGATCGTCCCTCTGGAGCTAGTGTCCAGTAGCCTAAGAAGCAAATCCATCCTGCACGCAGGTGAGTTCACTTCTTCTCCCCTAGGTCCCTCGTTGCAGTGAGCCTGTTGCCAGCAGGACTCACTGAAAATAATAAAACTATCAAAACTTTTACTCTAAGCAGCTCTTTATGAGAGCCACCTAGATTGCACCCTGCTCGGACGGGCACAAAAACCTAACTGAGGCTTGGAGGAGGGTCATTGGGGGAGGAGCCAGTACACACCACCTAGTGGTCAAACTTTTAAATTTTGTGCCCTGTCTCCTGCGGAGCCGCTATTCCCCATGGTCCTGACGGAGTCCCCAGCATCCACTAGGACGTCAGAGAAATAATTTTAGATTCAAATTTGCTCAATCACCCGGTATGATGTTCACTGTAAAGGGCCACATACACTAGAACGAGAACGCCCGATTTTGGGCATTCGGCCTGATATATTGGATGAAATCGGGCATTTTGGAGGTGTTCCGATCTGATGCACGTTCCCGTGAGCATCGGATCGGATCCTCCAGATTGAATGTGCTGCACATTCAATCAGGTCCGACCTGGGGGGAACGGCTGGGATCGCCCAAGATACATCGTAACCTGTCCTTTTGCATACGATGCATCTTAGCCGATCCTGCCACCCCGGGAGGCTGCCGAGGTGATCGCCTGCGACATGTGGTCGCATAAGTGTATGGAGCCCTTAAGACCTGCAGTCTCAGACCCACTGGAAAATGCAATTACGCCGTATTGCAAAATAAAATAAATATGAATACAGAAAAGAACATCCACATTAGTGATACATGACAACCATTCTTAAATGGGCATAAGCAAAGTTTATCACAGTTAGATAACCTCTGAACAGATAATATAGCACATTGATTTTTCACAAGCAAATCATGTATTCGCATAACAATTTACATGTCTATAAAGGAAACATTTGACAGTCAGTTTCTGAAGGCATTTAAATGTGATAAATCAGGTGAACATATCACATGACTGATTCATATAAATGCAGTGTGCCAAATGCAAAATAAAAAAAAATATATTATATATATATATATATATAAAAAGAAGAAGCAAAGTGCAGCCAAAAATGAGTGCTGGTCTACGGGTGTTAGTAACAGCAAGGCCAGGCTTCCACAATACAAAGGAAGTGTGATTAGTAGTGGAGGAAAAATAGCAACAGCTACAACAGGCATAAGAATATACACAATTATGCAATACATGGTCGTTAAGAATTTATTCCGGCAACCGTGCACCTTGTTGGGGCAGTTTCATTGAAACGTTAGAAATAAATCCTACAGCCAGCTGAGCATCTCCTCTTTATACTTCTGTGGATCTATGAAAGGTTTGTCAATAGATCGAATCATAAGTTCACCACAATAGGGACACTCAGCTGCTAATATGTCATCAATATCTGCCTTAATCTGTTCACGACTCTGTTGCCCCTTTCCCAGACTTAAGTTATCTTCATCCTTCGTGTGGGAGCGGCTTTTAGAAGGCTGGACTGCGGCTCCGAGCTTCTTCTGCAGGTCATCCAGTTTCAATTGCCTGTAAGCAGGGAGATTTGGGACAACAGTCTGCATGAGACAGTCATAATGGAACATGTGACCGCAAAGGAAGAGATAAAAGGGACGATTCAGAAGCGGGAAGTCACAGGCAGTGCACTTATCTTGTGGTTCCACTGAGCCATACTTATTTCTCATCTCCTGCATGTCTTCCCGTATGCGCTTGGCACTTAATGTGGCATCTTCCATTTCTTGCTTCAGCTCCTCAATATGCTGGTTGTAAGCTTGCAGAGAGCTACAGATGGCTTCCTTAAAGTGGTCGATGGTCACAAAGTCAGGGAAGAACGGAAGAATATCTTCGATTTTAAGAAGATTACAACTGGACAGGCAAACCATAGCCTTCTTCACATCCTTCTCTTCCTGTACCACGTGCCGAGCTATCTTCAACCACAGCTTCTTCTTCAGTTCCTCATCATCAGCTGGAAGATCTGCACAAGACTTTGCCAGATCCACATCAACCTATGCAACAATAAAAGAAAATAAAGCCTGTCTTTATTCAAAAAACAAAAAAATCAGCAGCAAAAAGTTCACTCAAGTGCAAAATATAGCAGTATTTCATTACTCTTAAGGTGCATACACACTTGCCGAGAAAGTAAACAATGTTGCTCATTCTCACCCTTCCTGAGAGACAATGTACTATTTTAGCCAGTTTGTATGCCGCCGCCGATGAGCGATGCACAACCCCGCAGGTCGTTAACAACCCTTGCTGTTGGCCGTGCATGCAGCTCAATTTGGACTGTCATCCAAAACCTGCATGAACGGCCCGGCCGCGGCGTGACGTCACTGAGCGATATCGTTTGCATATCGCTCAGTGTGTATGCACTGCCGCCGACCACCCCCGCAGGGAAGGGAACACACTAGGCGAAGTCGCTCATAGAACACATAGCCTAGTGCAGGGGTGGCCAACCAGTCAGACACAAAGAGCAAAAAAATCTTGTTAGGCATGTCAAAGAGCCGACATCAAGCCACAGGCGCACATGCAAAAATGGGGTGTGGCCTTGTGTCTGCTAGGCCACGCCTTTGGTATAAAATACATTTAAAAAGCCAGATCCACATAAAATACATTTTTAAAGCCAGATCCAACATAAAATAAATTTAAAGAGCCACTTCCACATACCCTACTGTGTCACTTCAGCCAGCTACCTCATGTGTCACTCCTGCTAGCACACTCCTACAGTATTGTCACTACAGCCAGCTCCCCCATGATTCACTCCTGCCAGCACTCTCCTGTGTCTCTCCTGCCAGGACCCTCATGTGTCACTACAGCCCCTCTGAAAATACACCTCGTGCCATTGCAGCAGCCCCTTATGTGTCCTCTGTTTGCCAGTGGGTGTCTCACCTCTAGTATCTGGCTCTCTCAGTTCTCAGTCTCCGTAGTGCTGCTGCTGCTGCCTGTCTGGCTGGAGTGCAGCAGTTTCCAGATCTGTTGTGGTCACGTGACTTCGAGTGTCGGGAGCCACATTTGAATAAAGAAAGAGCCACATGAGGCTCAAGAGCCACAGGTTGGCCACCGCTGGCCTAGTGTATACCCACCTTTAGTCTTCTCGTAAGTGAAACACATAAATTAACAAAACTGGACAGGTCAATAACACCATCACAAACAAGAATCCTATATGATAAAAACCTAACTCTGCTCCTCCCCTCTATGGGGGGGGGGGGGGGGGGGGGGGGGGGGGATTCAAGTGTGTTGCGCGCTGATGGCCACTAGATGGCGCCCGACTGAGCAATTCTCACGTTGCTCTGTTCGGGCGCACACAGCCGCAGGCGCCGACATTACTGGTATGTTGTTCCGTCATTTTCACGGGCTGGTAACTAGTCAAATATATGTACACTGTGGTATCTAAGATCAAATCTTAAGGCAGCAAAAAGTAAAATAAAAAAGGGAGAATGATCGTTTTCTATGACCATTATGGTTTCCCTTAATGAGTAGGACAGTTACATGAATGTCTAAAGAAGGTATATTTAGCCATATGTTAAAAATGTGAGCAGTATCGCACAACACATTAGCTTGACACTAGATATTAGACCTACCTTTAAAGCTAGATCCACCGCTTCTTCATACAGCTCCATAACCTTGTAGACATGGACACAGGCATGATGGTGCTCATGTTCTGCACACAGACGCAGAGCATATTTTAGGTCATAATGGATTCTATTGGGGTTGGTGCCAGCCTTTTCTAAGTATAAGAGGAGGCGGTCTGGCCGAAACTGTGCATACAGTGACAATAAGTAGTTGTGAATAGCCTGTTCGGTTTCCTTGAGTTCATACACACAGAATTCCATGTATCGAATGGCCTCATTGATCTGAGTGCATGCGCTCTGACTGTAATTAACGAGAGCAGGAATAAGGTTCTTTGGGTCCAGTTTTTTCCCCATTTGGACCCAAGAGTCTACAACCTTTTTCGGTATGTGCTGCATCAGGACTGGAGAGAACTTGTAAAAAAGCCTCTTATCTTTGTGCTTTGATAAGACATTGAGGGCTTCATCGTAATCATCATTCTGGCAGTGATGCGATACTACTCGTTCATAGTCTTCCATCAGGACAGCAAAATACACCATGTGCTCTGTGTCCCCATGACTGGCCAAGAGATCGTATATGGAGGCACGGTTATTACTGAGGCATTCTTTATTTATCTTGCTGCTGAGAAAAGCTCGGAACTCATTACGAGTCGTTAGATATATGCTTCTTTTTGATGTATCACTTTCTAAAATTCCAAGGCGATTAAGATACAACTCTGTTAACCAAGTGGTGAGTAAAGTGACTTGTATTTTCTCTGTAGGTTTCAGGTTGGACAGCTTTTTCAGGAGAAACTCCATCAGGGCTTCTTCCTGTTTTGCTTCAATAAATTTAAGTGCTATTTCTTCAAAGTAGTTTTGGGTGAGAGCATAACATTTAGCACTCTCTTTATACTTCTTGGTCTGGAAGCAGTGCTCGGCCTCCTTGGCCAACACCAAATCCATACATTCAGGACGATCTTTACAAAACTCTTTGGCCAAGTCAAATTTGCCCATGTTCATGTACATCTTCCAAACATCTCTTGGCTCACGATCAACGAGGTACCGGAAGACGGCTCTCTCCGTATGGATCCAGATCTGGCCTATAACTGGGTCTTTCACCATCCTTTTCAATGGGCCAAACTTTTCCGGAAAGATATCTTCAAATACTAACTGACCGTTTAATGTACAAATGGCCTTTACCCTGTCCGGTAGCAAAAGTAAAAAGTGGAACTGAGTAAGCACAATGGATATTGGTTTTTCATTGGATGGGTATTCCCAAACCTGGACATCGGTAAGACCAGAATCTGGCCTAGAGAAGTCTAAGTTGCCATAAAGCACGCCATTCCCCATCATCCAAGCAAAGGACATTGGAGCGGTGCGAAGCTTTTGAGTGTAGAAAGCTATTTCACTATAGCCAAGATCATCTGGAAACTCTCGGATACTTGGGGGGTCATCTGCAGAATGGCTGAACAGTGGTGCAAAGCCTTGTTGCTCTGCTCCTTCTGTTAATTTAGCAGCAAATTGGAAGAGTCTTTTCCTTGTGGTTGCAATGACACAAAAACGATTCTCGTACCCACAATCTATTTCCAAACAGCATACTGGTGCAGGTCCTGTCTCTTCCTCCAAGGTGTAAAGGTAACGAAAATACTGGTCTGGATTTGTTCCAAAAAGACCACCTTCACTGGTGGAGATTTCTGCTTCATATATTTGACCCTGTTCAGTGCCTACTAAAATAGGACCGGTGGTGGTGTCATTCTTTTGGAACTTGTTCCATCCGATACTTTCGATCATGTGGCCCTTCCATCGAGAAAGAGGTCTCACTCTCTGGGCATTTCGATTGAGATAAAGGCACTCGCTAGTGTTCAGAGCGATCAGAAGATGTGATCCTAAAAGAAATAAAAATGACACTCGCTTATAATGAAGTAATTCAAATATCAAAACTACTAAGTAGACCGAGGGTGAAATTCAATCGTGTCTGAAATTTTCACCCCAAACAAACAAAAAATCCTATTTTAATCCGAAAACACATAGGATCTGGGATAACTTGATCCATGTATTTTCGTGGCTATGATTCCGAAAACGGGTCATTTATTGGGGATTTGATTTTCCACCTTTCCGGGCAATTGTAAAAAAAATCCACAATAGTGCCAGCTGTCAGGGGTAATTGGATAGCCTCCAGGAGATCAGTTAGCCGTGGTATTTGAATCACCCCCCCCCCCAAATATAAAAAGGAGGTATTGTAACATTTAACATTAAAATAAACAAAATAAATAATAAAATAAGTCACACATATAGGAAATCAGATATGCACCCAAACTAATTCAGACTTCTGGATGCAAAATTTTAAATGAGCACAGACCACTACAGTTAGCATAATTATGTATGGAAGACACAGGTGAGAGGGCCCTGCTCGCCTTATCTTACAAACTCTGCAGTAAGTGCTATGGGTGAACACTATGGGAGAAGCTGGGAGGTTTGGATGTAGGTCTAAAGGCCCATACACACTAGAAGATTTTTTCCATAGAGTTGAGCAATAATGATGGTTGTGAATGATCAAATCGTTAAGATCATTAAATCGTTCAAGTACGCAGCAAATGATGAACGATGCGTACACTCGTGGTCGTTGGACGCAGGTTGTCAGTCGTCCATGCGTGCAGCTTAATCCCCTCAATCCCAGCAGAACAGATAGTTCGTAATTCAGATTGTTTGTAAGAAAAAGCTGTGTGAATACCTATAGGGGGTCATTCCGAGCTGACCGTAGCTGTGCTAAATTTAGCACAGCTACGATCAGGCCCTCAGATCCCCCCTTCCCCCGCAGAAGTGCAAAAGCATCGCACAGCGGCGATGCTTTTGCATTTCAGGAGTACCTCCCGGCCAGCGTAGCTCCTGCAGCTGGCCAGGAGAACCTCTTTGCTGCCCGAGTCGCAGCGGCTGCGTGTGACGTCAAGCAGCCACCGCAGCCCACCCCCTCAACGGTCCGGCCACGCCTGCGTTGGCCGGACCGCTTCCCCTAAACAGCGGCTTAAAGCCGCCGTCCAGCCCCCTGCAGCCCAGCAACTGCCTCTGCCTGTCAATCAGGCAGAGGCGATCGCTAGGCAATGACTGTCGAATGCGCAGTACTGACCCGATCGCACCACTGTAATAAACTGCAGCATGCAATAGGGTCAGAATAACCCCCCCTCCCTCTCATCGTTTGTCAGGGACTCAAGGGAAATCGCTCAGCTTCCAAATTGTTCATCTTACAAGTCCTCTAGTGTGTATGGGCGTTTACAGCGTGGAAGGCAAGATGTAACAAAAACACACTCACATAAAAAGGTAGAGAATAGGCATCTTCTCTGACAAGGAGGAAGTAGGTTGGCCGTTTTAAGTGCGATATAAATTATAACTTTAAAAGCCATTACAATTGGATATATAACTGAGAAACAGCTTCTACTCTCCCTAGGAGAGCAACCGCCTTCACAAGATGCCATCGAGGGCCAAACGGTCATTTGGGGGCTTTCTACACATGACCTGCGGCCTTCCACCTATTCACTCTAGGCACAGCCGAGTTCTAAGGGTCTACTTCCTGCCATTATTTGCATCCTGTCCCTTAAAACAATAAGACAAGTTTTCTCAACTAAATAACTTTACTGCCACCGTCTACATTTTTATCTTCCGTATCAGTTTCCCAACATTGGCACACCACCTTCTCATGAGCTGAGTTTCCATTGAACAGCCACTGCCTTGTACCTACATCATATCTTAAGAAATCTTTTTTTGGGCCACTAAAGGGGGGTACACAAGGAGCAATGTTCAGCTAATTTCTAAGCAATCTGGCTAGATTGCTTAGAAATTAGCTGAACATCGCTCCATGTGTAGAGGTGTCGGCGACAGCAATACGCGGTCCCATGCGTCGCTATTGCCGGTGCTAGATTGGCCTGCATGCAGACCGCTCAGCGCACATCTCTGGGGAAATCTCCCCGTCAGTACGGCCCTTTACAGAATAAATGTGCAGTTACTTCCTGTGGCTGTCTAGACCCCAACCTCTTTTTTTCACACGGAAACACTGGGCCTCCACGAAGTGTAATCATCTCACTACATCCATCCATCACAGGCCCTGTAAACCTCCACAATCTTACATAGGTTGCATAAACTATATGCGGATTAACATGGGTTTAGCAACATTTGAATAGCTCCCTGCGGGTGCACGGACCCGCAATAACAATTGAATCCCCCCCCCCGCCCCATATGTCATTGTGGACATGAGTGCATTACAGTGGTCACATAAACATACAGACATATAAACATATGTAAAAATGAAGAAAAAAAAATCTCAATATATTGTATTGAAATAAAACGCAACAAAAAAATATTACCTGTGGGATCCAAAAAGATCTTGTGTACTTTGAAATCATCTTTACGACCGAGTTCCACCTGGTTTGGCTGGTCAGCTTTTATCAAATCGATCCTGCAGGGTTAATAATTATATGGCGAGAAAAGTGTGAACAATGAAATGCATTATGTTATCAACAGAAAACATGGGTTTAAAATACACTGCATTCACAAACCATGCAAAATATTTATACTATGTATGCATTTTACCCAGCGGTTCCCAAACTTTTTTGAATCACGGCGTCCTAGAGTATCAAACAAAACTTTTCACGGCACGTGAAGTGGAAGCTAAGCATTCCTTAGAACCACAATATTTCCAACACAAAAGCCAAAATGTTAAAAGTTATAGAAAGGCATTTGACTAATGGAAGAAACATATATAAACCAACCCATAGCTATAAGACATTGGTTACTAAACTCAGTCATCGAAAATCCCTACACACTTGCCGATGTTTCCGATTCGGACGATAGTAGATTTCAACGATTAACGACCATCGTCCAAATTGGCTTGCTATACAGAACGAGGGAAAACCAACGATGAATGACCGTGGGGACGCGCATCATTCATCGTTGGTGCATACACACTGAGCGATATAAACAATTTATCGTTCATTACTGAACGAGAACGTTAATATCGCCCACACATATCGGCAAGTGTGTAGGGCCCAATAACAGTCCAGGTTTTAAGGCTATCCACGCTCGAGCACAGATGGTTAAAAACACCGAGGTACCGGTGACCGAGGTACTAATTAAGCCACCTGTGCTCCATGGATAGCCTTAAAGCCCTGCACTGTTAGGGTGCCTTGAGGACCAGGTATGGGAACCACTATGTAATTCATCAGGCTTCATTCAGTTAATGTGCTTGTCATATTTCCTAATCTGTTACCCTGAAGAATGATGGTACCTCCGCAATCACTGCTATAAAGTGTTTGGGTCTGAGAAAAACCAGAGCAGAAGGAACACAAACTTACAGTAAAGGGCCCTACACATTGAGCGATCCGCTGCCGAGCTGCCCGACGGCGGATACGGGCGACCCGGCGGCGTGGGGGCAGTGACGGGGGGAGTGAAGTTTCTTCACTCCCCCCATCACCAAAGAAGTGCAGGCAAATACGGACTAGATCGTCCATATTGGCCTGCATGCACAGGCGACGGGGCACCAGCGATGAATGAGTGCGGGGCCGCGCATCGTTCATCGCTGGTGCCTCCATACTCAAAGATATGAACGGTATCTCGTTCATTAATGAACAAGATCGTTCATATCTTTGAGTATTATCGTCCAGTGTGTAGGGCCTATAAATTGCCAAAATCTGACCCACTGGTACAAAAAATCATGGACTTTTGATATGCTGGGTTGATAATGTCACAGGAGAATAGATCGTTTTTATCCTTAACTTCTGAATTACAGAAGGGTGTTCAGTTACTTCATACTTATGATCGCACCTATAGAAGAACTTTTTTGGTTCTGCTCCAGAACAGTCAGAGGGGTGAAATCAACTGAACGCAAGGTGCTGTTCTAGACTAGCAAGTTGTGTCCGCTGGCAACGCAAGTTTTCCCTCGCAACTTGCCAAGTCTGCACTACTGTATCTAGCAGATGTGTGCAGCTGGGCATTGCACCTATGCACGGGAGAACATCATGTTTAAATGTATTCCCCCCCCTAGAGAGAGACACTGCTCCACTGCCTGTCACAGCATTACCAACCATGCCTGGGAGAGATGATACAAATCTTGACACTTAGTAACCCAGTTTTGAACCCTCCTGAATAATGTTCTAATTATTTAGGGTATTCTTTTTCAATAGAGACAACATATGTTCTGGTAACAGGCAACAGAATAGCCTTTTGGACTTTACAACCTGTTTTCAGAGTCAAGTGGGGATCAGCCCGGACAACAATTCCTGATGCAGACATACACCATCCATGATTGGCTTTTTGTTTTTACACCGATTATTGTCTCGCATCATTATGCACCCAAAATTAAATCTGCCGCCCCACAGCAATCAATCACTGCCTCTGGAAACACAAATATGTTAGATCTTGTCCGCTCCTGTCACTTTATTTGCAAGATGAAGCAAAGGTGTGAGAGTAGGGGGGGGGGGGAACGTCTGAACACCAGGAAGCATTGGGACCGTCGCTCCAGCTTTGAATGACAGAAAAAGAACAAACGTGTGCTGCCAGGCACAAGTATAAAACCCAATAATATTCCCTTTGTTTGGGTAAATGCGAGAGGCTCGTAACCCTCTCTACTTCCTGTCTGCAAAGCCCCCCATACACACCAGAAAGACCCTCAGGCCAGCGCACACGATATCGGGGCGATACGTCTTTATTGAAAGTGCAAATCGTTTACATTTCACTAATGATGCCGATCCATTGCGCAGTCCCGCAGGTCGTGTGCTTGATCCTCTGATCTTATGTGCTGTACATAAGATCAGGTGATCTGGGTAGCGGTGATTCACAGGTTGTACAATAGATCGTTAGATACTTTTGCTGACCTAACGATCTATCATACTCCTGGATCTGCCTTGGAGATGCCAGGAGAGCTGCGGGAGAAATCGTAAGGACGCTGGTCATCCTAACGTATGGCCGCCTTAAGAGGCGAACAGAGACAACCTCCTGATTGCAGTGTGTCATGGAGGTCCAACAGAAAATGAAAGTGTAGCTACTGACATACCTGAGAATTGCTTCCTTTCCCAAACTCATGCATAGTTGGTTACTACACACCACCAAGCTGTTAATGTTCTCTGGCGGTGTTAAGTCGATCCTCTGTTTTTTAAAAATAGGCGTCTCCTTCTCTAGGCGGGCATTTACGTATCCTAAAAAAAAAAAAAAAAAAAAAAAAGAGAAGAAGAAAACAGACCAGATGAGAGAAAAAAAATAGATGAGTAAAGACTAACAAAATCTTGTACGGTTTTCATACACTTATTCACTTGAGCATTTTTAACATTTTATTTTACATGGTGGAATCCAAATAAATATGTTCAGAAATTTTTCATATCAACTAAGAAAAACTTATGGAAATAGCACCACAGTCTATTGCAGGCTGCAGAAGGTATTCCTATAAGATTTGTCTATATCTTGCACTGTTCATATTACCCATTATTTATGCATAGTCTCCAGATCCTGAAGGGGCATACGTATAAAAATATGCTCCTACTACCACGCCTCTCTACGGGTGATATAGTGTTAGAAGCGTGTGCCTAATAGGCCCTACACACTGGTCGATCTGACTGAAAGATATGAACGATCTCGTTCATTAATGAACGAGATACCGTTCATATCTTTCAGTGTGGAGGCACCAGCGATGAACGATGCGCGGCCCCGCGCTCGTTCATCGCTGGTGCCCCGTCGGCTGTGCATGCAGGCCAATATGGACGATCTCATCCATATTTGCCTGCACTTCTATGGAGCCGAGTGATGGGGGGAGTGAAGGAACTTCACTCCCCCCCGTCGCCGAGTCGTCCGTATCCACTGTCGGGCAGCTCGGCGGCAGATCATTAAATGTCTAGGGCCCTTTACTCAAAGACAACCCAATCTTGGTCACATCAGACCACAGGATGGGATGCGGTGTCTCTCCCCTCCTCTATCGGGACTCCTGTGCACTACTAAGCACAACCCCAGTTGAAGACGCATGTGCTGCAGCCATTGCCTATGAGCTACAACGTGCTATCTCCATTTTTAAATGGCATTAGGTGCTGGAGCTAAACTCCCAAATGCTTAGCATTGGTAAATGTGACAGCTTTGCAGCCCCCATAGAAACCCTTGGGGACTGTGGTCAAAAATGGAAGGACAGATACCTGTTGCAGTACCTCCATGGTACATTCAGGTGGCTGACCTAAGGGTACTAGGCAATAGCTAAGAGCAACACATCCAGCTCATATATGCATACCTGACCCTCTCCATGAGGGAGAAAATGCTCTGTTCCTGGACTTTCCTGGTAATGTATGATTGCCGTCACCTGTGGTGAGCTAGTTAATTGATAAGAAAGGTGTTTCACCACAGGTGATGGCAATCATACATTACCGGGAAAGTCCAGGAACAGAGCATTTTCTCCCTCATGGAGAGGGTCAGGTAGGCAAGTTTGATCCAGCTTCCCCAGCCATACCCGCCTTACTGCACTCACTACGTCTCTGTACAGTCCTAGTGCCACTACCAACATGCACGCAGCCGTCCCATGTCAGTATGGAGCGCCTCACCAGAGAGCGGTATCCCCGGCGCCCGGGTCTGGCTGGGGAAGTGTACCCGGGACAGGGAGTCCTCGTATTCCTCTAGGATGGAGGCCATGGCCTGCGCCTTCCCGACAGCAGACTCTGCCTTTCAGCAGAACCAACAACTTCCGGTCTCCTGCTAGGTCATGTGACGGCGACACTGTGTCACCTGACCTAGCCGTACGGACCGTCCGTGTCACGTGACAGCAGCGAAAAATCCGTAGTACATGAATGTGTCCCACCCGGCGCTGTGTTAATTACAAACGTATCTCTTCGGTTGAAATAATGCAACACATACACAATTACACATAGGTTTTTGCATCCACCTAATCCCTAGCAGGCCAGGAGAACAGGCTTCGGATGTAAAAGCACGGCTTGAGTAGGTGTCGGTTGCACTGGTGGCGGCCATTTTCCCGGAGATCAGAATTCATCATCAGATGTTCGCCGGGTTTGGGCAAGCAGTAGATAGTCCAAGTGGGTTAGTTGCCCACAGCAAACACTCAGCTTATAGCTATGTTTTATAAATGAAACAAAGAACAGCTAGTTACAGCTAGTGTTGGATTGGCCCACAGAGGTACAGGGGAAACCACTGGTGGGCCCCACTGCCTAGGGGGCCCACCTACCCCTCTAGGGATCAAGGTTCCAGACTGCGTTTGAATGATACATTATTACATGTGTTACCTTATACTGCACAGGACTATGGTGTATTTTCTACAGTGCATTGCTGTTATTAATGTGGTACATTATCATGCATGCACTAGCAGTATTTACTAAATAAATATATCGGGGCACAGACCATGCACTCTCTAATGGTTAGCCGAGCCTCTGTGGAGGCTGGACACACCCCCTCTGGAGAATGGCTACACCCCTAAACATGGGCCCCTGCCTCTGCATTCCCCCGGTGGGCTCTTCGTGTCGTGCCCCAGTCCGACACTGCATACGTACTGTCACACACAAAACACATACAGTACATATGATATACAGTACAATCACACATGCAGTATATACATATAGTTACACACATGAACACGTATATACAGTCACATACATACATACATAGTTACACACTTATTCACATACATACAGAGCGGTGTACATGCCCCCACTGTGACGATAACGGGAGGCATGGCAGGAGGTTGCAGCATTGCATTGGCTGTGCCGCGCAGAAGTATGCCACATCTGCAAAATTCAAACTTGAAAGGTGTGGTATTAGAATCAGTAATGTTACATTAAACTAGAACAACAGACCCTATGGATCAGAGACTATATGACCCAGCTACTGAATGCGTTAGATTGATAACTTTAGTATTAGGAGCTTCAGCGGAAGGCTCCTGGTTTTTACACAATCCTCCCGCTGCCCCGCAAAACCTACGGGTACTCCCGGTTTTCTGTGTTGCCTCCCGATTATACGAACTGCGCATGCGCGAGTTCGACATGCTAGGGGGCGGGACCTGCATGGCGACATCGTGAAGTGGACATCATGTTATTTAAATGACAGCCGCTACCGTTACCCATAACTGCGGTAGCCTACATTAAAATAACCTGACACCCACATTATGACATCATCTGCAACAATAAAGCCTTTTTCCCCTCACCTCAGAGTGGAATGCATTAAAGGAACACTGTGGTAAAAACCCAGTTGTCTGGGTTTTTACAGCATTTCCCTTATGTGCTAAGCCCTCTATCCCCACGCTTCCTATAGAATCCTAATGGGTTTCTTTCCTCACTGTGCTGTGAGACGGATCCAGTTGGATCCCTCCCAGCATTCCCATACCTCCCAACTGTCCCGATTTTCGTGGGACAGTCCTGTTTTTTGGGGACTGCCCCGCTGTCCCACCCGCGGGCCGCAGTGTCCCGCGGTGGGGACAGTTGGGAGGCTCATGCTCTCGCTGCCCTGCTTAGCAGAGCAGCGGTGAATAGATGCTGTGCGCATGCGCACAGCGTCTATTCACTGGATTCAGAGGGAGAGGGGGCATGCCAGCGGCTCACAGAGCACTGGGCATGCCCCCTCAGTGATGAAAACGGGGCGTGGATCGCTAGCGTGGGTCCTCCGTGACGCCACGCCCCCTTTTCTTAGACCCCCACCCCTTTTCGGCAACAAGCGCGTCTTCGCCGCTCATATGTCCCTCTTTGTAGAAATGAAAAGTTGGGAGGTATGCATTCCCCACGGCTATATCACATACGCAACCTGACTCCTGGGGCCGATACCCGGAAGTCCAGTGACCGGCACTCTTCGCAAAGGACAGCTCTTATTGAAAGAGCTGTCCTTTGTAGTACTAATCACATATGTTAGTGCATATGCAATTAGTACCGTCTTTTAGTGCATCCCGCCCCTGGCACCTGGCACACATAGCCACTGTAATACATTGGGGTGGAAGTGGTATCAGTGCACATAATATGCACTGATACCACTTCCTCCCATATTGCCGGGTCATACTTCTACCCCACAGTGTCCACTGCCACCAAAGAGTCTCTGGCACAGCATAAGGGGCAGCATATATTTATATACACCAACAATTGCACCCTCACTTATCCCCACTACATCCAGCATGGGGTCCATATTGGGGGTTATTAAGGGTCTCAGTTATAAAAGTGTGGTGTCACATTGTATGTATGTATGTATATATATTATATATATTTATTCATAAATGTGTTGTTTAGCGGTCACTAAAATGCTTTCCATATTGCCTGGTGGGCACAAAAGTACTCTCAGTATTGTATGGTAGTCACTAAAATGCTCTAGGTATTGTATGGTGGTCATTAAACTGCTCTCAGTATTGTATTGTTTGGTAGTTACTAAAATACTCTTCATATTATCTGACAGCCACTAACATGGTCTCCATAATGTCTGGTGGTCATTAAAATGCTCTCAGTATTGTCTGGTGGTCACTAAAATGCTCTCAGTATTGTCTGGTGGTCACTAAAATGCTCTCAGTATTGTCTGGTGGTCATTAAAATGCTCTCAGTATTGTCTGGTGGTCACTAAAATGCTCTCCATATTGTCTTGTGGTCTCTAAAATGCTCTCCGTATTGTCTGGTGGTCACTAAAATGTTCTCCGTATTGTCTGGTGGTCACTAAAATGTTCTCTGTATTGTCTGGTGGTCACTAAAATGTTCTCCGTATTGTCTTGTGGTCACTAAAATGCTCTCAGTATTGTCTGGTGGTCACTAAAATGCTCTCCGTATTGTCTTGTGGTCACTAAAATGCTCTCCGTATTGTCTGGTGGTCACTAAAATGTTCTCCGTATTGTCTGGTGGTCACTAAAATGTTCTCTGTATTGTCTGATGGTCACTAAAATGTTCTCCGTATTGTCTTGTGGTCACCAAAATGCTCTCATTACTGTCTGGCAGTCACTAAAATGCTCTCCATATTGTCTGGTGGTCACTAAAATGCTCTCCGTATTGACTGGCGGTCACTAAAATGCTCTCTGTATTATCTGGTGGTCACTAAAATGCTCTCCGTTTTGTCTGGTGGTCACTAAAATGTTCTCGGTATTGTCCGGCAGTCACTAAAAGTCTCTCCATATTATCTGGTGATCACGGAAATGCTTTCCATATTGACTGGTGGTCACTAAAATGCTCTCCGTATTGTCTGCCAGTCAGTAAAATGAGTGGCAATAGATATGCACATAGGTGGAGCTAGACATGCCCTTTGGGCAGAACATGACTTGCCCCCTCAAAATGGCAATTCGCACAGTGCATTCTGCTAACACCTACAATCTCCCTGAAACTAGTTTTCAAAAGTAGGCAAGTATGCTTTACCCACTCATCTCTGTGGGTTCACTATGGTATGCCGGCGGTCGGGCTCCTGGCGACCAGCATACCGGCGCCGGGAGCCCGTCCTCCGGCTTACCGACAGTGTGGCGAGCGCAAATGAGCCCCTTACGAGCTCGCTGCGCTCGCCACGCTACGGGCGCATACTGAGCCTCATGCTTAGACACAATGCATCAGCAGCTTTGCCCTGGCAGCAGTACCCTCCAGACACACGTTTATAGCAGCATGTGCTTGTAGAGGAACATCACATCGCTGATGTGTGATTGGAGGGGTAGAGGTGTTGGCGGAAGATGGGGTGGCTGTTACTAGGGGTTGGGTATGAAATTCCGGTGACCGGGACTTCGGCCGCCTGAATGCCGGCAGTGGGGTGAGCCCTAGAAAGCCCTTTACAGGCTCGCTGCACTCGCTACAGGTTCTGTTCTCACTGTATGGGTGTCGTGGACACCCACTTACCCATAGAGTGGCCATACAAGAGCCCAATGCATATGCTTTCCCATATATGAACTGGGCCCTTGTATGGCTCACCTCCCACAGTGTAACCATCGTAGTGCGCCCAACATCTGGTACACTTCTGGATGGGATGAAAAATACATGGACCTGACTGTTTTATTGGGACCCTACTCTGAGTGTTCGGATGCTGCCATCACCACTTTTTGTGTCATCTCTTCTAGGGGTAGATTATTCCGCCCAGGGTAATCCTACGTAGCGCGCCCAAGATGGCTGCCTCACCTTGTATTTGTGAGGGTAGAATATACAACCCGTAGAAGTTATTACCCAAAATGCCTACACCAATCCTACAGTACTGCTTACTGTGCACTCTAGGTTTTCTTTTATGTCTGTGTAGCTTGTCTATTGCTGCTTTACTTAAATCTTCTGTATATGTGCATTGTTTTGATATCTGTAAAGTGCCTTGAGTCCTGTTGGAGAAAGAGTGCTATATAAATAAAATTATTATTATTTTCTCTGACGTCCTAAGTGGATGCTGGGGACTCCGTCAGGACCATGGGGAATAGCGGCTCCGCAGGAGACAGGGCACAAAAGTAAAAGCTTTAGGATCAGGTGGTGTGCACTGGCTCCTCCCCCTATGACCCTCCTCCAAGCCTCAGTTAGATCTTTGTGCCCGGCCGAGAAGGGTGCAATCTAGGTGGCTCTCCTAAAGAGCTGCTTAGAGTAAAAGTTTTGTTAGGTTTTTTATTTTCAGTGAGTCCTGCTGGCAACAGGCTCACTGCATCGAGGGACTTAGGGGAGAAGAAGTGAACTCACCTGCGTGCAGGATGGATTGGCTTCTTAGGCTACTGGACACTAGCTCCAGAGGGACGATCACAGGTACAGCCTGGATGGGTCACCGGAGCCGCGCCGCCGACCCCCTTGCAGATGCTGAAGAGAGAAGAGGTCCAAAAATCGGCGGCTGAAGACTTCCCAGTCTTCTTAAGGTAGCGCACAGCACTGCAGCTGTGCGCCATTGCTCTCAGCACACTTCACACCAACGGTCACTGAGGGTGCAGGGCGCTGGGGGGGGCGCCCTGAGCAGCAATGAAAGTACCTATGCTGGCTAAAAATACATCACATATAGCCCCTGGGGCTATATGGATGTATTTAACCCCTGCCAGGTTGTCAGAAAAACGGGAGAAGAAGCCCGCCGAAAAGGGGGCGGGGCCTATTCTCCTCAGCACACAGCGCCATTTTCCCTCACAGAACTGCTGGTGGGAAGGCTCCCAGGCTCTCCCCTGCACTGCACTACAGAAACAGGGTTAAAACAGAGAGGGGGGGGCATTTTTGTGGCGATATTATTACATATTAAGATGCTATAAGGGAAAACACTTATATAAGGTTGTCCCTGTAAAATTATAGCGTTTTGGTGTGTGCTGGCAAACTCTCCCTCTGTCTCCCCAAAGGGCTAGTGGGGTCCTGTCCTCTATCAGAGCATTCCCTGTGTGTGTGCTGTGTGTCGGTACGTGTGTGTCGACATGTATGAGGACGATGTTGGTGAGGAGGCGGAGCAATTGCCTGTAATGGTGATGTCACTCTCTAGGGAGTCGACACCGGAATGGATGGCTTATTTAGGGAATTACGTGATAATGTCAACAAGCTGCAAGGTCGGTTGACGACATGAGACGGCCGGCAAACCAATTAGTACCTGTCCAGGCGTCTCAAACACCGTCAGGGGCTTTAAAACGCCCATTACCTCAGTCGGTCGACACAGACACGGACACTGACTCCAGTGTCGACGGTGAAGAAACAAACGTATTTTCCATTAGGGCCACACGTTACATGTTAAGGGCAATGAAGGAGGTGTTACAAATTTCTGATACTACAAGTACCACAAAAAAGGGTATTATGTGGGGTGTGAAAAAACTACCTGTAGTTTTTCCTGAATCAGATAAATTAAATGAAGTGTGTGATGATGCGTGGGTCTCCCCTGATAGAAAATTAAAGGCGCTCACACGCTTATCAAAACAAGTGGCGTTACCGTCTCCAGATACGGCCGCCCTCAAGGAGCCAGCTAATAGGAGGCTGGAAAATATCCTAAAAAGTATATACACACATACTGGTGTTATACTGCGACCAGCGATCGCCTCAGCCTGGATGTGCAGCGCTGGGGTGGCTTGGTCAGATTCCCTGACTGAAAATATTGATACCCTTGACAGGGACAGTATTTTATTGACTATAGAGCATTTAAAGGATGCATTTCTATATATGCGAGATGCACAGAGGGATATTTGCACTCTGGCATCAAGAGTAAGTGCGATGTCCATGTCTGCCAGAAGAAGTTTATGGACACGACAGTGGTCAGGTGATGCAGATTCCAAACGGCAGTATTGCCGTATAAAGGGGAGGAGTTAATTGGGGTCGGTCCATCGGACCTGGTGGCCACGGCAACAGCTGGAAAATCCACCTTTTTACCCCAAGTCACATCTCAGCAGAAAAAGACACCGTCTTTTCAGCCTCAGTCCTTTCGTCCCCATAAGGGCAAGCGGGCAAAAGGCCAGTCATATCTGCCCAGGGGTAGAGGAACGGAAGAAGACTGCAGCAGGCAGCCCCTTCCCAGGAACAGAAGCCCTCCACCGCTTCTGCCAAGTCCTCAGCATGACGCTGGGGCCGTACAAGCGGACTCAGGTGCGGTGGGGGGGGTCGTCTCAAGTGGACCCCTGGATCCTACAAGTAGTATCCCAGGGGTACAGATTGGAAATTCGAGACGTCTCCCCCTCGCAGGTTCCTGAAATCTGCTTTACCAACGTCTCCCTCCGACAGGGAGGCAGTATTGGAAACAATTCACAAGCTGTATTCCCAGCAGGTGATAATCAAAGTACCCCTCCTACAACAAGGAAAGGGGTATTATTCCACACTATTTGTGGTACTGAAGCCAGACGGCTCGTTGAGATTTATTCTAAATCTGAAATCTTTGAACACTTACATACAAAGGTTCAAATCAAGATGGAGTCACTCAGAGCAGTGATAGCGAACCAGGAAGAAGGGGACTATATGGTGTCCCTGGACATCAAGGATGCTTACCTCCATGTCCCAAATTGCCCTTCTCACCAAGGGTACCTCAGGTTCGTGGTACAGAACTGTCACTATCAGTTTCAGACGCTGCCGTTTGGATTGTCCACGGCACCCCGGGTCTTTACCAAGGTAATGGCCGAAATGATGATTCTTCCTCAAAGAAAAGGCGTCTTAATTATCCCTTACTTGGACGATCTCCTGATAAGGGCAAGGTCCAGAGAACAGTTGGAGGTCGAAGTAGCACTATCTCAAGTAGTTCTACGACAGCACGGGTGGATTCTAAATATTCCAAAATCGCAGCTGATTCCGACGACACGTCTGCTGTTACTAGGGATGATTCTGGACACAGTCCAGAAAAAGGTGTTTCTCCCGGAGGAGAAAGCCTGGGAGTTATCCGAGCTAGTTAGGAACCTCCTAGAACCAGGCCAAGTGTCAGTGCATCAATGCACAAGAGTCCTGGGAAAAATGGTGGCTTCTTACGAAGCGATTCCATTCGGCAGATTTCACGAAAGAATTTTTCAGTGGGATCTGCTGGACGAATGGTCCGGATCGCATCTTCAGATGCATCAGCGGATAATCCTGTCTCCAAGGACAAGGGTGTCTCTTCTGTGGTGGCTGCAGAGTGCTCATCTACTAGAGGGCAGCAGATTCGGCATTCAGGACTGGGTCCTGGTGACCACGGATGCCAGCCTGAGAGGCTGGGGAGCAGTCACACAGGGAAGAAATTTCCAAGGAGTGTGGTCAAGTCTGGAGACTTCTCTCCACATAAATATACTGGAGCTAAGGGCAATTTACAATGCTCTGAGCCTAGGAAGACCTCTGCTTCAAACTCAACCGGTGCTGATCCAGTCGGACAACATCACGGCAGTCGCCCACGTAAACAGACAGGGCGACACAAGAAGCAGGAGGGCAATGGCAGAAGCTGCAAGGATTCTTCGCTGGGCGGAAAATCATGTGATAGCACTGTCAGCAGTGTTCATTCCGGGAGTGGACAACTGGGAAGCAGACTTCCTCAGCAGGCACGACCTCCACCCGGGAGAGTGGGGACTTCACACGGAAGTCTTCCACATGATTGTGAACCATTGGGAAAAACCAAAGGTGGACATGATGGCGTCCCGCCTGAACAAAAAACTGGACAGGTATTGCGCCAGGTCAAGAGACCCTCAGGCAATAGCTGTGGACGTTCTGGTAACACCGTGGGTGTACCAGTCGGTGTATGTGTTCCCTCCTCTGCTTCTCATACCTAAGGTACTGAGAATTATAAGACGTAGAGGAGTAAGAACTATACTCGTGGCTCCGGATTGGCCAGGAAGGACTTGGTACCCGGAACTTCAAGAGATGCTCACAGAGGACTCATGGCCTCTGCCGCTAAGAAGGGACTTGCTTCAGCAAGTACCATGTCTGTTCCAAGACTTACCGCGGCTGCGTTTGACGGCATGGCGGTTGAACGCCGGATCCTAAGGGAAAAAGGCATTCCGGAAGAGGTCATTCCTACCCTGGTCAAAGCCAGGAAGGAGGTGACCGCACAACATTATCACCACATGTGGCGAAAATATGTTGCGTGGTGTGAGGCCAGGAAGGCCCCACGAAGAAATTTCAACTCGGTCGATTCCTGCATTTCCTGCAAACAGGAGTGTCTATGGGCCTCAAATTGGGATCCATTAAGGTTCAAATTTCGGCCCTGTCGATTTTCTTCCAGAAAGAATTGGCTTCAGTTCCTGAAGCCCAGAAGTTTGTCAAGGGAGTACTGCATATACAACCCCCTTTTGTGCCTCCAGTGGCACTGTGGGATCTCAACGTAGTTCTGGGATTCCTCAAATCACATTGGTTTAAACCGCTCAAATCTGTGGATTTGAAATATCTCACATGGAAAGTGACCATGATGTTGGCCCTGGCCTCGGCCAGGCGAGTGTCAGAATTGGCGGCTTTGTCTCACAAAAGCCCATATCTGATTGTCCATTCGGACAGGGCAGAGCTGCGGACTCGTCCCCAGTTTCTCCCTAAGGTGGTGTCAGCGTTTCACCTGAACCAGCTTATTGTGCTACCTGCGGCTACTAGGGACTTGGAGGACTCCAAGTTGCTAGATGTTGTCAGGGCCCTGAAAATATATGTTTCCAGGACGGCTGGAGTCAGGAAAACTGACTTGCTGTTATCCTGTATGCACCCAACAAACTGGGTGCTTTTGCTTCTAAGCAGACGATTGCTAGTTGGATGTGTAGTACAATTCAGCTTGCACATTCTGTGGCAGGCCTGCCACAGCCAAAATATGTAAATGCCCATTCCACAAGGAAGGTGGGCTCATCTTGGGCGGCTGCCCGAGGGGTCTCGGCTTTACAACTTTGCCGAGCTGCTACTTGGTCAGGGGCACACCCTGGCTGAGGAGGACCTGGAGTTCTCTCACTCGGTGCTGCAGAGTCATCCGCACTCTCCCGCCCGTTTGGGAGCTTTGGTATAATCCCCATGGTCCTGACGGAGTCCCCAGCATCCACTTAGGACGTCAGAGAAAATAAGAATTTACTTACCGATAATTCTATTTCTCGTAGTCCGTAGTGGATGCTGGGCGCCCATCCCAAGTGCGGATTGTCTGCAATACTTGTACATAGTTATTGTTACAAAAATCGGGTTATTATTGTTGTGAGCCATCTTTTCAGAGGCTCCGCTGTTATCATGCTGTTAACTGGGTTCAGATCACAGGTTGTACAGTGTGATTGGTGTGGCTGGTATGAGTCTTACCCGGGATTCAAAATCCTTCCTTATTGTGTACGCTCGTCCGGGCACAGTATCCTAACTGAGGCTTGGAGGAGGGTCATAGGGGGAGGAGCCAGTGCACACCACCTGATCCTAAAGCTTTTACTTTTGTGCCCTGTCTCCTGCGGAGCCGCTATTCCCCATGGTCCTGACGGAGTCCCCAGCATCCACTACGGACTACGAGAAATAGAATTATCGGTAAGTAAATTCTTCTTCTTCTTATTATTATTATTATTATTATTATTATTATTATTATTATGATGTTTAGAAAGGTGCAATGGATAGATTTGTTTTATGCAATTTATTTTTAGTAAGTCATACACAAAATGTCCAGTAGATGTCACCCAACCCCAATTCATCCTCCTAATTAAATTGGTGCATAGCTTTCCGTTAAATCAAAATTATTTAACACAACAGTGTTAAAGAGTTTGGCCAAGTACGACCATTGGGGATCATTCCGAGTTGATCGTAGCTGTGCTAAATTTAGCACAGCTACGATCATCTTCCCTGACATGCGGGGGGACGCCCAGCACAGGGCTAGTCCGCCCCGCATGTCAGTCCGGAACCCCGCACAAATACAAAAGTATTGCACAGCGGCAATGCTTTTGTATTTGTGGAATAACTCCCGGTCAGCGCAGCTCCTGCGGCTGGTCGGGAGTTGATCGTCGCTGCCACAGGCCGCAGCGGCTGCGTGAGATGTCACGCTGCCGCCGCGGCCCGCCACCCCATCGGTCCGGCCACGCCTACGTTGGCCGGACCGCGCCCCCTAAACGACGGCTTAACGCCGCCGTCCAGCCCCCTCCCGCCCTGCAACCGCCTCTGCCTGTCAATCAGGCAGAGGCGATCGCTACTGAACGACGGACTTCGGCCGTGCGGCATGCGCCGGCGCACTGCGGCGCCACCGCATGCGCAATTCCGACCCGATCGCTGCGCTGCGATAAACTGCAACGAGCGATCGGGTCGGAATGACCCCCCATTGTCACCAAGCCTTTTCGACCAACTGCACTAAATCTGGCAACTCCTGTAAGTTATTGTAAATCATTTTATAGCTGAACACCAAATAATATAATCAAAGTCTAATGCAATCCAGCCTGACGTGTGTTGTCAAGTACTAGTTATTATTCAAATTAATATAATATTGTGCAAGTTTCTATGCTACCATGCTTTGTAAAATCTTTGAATTCATTCTAGGGTGGTCTATTAAGTAAGGTAACAAGACCTCTCACGTGTGTAATGGTGTCTATTTTACTCTCATTTCCCGCCAGGCCAGAGCAAGTAGACCACTGCTTCCCCTCACCGTCATTACACTGCGCCTCATTTCCGTCATAATGTCTCAACATCAGCTGTAATATGGCGGGGCTGTTTCTAGCCAATTTGGCTCCCAGTGCGAGATTTAAAAATGCGCCCCCCCATGACATAAAAAAAATGTGCCCCCCCACACACCTAGATAAAAAAAAAACTTGCGCGTGCACCCGAAAAGGGGGCGTGGCCTCATCTAAATGGGTGTGGCCTCATTTAAATGGACATGGCCTTGTCTGAAAAGACTACCTCACAATCCAGTTTTTGACCCTGCTCCAACAGATCACGACCACCGCAGAAAAAAAAAATTCTACCATATTAAGCCCCACACAGTAATGCCCCCTGCACCATATTATGCCACACACCGCAATGCCCTTGATACGTTAAATCCCCACACTACGGCAGGCAAGAGTCCCCATTTCACACATTACGGCAGGTGTCCCCATTTTACACAGAGAGAGAGAGAGAATTCTTACAGAGGCGATTACCGCTCTTCGGCCCGCCTCACCAGTCGCTCCTCGCGCCGGCCTTTCCCTCTTCCTGACTTGGATCCCCCTCTGTACTCCGCTCGGGGGGGGGGAAGGAGTTTAGCGGAGTGATGGGGTTACGTCGTGACGGGTTACTCGGGGAGAAATAGGAGGGGGAAGCAGGGAGCCACAGTTAGTGCTGCGGCAGGCGCCCAGTGCGGTTGCACTGCTCGCCTGCCCCAAGAAACGGCCCTGGTAATATGGCGGGGCTGGCAGAAACATGGTCACTCTTGAGGTCCGTAGTGTGGTCAGATTTCTGTGTCTAATGACACTTTATCGCCACCTTGTGGAGCTGTACGGTGGTAACGTCATGTCACGGACCCTGGTTTGGGGTTGGTGCTCTGCCTTTGATTACGGTTGTTTGCTCACCAGGGAAGTGCTTTATTGTTCAGTATAAACACACATGCAGTTAGTTGTGTTTACTATATCAGGTGTGTCGAAGGCTGGACCAAAGAAGGTGACCACTCTGTGATGGAAGAAGTTTCTGCAGACAAGATACATTTGCTGCAAAGTTTTACAAGGGGAGCTAGGTATGGGTATTGAGAACAGTTGTGCTTCATATGGTCACACACCCAAAATAGGTCAACACACGCATTAGGTCGACATGAGCAAGGTCGACATGACAAAAGATCAGCATGGGTTTTTGCTTTTTTTAAATGTGTCATTTTCTTTGTAGAGTGACCGGGAACCCCAATTAGTGCACCGTGTCCCCTCGCATGGCTCGCTTCGCCCGTCATGCTTCGGGCAAGGTGCCTCGCTGCGCTCAGCACAGGTTAACGTTTCCAATTGTAGTCCACGTGGATCGTAAAGTATGAAAAAGTTTAAAAAAAAAATTGTGAAAAACTCATGTCGAATTTTTGTCATGTCGACCTAGAAACCCTGTCGACCTACTGCATGTCGACCAATAGTGGTTGACCTAATGACTGTCGACCTAAGTGTAGTCGACCTAGAGACCGGATACCATTGAGAACGTAGCAGGCACATCTGATAATGAAGTCAGAATCACTGGATACATTACAGTTCTATATAATTTATTGTATAAAGTGATTAGATATTATATTATATTATATAAATAAATACTAATGTTGCAGTACACACAGCCCTGTCATTGGGGCACGGAGAAAATAAATAAATAACAGTTCTATTAAACTTGCTCTCATTAATTCGAAGCACAGTGGTGGTCATTCCGAGTTGATCGCACGTAGCAACTTTTTGCTGCTGCTGCGATCAACAGTCCACGCCTATGGGGGAGTGTATTTTAGCTTAGCAGGGCTGCGATCGCTTGTGCAGCCCTGCTAGGCCAAAAAAAATGTCATGCAGAAGTAGACCAGCCCTGGACATACTTACCCTGTGCGACGATCTCAGCGATGCAGGAGCCGGCTTTGACATCAAACATCTGCCCTCCGTTCTCCTGGACACGCCTGCGTTTTCAAATCCACTCCCCAAAAATGTCTGGAAACGCTGCGGTGACGCCCAGGTCCGCCTTCTTGCTGTCAATCTTCTTTGCGGTTGGCTGTGCGACCGCTTCTTTCGGTAGACACAACGTAACCCGGCAACCCCTGTCGCCGGGCAACGTCACACACGCGCACTGCGGCCGCCACGCATGCGCATTCCGGACCCGTTCGCACCGCAGCGATAAACCGTTGCGTGCGAACAGGTCGGAATGACCCCCATTGTCCACTCTCTTGTATCTACTTTACATGTGATAATAGTGACTTCAGTTGGTCCCTCCAACTCGGGTGGTCTTCAGTATGCCGAATGTCGAGATCCCAGCGCACAGTATACCAGCGCCGGGATCCCAACACCCAGCATACCGACAGCTATTCTCCTTCGTGGGGGTCCATGACCCCCCTGGAGGGAGAATAAATAGCGTGGTGCGCATAGCGCACCACCGTGCCCGCAGCGTGGCGAGCGTATCGAGCCCGCAAGGGGCTCCTTTGCACTCGCCACACTGTCAGTATGCCGGCGGTCGGGCTCCCGGCGCCGGTATGCTGGTCGCCGGGAGCCCGGCCGCCAGCATACCATACTACACCCCTCCAACTCTTATGCTCCTACAGGATGTGCCATTCTGCTATGTCAACAACCATTAAGTTTTGCATCCTACACGTAACGTTTAACAGTGGAAACTTAGCTTAATTAGCTTCAGTCACAGGGGGTAATTCAGACCTGATCGCTGCTTATGTGTTTTCGCACACCGGGGGCGATCCGGTATGAACTGCGCATGCATATGCACCACAATGCGTAGACGCAACGGTCAGCAGCGACGGGGAGTGCCAGTCAGCGACAGGATGGTGCGAGAAATCCGATCGCACCGGCGAACGCAAGAAGATTGACAGGAAGAGGACGTTTGTGGGTGGCAACTGACCATTTCTAGCAGTGTCCGGAAAAACGCAGGAGAGACCCGGCGTTTTGTGGGAGGATTCATGATGTCGGCTCTGGCCACGATCATCGCAGCGGGTGAGTAAGTACTGGTCTGTGCAGAGACTGCACAAGCTGCTGTTTGTGCAGTTCTCCAGCACACGCCATCGCACACCAGCACACACGGAAAACCCTCCCCCTGTAGGCGGCAACTACCTAATCGCAGGACAGCAAAAATCACTGCCCCAGTGATCAGGTCTGAATTAGGTCCACAGATAATATCTGTGGTAGTGTGACAGCCTGGAACACATTGTGTGCACTGAATGCAGCTGCAAGCATAAAGAGAGGGCAAACACTGATTTCCCAGGTGCAGAAAGCTCCCATACAACACTAACATTATTATACACTGAACATCAGTTTGCCAAGTTATCTTGTTGAACAGTACTTTAAATACGTTGCTAAGCAACGGTTAAGGTGCCACCTAACTGGCAGGCTGTGGAAGTAGAAGAAACTTGTGATGTGAAGGGGTGCTTTTTTGGGGGTCAGTGCTGCAGCCTGGACTGACTATGGAACAAACGTGCAGACATTGAGCATTATTCACATCTGATTGCTGGGCTGCGTTTTTTGCTGCCCTGCGATCAGATAGTCGCCGCCCACAGGGGGAGGGGAAACCGCTGTGCAAGAGTTGAACTAGGCCCTAAGGACATGTGTACACAACTCATGTTTTGTGCTACTAAACCTCAGTTACTCATTAAACAATTGTTTCTTAACAGGTTTAAGTACACTAAATGAAGATACTTAGATTAATTCTTGTCGAAGTCAAAAATATTACATACACACTACATGTAAACTCCAAACAGAGTGACCTCTGTGCGTGCGCGTAATCGCTGTGCGTACGCATACATGCAGCGTGCACAGGATATACGTAGCATACGCATTCGCACAGAGAAGCCACAAAGACATATTCAACACATATTCATAGAACACATAGATAACACATAGACAAACATGTTTAGCACTAGACTGGTATCACAATGTATTTATATAATAGAGTGTAACATCAGATATATATGTATTATTGGGATGGAACAAGTTAATTATATCATGCTTAGTGTCAAAATGATCAGGAGAATGTGCGGATTAATTTGATAGCTATGGGTAAATTGTAGCTCATTGCAACAATTAGTTATGATTAAATCTATGAAATCTAAAGTCACTCTTATGGGAACAAAGAACTTCCTGAAGAAAGCATGTGTGCAGAAAACCAGTGGCTAACCCCTATAACTGCATCTTTGAACTGGACATTGCTTGCATATGAGCTGACCAATAACACACAAGGAATGAGAGACCTCACTCTCCTGGGCCAATGGAAAGAGACCGAAACCAACAACCTGTTAACTCCCACTTTTTTATATAGGCAGTTTTGTAAGGCATAGTTAGGTAGTTGCTGTTGCTGAGAAGGGATGGAGGAAAGTTCTATGGGACAGGGTGACGTATGTTGGCTGTAACTGATTCTTATGTAACAGTAACACTGTAACCCTATCTTATATATTTATGTTATACTTAATGATATACTGTACATATGTTATTTTGTATGCATAACTTTTAATATCAAATACATATATATCTCTGAGCGTTGGACCTCAGTAATACCATGAGTGCAACTGCTTGCTTTCTCTTAAGGGACATAGTGCTGCGACGTTCAGCGCACTTTTATCGTTTATGGTAATAAGATGTGCCTTGCGTCCGCAGTATATATTAATGCTGGCCTTGAAATGTTTATTTAAAATAATGGAAATTCACATTCTAAATAAGGTTAATTATGAATTAGAAAATTTTCAAAATATACTCTGATATACACCTGGGAAGAAAGATAAGGTACAGTGACCATCTAAGTGAGAATTGAACGGAAAGAAAAAGTAAAATAACAGTAAAATATTCCCTATTCATAAGTACTGGTTTAATGTAAATGTTCACGGAAGTGTAGCTATAGGAGCTTGTGCACTTAAAACCCTATGGGATAAATGTGATAGGGTCCGAGTTGCCAGAGGTCTGGGATTTCATCCCAGAATGGCCATATCTTTAAAGCAACAATCATTTCCAAGGCAAAACCAGGTTGGTTTTGCCTTGTAAATGATTGCGCTTTAAAAATACGGCCATTCTCAGACAGATTTCCGGACCTCCGGCAACTCAGACCCTATTACATATACCCCTAAGGAGCAGATGTACTAAGCAATGGAGAGAGATAAAGTGTAGAGAAATCCAACAAATCAGCTCCTAATTGTCATTTTTCAAACACAGCCTGTAACATGACAGGAGCTGATTGGCTGATTCTTATTTCTCTCCACTTATACCCCTTTCACACCGCACAAATAACCCGGTATCGACCAGGCATATTGCCAGGTCGACACGGGACGGTGTGCGGTGTGAAAGGGCCATGGTCGAATTCCCGGGTCTCCTGACCTGGTAATTCAACCCGGGAATAAAGCAGTGTTATTCCCGGGATGAATACCGGGTCAGTGAAGCGTGAACGGATTCCCGGATCGATGCAACCCGTGACCCGTTCACTACATAGGGTGAGGCGGCGCGGAGATGCCCCCCACCGCTGTGGGAAGCCAGCGTTTAGGCTCCAATGCCGGATACCACCCGGAAGGTCTAGTTTCCAACTCCCGGGTGGGACCCGGCATTGGCGATGTGAAAGGGGTATCAGTACATCCTCCTCTTTGTACCATACTGCTTGCAACTGTCAGGTAAATGGGGAGATATGCCCTGGCACTGTGTCTGCTCCTAGCACCGGGAGTGCAGCGGGCGTAGGGGAACTGTGTCCCAAGCGAGACCATATGGCATACATTGCTAGGATCAAGTGACTGATCCCAGTGCTGGCTGTGCAGCGGCGCTGGGTGTCCGGTGACGGGACCGTGTATTGGTTCCCTGCACCAGACTTTAAGCGGCGACGGACAGCGCCGCGGCACAGGTGTTTCAAATTTGGTGCCAATTCGGCATCCAATAGGAAGATCCGCCCATGGCCTTTCAATACTGGCGCCCTCTGTAAGCCAATCATGGATCGCGGAGCGGCAGCCAATGTGCCCTGCCCCCGGCGAGTGATGTCAGACGCCGCTGGGGAATGGAAGGAAGAGGCCACGCGGAAGAGCGGGAAGAGTCGGTCAGTGCCGAAAAGAAGAGAACGCCTTGAGAAGAGCTCCGGTGGCCGCTAAAGAGGCCAGAAGACACTGGCCTCCAGAAAGAAGATGTCCAGCGGCGGCTGGACGCAGAGAGGCGATGGTGGCGCCGCTGGCCAGGACGGGCCAGTGGCAGAAGAGTGCGGCTGAGGACCCGGAGAGGCAACCACGGGAGTAATGAAAAAGAGCTAACAAAGCTCCCCCCTGGTGCCTCTCCCACCGGTACAGGTAGGCCCCCGGTGAGGGCACCTATCCCCCTAAGGCCACAGGCCTGTGGCACAGTAGGCGGGCACAAGGCCCATGGGGTTAATTCAGGCATTAGGCCTGTGCCCACATTAGAAGGCATTAGGCCCTAGTTAAAGTGCGGCCCCTTAGGTATATAAAGTGACTCTGGGTATTAAGCTCAGAGTCACCCAACTGGCCCCATGTTAGGCGGGCGCTAGGACATTGGGTAAAGTCAGGCCTCTGGCCTGTGCGCAGTTAGGGAGCGCTAGGCCCAGTTAATAAGTGGTCGCCCCCCAGGTGAATAAGGGTGATCTGGGCACTAGGCCCAGGTCACTCCAAGCTGTCCCTGTTAGGCAGGCAGTGTGCCTGGCTGTGCCTATAATCAATAAGGTGATCTGGGCAATAGGCCCAGATTACCAGTGAGCCCCCTGTCAAATTATTAGGTTGTGTGGAGGAGCAATCCAGCTCGACACATGTAGCCAAAACAGCTCTGAATTGGTATGTAGGGATTGAAGTACAACAGTAAGTGGATAGGAATTTAAAGGGACAGCGCTGTTGTATATTCTTGTACTGTACTGTGTTATTGGATTGTTGTTTCCGTGCAGGGCAAAGGCTGTTTATAGTTTGTGCATAGTTTATGTTGCACCACATACACCTGAGCTAGTTTGAGGGCTCTGTTCATGCAGCTAGTGTAGCGGACGCACACTAGGTTAGCTTTCGGCCCTGCACGGCTGTTGTTTCTTTTTGCCTCCTTCCAGAGACCTGTAAGTGGAGAAGATCCGAGTACAAAATTGGCAATGGTGAGCATCATCTGTGTCTGTCTGTCCCGAGTGCCGTTTCAGTGGACCTTGCTTGGCCGTGCAAGGTCCAGCTACACCTCAGCGCGTAAGTGCTGCATAGGTGAGAGTTGGGTGGCTGAGGCTTTATGCCGATGATGATTTTCACCTAACCGGTGAAGGTCGCCGCCACCCCTGGAGTATCCTCTTTTCTGATGGAAAGAGAGTTGATACTCCTTCATTGATTTTCTTTCCTTCCCAGTTTGGCCGTCGTCTGCTTCTTGAAGGGGATCGCCGTGTCCAGGTCCAGGTGAAAGTTTCCAGGTCCGTTGAAGGATCCGTGACCTGAAGGTGAGAGTGCGAAGCGAGGTAAGCGGTGAGACTACAACTGCACGGCAGCAGGCACTGCCACCCGCTCCCCTCTCACATAAACGTATTCAGTGGCTCAAATAATAAAGTGCTTAAATGTAACTGGGCCAGAGTCTATTAGCTGTGGTTAATTACCATGGACTAATTGATCTGCTGGGGCTATTCAATTATAGCCTGTGGCACCCCATGTTCAGCCAGCGGGCTGCACTTAACGCTAATTTCTGTTCGAGTATGAAGGAGGCTCAAACCGAAAGCCACGTTAAGTGCCCTTAGTGAAGGTACACGTTAACCCATAGCTCCAGATACTTTTCCTGGTCTCTATGGGTTAATGCACATTAGTGGCTAACTTACCGCACAAGGAAAAGGGCTAGAATTGAATAGCCTGAGGCGGTAAATTACCACCCTTTTCCCAGCGTGGTAAAGTACCACGTATAATTGAATCTGGACCAATGACATTAAAAAACCTGATAAATGATAGCAGAAGATATCCAGTATTGAAGTGCATTCTGACATACAGTACTGTAGCAGGGAGTGTTGAGAAGTGTAATTCACTTTAATCTGTCCCATATATTAAAGCGTAGCCTGTCAAGTATTAAAATATTATTATTTGTTACATTAATATATGGGGGGGGCTTATATTATGATTTGTTACATTAATATATGGGGGACTCTTATTATGATTTGTTACATTATTATACGGGGGTTCGTATTCTGATTTGTTACATTAATATTTGGGGGCTCGTATTATGATTTGTTACATTAATATATAGAGGGCTTATATTATGATTTGTTACATTAATATATGGGAGGCTCGTATTATGATTTGTTACATTAATATATGGGGGCTCATATTATGATTTGTTACGTTAAGCAAGCATGTTAAACCATACAAATAGGCATGTTTTCGTCATTTAGGGCTTATGCACACAGGTGTTAATTATATGCATTCAACCAGAGCCGGCCCTAGGCATAGGCAAACTAGGCAAATGCCTAGAGCATTTGGAATGCCCAAGGACTCAAGCAGCTTCTGCTGATTAAAATGATATGTGGCATGCCTATATTCTGTGTGTGACTGCGAGTGTATCTGCATACGAAATGCTATGTTACAGTGTATTCCTGTAAATCAAGTAGCATTTCGTATGCAGATACATCCACAGAATATAGGCATGCCGCATATTATTTTTACCATCAATACATTTGTATTATTTTCAACAACAAAAAAAGGGTAGGGTACAAAAAGAAAGAGGGGGGGGGGGGGGGAGATTGATAAACATTTATAAGGGGGGAAACATCCATAATAACAGATTCACAATGCATCTAAATTGAATATGGTATCTGCATATAAATTCGCGAACATATATGAACACAAAGAGATCAAAGTATTTATGAACTGAGGCCAAGGGAGTCATCCGGTTTGTTCAAAGGGAACAGGCTGGGACTAGAACTAGAAGCGGTCGGCAAGGATTGGGACTGGACTCTACTTGTTTCATATTCCTGCCATAATGACCAATCTGGTAGTTTTGCAGGTGAAGTGACATTGCCACAAACTGCGTTTCTATCTCACAATGGGATTCAATTTTTTAAAAACCTTCGAAATATGAGGCAATGTAGACTGTTTCCAATTTTGCGCCAGAGCTGCTCTTGCCGCTATGAGAATGTGACCTAATACATATTTGTGTCGGGAGAATAGGGTATCCGGCATCAAATGAAGCAACGCCATAGTAGGGGAGGGGCTTAGAGACATATGGAGGACATTATTAATTAAATCAAATACAGCCGTCCAAAAGGGGACCAGTAGGGGACAGGACCAAAAAATTGGAAATATATCACCTACTTCCCCACATTGCCGCCAACAACATTTTGAGCATGAGGGCCAGAACACATGGAGTCTATCCGGGGTGAGATATAGTCTGTTCAGTAACTTTGTGTGCATCTCAGTGTGGTTAAGACACTTAGACATAGTGTGTGAAGACATATAGACGTTACTCCATTGGGAATCGGATAGTCCAAGGCCCAAATCCTCCTCCCACTTAATCTGTGCCTTGACTTTAGGGTTGGGCAATAAAGCTATGAGAGTGTTGTACCAAAAGGATATTTCGCCCTTAGAGTCAGTCACATTCAGCCTAGCGTAAACCCGATGAGTATATGGATGGACATCTCTGGTAACAACAGGAAGCGAGCTCCACCAATTACTAATTTGGTAATAACTCAGTCGTGAGGAGTCAGGCAAGGAAAATTTAGATTGCAGGACAGGGAAAGGTATCATTACTGAACCGTCTAATAGATCACTCAATGTAGAGAGACCATATAAATGCCATCGAGATACATTCAAATTTGGAATTAGTTTCATCAGGGCACGAAGAGAAATGGATGTAAAGGTAGGTGGTGTAGTAGTCAGTTTTGCCGCTAATTTGTCCCATGTTCGCAGTGATGCACGAGTAGAGGGAAGTGTTGGTAAAGAAGATGGTCGGAGACTCTTAGGGGTATGTAGTATGTCCCCCAACGGGTAAGCTGTACAGGCTTCTCTCTCCAGACTAGCCCATCCCAGTTCTGATCCAGCTGCCCCAAACATCCTTACATGTGCTAATGTACACACCTCACGGTAAAGTGTAAGATCTGGCATCGCCAGTCCCCCTAAAGTCTTGGGTAGAACCATCCGTGAGCGAGCTATTTTAGGGGCCCGTGCTGCCCATATATATTTTACCATAATGGCCGAAAATTTATCAAGGTACCGGTTAGGGAAGGAGTAGGGTATTGTACGGAAAAGGTACATCAGTTTGGGAAGGAGGGACATTTTGAACGCAGCTAGGCGTCCAAGCCAAGAGATATCATAGAACGCCCAGGATCTGGTTAGAAGTGTGAGTGAGGCAAGAAGGGGTTTGAGGTTTTCCTGCAATACTGTCTCTATACTAGGGGATATGGAAACACCTAAATAATTGAGGGACGAAGTTTGCCAGTTATAAGGGTATTTTGATTGAAGGGTAGCGAGAGAGTCAGAGATTAATTGACAGGGCATCCGTTTTTGCAGTATTAAGCTTATAGTAAGAGGCTCTACTATAATCATTTAATAAAGAATGTAAGTGGGGAAGGGACTCTATGGGGTCAGTTACAAATAGCAGAACATCATCAGCGAAGAGGCACAATTTATGCGATTGGGACCCAAGGGAAACACCAGGGAACAGGGGACTGAGGCGGATTTTCGCTGCCAGAGGTTCTATAGCAAGCGCAAAGATTAGCGGGGACAGGGGGCAGCCCTGCCTTGTGCCGTTAGTAATGGGAAATACATCTGATAAAAAGCCATTACTAAACACTCGAGCCGAGGGGCAATGGTATAATGCAAGCATAGAGATGAAAATCCGACCGCTAAAACCAAATTTGGATAGGACTGATCTCATATATGGCCAACTCAACCAATCAAATGCCTTCTCCGCATCCAAGGATAGCAGGAGAAGACCCCGATCAGACGGCAAAGAATCGAGGAGATTAAAGACTCTGCAGGTGTTATCCGATGCTTGTCTTCCCGGTACAAACCCCACTTGGTCCTGGCGGATCAAGGTAGGTAAGAAGAGCTTCACTCGTGTGGCAATAATCTTGGCAAATAATTTAATGTCTCCATTTAATAACGCTATGGGGCGGTAATTCTGGCAGGGAGAGAGGTCTTCCCCGGCTTAGGCAACGTCACCACCTGCGCCTCCAGCATCTCCCCGGGGGGGGGGGGGGCACCTGTCTCAGTCATATCATTAAAAAACGTTAGTCAATGCAGGTGTCAATAGTCCTTGGCATACTTTATAAAAATTGTTTATGAAACCGTCCGGTCCCAGAGCTTTACCTGAGGGCAACGACCTGATCGCCTCATCAACTTCCTCCCAGGTCCAGGGAGCATTCAAGAGCTCTACCTGGGTCTCCGACAAAGAATGAAGACGCAGAGAACTTAAAAAGCTATCAATAGACGATGCTGTAGGTTGGTGGGTGGCGGGGTCCGACGAGAGATTATATAGTTGGGCATAGTAATGGGCAAATTGGTTTGAGATATCCAGTGGGTTGGAGATTTTTAAACCGGAGGGGGAAAGTAAGAATCTAATTTTATTCCGAGCCTGTTGGGATCGTAATTTTCGGGCCTGGTCTATTACCTGCTATATAGAATCTCTTGCGTAATCTATTCAGAGCTTGCTGTGTTCGGGCCATTAAAAGTTTTTGCAGTTGGCCCCGTACAACGGCAAGCTCCTTTCGAATGGACAGAGACGGGGTCTGTT
Source organism: Pseudophryne corroboree (assembly GCF_028390025.1). Taxonomy (NCBI): domain Eukaryota; kingdom Metazoa; phylum Chordata; class Amphibia; order Anura; family Myobatrachidae; genus Pseudophryne; species Pseudophryne corroboree. The sequence goes on from NC_086455.1 coordinate 39,310,770, forward strand.
TGTTTTGGTCTTCCAAACACTTCAATTTAGCTTCTAAGTCGCTTTGTAATTTAGCTGACTGGCGTTTTAGTAATGTACCTGCTTGGATAGCCGTTCCCCTTACTACTGCTTATAAGGCACACCAGTGATTACATGTGGACGTGTCCGAGGGGGCATTAGATAATAGATAACCTGATATACTATCCCCAATCATCTTTTTAGATATTTGATTGGAGAGCAAGTGGGGGGATAGCCGCCAAGGGTGGGGGGGTAGGTACTGTCTATCAAGATCCCACCGGCAAAGTATCGAGGCATGATCCGATCACGTTATGGGAAGAATGTCCACTGAACGAATGTGCTGTAGAGTCCATTTGTCACAGAAAGTAATATCAATGCGTGAATATGAATTATGTACAGGTGAGTAAAAGGTGTAATCCCTTGCTGAAGGGTTCTGGACTCTCCAAGTGTCGTACAGGTCAAATTCGTTCACCAACGCCCTAAACCCAGTGGAAGATGCAGAAAGGGGGGGGGGGCGAACTCAACGGAACACCCCTCGGAAATCTATCTAAGGTTGGATCTAATACCAGGTTAAAGTCTCCCAGAACCATCAAGGAACCTTTACGAAGTGCCTGAATTTTAGTGAATAATTTACGCAAAAAGGGAAGCTGGTTGGCATTAGGGGCGTACACCGATACTATAGTCACCAGTTTATCAGCCAGAAGACCTTGCACAATCAAATACCTGCCATTTTTATCAGACGCTTGTGCTTGCAACACAAAGGGTGTCCTTGCACTAATCAGAATCGCCACTCCATTACGCTTAAATGGGTCATTTGCAAAAAATTGCTGGGGATATCTCTGATCACCAAAGACCGGGGGTTTCAAGGATGAAAAGTGGGTTTCTTGTACCGCAGCAATGTCCACTTTCTGTTTAAAAATATATGTAAGGGCCAATCTCCTCTTATTAGGGGAGTTTAACCCCTTAACATTTAACGACAATATCCGGACCATGACATATTGGTGGTCATTCCGAGTTGTTCGCTCTGTATTTTTCTTCGCATCGCAGCGATTTTCCGCTAACTGCGCATGCGCAATGTTCGCACTGCAACTGCGCCAAGTAAATTTGCTATGCAGTTAGGTATTTTACTCACGGCATTACAAGGTTTTTTCTTCGTTCTGGTGATTGGAGTGTGATTGACAGGAAGTGGGTGTTTCTGGGCGGAAACTGGACGTTTTATGGGAGTGTGTGAAAAAACGCTACCGTTTCTGGGAAAAACGCGGGAGTGGCTGGAGAAACGGAGGAGTGTCTGGGCGAACGCTGGGTGTGTTTATGACGTCAAACCAGGAACGACAAGCACTGAACTGATCGCAGATGCCGAGTAAGTTTGAAGCTACTCAGAAACTGCTAAGAAGTGTCTATTCGCAATTTTACTAATCTTTCGTTCGCAATTTTGATAAGCTAAGATTCACTCCCAGTAGGTGGCGGCTTAGCGTGTGCAAAGCTGCTAAAAGCAGCTTGCGAGCGAACAACTCGGAATGACCACCATAATTGGAATGCGTGTTAACAGTCCCCACCAGCCGCACATTGAACCACCAGCCTAACACATTAATGCCGCATATCGGGGGTAATTCCAAGTTGATCGCAGCAGGAATTCAGTTAGCAATTGGGCAAAACCATGTGCACTGCAGGGGAGGCAGATTTAACATGTGCAGAGAGAGTTAGATTTGGGTGGGGTGTGTTCAATCTACAATCTAATTTGCAGTGTAAAAATAAAGCAGCCAGTATTTACCCTGCACAGAAATAAAATAACCCACCCAAATCTAACTCTCTCTGCACATGTTAAATCTGCCTCCCCTGCAGTGCACATGGTTTTGCCCAATTGCTAACAAAAATCCTGCTGCGATCAACTTGGAATTACCCCCATCATTTTAATCAGCAGACATTGCTTGTGCATCCTAGCCATATAGCAATTCAAATAAGATGCAATTTAGGCAAAAACCGGCACCCGGCGTTAGCAGAGCTGCCAGCTGATTCATCCCAGGCATTAGAAAAAGGTTGGTTTGGTGCCGCACAGGACTAAAAACAATATCTTTATAAAGGGCTCTTATCAAATTTGTCCCTTGTAACCAACAGTGCATATGCATAAGAGATGCCTGTAATCGGTATCCAAGGAGTTATTGTTGTTGGTGGTGCACCCAGAGTCAAGAGTACGTGTCAGTATTTAAAAGAGAAAAGAGAGACTCTGTGTTTGGGCACGCTTAAAAATAAAACTTAACTTTTAATTAGAATATGATAAGATTATGGTACACCGACAAACACACATATAATATTTTGGGAGAAGGTCATAAAGAATTTTTTAACCTCTCTCCACTAATATCTTTTGAATCTGAAGACAGATTCTATATTATTAGTACTAGGTGACAGTGACACCTTTGATGAAAATATCAGAAATTCAATTTCAACATAACAGAGAAAATTCCAACATATGGCACAAAGGCATTTGATATAACAGTTTAGACTAAGAATTTTGGTCCATTAACCAATGCCTATTGTGATGATGTATTAGATGTATCCAAGCAGAGGCAGAGGTCACAGTGTTAGCAGCCATGAGAGTGCTGTGTGCAGGTGGGTTGGTTGTGCAATATTGTTCGGTATATGTGTAAGGGGCATTATGTGTGTCATGTGTATAAATACATTATTAATGTGTGGCATATGTGTAAGGAGCACTATGTGTGTCATTATGTGTAAAAGGGCACTAATGTGGTGCAAATGTGTAAGGGGCACTATGTGTGTCATTATGTGTATAAGGGCATTAATAATGTGCGGCATATGTGTCAGGGACATTATGTCTATAAGGGCATTAATAAAGGTTGGCATATTGTGTAAGACGCATTATGTTTATAAGGACATTAATAATGTATGTCATATGTGTAAGGGGCATTACTGTGCGGTGTTATGTGTATAAATGCATTACTAATGTGTGGCATTATGTTTATAAGGTGCTCTACTGTGTGGCATAATGTATAGAAAGGGCACTACTGTGTGGTCTAATGTGAATAAAGAACAATATGGTGTGGTGTAATGTGAATAAGGGGCACTACTGTGAGGAGTAACCTATATAAGGTAAAGTGGTACTACTGTGTGATGTAACATGAATTAGGGACACTATCGCATGATAAAGTGTGAATATAGATGCACTACTGTGTGGCGTAATTGAATTGGGGGTCCTATTGTGTGGCCATGCCCCTTCCTATTTAAAATATAGGGGATAGGAGCACTAAAATCAGGACTGCTATGGGTGAGGGCCGGGGTGCTGGGAAAGGGGTGCAGGGTCAAAGGCGGAACTAGTGGTGGTGCTAGGGGGCACCAGCCAAAATCTTGCCTATGGCATCATATTGGTTAGGGCCGGCTCTGCGACCGCATAATATATCATTCAGTGGCCACATCCTGGAGCATGCTGTCATTAAAGATATCTTCAGATCTGCCTGCAGTGCACATATCAACCAACAATCTCACGTGAGGGAAGCATTGGTTAAATGGGAGGCATTCAAGTTGCCGGCTGCCGGGATCTCGCCAAACGGTGAAATACTGGCGCAGTCCCAACCGCCGCCCGGAATACCCACTTTGGTGATGGTCCACGCCACCACCCGAGGGGGAATACAACCCTGTGGCGACCAAAGCGTGGAGAGCGCACCGAGCCCACGAAGGACATGTTGTGCTCGCTGCTGGTGTTCTGACTGTCGGGACCCCGACATCGGTCTCCTGACCACCGGGTTCACAACAGCCGGAATAGCATAATGAATCCGGTAAAACAGTGCAGGCATTGGGATTACGATGTCATAGACATCCCCATGCACCAGTTTTGACAGCCAATTAAAAAAATCTTAAGCTGTGTATACACTAGACCAGTGGTTCTCAAACTCGGTCCTCAGGACCCCACACAGTGCATGTTTTGCAGGTAACCCAGCAGGTGCACGGGTGTATTAATTACTCACTGACACATTTTAAAAGGTCCACAGGTGGAGCTAATTGTGTCACTTGTGATTCTGTGAGGAGACCTACAAAACATGCACCGTGTGGGGTCCTGAGGACCGAGTTTGAGAACCTGTGCACTAGACCATATGTCGTCCGATCCGGCGGGGATGTGCACATCGGGTAGTGTGTACGCACTATTGTGTGCTTCCGCCCGTCGACGTCATGCTGCTGAACGCGGCCATGAACGATATGTATTGCATGATCGTTCACTATATCGTTCAGTGTGTATGACCGACCGACATCTTTTCCTGTTGGCCACGATCCCCGCATCGCATACTTGCCTACCTGACCCACTCCATGAGGGAGAAAATGCTCTGTTCCTGGACTTTCCTGGTAATGTCTGATTGCCATCACCTGAGGTGAAACACCTTTCTTATCCATTACCTAGCTCACCACAGGTGATGGCAATCATACATTACCAGGAAAGTTCAGGAACAGAGCATTTTCTCCCTCATGGAGAGGGTCAGGTAGGCAAGTATGCCGCATCGTCTAGTGCAGAGGTTCTCAAACTCGGTCCTCGGGGGCACACACAGTGCATGTTTTGCAGGTCTCCTCACAGAATCGCAAGTGAAATAATTAGCTCCACCTGTGGACCTTTTAAAATGTGTCAGTGAGTAATTAATACACCTGTGCACCTGCTGGGTTACCTGCAAAACATGCACTGTGTGTGCCCCACTAGACCTCTGGTCTAGTGTGTACCCAGCTGACCAAAATGCAGTCAAGTCACAGAGTGTGTGGGCCCAAAAGACTATGCTGATCAGCAGCTCATGGGATCAATCAGATTTTGATTGGGACAGATGGAACACTCAGTTGCATGTGACTGTGCATGAAGACCCCATTTGAATATATCACCAAAAGGACTGATGTTTCTGACCTTGCCACACACGTAAGTACAGACACATACAGTAAGGCCTAGCGATGCAGACAATCCTGAATTTCCAGATTTGCAAAGTTTCAGGATCAATATATAATCTGGACACACAACCTCCAAATTGCATTATGTTTCGCTGTTTACATCCAGTGTCATCAAAGTCTGTGAGCCAAGGGGGTCATTCCGAGTTGATTGCATACTGCAACTTTTTGCAGCTTGTGCGATCAACTAGACGCCGCCTATGGGGGAGTTTATTTTTGCATTGCAAGGCTGCGATCGCTTGTGCAGCCCTGCTTTGCAAAAAAAGTTTGGTGTAGAACAGGACCAGGGTAAGAGTTGCTTACCCTGTGCGATAAATCCAGCGTTGAAGGTCCCGGAATTATGTCAGACATCCGCCCTCCAAACTCCTGGACACACCTGTGTTCACCGCACCACTCCCAGAAAACGGTCAGTTGACACCCACAAACGCCCTCTTCCTGTCAATCTTCTTGCGATCGGCTGTGCGAATGCATTCTTCGTTAAATCCATCGCCCAGCAACGATCCGCTTTGTAGCCATACAACGCGCCTGCGCATTGCGGTGCATATGCAGGCGCAGTAGTAACTTGTTTGCTGCGCTGCGAAAAAATGGCAGCGAGCAATCAACTCGGAATGACCCCCCTAATTCAGAGTTGATCACAGCAGCAACATTGGGGGTCATTCCGAGTTGTTCGCTAGCTGCCTTTGTTTGCAGCGCAGCGATCAGGCTAAAAATCAGCATTTATGCGCATGCGTATGCACCGCAATGCGCACGCGTGACGTACGGGTACAAAGGCATTTGTTGTTCTGCACAGGTTCTAGCGAAGTTTTCAGTCGCACTGACGGCCGTAAGAAGATTGACATGAAGGGGGCGATTCTGGGTGTCAACTGACCGTTTTCAGGGAGTGTTTGCAAGAACGCAGGCGTGGCTGGGCGTTCGCTGGGCGGGTGTATGACGTCAAATCCGGACACGAATAGATTGAAGTGATTGCAAGCGCTGAGTAGGTTTAGAGTTACTCAGAAACTGCACAAACTGTTTTTGCAGAGCTCGGCTGCACATGCGTTCGCACTACTGCTAAGCTAAAATACACTCCCCAGTGGGCGGCGGCATAGCGTTTGCACGGCTGCTAAAACTAGCTAGCGAGCGATCAACTCGGAATGACCCCCTTTGGTAGGAGTTGGGCAAAACCATGTGCACTGCAGGTGGGGCAGATGTAACGTGCAGAGAGAGTTAGATTTGGGTGGGGTGTGTTCAAACTGAAATCTAAATTGCAGTGTAAAAATAAAGCAGCCAGTATTTACCCTGCACAGAAACAACATAACCCACCCAAATCTAATACCCCTTTTCCACTAACGAGCACGGGTCGCAGCCGGGAGCCTGACACGGGAGCTGCCCCCTGCTGCGACCCGTGCTCGGTCCCTTTCCCATTAGCAGTCACAACCCGGCATATGCCGGGTTGGTGACGCTTCTAGTGACACGGCAGGGGCGGCGCAGGGAGATCACATGATCTCCCAGCGCCGCCTTCCCCATGCACTGTGAACGGGAGCCGTGTCACCTCGACACGGCTCCCGTTCACACTAGACAGCTAGCCGGGTTCTACCAGGGTAGGATTCCCGAAACACTTGATCCGGGTTTACCCTTTTCCACTTGCAAAAAACACGGGTAAATGCGCGCCCCCGTGCATTTACCCGTGTTTTTTGAGCTAGTGGAAAAGGGGTATTACTCTCCCTGCACATGTTATATCTGCCACACCTGCAGTGCACATGGTTTTGCCCAACTGCTAACAAATTTGCTGCTGTGATCAACTCTGAATTAGGCCCTGTGAACGCACAAACTGATGATAGTGGTCATCTTCCAACAGCATTAAACAACATGACTATTAGTGATCCCAATGATAAACCTCACCGGTATCAGAGCAGTTTTAGGGCCATACACACAACAGTATCTGACTTAATGCCCAATGAAAAGCAGCGTGATTTATGCAGGTACATTTTCACACACACTAAATCTACTTGCCCATTGTCCCATCACAATGAATGGCTTTATCTCATTTTAATTAGCAGTTAGAAAAAGGGTCTCAGTCAAATTAGTCGGGTATCTAGATTCTAGATTGGTTTCTGAGTAAACAATGTAATGATTGTGACCTGATAGTGGCTGGATCTAGACAGATAAGAATTTGAAACAGAGCAACATTAATTAATAAATAAATACAACAGATTAGACACAATGCATTTCATACAGCGGAGACGGATCATGTGTCTCTCGTAAGCTTAATATAACAGAGTCACTGCTATTTGCTAGAGCAGATACATTAATGTCACAGAGATTGGATGGGTGGATTGTACAGATCGGCTTCTGTCAGATCCGATTTGACCACTTGGTGGTAAATTAGAGCAAATGATGAATTGTACACCTCCCTCTTTATCCTATCATCATAATAAAAAAAAATGTCTATTTGCATTCTATAGGAGGAATTCAATTGCGCACAAGGTTTAGCGAGGTAAAAAACCTTTCAGACCTCGTACCCAATTTTGGATTACCGCACGTATGCACTCTCCTGGTATCTGTGGTACCCAAAAAAAAAAAAAAAAAAAGGTTGTGGGGTTTTTTAGCTTTGAAAACCCTGAAGTGCATGAAAAAAACACAGTGGTCTCCCCGCTATCTTCCACTGGGGAGGGGGCAGCTAGACGGCTCAAGGGCTGCTGGGAGATATAGTACTCACAGCTGCTGCCTCCAGGGAGGCTGACAATACACAGGGGTCACACACATACTGCTGGGCACGCACACACACACTCACACAACAATCACATACCTTCCAACATTTGAAATAGATAAAGAGGGATCGAAAAGGGGGCATGACCTATTGAAAATGGGCGTGGTCTCATGATCGATAGCCACACCCCATTGTTGTCAGTGAGGGGACATGCCTAGCGCTCTGTAAGCGGCTGGCATGCCCTCTCTCCTTATGTCTCCACTGAAAAGACGGTGCGTGCATGCGCACAGTGTTTATTCTCCGCGGCTCTACAGCAGAGCAGCAGTGGCAGGAGCCTCCCAACTGCCCACCCTACCCCCACCGTGGGACACTGCTGCCCGCGAGGGGGGCAGCGGGACAGTCCCAAAAGAACGGGACTGTCCCCCTAAAATCCTCTGCTGCAGGAGTCCGTATCCCGACGCTGGAGGAGAAGACACCGCTACAGAAGGGGAATAATTACAGACTAAGGGGTCTATTTACTAAGCCTTGGATGGAAATAAAGTCGCTGGAGATAAAGTACCAGCCAATCAGCTCCTAACTGTCATGTTACAGGCTGTGTTTGAAAAATGACAGGAGCGGATGGGCTGGTACTTTATCTCCAGCGACTTTATCTCCATCCAAGGCTTAGTAAATAGACCCCTAATTAAGCTAACTGGAAACTCCCAAGTGCTTAATTAGTACTTGGGTGGGGGGAGTTGGGGAAAGAGGTGCCGCCAGGGTGTCAAAGCAAATTCTGCTGTTTTTTCCTAAAATTAACGATTTTAGGAAAAATCTGACTTTCTCTGGAGCTGCAATAAAAAAAAGCTCCAGTGCCTCGTGCCTCGTCAGAAATCCACCACTGGGAGTAGCAACCAGGACTGTTCTACAAAATGTTTTGTTGATGTGCTGACTGCTGACTGCCAAGCCCGGGGGCTGCGTGTTTGGAGGCAGACTTCCTGACCCCAGCAGAGGAGATCTAAAGGGCCAGTCTTTGGTGATCAGATGCTGCATCTTCAGATGCAGCACTCGGATCGCAGCTCCATGCAGGAGGTGACTATCTCCTACAGACACCTCCTGCTGCATCTGCATTGTACAGTAGTTGTAGTCCCATACAACACAGCAATTTACATAGAATTGTATATCCATTCTCATCATTCCCTGCACCAGTAGAGCTTACAATCCTACCACATGTATGCACACATTCACTAAAGGTGCACACACACACTGTGTGATTCGTTCCATGGCCCTCATTCTGAGTTGTTCGCTCGTTAGCTGCTTTTATCAGCAGTGCACACGCTAAGCCGCCGCCCTCTGGGAGTGTATCTTAGCATAGCAGAATTGCGAAAAGAAAGATTAGCAGAATTGCGAATAGAAATTTCTTTGCAGTTTCTGAGTAGCTCCAGACTTACTCCTACACTGCGATCAGTCCTTTTTCGTTCCTGGTTTGACGTCACAAACACACCCAGCGTTCGCCCAGACACTCCCCCGTTTCTTCAGACACTCCCGTGTTTTTCCCAGAAACGGCAGCGTTTTTTTGCACACACCCATAAAACAGCCAGTTTCCTCCCAGAAACACCCACTTCCTGTCAATCACACTCCGATCACCAGAACGATTAAATTTCTTCGTTAAGCCGTGAGTAAAATAGTATACCAAACTTTTTTGCAAATTTACTTGGCGCAGGCGCACTGCGAACGTTGCGCATGCGCAGTTTGCGACTAATCGCTCCATTGCAAAAAAATCTAACGAGCGAACAACTCAGAATGAGGGCCCATGAGCGATATTGCAAAGTGTGTTCCCTTCTCTCCCGGGCTGCCCGACATATTGCATACACACTGAGTGATACCGCAAACGATATCGCTAAGTGATGTCACGCCACGGCCGGCACATACATGCAGTTTTGGCCGACCCAGACAACAGAGGGGGTGGTTAATGACCCCGGAAACATGCATCGTCCGTCATTTGCAGCATACACACTGTGATCTATTTTAGTCAATATCGCTCAGATGCGCGATATTGAGTAAAATATCGCACAGTGGCCCTCATTCCGAGTTGATCGCTCGCTAGCTGCTTTTAGCAGCAATGCACACGCTAGGCCGTCGCCCTCTGGGAGTGTATCTTAGCTTAGCAGAAGTGCGAACGAAAGGTTAGCATAACTGCTCGTAAAAATTTTCATGCAGTTTCTGAGCAGCTCCAGACCTACTCCTACCTTGCGATCAGCTCAGTCAGTTTAGTTCCTGCTTTGACGTCACAAACACGCCCTGCGGTCGGCCAGCCACTCCCCCGTTTCCCCAGACACTCCCGCGTTTTTACCTGACACGCCTGCGTTTTTTAGCACACTCCCGGAAAATGGTCAGTTACCACCCAGAAACACCCACTTCCTGTCAATCACTCACCGAGCGACAGAAAAGCGTTGCTCGACCTTGTGTAAAACTGCATAGTTTTGTGTAAATGTACTTCGCGCGTGCGTACTGCGGCCCGTACGCATGCGCAGAAATGCCACTTTTTCACCTAACCGCCGCGCTGCGAACGAAAGCAGCTAGCGATCAACTCGGAATGAGGTCCAGTGTGTATACACCGGTGGGTTCATTTTTTGATCAGAATTGATTTAAACTACCACTATGTTTTTAGACTGAGGGGTCTATTCATGAAGCAGTGAAAAGTGTGGAGAAATGATCCAGTGGAGAAGTTGCCTACAGCAACCAATCAGCTGCTCTGTATAATTTTATAGTATGCAAATTATAAATGTTATATCAATGTTGATTGGTCGCCATGGGCAACTGGCTCTCTTCTCCACACTTTTTACTGCTTCATGAATAGACCCCTCAGAGAGGAATTCTGAGCACCTGGAGGAAACACACAAAACACAGGGAGAACTTGCAACCTCCACACAGATAGGGCTTTGGCCGGGAACTGAACTAAAGGCTTTTGGCCGACTGTGCTGTCCATTAAAAACTTGAAATAGCAGCCACCTGCAGTTTCACATGTAAGTCATTGGGAGCTGCCAGCTGCTGCCGCTCCATATCATTGTGCAATGCTTTGTGTGGAGGCATACAATCGGAGCTCAATGCCGATGTAAACGTAGAACACAGGTTCTCAAACTCGGTCCTCAGGACCCCACATGGTTCATGTTTTCAGGTCACCTGTAGATTTTTAAAATGTGACAGTTGGTGATACACAGTGCAGGTGCTGAGTGACATGGAAAACGTGAACCGTGTGTGGTCCTGAGGAATGAGTTTGAGAACCACTGACGTAGAAGACTGATTTTTTTTTTTTGCAACTGAGCATGTGCGGAAATATTCAGAAAACTCCCACGGAATGTACATTCCACCGAGTGTGCGCACAAAGGTGCTGTTGTAATTGAGACAGACTCCATCACGAATGTGGATAATTGATGGGCGTTCTGGTCAGTGAATGACAGAGAAGTGAACGCTAAAATATTCCATTCAGTGGGCGTTTTATGGGAGTGTCCCTGGGTTGTCAATGCAAGCGGATGAATTCACAGACACACAGCCGCTGACACAGGAGGCCATAGTCAGTCAGCTTTGATAGTGCGACTGATGATAGTGCATAAGGATGCACCATATTTGCTGTAATGTAGGCAAAATTAGCTGTGTTGGGCATGGTGGTGATGCTACAATAGCGTCATTATAGCCCCGCCACCTGATATACAATGCCACAATTACCTGCACTGTAAAGCAGGGGCGGGGCCATAATGATGCAGTTCAATCCAAAACGCCCCATCAAGCCGCCCACTTCACTCAGGAAGGCCACCAGGAGACCTGACAACTTTTATAGGCATTCAGTAGAGTTACCCAAAATTTTCGAAAAAAGTGTCCTGGACATTCCAGAAGAGCAGACAAGTATGCCTTACCTAGTACGATTTTACACGATTTCATACAACGCCGATATATCCGTCTGATATATTGTATGAAATTGTGTACAATCGTATGTGATTTAGATCGTATCCAATCTGATGCGCGTCCCAGTGGCTGTCGGATAGGAGCCCATAGGTCGTTGGTGCTGCACTAATGATATATCGGAATTGGATGGAATCGGATGAAAAAAGTGTGTTTTTTGTGCATGTGATATATCGCATGCGATGTATCACAGGGAAGTGTGACTGGCATTCTCAGGACACTCCCAGCCCCTGTAGCCCTCTATCCCGCCCATCAGATATATTTCATGGTACAATTGTATGCCATACGATATATTGCATGCAATGTATGCAGGGTTCATCAATCGCATGCGATGTATCTTATGCAAAAATAGCACAAAAGTACCAAATCGTATGGAATCACTCCCGGGAAGGTCCCAGGGAAGTTTAAGGGAAATTACATCCGACTGCAGCCTCAGACATATCGTTGTAGTGTATGGGGCCCTTAACACCCTTCTGCTTTATGCAACCTGGTAGCACCAGCTCTGGTAGTATTCCTCCATATTATACAAAAGTCACCACCGGCTGGAAATCTTCAACACTAAAACCATTGTTGTTGTTGTTTGTTGTCTCTTCCTGAATGATGAACAATGCGCGCACCCGTGGGTCGTTCTTGTATATCCATGATCTACCGAACATGCACCTCAATGTTAACTATATCGTTGAGTTGCATGTTCGGGGAGTGGGGGGGCGGTGATGTCACTGAACGATAACGTTCATCAATATCGTTTAGTGTGTATGCACTGGCAATCTCCCCTAATTAGCAATCAGTAATATAGTGCTGATTGCTAACTAGGGCCCTCATTCCGAGTTGTTCGCTCGCAAGCTGCTTTTAGCAGCTTTGCACACGCTAAGCCGCCACCTACTGGGAGTGAATCTTAGCTTATCAACATTGCGAACGAAAGATTAGCAATATTGCGAGTAGACACTTCTTAGCAGTTTCTGAGTAGCTCCACACTTACTCGGCATCTGCGATCAGTTCAGTGCTTGTCGTTCCTGGTTTGACGTCACAAACACTCCCAGCGTTCGCCCAGACACTCCTCCGTTTCTCCAGCCACTCCCGCGTTTTTCCCAGAAACGGCAGCGTTTTTTCGCACACACCCATAAAACGGCCAGTTTCCGCCCAGAAACACCCACTTCCTGTCAATCACATTACGATCACCAGAACGAAGAAAAAACCTCGTAATGCCGTGAGTAAAATACCTAACTGCATAGCAAATTTACTTGGCGCAGTCGTACTGCGGGCATTGCGCATGCGCATTAGCGACTAATCGCTCCGTCGCGAGGAAAAAATAACGAGCGAACAACTCGGAATGACCCCCTAGGGGAGGTCGCCCAGTGTGTATCTGGCTTAAGTGGTGAATTCAATTGCCGACGAATCCCTTTGCCCAGCCGAATCAGCAAGACAATAGTAACGCTCTACGACAGCCCGATCTTGCACAAGGGTGTTTGGTGCCCCATAGGGTAGCGAGCATTTTTGTGCAAATCTGGAATTTGGCTGCCGGATGAAGAGTGCGCAATGGGGTGGCAACAGCAATTTGCACCCTTTGCCAGCAATTGAATCCCCCCCATAAAATGGCCACACACTTCTATCTACTCTGAAAACAAATATTGTCTTGTAAAAAAGTCTTAAGGGGGGTACACACGGAGAGTTGCGTGCTTAAATTGTAAGCAATAGAAATCAAGCACGGATCTCTCCCGTGTGTATGCCCATAGCGATAGCGATGCGCAGCCCCGTTCGGCGCTATCGCTGACTCTAGATTTGACATGCATGCATGCCAAATCTAGTAGATCGCTCACTTCACTGCTGTGTGAAGTGAGCGGCCCCCATCGTCGTCTCCCCCCCCCCCTCGCTCAGCATGCTGTGTGCTGAGTGGGGGGAGAGATGTGTGCTGAGCAGTCTGTGCTAGAGCATTCCCAAGCATTTTCAGGGAGGGTGTCTGACCTCAGCTCTTGCCCCGATCAGCCTCTTCACATCGCACTGGAGGAGTAAGTCCTGGGCTGCGCACAGACTGCACACAGTGGATTTTTGCAGCTCTGCGTACACGTGGGATCACACACTTGCACAGCGAATTTACACTCCCCCTGGAGGCGGCGACTATCCGAACGCAGGACAGCAAACTTTGCAGTCCAGCGATCAGTTCTGAATTAGGCCCTCTGTCTTCAAAGGTTCTTGCTTGGTGGAGTCATACAGGTGTTCTAACAAGCCTTATAGTACTGTGACTGGCGCAGAGTCCTAATTTTACCTCAGCAAGTAATCAGCATGGCAGCTACTACTAGTCACATATAAAGGTCCAGGTAAAGAAGTTCTACCAACAGGTTTTTCGACCCTAGGCATACTGTATTTTATTGTAATGATCCAGCAGGGTAGTTTAGACACGTAATCAGCACGTATTAGGTGATTTGTAAAATACATTTCTTTCTCACACTTAACACTGTTCTTTAATTTGTTTTGTTGGCATTATTTTTATTCTGAATAGGTGTCGTATCAAACTTGTCCTTAAGAGGGCAATCATTAGCTTTCAGGATATGCCCAGGCAAACGCTGGCTCACTAGGTGACATTGCAAAGAAAATGAAGCATGCATGTCCTGTTATTGGGGGGTCATTCCGAGTTGATCGCTCGCTAGCTGTTTTTAGCAGCCGTGCAAACGCATAGTCGCCGCCCACAGGGGAGTGTACTTTAGCCTTGCAAGTGTGCGATCGCATGTGCAGCCGAGCTGTGCAAAAACATTTTGTGCAGTTTTCTGAGTAGCTCTGAATTTACTCAGCCCTTGCGATCACTTCAGCCTGTCCGGGGCCGGAATTGACGTCAGACACCCTCCCCCGCAAACGCTTGGACGCGCCTGCGTTTTTCCAAACACTCCCAGAAAACGGTCAGTTGACACCCACAAACGCCTTCTCCTTGCGATCGGCGGTGCGAATGGATTCTTTGTACAATCCATCGGCCAGCAACGATCCGCTTTGTAGCCGTTGCATCCGCAGTTCTGACCTGATCTCAGCGCTGCAAAACAACTGTGATCAGGTGGGAATGACCCCCATAGTTCTAGGGTGGTAAATTAAGGAACATGGTTTACTTCTAAATTCATCATACTTTGTAAAACTGATGATCAGTTTATGTTCCAGCAGATAATTGATACAAATAGCGCTGACAAAACCTACCCATGATCCTAGATCCTATAGTTTAGTCAGGTCCAAGATCAATTTTGCAAACATTTACAGGTACTTTGCTAAGATGACTCCCCAGTCCTAGACAATTGTGTTTTACTTACACAGGTGCCTCGGGCATCATTTGCTGTGATACAATGCAAGAGTTGGGGAGGAACACAAATGCCACTGTTGAGACTAACATAATTATATTTACACCCCTGAAACAATAGATTGCGACATAAGACAAAGGACAGCGGAAGGCGCAAACATTTGGGGCGGTGCAAGCCTTACACTGCTGAGATCGGGGCGCACGGTATAAAAAATGTTGTACAAAGGTCATGGGCAATCCTGAGCGGTGACACACAGCTGCAGACATAGCCAGATGGAAAATCTGCACCTGCCATAGGGTTGGGGCAACTGACGGTGGTGGATAAGGATGCACCTATCAGTATTACCATACCTCCCAACTGTCCTGATTTTCACGGGACAGTCCCTTTCTTTGGGACTGTCCAGCTGGAGGTGGCAGTTGGGAGGCTCCTGTCATTGCTGCCCTGCTTAGCAGAATAGCTGTTAATAGACGCTGTGCGCATGTGCACATTGTCTATTCACGGAGAGTCAAAGGGACTGTGGGCATGCCAGCAGCTCACAGAGTGCTGGGCATGCCCCCTTAGTGATGAGAACGGAGGCGTGGCTCCTGATTGCGCCACTCCCATGAAGCCACGCCTCTTTCCCCATAGATCATGCCCCTTTTCAAAATCCGACACACAAATGTCCCTCTTTCCCTCTGCCTAATGTTGGTAAGTATGGTATTACTGTGTGCACAGGCTATGAAATTATTAGAGATGAGCGGGTTCGGATGTAACGCCAGAATTAACGGGTCCTATTGGAGAAAGAGCGCTATATAAATAAAATTATTATTATTATAGTTCGGTTTATCCGGATTCTTCTTATTGGCTATCCAAAACACGTGACGTCCGTGAGCCAATAAGATGCCATTTTGAGAACCGAGTAAAACCGAACCCGCTCATCCCTAGAAATTATGCGTCTCCGTCCTTGGAGGTACACAAGGAAAGGAGTTTGTTGTGCCATTTGCATAGCTGCAGATGGGTGGCCGCTGCTGCACACAACTCAGAAACAGTCATAGAGCTGCTCAGTATTTGTGCTGTTTGCAGAGACCATGTTTGCTTTGCACCCCTTGCAGTGCAACATAGCTGGCCAAGCAGCAAACACTTTTTAACAGTGTAGGTTAGGGTTCATTGAGACCTACAGCCAGGGGCAGATTGAGAGAGGATGAGGCCAATGTGCAGGCTCTGTGCGGGACCTCTCCTCTTCGTCATTGGCACTGTGCATGTGCAGGTCCCAGGATATTGGTGCAGGGTGTGCAATGTGGGCTCCCATGGACCTGGGGGCCGTGTGCACCACACATCTTGCACCCATTATAGGTACGCCAGTGCCCATAGCATGTGCTGTTCACACAACAGTAATGTCCAATTTACTGTAAGAAATCCAGACATAGAGCATACCCTCTAACATTTTACACATAAAAACCAGTACAAATTAGGAACTTTCCTGTACTTTCAATGGAAGTTTGGAGAGTCAAAGATCAGTACAAAGCCCTTTTTGGCAGGTACAGACCATAGAAAAAAGGTACAGTTGGAGGGTATGATACAGCAGAAAAGGGAGATACAGGCCTGTAACATGTAAATCCATTTTTTGGAAACTCTCTCAAGGTATACATGTCCTTTAATGCACACATGGGCCTGAGTCATATGCGGTCGCAACTTTAATGATGTTGCAACTGAGCAATT
Organism: Pseudophryne corroboree; assembly: GCF_028390025.1. Taxonomy (NCBI): domain Eukaryota; kingdom Metazoa; phylum Chordata; class Amphibia; order Anura; family Myobatrachidae; genus Pseudophryne; species Pseudophryne corroboree. Next base: position 39,327,294 of record NC_086455.1, read on the forward strand.
ATCGGCAGACTGCACATGCTTCACAGCCGCAGCTGCAATGGTTCTGGCATCTTCCTGCGGCCATGCTGCGCAACGATCTGGTTACTTTGATGTTGGAGCACAGTTGCTGCATGCAGATTGACAGCTGCGGTGGCCTTAGCGTACATCTCTGAATCAGCCCCAGTGTTCACATTTAATGAGCCGGGGCCCAGGCCTGTTTGAGGTGGGGGACAGCTGTTGAAGGGAACAAACGCACCCCCCTTCCTCCTTCCCTTCACAGCCTGAGAGGCCATTCTGCACCCACTTGCATAGTATTTGTCATTATTTTTAGGGGGGAGGGGAGTGGCCAATTCTCCTGGTTTTGGTTACGCCCCCTCAGTATCACCTGGGCCCACCTGATTTCCAGCATACAAAATGGCCACTTTACATGCAATCTGGACCAGCCCCCCCCCCCCCCTCCTGCATGCTCCTGCATACTGTACATCTAACAGAAAGAAACATCCACGTGGCGTGGACCTAGCCACTATTTTATCCTGACACTCCTCTCTACTCAATTGTGTTATTGCATCCATGGAATTACTGCCATATTTAGGGGCCCAATATTTGCGGCTATTTCCCCGAAAACACCCATTTTAGGGGGTTAGACACAAATATTAAGTATCACCAGAATGTATGAAGGAGGGACTGCAGCAGACGTCTCCTATACCTGCTACAATCCCTCCATTCCCACCAGCAGCTGTATCCCCCATAGGTTTCTATGAGGGATGTGATTTTACCAGATTTACCAATATCTGGAATGCCCCTGCAGCTACCGTCTTCTTCAGATAGCGTTTGCCCGTTGTAGCCTATGGGCTACAGATCGGGGCTGTAGTTCCGGCAGGGTTCCCCCAGAAACATTTCTGCCGGAAATGGCTGCTGTGCATGGTGGTCAGCGTGACCACATATGTGCAACAGCCCCAACACACGCGGCAGGGACGGGCTCCTTGTCCTAAACCCTTGTTCCTGCCTGTTCTAGGTGATAAGTTCGGGTGTGGTTCATCAAATCGACAGTGTCTAGGTTGACAATGTTTAGGTCGACCACTATAGGTCGACAGTCACTAGGTCGACATGGATGGAAGGTCGACAGGGTTTCTAGGTCGACATGTGCTAGGTCGACAGGTCTAAAGGTCGACATGAGGATTTTTTTTCCGTGTGTCGTTTTCTTCGTAGAGTGACCGGGATCCCAAATTAGTGCACCGCATCCCCTCGCATGGCTCACTTCGCTCGCCATGCTTCGGGCATGGTGCCTTCGCTCCGCTACCGCTTCGCTCGGCACACTTTACCGTTCCAATCGTAGTCCACGTGGATCGTTAAGTATGAAAAAATTCAAAAAAAAAGGAAAAAAATTTGAAAAACTCATGCCGACCTTTAGACCTGTCGACCTAGCACATGTCGACCTAGAAACCCTGTCGACCATCCATGTCGACCTAGTGACTGTCGACCTAAACATTGTCGACCTAGACACTGTCGATCTTCAGACCGGATCCCGATACGTTCACCCGATGCGATCACATTCTGCAATGCGATCTTGGGTGATCATTGATAAATGAGCCCCTTACTCATTATGTGATAAGTGTATGGTTCATTGAGATGAATCTTGTGGCTCATTATATCAACTGGGTGTAAATGCATTCAGAACTTTATTCTGGTGAATGCAAATAAGCAGCTTTATTGTGGGGGTCATTCCGAGTTGATCGCAGCCAGCACCTTTTTGCTGCTGCTGCGATCAACTAATCCCCGCCTATGGGGGAGTGTATTTTAGCATAGCAGGGCTGCGATCGCTTGTGCAGCCCTGCTATGCTTAAAAAGTTTCCTGCAAAACAAGACCAGCCCTGTAGCTACTTACCCTGTGCGACGGATCCAGCGATGAAGGTCTCGGTCCTAATGTCAGACATCCGCACTCCGTTCGCCTGGACACGCCTGCGTTCTTCTTACCACTCCCCAAAAACGGCCTCCAACAGTGAGTATCCGCCCCGGAACGCGTCTCCGCTGTCAATCTTCTTCCGTCCAGCGCTACGTCTTTTTTTTTTCGCTGGGCGCTCCGTTGCCTGGTGACGTCCGTTGCCTGGCAACGTCCGTCGCCGGGCAACGACGCGCATGCGCAATGCGCACACCGTGCATGCGCAGTTCCGACCCGTTCACACCGCAGCGAAGAACCGCTGCGTGCAAACGGGTCGGAATGACCCCCTTATTGTATTTCTAAGTGGATAGGTGAAGCCACCTGGGGAGAGTGTCTCCATTTATGTGTTGCGCAGGAAGCATTGAAATATTTGGAAATAAGTAGGAAAAGCAGAATCGGACGTACCACACTGTGAAAACGTGTGCAGCTGGTGGCTGCGTAATGTTCTGTAAGACATAAACACCACAAATCTGCAAACAGTGCAAGATAGTAAAACATGCAGTCATGTTTAAATAAGGAGATCTCATGGTAAATATGAACCAAGACGGCAAACAGAGTATATGTATTAGACGTATTTACTAAAAGTTCAAAGATCAGAGTGTTTATATGGCGTCTCTAAGGTTGACAAACAAGTGCAAGACGCAATAAGCCTATATATCGGCTCCTATTCCAAACGCTGAATTGGCAAAATAATGATAATGAGTCAGAGATGTATGTAAATGCCTTCGCAGCTGTGAATTTGTGTGAAAATATGCAAATATCGCAGCTGCCAGGATTTGTAATGAGACGTCCAGCGGACACATCTCAGACCCTTGGCTCGTGTATGAAGATGAAACCTTCAATCACAAATCGGTCAAGAACCTTATGGTCGCACAGACTGGCCAACGGAACTGAGACGCCGGAACTCTTTTGACTTTTGCAAGCAGTTACATGCCCCCAGAGCAGTTGTGCCACTCCTGCGTTTTAGTAGCAGCCCCCTGTAACATCCCACAGGCGGTGCCCGACTGTTAATCACTTTGTGAATAAATCCTCACTGCGACCAATGTCACATGCCCATACTGGCACAGGTGCAGTGCAGCCTATATGTGCAGTGGGCAAGAATCGCTCCACTGCCTAAAACATCGACACTGCATCCATCTCTGATGGCCATCCATAAGTCCAGGGTACAACAACTGAAAAATCTATATGTACAGATGTGGGTGTGTGTATTACTATCCTCCCTTTATCACAGTAAGGAGCTGTCGGTGGTAAGTGGCAATACGGACGCTCAGGTGGATTTCAGCACAGGGCACACGCACCAAAGGGAGAACTTGGTGACTGAGCAGACGCCGGATCAGACTTAAGGAAAGAGATCAGTAGTGCGTATGGACAGATCCGTACTTCGACAAACCAGACTATGGAGGTGATTCTGTGTCAGGCGTGGATGTGGGCACGCCTTTATGATAATGTCACAGCGAATGGTCTTCCTACTGATATGCCCGCTGGCTGTGGCACTAATCTGTCTCAGTGCATAGTTAGACACACTATCGGTCACACCATCGGTGCATCATAGAAATTGGCACCAGCGCTATGGCAGCTGCATTTCTATGGGCCTAATTCTGAGTTGATCGCAGCAGCAAATTTTTTTTATTTAATGCAATATTTTTATTGAAGAGAAGTCGAATAAGCTGATACAAATCAAACAGGAGATGATGACTCCAAATAAATTCAAAATAACATACATGATTTTGTTAGCAGTTGGGCAAAACCATTGGGGGTAATTCCAAGTTGATCGCAGCAGGAAATATTTTAGCAGTTGGGCAAAACCATGTGCACTGCAGGGGGGGCAGATATAACATTTGCAGAGAGAGAGAGATTTGGGTGGGTTATTTTGTTTCTGTGCAGGGTAAATACTGGCAAATTAGATTGCAGATTGAACACACCACACCCAAATCTATCTCTCTCTGCACATGTTATATCTGCCCCCCCCCCCCTGCAGTGCACATGGTTTTGCCCAACTGCTAAAAAATTTCCTGCTGCGATCAACTTGGAATTACCCCCCATGTGCACTGCAGGGGGGGCAGATTTAACATGTGCAGAGAGAGTTAGATTTGGGTGGGGTGTGTTCAATCTGCAATCTAATTTGCCAGTATTTACCCTGCACAGAAACAAAATAACCCACCCAAATCTAACTCTCTCTGCAAATGTTATATCTGCCCCCCCCCCCCCCCCCCCGCAGTGCACATGGTTTTGCCCAACTGCTAACAAAATTCCTGCTGCGATCAACTTGGAATTA